>NW_026086605.1:12835357-13497500 GCF_022539395.1 Myiozetetes cayanensis
AATGCGAGGTAGAGTGTCAGGGTCACCTAATAATAGGTTAATGCAGTATGTCAGCTATGGTCATCTGGTTGTGTGTACTGAGAGGGAATGAGAGATGAGTAATGTGGCTGGGGACAGTGTGAGGGTCACAGGAGCCAGGGTCAGAGGCTAAGTGAAGGGCAGGAAGGTTTCTGTAGGTTCCTGGTTCAACACAATGGTGCAAGGAGCAGTTTGGGAGACTGTGGCAGGTAATTGCAGTTTATATTTAGATCACTTCTTTTAAGCACCTATCCATGAGGAAGTAGTTACATATAAAAGGTTTGGTTGCTCAACGCCTTATTTACACATTTGTTTACAGCTCCTGCCACATTTTAAGTCATGAAGTATGTTGTTATTAATCTGTGCTGGATGTGATTGCAGGCACGTGCTTTCGGTTTGTGTTTCCCAGCTGTGACAGCCTTGTAACAGTGCCTTTAAGGACTGCATGAAAAACAGTTGTTCAAGAAAAAATACTTTAAAAAAAAAAAAAAGAAAAAGGTTGTGAGTTTCACTTCAGTAACAGAAAAACAACTTCTGTGCCTTTTGCAAATTGGCAGCGCTTCCCAAGGACTCAGGTGGTCTCAGTGGGGCTGGTGTGGAGCATGAAGTGTGTTGCTAACTTCCATCCTGACAGAAGGAGAGCTTCAGCACTGTCCTCACTTACCTAACTGTTCATTTTACTCAAATGTTGCTTGTTCATGTAAACACAGAGCCAATGTGTTGCTATTCGCAAAACAATGCTTGGTTTGGTGAGAGGTAAAAATGTGACTGTTTCAAGCATCCTAAAACAGTACCTGGGACATGAAAACCTGGGGCTTCCAAGGCTGTAAGATCACAGTGCTGCAGTTAAGCAGGCAAAGTCAGTGCTTTCAGGGGAATGCAGTGACAAGGTATGATGCAGAAAAAGAAATGGGATGTGATCTGAGCAGAAAACTGGAAATCTGGACCACTCAGGGATAAACTATTGACCTGTGACTTCTTCTGTAGTACATAAGAGGTAATAGTTGCAGGTCATTTTACAAGGAGTTGTGAGAATGTAATTAGTTTGGAAAGCCATTTGCAGATGAAAAGCTTTATACCTGGTAAGTACTATTTCCCTTTTTTTCACTCAACTGGGAAATTAACATACCAAATTATCTGTTTAGTTTCTTATATCTTAGTCACCATTTCTTCTCCATGTGAGCTTTTATTATCTGACCATTATTTTCTCTATATAACTGTTGCATACAAGAAAAAATACTTCTTCAGTGTAGGAGCTTTAAAGAGTGTAGTGTTGGAATATGATTACAGTTGTAACAGATTCATTGGAAATGAAATTAAGAAGTAGGACAAGTGAAGTGTTACAGTAGTAAGTTGTAGTGCATTCATTAGACCCTGTTGTGTTTTCTGTCTGAGCACGTTATCCTTTACCCACCCTGTCATCTGGACGTGCTACTTGCCTTGATTTAAAAAAGAAAAAAACCCCACCGATGTAAAAAACCAGTTTATCTGTAATTTAACATCTGGAAATGGTATCTACATACCAGATGGTGCATGCTGAGCAGAAGCCTTTTGGAGACCATTCAAAATACGTAAATAGGCCAAGGAAAAGAGCAGAAGCATCTCCAGTGTGATCAGCTCCTCGTCTAGTTTTCTGCATTTGTACTTTCAGACATTGCTAAGTCACTTTTCTGTAAAGTTGTTTAAAAATATCCCAAACACAGTCTTCCTATTCAGTGATTGAAGGCAGGCAGAGTCACTGACCCTGCCAAAATCTATATGACACATTTTTTGCCAGTTCTCTGTTGTGAGCTTTCACATCAGATATAGACTGATGACATTCATCCCATAGCTGACAGTCATACGCTTTGACATCTCAGAAGAATGATTTTTTGGAACTACCTATCTCGTAAAGAGGTACTCTTGTCACTCATCTCTCTTTTTTCTTCCCAGTCAGTGATCACTGATAGCACCAAAAGTCTTCCTCAGGAGGTGGTTCAGTACCAGAGAACTCAGAATCATTTGATGTCTTTTGAACTTTAGAAGCTTGAGACAGTTTTATTCTTGTGCCTTATGAACTTAAGGACACAAACCTACTTACAATAATGCTGTTTTCTCTCTAGGATAATCTAATTTTGGTTGGGACGTGGCATTTCCATTTTGAAGTATATTGTAACAGCTACTACGCACATGCTGCTGTGATTGTGTGTCCTACTACTAGCATGTCTGAGAATGTCAGCTTGCCAGCTGAGAGCAGTTTTAGTATCATCATGTTACATTGCACATAAAATTTCATGCATTATTATATAGTATATATTACATAGTAGTATTTCTTAGACCTATTACATTAAAGGACTACTTAACTCAGAATTGAGACAAAAAATTTAAGGCTGTCTGATATAGCATTGCCACAGTGGTTTTGTTTGCTTTCAATTCAAAACTAGGTTAAACCTAATTTTTGTAAATAACCCCTATGTTCTCTAACTGTGTTTGTCTCTTTCCCTGCATAGGGTTGAGAAATACTGCTAATAACTGGGTTGGGTAAACTAAGTCTTTTTTGTCTTGAAGAACCTGTAGTTTTTAGCCTTTTCTTCTGAGAAATGATGGACCTTAAGTTGCTGAATTTGTAGTCACTGTGATTACAGCTAGAATTAATTTTCACTGCTGGGAAAATAAAATGAAAACAAATTGAAATAACTCTCAGAGGTTTTTGTTTTCCCATAAAGGATTGCTGTTGTATCTTCATGGGGTGAATAAGATCTGCTACATGTATGGAAATTCCCAAGTCTCTCTAAGGTTAATGTGCTGGATACACTAATACAAGAGGCTCAGAAATATGTGTTACGTATGAAGCTGGCTGTCCCCTATTCAGTGTGTTTGGGAATCACATTTAGTACATGAAAGAGTGTTTCTTTTAAGCTAGGTGTTACTGGGAGGCAAGCTGAAGGAGCAGGAAGAACGGCAGGGTTTGACTGTGGTTTCTGTGCTTAGTTAAATAGTTGTGCTTAAAATTTTGGAGGGCTTGACGCAAGCAAGAGTCATCAGCTATTTCAGCCCTTGCTGTTAGCAGAGGTTAAGACAAGTTTCTGTGATGTTACACAGCCCTTCATTCTCTGCCTCTGACTTTGCTGCCTACCAGACAGGGAGTGAGGCTGTGGCATTCCCTGGGGTGCCTTTGCTCCTTGTGAAGTAATGGTGTTACACCTGGGGCTCCAGATATCCATGAAGGGCTGTGTTTGCTGTCAGGGCAGAACTAAGAGTTTTGGAACAATTCCAGTTTAAATCCTTAAATTAGAAGTATTTGAGGGTCTTTTGTAGTTCATTTTTGTTTGCTAAATAGCAGTTTCTTTTATTATCTGAATGATTCATCCCTGCTTATTCATCCTGACCAGCCAGAAGACCAGCAGTCAGTAACAGTTCTGGTCTGCCTTCCTTTTTTACTAGTCCTGTCAAAACTGCCCATGCTTTGGTAAAGGAGAATGTTGCATGCAGTCCAAGATTCACAGCCCTGTCTGTTTTGTGTTTACTGCTAAGTGCAGGAACTAAAAAAAAGGTACATCAGTAGGGAGTCTCCACTGCGACACTCACCTGAGATTAAGAGTTGGTGGTGCCCCTTGGAAATGCAGCAGAGAGAGATCGGTTTCACGCAGCATTTCATTTGGCTGCTTCCTACTCAGTGTGAGCTGCACTTAATTAGTAGGTCTGGATCCAAGTAATGCAGGAGGCCTTGGCATTACTAGCTCTTAAATGGGACAGGTTGCACAATGAGGTGATGGATAGATGTCCTTTGACAGGAGCAGAGCTAAAGCAGTGGGGTTCCCAAACTGGCTGTAATTTCACACCAGGTCATTGGCAGATGGAGAGGGAATTAGTAAGAATTACAAACTTAATTGTACTTGAAAAGATTCTTCTGTGACTGTTCTCCTTCTCCAAAAGTTACAGCCTTGTTGAAAGTTTTATCTTTTGTCTCTGAAGTAGATAAGAGGTAATATCAGTAGACAGGATGCTTTCATTTGGAATGCTTTTTGTGTGCTCAATTCATTGCTGCTTCCATGTTCTCCAGAAATTGATAATAAAAGTATCATTGGCTGCTGAAAACTGTCTCAATAAAAAGAAGGGGAAATGAGGCTTGAAAAATATTGGTTTTATTGTGTGCAAACGTGATTAATGCAACATAATCAGATTGGAATATAGCTTGTGTCCTGGAAACGTTGCCAACTTAATGCCAAGATTCGGTGCACTGCAAAAATTTTATTGCAAAATTGCTTATGCTTTCAACTGTAGCATTTCCCTTCTCATCACAAGGGAAAAGACATGGGAAAGACAGCTTTAGTCTTTCCCAACTGACTCCAAAGTGCAACATGCATAAACAGGTTTTGCTTCCTCAAGTAGGTGTTTGTGTCTAAGCCATCCTTGCAATTTGGGAGAGAGGAAAACTTTTCACACCCTCACCTTATTTTTGAAATGCTTTTCTTTACTTGTTGGTGCTGGAAAAGATCCACTCAGCCAGGCAGTAGGATTGGCTTGCTGCTGCATGTGATCTGGGAGAAAAGGTGACAGCTGAATCGAGAACTAGTTCTTCAATCCATTTGGTATTTTTACTGTAGCTGGGTTGTATCAGTTTCTTGTGTTTCAGTTTCCACAATGGAGAAATGGAACTAATGAATTTGTACCTTGTATAAAAAATTTCTGGATTGCACAAATGAAAAACCCAACTAGAAACGTGGGAGTTTTACACATGAAAGTTTGAACTGAATACTTAAAATACTGCTGAGCTTGTAATGTAAACAAGTGCAACACGTCTGAATGCCAGTTTAGGTGCTGTTACTATCTGTTTATTGGTACTGGACTCCCTGCTTAGGTTATAGGTTTGCCTTTTGTTTTATCATTATGTAAAGACTGCAGGCCTTGAGGCTATTTTGGGGAGATCCTGAGCAGTTTTGCTTCTTTCCCAGTTCACTGGATAATGAAGTTCTCTATGTTATTCAGAAATAGTGTGGTGGCTAGAGAAGGGAATCAGTAGATGTGCAACAGTAGCCTTCCAACTGTCCTAGCCAAAACCGAGAGATGCCCTGACTATTTCACATCTGCTGTCTGCGTTTTCATATTTGCGCGTTGCCAGTTTGACAGGTGCAGATTTTGCAGATTTCAGAGTCTGGTTTAGCCATTAGTGTTTTAAAACTAAAGGCAGATGGAGAAGCTAAATCGTTCCGAGTATGCTTTGAGCTGGATGTCTTTTCAAATACCAGTGCAGTGGCTGTTGTCCCCACTCTCTTTGTGCTGCTGCTCTTGGAGTTGACCATTTAAAGCTGTGTAATGAGCAAACCGAGGTCTGGAGCTGTGGGATCTCACGTGCTGGCGTTGGGAATGGGGAGTGGAGAAAGCACGTGTTGCTTGCTCTGCCCCAGTAAATCATCGACTGACAAACTGCTAATCTGCTGTCTGTGGATTCTGGAAGAATCAGAGTGATAAACAGAAGCTGCTGAAAGAACGAGTCTTCACAGTGCAAGGAAAGTTTCAAAAGCTGCTATATTCTGTTTTCTTGCTCTTAAAAACATGATAATAACATCAAGCTGGGTCAGCAGGCTGTTAGTATACCAACAGCCATCTCTTGTCTTTGCCAGATGGCTGTAAATAGGGAGGTTTTTTTCAGTCTAATAGACCCCCTTATCTAGTAATCTTAATACAGAAGTACTATTAAGTTGCAAATACCCTTGTGATGACTCAAACAGCTTACTCTGTTGGAGGAACCAAAGCTGAGAGCACAGAAGGCTTTAGCTCTGAGATCACATGTGTGCTATTGCTTTGTGAATGCCTTATTTTAGCACACAACAGAAAAACTGATGTATGTGGCTTCTTGCCAGCATGGGCACTTGTGCTGCATCTGAGCTCAGGTGCACAGTGTTAAACAAAGTAAATGTAAAGCAGCTTTGGAGGCTCACTCTCTTAAGTGAGAAGAATAAGAAGGTGGATCTGTTTGGACACTGATACACCTGAGTAATGTCTTAAATATAGTGTATTAATGGCTACTATACTTTTAAGTAATTTCTTTCTTATTTTTAGATGCTAGCAAATTATATTTAAACTTGAAGACCATATACCTATTTCTTCCCTGTTTATAAGTCTTCACTGAAGAACTAAGCCCATATTTTGGCACAAGAGTTTGTTTCCATGGAAATGCAGGGATATTTCCAGTATGGGATTATAGCTCCCAGTGGGCTCTGAGAGAGGTAAATTGTGAAGGCCACTTGTACAAAAGTACAAAAAAAAGATTCTCTTGTGTCAGGGAAACTATAAAAAAATCTCGTAAAAAACCCAGGTATTCATCTTTAAAATATTACTCCAGTTCAAAGGAAAGTTATACCAACTACTGAAATAAACAAAATGAAGTTTCCTTAAAATGCAGAATCTTTCTGAATTGCTTCTCTCAACATGCAAAATGTGACCTCAGTGCTGCCGTTGTTAACCTCAAGGCACACATTTTGATTCAGCAGAAGAAATCTTTCCAACACTAAGCTCTGTTTTGCCAGCCTCTGAGGCATATCCAAACAGCACAAATCTTTGTTACATCGAAGGCAAAGTGCAGCAGCAGAAAGCTAAAAATATCTGAAATTTACCAATGAGAGCACCAATAAGCCTGCTTTGGGAAGAGTTAAAGCTGATGATACTTGACAACACTTGTTTTTGAAACAAGTAGAAATGCAGCACTGAAAACAACCTGAAGTGTAGACCCAGCAATTCACAGCAAAGCTGAACATACAGTGCCGTGTCAGTCCTTGAAGCAAAACAAATCCTGTCTTTACATATCCTTTTAGCATGCAGAGCAGGAGAACAGGAGCTGATAGAGTTCCAGGTTAGAGGTTTTAGAGCTGAAAGCTGTGCTGTGCACTTGGGGATGTTTGCAGGAGCATTAGAGGTAAGGAATTTTCCACTGCTCTTTGGCTGCAGTGTGTGCGTAGCTGCTTCATGGGCTCTGCTGCAGCTGGGGACTGCAGAGCCTTGGTGCTGCTCTGCAGGTGAGTGCTGGTTTCCACCCACAACCTGTGTTTGGCATCGTCACAGAAGGGGGCTGGGCACCCACTGGAGCTCAGATGCAAAAGATTCAACCCTCTGATGATTAGTGACCCTTGCCTTAGTTCCTATTATCAGATTACTGTCAAAAACACCTGTGGCCACAAAGACGTAAGTGCAAGATCTAGCTCAGCAGAGCAGCTTGTGTGTAGAGCATACAGAAGTATCCTGGGATGCACCTGGAGGTTTTGTCAACATATTGGTTGCTGATCACTACAAGTACATAATTTTTAATGAAATATAGGAGGCACATAAATAAGTCTGCTTAAAGCTCAGCTTTGTCTTAATACACAGATCACTTCTGTGTTTGAAAAGACTTCTTTGGGTAATTGAGAGTTATTATGGCAGCAGTTTCTTCTCATTTAGATTGAAAAATTGAAAATTCAAAGAAAGAAGGCATAATGTTGCTAGCCATTTTGTTTGTTTGGTACTATGAAAATTTAATTATAGGCTGAAATGCTACAATTTTGCTTTGGATAATACAGTGCATTTTTGTTTATGGTTTAGTGCTTAAAATCAAACCCCAAGAGTCAGGAGGACTGGGGTCTGTTGCTGCCTGTTTTTCTACTCATTTTGACAAATCCTTTATGGTCACAGTTCAGCTGAGTTCGTAAACAAATGGCAAGTCAGCGATTCACCACGTTCCTAATTGAAAACATATGAGTTGTCCCATGGGTTTCATTTGGGGTTTCTTGTGGTTACAATTAGGCACGTTTACTACTTTGTCAGTTTGTTTACAGGCACTGAGCTCGTAGGTCAGCACAACACAAAGGTGTTTGACTGCATTGCCCTGCACACAGGGCACGTGTTTGTGTGGGCAGAGATGAACCTAAACTAGTACTGTACACCCCAGGGCTTTAAACACGAGTGTATGTTTTTCCCTTCGTGTCCTGTGAAGTGAAAGGCCTGCAGTGGCCGTGGCAGAAGTTGAGGTAACACTTGATGGGTATTTGGAAAGAGAAATGCAAGGCAAAGGGAACTGGAGGTTTGTGCTTATCCCTACTCCTGGGACTGCCAAGCCGGCTGAGCATTTTATGGAGGGTCCTGCAGTACAGGTAACTCTGCAAGGTTTACAGTTCTCATGGAAAAGAAACTGCTCTGCTTGATTTCCAGTGCTAAACGGCAGCACCTTGCCAGGCTGTGCAAGCCAGGCGTGAGTCTGGGCTCCCGCCAGAGCTGAGCAGTCTGACTCCACTGTCAGAACTGATGGTGGTTAACACCCAGGTGTGAAACATGACATTTCAGATTCCTTCCTGTGTAAGTAAGGAATTATTTTAACATAGAGAGCAGCATAGCTTGAAATGTTACCATCTCCCTTTTGTTGTGTTTCAGTGGCAGCGCCTGACGATATGGCCCTGGTTAGAAAAGGCCCTGTATCACAGAAGCTGAAGTCATCAGTATTCTAGAGCAGAAATCCTCCTCTTTTCTAACTATATATGAAAACTGGCATTGCTCTGTAACAAGTTATGCAGATAGATCCCCTGAAAGGAGGCTCACTATATAGAGGTCAGATAGCATTCCTCACTGTCTGGTTATTTCTGAGGATCTTCAGACCTTTGGCCCTACAGCTGAAATAGACTTTCCTCAAACTATGGCAGTGTGTGAAATGCCTGCCCAACACTTCCTAGTACATTTAATTGGTATTGTTGCTTCAGTGTTTTGTTTTGTTTTGTTTTTTAATTAAGTCCAGTGTCCCCAACACCTCCAGGACTGGTCACTTGCTGTTTTCCTCTGGATTCTCAGCTGGAGTTGCAGGTCAGGTGATCAGAAGTGGCAGGCAATGAGTATTTGGTGCTTATGTGAAATAACCAGCAGTGTGGTTGATCATGGAGGGGTGACTGTCACAGACACAGTGTAGTGGGCACTAAATGCTCAGCTGTGTGCAGGGACTGTGTCCATACTGACAGAATGGAGAGCTCTGGGATAGATCTATCCTGTTTTGGGACACCAATCTAGGATCTCATTTGACAGACATTGTTTAGGCAGGATACATAGATACTTTCACTGTTACAGGGGATGGGGTTGTAAAAGGGGATCTTGGTCCTCAAGGCTTTAACTAAACCCTTTTTGTCAGCACAACATTGATGTAAATGTGCTTCTAATACATACTTGCATTATTATTTATGTGGTAATTCAGAGCAGCAGTTTGATCCTGCTCTTTAAGTCAGGTTTGTGTAATTTCAGAAATGTATTTGCACAAGCTTAATTATGCATGTTGTGCCTGAGACTTATAAATCTGGATATTAGCTCTCCTCCTGCCCATGTATGTCCTTAACTGCCTGATTTGCATGCCTTACTCACTGGAGAATAAGCAGCAACTGAAATAACCTGGTTTTAGTTATTTTACTTTCATTTCTTCAAGACTTAACACAAAGTAGTTGGGCTGCATTTCCTGTGCTTCACAGACAAGGCAAAAACCCGTGCATTACCTGTTTTGGCTTATCTGTCTTTGTGTGGCCTCTGGAGAACCCAGACAGTGGGTAACATTTCTGAAGACTGAGTGTTTGTTGAAGCTTTTTGCAACCCTCTGGAGGAGGTCATCACCTTTAGTTTGAGAAATACTGATCTTTTCTGGATACCTGAAAGTCAAAAGCCAGTTATTTTCATCTGCCAACCAAAACAGTGGGGGCAGACTGAGGTGTTTCAATTCTCAAGAGACTTTCAGGGGCTAGGACTGAGGACAGTGCTCCCAGCACCTGTGAGGGGAAGGAGCTGAGACAATCTGTGCCCAAGGGGTCAGAGCAGGCAAAACCAGCTGCCCCCATGAAGTCCCCTGCCAGTGTGGGTTTGTTTCTGGGGACATTGCAAGCAGCCTTCTCTGGGCTGCTCTTGCCTTCCAGCTGGGAGGAAAGGAAGGTGAGGATTTATTTGGTTGATGGAAGGGATGAAACTTCTTCAGGAGGTGCTAGGGCATCCTAAGAGAGCACTCGGGCAAAAGAGAGTGACAGATGGGCAAAAACTGGGGGCAGGGATGAATGATACTTCAGGTCATCATTTAGTGGTCCTTGCCCTGCTTCTCTGCCCAGAGGAGCTGCTCACTCTGCGGCTTCTGTTGTTGCAGCGACCTCCTGAGCTCGTTTTCCCCTTCCTAAATCAGGATGCTGGCAAAGGGGAACTGCTTCCTCAAAGCTGCCTTGGTGGTGTGGGAAATCAGCATGTTGTCACTGTTCTCAATTCAGGGCTTTTACCAGCACCAAATCCATAGTGGTCAGAAATGGCTTGACTGGAATGGCTTGCAGGTGTGCAAATACATCTGACAAAGGGGAGACAACTGAAGCAGTACAAAAAGCGTGGTTATTGCAGCTTTAGCTCCTGCTTCTCTCCTAAGATCCATGACTACCTTTTAAGATGTCTCAGCAAGCCCTGGAACAAATGAGAAGCTGCCCTGCCTGACTTTGAAATATCTGTGTGTGTGGAGGAGAAACAAGGGAAGATATGGGCAGCACTTGAAGAGCTTTCTCCTCCCTCCAGCTTAGACGGAGGCATCCCATGCACTACAGCCTTCCCCTGCCATTTATTTTGAAAAAAAACCCAGGCTTTAAACATTTATTTTCAGAGAAGCCTCCTAGGAGATCTGCATACTTCTGTGGGTCCTTTTTGCAACAACATTCCAACTCAGCTTTTTATTTAGTACAAATTGGATCTCAAAGATAATTCTTGATTACTCTGTGCATACCTGGAAGTAACAAAACAGATCTGGTCTTCTTACTGTGTGTGCTTGCAAACCAGTGCACTGCAGTACAGTGCAGCACAATGTGCAGGTTTGGTGCTGGTTTATCCTGCAATGCTTTGCCCATAAAAGCCCAGGCATAAGAGTGTTAAAGTGTACAGTTGATTGTAGACCTGCTACGTCAGACTGACCTGGTGTGCGAGGCTCTCGCTGGGAGCACCTTCAAGATGTAGGGCAAAATTCTCTTCTCAGGTTCCTGGAGTAGCTCCTGACTCCATCTTCCAAGTCTCCAGTGCGGACACATGCAGGCATTTTGTGGTGCAAAAGAAAGTGAGCACCCTGAAAGGAGTAATCTGCCACCGACTGAGGAATGAACAGTAATGGCAAATCCCCAAAAAGAGCATGAGACCTTTTCTTGAACCAGTTGCTCTGCGTCTGAGAGAAACATGAAGGGTTTGTGTCACTTGGGCAATGTGCTTGTAGCCTCTTCCTCCTAATTATCCCTGAGCTGGTGATCTGAGACTGCTTTGTGGATATGAGGACAGAATTTTGCCTGCAGAATGCACGATTTCCAACGGTGCCTCTTCTATAAATCAGTTATAAGTGTATTTGGAATAAGTGCCAGGCCGGCTTCTGAGCGTACCAGAGGACAGAGCTCCAGCAGACACAGTCCCACATGGCACAGAGCTGTTGCAGTTTTAAAATCAGTCTGATTTTTTTCTTTAACAGGGGAGCCCAGTGTAACTCCGTCAAGCCTGGAGTGACACTCTGAATCTGCATCTGCCTCATGTGAGTTAAAATCCTGGCAGCAGCATTTTGCATAAGCTGGAGCCTCTGTAGAGAGCTTTTTTTTTTTCCTTTTTTTTTTTTTTTTTTTTCCTTTTCAGGAAGGCTCTAAAATTGTTACTGTATGTGTCTTGGCAGCAAAGGTAAACACAACCACACAAATGCATGAGAATTGCATACCTTACTGCACAACCCCTGCTCATTGCAGATCAGCTTCCCTCCTAGCACGTACTGTGGAAGGGATGCCTGCACTCATCACAGACCTGAAGGCTTGCAGTGTTCACTCCCGGGGTACTGCTTTTTACCTTTTGATGGTGTAATGTTAAGCCAAGTGATGGTATGAAGGGGAAGCTGAAATGCTGTCTACTGGCTTCTGTTTTTTTAAAACCTTTGGTTGTTTTCTTTCCACCCTGGTTGCATAATCCATGAGCACTGGGCGCTGATTGCCCTGTGCTGCTGAAGCATTTGCCTGTGTTGGAACACAGACCATTAAAATAACATTTCCTCTGGGGCTGGGGACTTGGCATGGTGGCAGAGACATGGCCATCAAGCAGTAAGAAAGAGAAAAAGAAATCAGAATAAGTTGTAGCATGTGCTTTGGTTTTTACTGTCATCCCATGTGTGTTGGGCAAGGACAGTCTGAAAATTGGTCTGTGGCTCTGCCTCTTCCCCTGTCACAGAGTTGGGGATGATTGTAGATTGGACCCTTCTCAGCTGGGTGAAAGAGCTGAGCACGGGAGACACTGTATGGCAAATAGCTGAATTCGTGGCATTGCCATAGCACACAAATTGTCTCCAGTTGTGGAATCAACAACCAGGTCTGAGGGAGGGGATATTCCAGCAAAGTTTAAAACTATTTTTTCATCATGCAGCTGCAGAAAAAAATTACTGATCTTTCGTCTTTCCTCTGTTTCCTCACGGCTGCCTGAAGTAAACCAAACATGAGGCAGAATGACCAGCGTGGAGCACAATAATGAAATGCATTTTTTCATCTAGTAATAATGGCTATAACTGGGGCATCTTCCCTGAAGGTGATGTTGCAGTTACATCAGTGTTATCCTGCTCATTCTTGATCTGAAGGAGATGGATTGTTTGTTTGCCTGGAGGAGGCTCATGTTACTGACACAGGCTCACCAGAAATGTCAGAGGGTTTTGGCTTGTTCCAATTGATGCAGCAAGTGCTGTGGTGTAGGGTGCTGTCAAGGTGGGCTCAGTGAGCTCTTTTTCTCTTCCCATCTGTGTGTCCAATTAAAGGAAAATTTGTCTTGAGCAGTAAGTATGCTGGTGACTGGAGAACATTTATATCCCTTGCAGGAGTCCAGTTTCCTATGTCTCTATCTAGTTCATGTGTCTAGGAGAAGGCTCTTGTTTTCCAGATATTGTGGAGCAGTGGAAAAATAGAGAAGGGATCTGAGGCATGAATGAGCTAATAGTTTTGTTTTATTCAAAGAGATGTTAAGGAAGCAAAATCTCGAGCTTGAGAGGTAAGGGGAATGACTGTCCCCCAAAAAGAAACATTCAAATTTATCTGGTTGTAGTACTGCCTCATCAGAGACTTGGAATGATGAAGGCTGAGGTTGATACTTGTTCTTCAGCATTTTTCCTAATGGTGCTTCAGCTTGTTTCCTTGGAGAGTTAAATGGAGGTCTGTAGTGATTTATGTAAGACAGAGAGGCAAATACAGAAAGGAAGAAATGGAGTGAGGGCATTTTGTGAGCAGCTGACCTCATGTCCCACCACAGGTGTGCTCTGGTGGAGTGTTAGTTAACAAGATACACAGAAAGCCCTCCAGTTCTCCTGGAAAGGTTCTGCTGGAGCTGTTGATGAACCACTGCTGGTTGTCCAGAGGAGATGCCAACATGCTCCTTGAGGTTCCTTGTGTCTGGGCAGCATCATGATGGTTAGTTCAGAAAGAGCAGGGTTTCCATGGAGAAATGGTTTTTTGGGAACAATGTTTTATGGATTAAGTTGATAATAGGGTCAAATTCCCAGGAAGCTAATGAGGAGGAGTGCAGCAGCTTCATGGACAGAGCAGGGGACTGGAGTCTGCTTCACATAAAAGGGAGCTTTGCAGTGCCTTCACCTTCTAAGAACACATGCAGGTGTATTTGTAATCATTTTCCCTGGGAAATGCCTTTACTGTCTTGCATCAGAGGAATTCCTTTTTCCAGATGATGCTCTGGTGTCAGTCTCACAATTTTGTTCATCACCTAACTGGCTATTGCTCCCTCCAGCTCTAGCTCACTTCCCAGAATTGCCTTCTCAGTCACTGCTTTCTTCATTAGCTGTATTTGTTACTGCTTATTCCTATCTATAGCTCAATCAACCCTTCCTTTCCTAAAGGACAGAAAAGACTACGTGCATTGAATGTTGTATCATGTTGGTGATGTTTGCCATTGGTACAATCTTGCTTGAAGATTTTGGTAACTGCTTTATTGCTTTTAGTTATCTGTTTAAGACCATTACAGGTTTGCTTGTTACATTTTTAATACTGTTAGTTTAATGGAGAAAATTAGCTATTAGGACTCTGGTGCTTTTCGGATTCTTAAGAGATATGGGAGCCCTCTGTCACAGTTACTATGAGTCTTTTGACAGTCTTGCTTTGTCTGTAGTTCTTGCCTTCTTAATATTTTTTTTTAATATTTTATGTATTTGTTTTCTCCTCTCAGATTGAACTTCTGTATCCCACAGTGTATATACATGCTGGTGATTAGCTGGGCAGTATGGATGATTGTATTAATGCATATTGTGAGGCCCACAGATGTGCTAGATTTCTGTCAGGAAAAGCAATCAGTCTTCTAACGAGTTTACTGTGTAACTTGTACACGTTTGTATTTTTACTCAGCTGAATTTGAAATATTCAAGTGTTTGAGACAGTTGGGCCCACTGAACTCATGGTAGTTCCAGTTGCAGTAAAGGGTTGTATTTCTCTTAGGACCAGTTTAAGGTGGTGACATTGTGGTGTCCCACCCTTAAGGGGATGGGAGCACCCAAGTTATTTAGATGCTTACAGTCGAAAGGAATTACGGAAGTCAGAGGGTCTGCAAAGGTTTACAGAAGTTTTATTAGTGAATTGCACAGTTGGCATGGAAATTGTTATATTAGTCCCTGACCTCTTAGTATAAGCACATCACAGTGGGTTTTGGATAAAGGGACAGGGTGAAAGGATGGGGGGAAGGGGGTCGAGAGAAGGGGAGGGGAAGGGGGAGATGAAGATATGGAGATGTAGAGATGAACTGAAGAGAGGGATAGAGAGAAAAAAAGAAAGAGAAGAAAAGATCACAAGTCCCAGCTCCAGCATTGATCCAGCTGATGGGGTGTCCAGGGTCCCTGTGCACACACACCTGGGCTTTCTGGGGTTACCTTTTTATAGATAAGATTTCTCCACCTGGGAGATAAGTTTCATGCTTTCCATGCAAAGTAGTTATCACGTGCAGTCCATTCTTCTAGACCTTTCTGGAAATGGGTTGGAAGTCATTAAAAGTCTTGGGTGGTCTTGATCTCCCCTGTACAGTCCATGCCCATTGCTTGACCTCATTCTTGCACTTGAGCTGTGCTCTGCTTGTCTCCAGGAGCCAGAACAAGGGTATTTGTCCCAGGAAAGTGCTGCCCTACCTCTGTATGGCCCCTTCTCCAGCCACATCCTGTTCTTTCTCACAGCATGTTATTACCAACAATCCTTGGTTGTTATTACCAACAGTCCTTGTTTGGCTCCATGAATATCCAGCTATTGGTGTTTGAGACATGCACATTAGCCTCTTATCTCCTGGGTTTCTACAGACATGCAGCCAGTGTAAACACGCCACCAGAGGAACACAGTGATTTCCATCTGTCGTGATTGCATTTTAGATGTTAAATTAACGATCTGATTAAACAGTACACATTTGCAGTACATGGGAAGGTCATTTGCAGGAAGAAGACGGGCCGGATGGTAGGGATGACTTGGTTGAGCAAGTCCACTTCCTTTGCACTGAGTGAAGGTGTGTGACACAGATGAGCAGCTCCTGTGACATGCGAGAGCAGTGAGCTTGCTTAAGAGAGTAGCATTTTGATGCACAAGGGTAATAGCTAACAGATTTTTGCAGTACCATATGGTGTTATTAACAAACAAATCGTATGTTAACTTGACAGCTCTACCTTCAAGCTAACTTAGTCTGCAGCAAACATTAATTCCCCCGAGATGAAATCTGGAGCAATACTAAGCTTTGGGATCGTATCCAGAGCAGTAACAGTAGCACAGCAGTGATGAATGTCAGGCTTTCTAACCTCCAATATATGTGTTCCCACAATTTATTGGTTTCTTTATCAGCTTTGTGAAAACACAGCAAACCAAAACCCGATTGGAGCAGGTGGGACAGGGAGCGTTCGTGCATCTGCCTAACAGCACTGCAGGGAGAGGAGCTGCCGTTTGAAACACATTTTTTCTGATGCAGAGAGCTGTGATAAACTGATGGATATTTCATCTGGTGCACTCTGCTGCTGAAATTCGAGCTGCAGCTTTGCTTTGCTGCAGCCCTGGGGCATGAGCTAATTCCGGGCTGGGAGACCCAAGGCAGGGAAGGGCAGGAGCAAAGGAGGGAATGTGGTATGTGGAGGAGGGAGGAGGGCGAATGGGTACATTACTTTTAATTGCCTTCTTGTTTAACCCCCTAGCTGTTTTCAAATTTTCTAACTGAAATCTCATCTTGGTACAGTGTATAAATCCCCTGAATACGAATCTCTTGGATTTGACCTGACCGTAGAAAGATTAGTTTCCATTGGATACCCTCATGAGCTGCTCAATTTTGTGTATGATCCTGCATTCCCTACCAGGTAAATGACTAACAGATACCAACCCAGCCTGCTCGAGGCCTTGAATACTTGTTCTGTAAAGTTCATAGGTGACATGTGAGGCCAGGTTTTCAGAGTTGTGGCTGTGAAGCCTGTGGCTGACCACAGATCATGGGGAAAGAAGCAGACTGATCCAGTGTGTGGAGGGCCTTTGCACACATGAATCCACGCCAGCAAAGAGGGAGCGTGCAAGAAAAGAACCCTACTGAAAACATGGTCCAAAAATAGCCTTTCAGAGCAAAGACAGCAGAGACACAATTGGTTTGGGAGTGAAATCAAAACGAGGGGAAGAAGGAGCTGTCACTGTCCAAGAGGCTGCTGGGATGTCTCAGAACATTTTCCTTTAATGATTTTAATTAGTAGTGTCCTGGTGCATAAGACATCCAGAAAATTAAACTGACAGTAAACAATAAAAGTGGGACCAATCCAGTTCATCTGTCTAGATGAATCAAACATCAAAAGGATTTGATTTAGTAACTTTTTGATTTCGTAACTTTGCACCAAGTTAATGGTGCAAAGTTACTGAATTCCTACATTTTGTCTTTTGGTGGCAGAGGTGAGAAGGACATTGCTTGTTTTAAGCAAAGCTTTGGATCCAACTCTGCACCTTTAAGTTCTTTCCACTTGTGCCTTTGCTGGATTTTGCTTTTTTTAACTCCTTTGGAGCTTCTTTACAAAAGGCTGGACCAGAGGGTCTGTTGGCTTGTTCCAGTTTCAGTCTGGCAGCCTTTTTCCTTCCCTCTTCTCAGCATGTTTTACACTGAGACTGATGCTGGTTGTGCCCTTGCCCATAACAAGGCAGTAGCCCTTCACAAACCTGTGATGAAGACTCCATTAAATCTACTGCCTTCATCCCAGGCAGGGGACAGAAGGGATATCCCTGTGGGAAGACTGCCTTCTCCAGATACAGGCTGCTAGATAAGTGAGACAGAGTTTTGCTGGAGTCAGAGCCAGGAATGTCCAAAGTATTTTGTACCATAGTTACATGCCCCATCTGGCTCTCTCTGTGACAGAGTGATGAAAAAGAGGAGAGAAATTCCTTTATCACACCTCACTCTTCCCTGCAGCCCAGCAGGGGTGTCAGGGAACCACAAACACAGGTGTCAGATTTGTGACCCTGTGGAAGAGGCCCCACAGCCTCCCTGGTACGCGCACACCTAAACTTCTACTGGGTTAAACGGTTCTGCTTTCAGGTGTGTGGGGAGCAGATCAGGTATCCCTTTCACCTGGAGGTGCCATCCTCTGGTTGCTCACCTGCCACCAGGTAAAAGGGACAGTAGGGACCCCATCTGCAGAATAAGAGCAACTCTGTTCTGATGCCCCACGCCAAGTAAGGAAGGTGTTCTAGAGCTGTTCTAGCTGCTAATAAAGTGGTCACTGCTTAATACACTCACTTCTTCATATCTAAAATTGCTTTCTTAACAGAGGCCTGGTGTTTGATACCCACTATGGAAACCTGCTGAAAGTTGATGCCTATGGGAACCTCCTGGTGTGTGCACATGGCTTTAATTTCCTCAGAGGGTGAGTGCCAACTCTTGGCTGTTTTATTTGACTAAATACACTCTTTTGTGTCACTGATCCTTAGGGCACCCATTGTATAAGGAGTGGCAGGGACTCCACTAACAGCAGATGCTGTGTTGGTGTTCCTGCAGCTCCAGGATCAACTGGGGATGCATTGAGGGTCTCAGGCACAGCCACAGAACAGTGGAGAGATCTGTGCTGGCACAGAACGTGTGCTGTGTGGAAGCCTGAGCTGACTCGGGGAAGGAACAAGCTTGCACTATACCTTTGTGCTTCTGACCTGTGAGGGTGTCAGAAGTGAGCATTGCAAGCCATTTCCTGCAGCCTTCCCTGGATACTTGTGTTTCTCTTGTCCCAGAGAAGGTGCTTTAGGAAGCAGAGAGGACTGCAGAGCCACGTGCCTGATGTGTCCCAGCAAATCCCCCCTCCCACATCCCTGCTGCAAGGGTGTATGGATGAAGGCAAGGCAAGCTCAGGGCCCCCAAGGTGACAAACCTTGTCATTGCAGACATGTAAGTCCTTGCATCAGGAGTCCAACAGTTAGAAAAAACCCTTATATATGCACTCAGCTTCTTCTTTGAGACTGAAGTGATCTTCAGAAGCTCCAGAAATTAAGGAAGCGAGAATAATGAAATTCCTTTGGTCATCACCACTCTGCTGATTAATTCAGAGGGCCCCAAGCAAACCTCCTGCAGCAGAGAGCCCTGTACACCCCTGCTGAAAGCTGCTGGGGGAGTGGAAAGCAACACATGGAAGGTGGGGGAGAGCTTAAGATAAGCAAACAGTGACAGTACAGATGATTTAAAGCATCCTCATAGCAGCAGCACGGGGTTTAAGGTCTAGCTGTGGACTCTTGACCACTCTGTGTCCCTGTGTGGGCTCTGCTCAGTTTGCTGACTCAGCAGTGAGGGCTTTGTCCTGGCTCTGGAGCAGCCAAGGGAGCACCAGTGGATGCACTTTTGCTCTTGTGCCAACAGTGCATGTGGGAAATCTGGGTGTTGATTAAAGCACAACAGACTCCAGTTAGTGGGTCCTGCTGCAACTGTGTTTTGCAGGTCAGCACATTTTATCCTCGTTATGTTTTGCGGTTTCATTCCTCTCCACCTTATCTGTTCTCAGGCCTGAAACACGGGAACAATATCCAAATAAATTTATCCAGAGGGATGACACAGATAGGTTTTACATTCTGAACACATTATTCAATCTACCAGGTGAGTCTAATATGAGCCAACACAGGCCTTTTTCTGTGTGTTTTAAGCCAATAAAGCTTTGCTAATGTCATACTCTACTTATCTGTTTGGGGTTTTTTGCATGAACTTTCTTCCTTTGTGCACAGGGCCTAAAGCTATCTGGGCTCTGTGTTCTCCTAGTGTTAAAATCTTGCTGTGTTTCTTTGCAGAGACCTACCTGTTGGCTTGCCTAGTGGATTTCTTTACTAACTGTGACCGGTACACGAGGTATGTGTTCCCTCCGCTTTGAGGTGCTGGTGGAACAGTAAGATTGTTACTATATTGTATAAAGAGCAATACAGCACAGATGCAGCTGTTCCTAAAGTCAGTGAAGGCCCCTCAAGAGATTTTGGTGGGGAAAAGTTCAGCCCTCATAATTTAATGGTGTTGAGTTGATCTGCGTATACAGCAGAGGCTGGTTAAGAGGATTTCTTTCACAGGGTATATCAGTGTCACCATAGTGACTGACACTGGTAGTTGGGGCAGCGTCTAAGACAGCACACTCCTTACAGGGTGATTACAGGCACCATTCAGTTCATTTGGAACCCCTTGGAGCCATGTTTGAACTGGTAACCGAAAGGCTGAATTTCCTCAGGCAGTTACTGGAAGTCCCTCATGTCGTAATAGAGGATGTTGCACACTTAGAGGTAAAACGCTCAGGCACAGTCTGGTGTGAAAGGCTGTTTGTGCAGCGTGAGCATTTACCTAGCTGTAGAAAAGGTGTAAACATAAAAACAAGCTGCAGTTTGAACTGGCACATGTGAATGCTGCTGTGCTGATGACTCATGTGATGGGTCATCTTTCCATGTTATGTGAGCGGAAGGCAAAGGTTTAGAGGGACTTCACCTGGGAGCAGAGGAACTGTTTATGCTGACAATCCATCAGGTGAAGTATCCTTTCTCAGGACAGGCATGATGATTGCTGTCAGAATAAATACAGTCTGTGTAATCATCCTTGAGTTCTTCTGATGCAAGCTCTCATGGGTGTCTTAAAGATACCTCCACATAATGTCTCATGTTAACTCTAACCGTTCTAAACACAGAAGTAGTTCCTCCTCTCAGCAGCATTACATTTAGTTGATTTCCATGGCAACCCCTTTAGTGTTGGAAAGAGGGAGAAAGAGCAGCACTCTGATTGCTCCCTCATTACCATTCATCTTTAGTAAAATGCTGCAAGCTGCACAGTCCCAGTCTTTTTTCCTTGTAATACTGTGGATGAGAAATAAGAGTTGCAGTCACAGAAAGCTGTAGTACTGCTGTGGAGGCACAGACATTCTTGGGTAACACACAGATCCTGCCAAACTCTGGTTGTAGCCTTCTTTCAAGTCTGCGCTGTGATAAAGTCGTAGATAAGAAGCTGTTATGGTAGAATGAAAAGACAAGCTCCCAACAGCATTTTGAACTGGCTCTCTCCTTGATGTGTTTCTTACCTGTTGCAATTGGCTGCTAAAATCTTTCTTCTGTCTCCTCACAGCTGTGAAACGGGGTTTAAAGATGGAGATCTCTTCATGTCCTTCAGGAGCATGTTCCAGGATGTCAGAGATGCTGTTGACTGGGTTCATTACAAGGTGATTGCAAGAACTCCTGGGGACATCTGTAGTTGTAACTGGGTTAGATGGGCTGGTTTGTAACTCTTGAGTTAAGATGTGCTATACCTCTGTTGGGCAAAAGCCTTGCTTTGCCGCCTAGTGAGCAGATAATAAATTGCAATTGTATGTAAGAAGTCAAATCTGAACTGCCCTCCTAGCAAGGGAACATATCTGGTTTGGCTTCCTTTTTATTGTGCCCAGATTCCATTTCTGTACTTTAATTCATGGGCCTTGGAGCATGATGCCATGAGGGTGTTTGCAGTTGAGGTCCACAACTTGTACATTGTCCAAATTATTATTATTAAAGCAGTATTCTACTGCCAGTTGTTTACATTGGTACTATCTTATGTTGCCTGAAAAGTACCTGCATTAAAGAGAGAAATACATCATCTGTTCTCTATTTAGAGAGGAGACACAGTTCATCTTCTTCACACACTTTAGAGTAAAATTTTGTAAGCATTAACATCTGGTTAAAGACCTAATTTTCTTATTCTCCCTCATTTAAGGTGTCTGTTGGGTGGGATAGAGAACCATCACAAGATAAAGCTCACAGTTGTACTAGTGGTGGTCCTTTTAGCCATGCAGAAGTCAGGAATCTATTTTTCTTTCCTTATGCAGTGTTGTATGATACATGTTGGAGTTGGCCTTTGACTAAAGCATTATGGTCAGTGTTGGAGACAGGTCATTAACTGTCTTGTTTGGTATGGCAAATCTATTTTTTGTTTGTTTCTATTGTATTCCCTTCTGAAAGGGTTAAAATGCTGTTGAAGTGGATTATTTACCATGGTGAGGGAATCGATGGATCACAGAGTTTGTGATGGTCCCTGCTACTCAAAGCCTCTCATCTCTAGAGTCACTGGTTCAGATTCGCCCTGGTTTGTACTTTCACAGCATTTTAAAGTGTGAAAGTTGGCATTACTTTGATGTCTCTTACATCCTAAGTTTCCATTACCTCACTGGGTGCTGTTGTTTCTATTTCAGGGATCGCTGAAGGAAAAGACCCTTGAGAATCTGGAGAAGTACGTGGTGAAAGATGTAAGTGTGAAGTTACTTTACTTGTGCTATGTGACATTCTGTACTGACTAAGCAGGCAAGAAATAAACATGCTGATTTGCTTTACTAAATCACAAGACAGATAACACTGTGATTTCTATTGTAATAACCAAAGACAAAGTGGAAAGTTTGGGTGCAGCCTTTATCCTGAGCCAGTGATCCACGTGGTTTCATATTGATGTGCACGTTTTCTACGTAAAATATAAAAGCCAGAGGAAATGTTATCATGGGACACAGGTGGAATATGCTGGGGAGGCTCATGTTATTTCTTTTGGTGGTGAAAGCAACTGTGTTCCCTGCCCACATTTCTCTGCCCAAGCAGACCTCTTTTTAAAAAGCAATAGCTGAGCATCTCTCTAGACAGAAGTATTCTTTAGCCACCCAACCAAAACACTACACACACTTTACCATGAGGGACTAAAAAAGATCCTGAAAGACTCACCCATGCCCAGTCTCTCGATAGCCACGTAATGTGTGTTCAGCACATCTAACTGAGCAAGCTGCAGCAGTTTCCTTACTTTTGCCCCTCTGCAGTGTGCAAGGCCCCTCTGGACCACTTACATTATAATTATTCTTTAGTCTAGATGAGCTCTGTGGTACAGTATCACTTTAAAGCAGTTTACTTTGTTTCTAGTTACCTGCCTACAAAATTCTTATGAAACTGTTCTGTGAGGTAATCAGCTATTCTGGCAATGGACTGAGATTTCTGATTCAATAAAAATAGCCCCAGGAATAAATTCTCCCTAATCTGAGGTTGGAATTATAATGCGTTCCAACCTGTGGCTCGTGTGAGCTCAGATTTCACCTGTCTCTGGGCCCATGTCGGGAACGGACTTGGAGCTGGAGCAGATCGGTGGGAGCAGCACAGGGTGCCTGGCACTGTGGCTGGCAAAGGCACCGCAGCCCTGCTGAGCCCTTCCCCCTCGCCTTCCTCCCCTGGGCTGTGCTCTGGAGGGGTTACGTGGATGGACCAGCAGCATTCCTGGCTCTGGCCTGTGCAGAACACGTGAGTTTGCTTGCTTGATGGTTTGGTTTGCTTTGGTCTTTGTCTGGTGGGATCACAGTTGGGAGTGTTTTTGCCATGATGAATGTCTGTAAGTTTTGTGACTTGTATGTCCCTTGGCTTTCAGGGAAAGCTGCCACTACTGCTCAGCCGCATGAATGAAGTGGGGAAGGTGTTTCTCGTCACAAACAGCGACTATAAATACACAGACGTAAGTGCTGCTTGAACTGCTGTGTTGGTTTATCATGGGATAAGCAAAAGCCAGCCATTCATTTGTTGTGTGGGTTTTGGTGGGACATCTTCTAGGGGAGAATCATGTGTTTTCTGATCTACATGTAGGATGGTTTGGTGGTGGATGCAGATTGTCATGAGTCATCTTTTGTAGTTCTGGTTCTGGTACCAACCTCATATGGGCCTGGCTTAAATCCCTCTGTGCCTCATTCAGATCTTCAGCAATTAAAAGGCAGAAAAGGAAAGGGATCCTTGTTTTGGATTTCAGCATCCTTTAAAATGCAGAAGTTCCCTTTCAAGTGAGATAGTCTGAGTACAAACAGGTCACCAAAGCCATGGTCCTGGAGAGGTCTAAGAGCCAGAAAGGGCTGTCTGCTAAGCTGAGAAATCAACATGGTTTCTTCCAACTCCAGGTGAATGTCAGGGTGTTGCAACACTGCTAATCTGAAGATTTATATGCTGTTTTAAAGCATTTCAAGATACACCTGATGCAGTGTGCAGTTTTCTGAGGCAGCTGTGCTACTTGATTATAAAAATTAGTGGTTTAATTCCTGTCACTGTCCTATTCCATTCATTTTGTCTCCAAATCTTATGCTGACTTTTGTGTAAATTCTGAAAAAAAAAGTTCTGTAATCTGAAAAGACAAAATCAGCAAAGTATGGTTTTATAAACTACACAAACACACGTTTAAAAGCACATATTTAAATTCTTTCTCTCTTTCAGAAAATTATGACTTATTTGTTTGACTTCCCACATGGACCAAAGGTATGCGAATTCTAGACTGCAGTTGCAATAGCAACTGATGTGCCTAATTATCTGTGTAGCTGGAAAGCATTTTAATCCTGCTTCATCGACTGCATGGGATTAGTTGCTTTAATCTGGTTAAAGTACACTTGCTGTTTCGTGTCCTATTTGAATGGGATCAAAGCAAATACAATATAACGAAGAGAAAAGAGGCATCATCTGGTCTCAAATGATAATCTGTGTTAGTGATAACATTATTTTAGTGATAAAACAGTTTTAACTGTGGCATTTTGCAGCCAGGTTTCTTAGAAATAATGCGCAGTATTTTAGGTGTTGTTAAAAAAAGCCTTGATGGAAAGGAAATAATTCTAGAAAAAGCAGAAGTGTTCATGCCTGATTGTGCCTTGACTAGGGTAACTCCAAAAGTTTTAGTCATGCTTTTTTTATGTTTTTCTGATGTCAAAACTCAGCACTGCAACTTTTGGAGACAGGCTTATGACATAAATTTATACTGCTCTTTCAGTCTCCCAGTAAGAGGCTGAAAAGATGTCTTTTCACACTGTGCTCTAAAAGTAGAAGGTGGCCAAGGGAGACATTTTGAGGGCATAGAAACTCACCACAGCTGATAGCTAAAAAAGCTTTTTGCTGTGGTCTTGGTCTCAGAAAGTGCAGAAACGTGGAGTTATGAAGGCCCAGTGTCCTTCGGGGCAGGGCTGTGATTCAAAGCCATGCTCTGTGGAACAGAGTCCAGGCATTTTCCTGCTCCTGAAAAAGTACCAGCATGGCCTTGTAAGACTGAAGCTGTGGAGTTGCATGTGTCTGGATCTCTGCAGGATGTCACCTTCGGGAACAGTGGCAAATTATTATAATTTACAGCACCTCTTTACACAGCAGCTGTGCTGGTACGTGGATATTCAGTGCTGTCCTCGTGGGCTTGTGGCAGAAGGGAAATAGCTTAGGAAATAGTATTGGCAACCCAGAATTGTACCACAAGAGGCATGCACTAAGAGATTGCAACGGACTCTCCTGTTAAACTCCCTGTGGTTGCTTGTGTTGTGCCTGATTCTAGGGTTTGTTTTTGCCTTTGCAGCCTGGGAGTGCCCATCGGCCATGGCAGTCCTACTTTGACCTGATCCTGGTGGACGCACGAAAACCCCTCTTCTTTGGGGAGGGCACCGTCTTGCGGCAGGTGGACACGGTGAGCGCTCAGTGGAGGGCACCTCCATGGCTGGCAGGGCTCCTGAACCTCCTGTGTGGCATCTCTCAGTGACAACACACAGTGTTTAGACAGGACCTGTGCTAGGGATCGTGGGCTGGAAGTCTCCTCTTAGTGATTCCTGAGCAACCTCCTTACCTGGGGCACAGTAGAGCTCAAGGCTTTGTTGGCTTCCCTAATGTACTGCATGTGACAATAGGAGAAGAATGTGGAAAGCCACCTCTGGGCTGCTTGGCAGTGAGATGACAGACAAAGAGTAAAATATCAATAGGACAGAAAAGATCCAGACCATCAGCTGTTCGGTACTAACACAACGTCTCCTTCCTCAGGTGACCGGGAAGCTGAAGATTGGCACCTACACTGGCCCACTGCAGCATGGCATCGTGTACTCAGGAGGTGAGGCAAGAACCCTTCTTGTTCTGTGGAGTGCCTCTGATGTGGAAAATGCACCTGCTCTGTCCCTAACCCTGGCCCTCTAAAATGAGCCACACATTTTCTTTTGGCTCCTTGTTCTGAGCCATGCTATTCTTCTCTCAGGCTCTTCAGACACAGTCTGTGACCTGCTGGGGGCCAAAGGGAAGGATATCTTGTACATTGGAGACCATATCTTTGGAGACATCCTCAAATCCAAGAAGCGCCAGGGCTGGCGGACCTTCCTGGTGATCCCTGAGCTGGCGCAGGAGCTGCACGTCTGGACAGACAAAAGCGGTCAGCAGCCGGGCAAGCCCCAGGCCAGGCTTTGCTCTTGCTTGCCTGGTGCTGCACCCCTGAGAGCACCAGGGCTTAGGAGTGTCAGGGGGGAGATCATCCTGGTTTGCCAACTTCTCATTTTGTCCCTTTTCCCTGGGTCTGGGTGCTGGTGGCAGGAGCTGGGGCAGCTCTCCATGGGCTGGTCTCAGGGTCACAGGCCCTTCCCGTGTGATCAGCCCAGCACTGCCTTGGCCACAGAAGAACCTGCAGCTGGGTGGGATTGAATTGTTCCTCATCCCTAACCTGGCCCCAAAAAGTCCTCCCCCTCTGCCCATATGGAGCCATGGCTTCTCTGGTAAAAGTATCTGACAAGACACCTGGGTTATTCTCCCTGTAATTCCTGAGCCATGACTGCTCTCCCATCTGCAGGGAGTCCCTGCTCACCAGCCGCTTCCTCCTCGTTCCTCCCACTCCCTCTGCTGCTCTGCTGCCAAAGTGCCGCGTGTTTCCCACCCACCAGCGCTACCGCTGTTCTCCCAGGTTTGCCCTTTGGTGTGCTAAATAGGGCTGGGGGTTATGCAGGTTGCCCCATGGCTGGTTGGAAGGTCTTGGTGAGAGCTGCAAAGGTTCAGCCTCAAAATTAAAAGGGCCGACCAGAAACCAAGACCAAAATTCTGCCAGTGGCACAGAGCGTGACTGACCCCTCTCCCTGCCCAGTGGCCATGAGAAGCCGTGCTCCCTGCTCCAGTGTCCCTCCACCACCATGTGAGGGGAGCGGGCAGGGTGGTGGCTTTGCTTTCAGCCCTTTTCATTTCACCAGTTCTAACTTACCCTTTCCCCCTTTCTTTTCTGGATTTTCCAGCCCTTTTCGAAGAGCTGCAGAGTCTGGACATTTTCTTGGCCGAGCTATACAAGTGAGTGTTCAAACAGTGACAACTTTCCTGCTGCCTCTCTCAGCTGAAGAGCGGCACTGACAAAACTGTGGGGTTGCGTTAGTGGCACTGCTGCCAGAGCCTTGACTCAGGCCTGGGCTCTGCCCACAAGACCAACCTTCCCCTCCAGACCAGCCTCCCTCCCCCAAGCCCCATCCCACAGCATCTGGTTCTGAAAGACTTTTCACACCATGTATTTACCTTCTCGCCTGTAACTAGGCATCTGGACAGTAGCAGCAATGAACGCCCTGACATCAGCTCCATCCAGAGACGCATTAAGGTACCAATCATCAAAACCCCTTCTCATCCTTCTGGATCCCAAAGGGCTTGACAACCCAACCCCACTGCTCAGCCCTGAACTGCTTTGCTCTGCCTTTGGGTGGGCACAGCAGGCTTGGCAAAGCCACTCTGTCTTAACTTACTGGTGTCACTGGCACTTCTGAAAGGCAGCCTGGTCTGGAATGGGGTCCCTTTCCTCCTGCCCACAGCAGCACTGACTGACAGTGCACGCTGCTGCAGCACGTGGCGCTGGCACACACAGGCTTGGAGGGGCTGTAGCCTCTGGTTCAGCCAGCCCTAGGGTGCCAGCCTGGGGTGAGTGCTGGCCCTGAGCCCACTGCCACCTTCTTCCTTTCTGTGAACTGGGGCTTGGCCGTGCTCTGATGCTGCTGGATACGAGCACAGAAAGCCTTGCTGGAGATCCTTGCAGGTCTCATGTAGCCCCCAGCCCTCAGTGTGTTCCAGCGTGGCTCCAAGGTTACAGCCTGCTTGTCCCAGGATCTAACCTGCCCCTTTCCTTGTAGAAAGTGACCCACGACATGGATATGTGCTATGGGATGATGGGGAGCCTCTTCCGCAGCGGCTCTCGGCAGACCCTGTTTGCCAGCCAGGTGATGCGCTACGCTGACCTCTATGCAGCCTCCTTCATCAACCTCCTCTACTACCCCTTCAGCTACCTCTTCAGAGCCGCCCACGTCTTGGTGAGTTGCAGATCCCAGGGAGGTGGGCAGGGCTCCCAAAGGTGCCCGTGCTTTTCTTTGTTAACGCTTCCACAAGACACAACAGCACCTTGGAGAGCTGGGTGGCATTTGATGCACCATCACATTCTGGGGTTTGCTCTCCATGTGTCTCAGGGAGTGGCCCTAGGACTGGGACACCCATTGCCATCTCCTCTCTCTGTTACATGTGCAGATGCCACACGAGTCCACAGTAGAGCACACCCACGTCGACATCAACGAGAAGGAGTCGCCGATGGCCACACGCAATCGCACCTCGGTGGATTTTAAAGATTCTGACTACAAGCGGCACCAACTGACCCGTTCCATCAGTGAGATCAAACCACCCAACCTCTTCCCCCAGGCACCTCAGGAAATCACACATTGCCACGATGAAGATGACGATGAGGAAGAGGAGGAAGAAGAGGAGGAAGAGGAAGAGGAGTAAGAAGGAAAAGGCAAAGTAAAGATAAACCATGACTCTAGCAGTGATTGGGAATGGTTTCTGTTGTTGGGGCCCTTGAGGTGATGGGTTGGGGGTGTGATTCTTGCAAAGGCACATTTTGAAAGTATTTGGAAACTTTTAACAAATTAACACTAATTAGGAGGAGACCCTTGTTTTCAGTTTTGCAGACGGTTCAAAAAGCTGATTGATTCTGCCTGGGTGGTGCATTCAGATTGGACTGCCAGCCCGTGCTGTCATGCTACTCCCATTATGTTTAGGGATGCTGCATGTTTCTCCCATTCCCATGATGTGTTTCATTTGATTTTCATTTGAACAGTGTCCTGTGAACGGTTTTTGCCATTTGTTGCATTCTCTGTGGAGAAAGAAGGGATGTGCTGGGCTATGCAGGAGACAAAATGATCCAAATCCTGCTGCCCACTGGGTTGCTGCCCTTAACCCTCTGCTATAGGGTTACATACTCCCCTCTCCCCATGTTAGACAGGGTGTTGCTGTGCCTTCCAGCATTCAGTTTTACCTTCTGCTTGGCGTGAGTTTCTCTGTTGTAAGTGGTTTGACTCCTCTGGCCATCACGGATGGCAGTGGGATTCCAGTTCTAGTGTATCCACCACTGTACACATTTCAGCTTGTAGACAGACGCTTGTCACTCTCTCCCAGTGTTTCCAAGCTCTCGTTCACCATCAGCATGTGACACATGATTTCCAGTGCATTTCTCAAAGAGCTGAGCCGCACACTGTGTTCCCAACTCCTCTAGTTTCAGCAGAAAATATTAACCCAGGAGCTTGAGGCTGCTGCTTTAGCATTATGTTACTCACTTTGTGTTCCTTCTGCCTCCTGACCTTTCTGTCCTCTCAGCTTTAAGTGAAGCATCCCAAAGACAAACCCAGCCACCATTTGGCGTGAAAGAGCCTGTTGTGCCAGGGTGCTGCAGGCACCGCGGGCCTGCCCTACACTAGGAAACAGCACACGCCACAGGGCCGGCCCCACAGTGAGAGCTGTGACTCCAGTCTGACTGGCAGCTGCCCTTGGCTTGGTCGCTGCGGAGCAAGCAGAGCCTCGTGACAGGTTGCTGTGGGCAGGGCTGTGTCCCTGGCCGAGGAGGGTGACGGCTGAGGCTTCTGTGCGGGGACTGGGCACGTCCCCAGCGATGGGCAGGCAGTCCTTGTACCTGAGCCCGAAAAGCAGCCCAGGGAAGGCACGGGGCCAGCACACAACTGGGCAGCAGTGCCCTGTGGTTTTCCTCTGCGTCATGGGTGCAGCCTCCTTTACTCCAGCCTCTGCCATTCGCTGCAAAGGGATTACAACAAGGGCCCTCTTGTAACGAATTCGACTGTTGTTTCAGTACCATAAACTCATTTTAGTTCCTTTTTTCATTTTAAAGTACCTTAGGAGAAAATTTAAAAAAAGAAAAAACACACCACCAACATCTGAGCAGGAAACTGCTGCTGTAGTGGCAGTTGTTCAAGTCAATAAATGATGATGTTTCTAAGAAATGCCTGTGGCGTGTTACTGAGATGATAAGGGCTGTGCTGGAGTTGGTGAGGAAAGATGGGGCTAGTCTCTGGGGATCCCAGCAGGAGGAGTGACTGGGGAAGATGGAAAGCATCTCTGGGAACTGGTTGTGTGAAACACAAGCAGTGGCTGTGGATCTGGCTGTAAGGGCATGCCTGGTCCAGATAGCCCCAGGAAGCACTGGTGGGGTACCAGGCTTTTGTTATCACCATCTGCATCAGCTGGGGAGGCATGGGGAGGGCAGGGGAACATTCTGGCTTGACTACAGAGAGTGAGATTTTCCATGGCAGCAAGGGCAACATCCCCACCCTGCCACTACCTCCAACTCTGTGCCCTTCGAGGACTGTTCCCCACAGGCATCACAAAGGATCACTGCCCCACAAACACGATGTGTGTGCAGGGTGGCACGGGGACACAGCATGGCTCACGCTCCACCAGGGGCTGCAAACCTGGTTAAACAGACAGAAATATCCAAGGAAGGCCAGTGCTGCCATGGCTACAGCACTGGCCAGCCTGGCTGGGATAACTCTGGGCACTGCTGTGCTCAACCCTTGCCTATAAACAAGCTCCTTGTGTCAACTCAACCACACCTGAGGAGGTTCTCCATCTGCACCACCACACAAAGATACTCAGTACCAGGGCCCAAAGTGCCAAACAGAAAAGCAACACTAAATGGCAGCAGCTGGTGGCCAACAATCAACTGACTCTGGGATTGTTGAAAACCCCAAGCCCAGCACTGGGTCCCTGACACTTTTGATTTTGGGATCTGGAGAGAGCAGCTAACAGGCACCCACAGTAAGGCTGGCTGCAGGAAGGATCTGAGGGAGCTCTCTGTTCCCGAGCTCTTTCACCAAAGGGCTGGGGAACATAGCTGGGCTCTGCTATGTTTATATGTTGTTTCTCCAAGTATAGCCACTTGAATTTTTTAAGCTTTAGCTCAGCAGCCAGGGAGGGTGTGTGGCTGCAGGAAGGGAGCTTTGGGGGGTTCCATGCATTCCTCCTTCCAAACCAGTCACCACAAATAGCTCACTCCCAGCCCAGGGCTATTTCTGACTGAGATGGGGAGAAGAGTCTCCAGGGCTGGAGCAATGGAAAGTATTTGACCCTCACTTCATGGTGGGAAAACATTGGGCAGAGCCTGATGGACACCCAGGCAGCAGCTCAGTGCCCAGCCTTGTGCCATCCTGTCTGTGCTGCCCTGGGGCTCCACCACGGTGCTGTGGTAAGAACCCACTGACCAAGAGGCACGGTGAAGCCTCTTGCCCCAGCTGGCACCTGGCACACAGCCACAGCCCAGGTTCCCAGCCCACACCTGTGGCAGGAGGCTTGTCTGCACCAGCTGCCACTTCCCAGAAGCTGGTGGCCTGGCAGAGCCCCAGAAAAGCTCCCGCCACTCGCTCCCACCCCAAGCAACAGGCATGCTTTTACCCACCAGTGGTGATCTCTCCTGCAGCAAAAGCCTAAAGGAAGCGAGGTGAGCACGCTGGGGGAACAGGCCTCACCCCCTGCTCTGAGCTCTCACTGACCTGATTTCTGATCTCTCCCTTTCCCCTTTCACACACCCACCCTCACTGCTCCGCAGAGCCCGACGGGGCTCACAGGGGCTGCACGGAGCAAACTAGACCAGGGACAGGAGCTGAGGCTCACTGCCCTCAGCCACAGCCCTGAAGACTTTGTGTGCTGGGCACTGCCAGCCAGTACTTCTGACAAGGTCAGTCACCAGACCTGCTCCCAGCCCCTCTTCCTTTACACCACCTCCTCACTCAGCAGGACAAGGGATGGCAGAAGCCGTATCTGGCACACAGGAAAGGGTGGGCTGTTTGTCCACCAGTGGGAGCGGGAAGTGACGCTGCACAAGGAACTCAGCATGGGCTCACTCTCCTGCTCAGAAGTCTCTCAGTGCAGACTCCACACAGCTCTGCTGCCAAAGTCACAGCATAAGGGGAGCAGGCTGCAACACCCAGTGCAGGGGGATGGACTGACTCACTCCACCAGCAGCTGCCGTCCCACGGAGTCGCCATCGTCACCAGCCACGTCCCTCAGTGGCGAGCCCCGGTCACACACTGCCTGGCAGGAACAGGCGCTATGGACACGCGACAGCAGCTACGCTTACAGACAAACAAACATCATCTGTGGAGAGCAGGTTGTGAATAAGGGGTTTTTATTACTGGAAGAAAAAGACCCTCACCCTTGAGGGAACTTCAGAAAGAGGAATTCAGCTTCTTGCCATTGCCACCAGCTTCCCAGCCAGCCCCTGATCAGCAACACCCCCAGCACATCCCTCCCTGGCTTGAGGACTCATGAGCCCAGACCCAGCAAAGCGAAGAGCAACACCTGGCTCTAAGAGACCAGGATCCAGCCTCTCTGTGGCTCTTGGCAGCTGAAGTGGAGAGTAAAGACTGTTGATGAGCCAGCAGCAGATCTGGGTCCGGGATCACCATCAGCCCCACCACCCGCATGCCAAAATCCATTCCTTGGAAATGAGGGGGAGCATGGAGGAGGGAAAAATGCATAAACTGGAATGTTCAACAGAAAAAAAAAAAATCATCATTTATCTAAAAAGAATAGAAATAAACAAAATGCTTTTAAACAAAATCACAAAATATACAAATAAATCTGGTACAAAATAAATAGGAAAGATTGGAAATCTACAACAAAATTGGAATAATTATAAAATTAATTCGTATGACAATCAGTATATGAAACGTATACACTTCATTCAGGATTTCAGTTGTGCTTATTCAGGTTTATGTACACACATGGAAATACTGTAGTCAGAATACTACAATCCTGGAAACCCGAAGTCATGTACAATATGATACAATTCGCAAAGACCACGTACGATGGCAAGTAAGACACAGGGAAGAGCCGGCTGGAGTGGCTGAGCGGGATTAGACAGCCACAAAAATGCTCTGTGGAGGGAGAGCCACCACGCTCCTGAACAGAGGGACCAAGGCCTGCAGCGGCCGGGACAGGGCTCGGGGCAGTCAGGAAGGACCCGACTGCAGGAGAAAAGTTTGGTGGGAGCCCTCCGGCTGCCAAGCACCAGCCAGTCATGGCTCCCAGGAATGCTTCTCAAGTATTTGGAGTTTCAGATTACACGTTTGGCATCTGGGCGCCCGCCCAGTGATTCAGGTATGGCTCTGCTCGAAAAAAAATATGCCAAGAACTCTGAGGTCCCTCAGCAGGGCCTGACCCTGAACCGCACGTAAAGCCACCCTTGTACTCAGGAGAACACGGATCAAATGGGACCAGAGCACTGCTGCTGGGGTCCTGGTGGGTGTCCACTCTCCAAATTCCATGGGGTCTCCAAGGAAGGCAGAGTCCCTTGAGCAGCATCTCCTACCCTTAGTGTGAGAAATGAAGACAGGCTGGCTGCAGCATTGCCCGTTCCCGACTGCTGGACCTCCTCCTCGCCTTCCTGAACACTCAACTAAACCTCAGCGAGAAGAGCAGAGGAACGGCCAAGGCCGATGCAAGTGCAGCCATCGCAGAAGCCACACTGATGAATCCAAACCAGCACAATGCAGAAGGACAGAGCACGTACCCTGGGTAAAAACCTGCCGGCCAAAACAGCCCAGCCCAGCCTGCTGGGACTTGAGACTTTAAAGCAGGGATGACACTAGAGCTGATCTAGGCCCAGCCAGTCTGTCACTTCTGAGAACAGAGGAGCTCACCCGGAGCCCCTCACCCTCCCAGAACGATCTTTGGGCGAATCCAGAAGACATGCATTCAGTATTGGCACTTCCAACTAAAGGCCTATGATCCAGGCATCCGACACCTACTAATTTCTCACTTGGATTTGGAAGGATTTGGAACAACAGTGATGCCCAGAGGATAAAGCACCGCCTCCTATTATAAAGCTATGTGATCAGCAAACAGTTGAGATGGGATGCCAGACTGCTTCGCCAAGCACCAAATGCTGGGGCAAGTGCTTTCTCCCCAACAAACCCTGCAACCAACTGACTACCACGCTGCTTCCCAGAGGAAAAGACAACAGAGACATGAAATCCACCTCTGGAGCATCAGAGCCACCTGCAGCCTGTCCACGTTTCAGGCTCATGACAGCTGACAAACCTCCAGCCGGGCTCTATGACAGGCCACTTCTGTAAAGCCTCTAAACATCTTCTGCTGGGGGGGATTAAACACCAAGCACTTCCTTAGCCAGAAATCTGCACTGGAGGGGCAAGAGCAGCCAGGGCACCATCCTCTGCAGGATCCCAGTGATCAGCCCTGCTCAGAGGAAAACAGGGCCCAAAGGCAAAACCTGAGAGGAGAATGCTGTTTGTCAGCTGGAGACAGAAGATCAGCAGCTTTGAGTACCGTATTTCCAAGGTGAAAAACTGCTACAGAGCCTGATCTCAGGACAAGAAGAAGAAAATGTCACTTTGACTGAATTCAGTGCTACCAACCTGTGAAAAAACTCCATCTCCCAACTGTACCGTGCCACAGGCCAGCAACCCCTCCCCATCCCTGCAGCTCAGGGAAGGGCACTGGGATAACCTGGCATCCCAGGCTTTCTCCTAGGGAACACCTTTGCCTTCCCAGGTTCAGCTTCTAATGGAACTGCAAATACACACAACCAGATGGAAAAGCTCAACTGTACCGCCTTAGACCCACAACAGCATCCCCTCGCCTGGACACAGCCTCAAGGATGCAGCCATGGAGACTAAACACAGAGCAACACAACCCAGTGTGAAGCCTGGCACAAGGACAAAGGCAAGACACAGAGCAGGGGGCTCTGCAGGAACCCACAGATGTCCAACATCCTCACATGGAAGTGAGGCCAATATCACCACAGAGAGCATACCAACAAGAGACCTGCAACTGATGGACCAGGTATAACAGCAGCACAGGGATGAGGGCAGCTTCCCAGCCCAGCCTGTGGGGCAGAGCCTGTCCTCTCCACTGGCCAAGTCAGAATGAAGGCTGCTCTCCCCTCTGTGCCATGAAGGTGCCCGATCATGTTAGTTAAGCTCATAATTTCACCCTTGGGCCAAACCAATCCTCATTATCCAAGGGCCAGGTACTTGTTTTGGTCCATGTAGAACCGCAGTGCAGGGCCAGGCAGTGGGGTGGGCAGCATTCCCAAGGCAGCACCACACTGAGCCGTTCTCCACATGCTGGTTTCCTGCCTTGTGCCAGCTCCACACAGTGTCAGTGTGGGCACCCCTCAATGCTGGGCAGTCAGTCCCCTTTGGGATGAAGCCTCAAGTTAGCATCATGACAAGAGGTACTCTACAGCATCCTTTCCCACCCCCAGCCCCAGTTTTCTACTGGTAATTTAGAGACTGGATAACTTGACAACTGGTACACAGGTACTAGTTTTAAAACCACAGTCGTGTGTATTAGATATCGTATAAAATATGGTACATCTTTCACGTGGGAATGATTTCTATAGAGAGTGTAATTCTGCACAAGGAAGATGCATGTTCCAAGGGGTCCTGGAGAACGCAGCTGTGTTCTCCATCGTGTAGGATACTTACACAGGATGCTTGTGAGGAGACAGGGCTGCTCTTTGCCATCCTCACCCCCACACCCCTTGGCTGAGCTCTGCAGAGATCACAGGAAGCACCACCACTGCCCAAGCAGCCCCTCACACAAAGCTACCTCTTTGGTTTTCTTTGAGCTGATTTGAGCCAGAGCCTGACACCACCAGTGCCAAATCTCATCCTCATCTGAGCTGGGCCCTGAAGGCTGAGAAGCAGCAATGGGTGACATCCATGGGCCATCAGGGCAACTGGCCCTGCTCCCCCTGAGCTTTCTCCTGGTCTGAGGTGAGTGCAAAGGGCCATATCCTGAGACTCCTACTCTTGCCAGCTCCACCCATGCAAAAAGGCACTTAAAGAAAAGAAGAAGAAAAAAAAAAAGGACAAGAAAGCCCTCTGCAGTGAGGAAAAGGGGAGTAAGTCCAGGAGAAGAGGGCAAGAACAGACCAGTGAGCACAATGTGAATGAATGGCTGACCTCTCTTCCAATGGGGCCTGAGAACTGCACCCCTTGAGCAGCCAGCTCCAGCTGCCCTGCTCATCAGGTCTCAGCATCATCCCATTCCTGCCCAGACCAGAACAGGAGCTTGTGGGGGCAAAAACTGCATGAGAGGGAATAACACACAACTACAGGTTGGGAGCAGAAGCGGAGAGCAGGAGAAGGACCTACCCTGTGGAATTTGCTCTGCTGGTGCATCTGGATGGGGGAAGCACCTTGTCCTGCCATGCCAGCCTCAGGGCCCCTGCCCACCAGCCAGCCCGGACACCCTGCCAGCATCCCTCGTCCCACTGTGGGATAACCCATCCAGAGCTCCTCCAGAGAAGCAACCTTCAACTGCACAGGGATTTCAGGAAATGGGCAAGCTGGGAATAAACAACAAGCGCTTTGTAAACTCTGGAGGGTCTGAGCTTGCGGTCCACAGAGCAGCCGAGGCTGGTTTGCTAAGCCCACCCTGAGCCCCTCTCCTCTCAGAACTAGTGTGCTTCATATGATCTCCACATCACCAGAGTCAGTCTCATTCGGAGAAAAATTCTCACTGGAAAGCAAGAACATTCCTTCACTCTTTACAAAGATTTGGCAATACACAGAATTAAAAAAAAAATCATAGTTACAACAGATTCAGGTTCATTTCGTTTAAAGGAAATTCAACCAACAGGAGTGTAAAAGTTATAATTCACAGTTGTGCATTTAAGATATTAGTGTTGAAAACCTCACTTCAAAGAACTCTTGTGCAAAATTGTATTGACAGTAGAAACCATGGCTAGATGCCCTCCCAGTCTCCCCTGACTGACAGGCCATTGTCCGCCCTGCTGCCTGCACCCAGAGGCAGATGGACGAGGGGAACAAAGGCAGCAGCAGGAGTTGACACGGGAAGATGCAGTATCCTTTCTACAAGTCAAAGCCTGGCCAAGGTCTGAGGTCAAGTCCAACGATTCCCAAAGCCACCAGCTGGTGCCCTGCGCTGCGGTGACGACCGACTGGCCACGTGTCCCTTATGGCACTGTGGCACAGCGTCCGGCATCTGAGCCCCCCCAGATGCAGGCAGGCAGCCAGCGAGGCAGAGAAAGTGGATCTGCTCGGGCAGGACACCCCCTGCAAGGGCACAGACTCAGATGCCGTGGCATCTCCGGTGCGGTCAGGAGAGCCAAGCCCTGGCATTGGCAAACGCTGTCCAGAGGCTCAGAAGGGATCCTGAGCAGGGCACTGGGCTCCTCTGCTTGTGATGGTGCCCACCAAGAGGGTCGGGAACCCCTTGCATTTGTTAAACAGTAAAACTGTAAATACCCTGAGAACAGGGAGACTGGATTTCTTCCCCTCCAAGGAGAGGACCATGCTTTATTCTTCAAGCTAATTAGCAGTAGCAGCTCCTAACCCCTCTGGGTCAGGTACATATTTTCCATATGAAACATCTATGATCAACTATTTTTATGGAAATTAAGTGAAATTATTTCACTTTCCATTACTGGATCTGTACAAATGATGAAAAACAGACATGCAAAAAATTGCCTGCAAATTTTGGAACAGTGCAGCATGGGCAGAAGCAGGAGGTATTTGCTTTGGGATCACATGGCTTTGGTTGGAAAAACTGGCGCTTTTTTTTCCTTTTTTATCTTTTTTTTTTCCTTTTTTTTTTTTTTTCTTTCTTTTTTTAAAAAGGGAAACAGACACTGAAACAAATCCATAACCTGCCATAAGAAGCAGAAGTCAGATCCAGGGAGCAACCTCATCCCGGAGAGAGCTGCCTTGACTTGAGCCTTCCCTCCTCTGGCAGGTTTGACAAAACGGATACTGCATCTCAAGTTCACCACTGAGTCAAACACTTCTGACAAACTTTTACATTCACAACACTAGATAAAAACTGGCAAGGTGAGTCCCTCACCAAGGACAGACGCTGTAACATCTCGACATTTTGCTCTGTGAGAAAGGTGCAATATTGGCAGCTCTCTGGGAACCACAGGACTCAGGTCAGCCCATGCTGATGCTGAGCCGTGTGCTCTCAGCGGTGGCGGGCTGGTGCACATCAGAGCAAGGATGGAGGCTAAGGAAACACTTTCAGATAGGACTCAAAAAAAGTTAATAAAAAGCTAAATGTGAGAGCAAGGTTTTGGGGGGCCTGTTTTCCTCCTCACTGGGTGCACAAGTTTGGTACCATGCAATTTCTGTGCTCCTTAGTGGGGACTTCATCCTCATGGGTGGCTCCAAGGAAGAAGTGAACCCTTGCCATCGGGAAGGACAGCAAAAATTAGGGCTGCTTTCTGAAGCTGAAAGAGAGAGGAGGAGGGACACAGGCAGACCCAATTGGCTCTGATACCAGGCACTCCAATTTCCTGTGGGGAGATCCTGCAACAGAATATTGCACCTTTCCAGCCACACAGAAGGACCGCGGGAACTTGCAGCAAGTGCCTTCCCCTGCCCGTGAGCAAGAGAGACAGGGCAGGTGTGCAGGCACAGAGAGCTCTGGCAGTTGCATTTGGGGCTGGGGGCTTCTTTGGGTTATGTCCAAAGAGATTATTCAGGTGTAAAGAAAGGAAGGGAAATGCTACATAGGCAGGGGCCATGGCAGGGTCTTGAAACAGGGAAACTGCAATGCCCAATTTATTAACCCAGATACGGAGGACAATGTTCACATTTTGTTTGAGACAGCACTGGAAGGGGAGAGAATTGGGGGGATAACTTTCTTTGTTTTTTATTTGACGACTTAGGACTCCATCTGTGGGAGTGGGGAACAGGTGATATACAACTGCCATGGGGTGCCTCTTGCTAGCACCCAGTCTGCATCCAGATTTTTGGTGTTAAGGAAGTGGTTTCTGCTGCCCAAGGCAGGATGCCCTGCACCAGTGGCAGCTGGGTGTGAGGCTCTCTGCTCTGCTACCATGGTAATCCCTAAAATGGGTGTTAAAAGGGACAAGAGAGAAGGAAATGCACTAGATCCACTCAAAGGAAGGAATGTGGCTGGAAACAGCCTGGAAACGAACCTCTCCAAATCCCTGAAGTGCAATACACTCGCGTCTAGAAAGCTTTGTCAGTTCTTGGAGAGGAGAGGATGGTTGTGACTCCTCAGCAGAGCCCATTGTTGCACTGGCAGAGGTATACTGTCACCTGGGGCATGTACTTTTGGTCTAATTGTAGCAGCATCTTTCACGTTAATATTAGATTAAAGGGGGCACAGGGACTGACATTCTGATATTCATCTATTGCTCCAACTCAGCACATTCTCTGTGATGTAGCAAAGGCTGCACATCTGCTCTGGCCCAGGTAATGGTGTGCAGAGCACTATGGCATGGGAGTGCTTAAAGCCTTGTCGTTTCAGGGTGCACACATTACTTCACCACACAACTGTCAGAAACATCAGTGAAAAATCACCCAATTACTTCACTATGGAAAATTATGCCCAGCTTTCATTTCACAAGACTGTAGTTTTGCTACTTAATTTCTTTTCCCCAGTATCACCTTCAACATAGACAAAGGTTTTGGAGGTTACAAAACTGTAAGTGTAACAATGCTTTTGCCTGTTTTACAAAGAAACCTTCTGAAATTTGAAAGGTCATCAAATACCAAAGTAACCACTCCTTCCCTGAAACTTAACTGGAAGAATGGAATAATCCTCATGCCTTGGCCCTCCAGGTGGCTGAAACCAGAGGTTCCTTGAAGCTCACTCATTCTTAAGACACAAATAACATACAAGTACCAGTTACTAACTTTTTCAACAGGGCAACAAAAAGGACCAGAGAGGGGTGAGAAGAGGCCTAAGGACATTGGAGCCAATTCACAAAACCATGATAGAGCCCATTTCAGGTTCGTGAAGGACAGAAACAATTTAAAACTCTGCAAAATACTTTTTAAAAACATGACCTCTCTTGAAAAAATAACTGGAGGAGCTTTTAAACTTCTCCATATGTGTTTGAGGAGGAAAAACCCAAAAAGGATCAAAAATACAGATAAAAAATAAACGTAATTCTACTTTGCAAGAAGAATTTTCATCGTTCTCAAGGGTGGCTCACCATTCCCAAATTACTTTTGGGGCTTTAGTCTCTCTTTGCTCCTGTCTTCCCGTTTCTTCCTCTTCTGCTCCCAGAACGGACGCAAAAGTCTTTGGTCTCAGAACACTGGATGCAGCACAGTGTTGCAAGCACATACTAATGGTGTTCACACTCGGGGAGGAGGCAGGAAGGAGCGAGGGCTGGTCCTGCTGAGGAGAAGGGATGGGTGGGTTGTGGGGAGTCAGCTCCTAGATGGCTCCTTCACTGTGCATACTGTGGTTGGGCTTGTTGTGAGTCACACAGTTCTGCTCGTTCAGCAGGTTTGCTGTCTCGTCCGGCAAACCATCATGCAGCTCCGTAAGAGTCAGTTCGATTTTAGTGTTTTCACTGTCCGAGGACTGAGGTGTTTTGTCCATCCGGGATGCCATCAGGGCATTTTGGTACTGCTGTCTTGAGATCTGCTCCAAGAACAGGGAAGGAACAAGAACAACAAAAAAAAGTCAGTCATGCTTTTGTGCCTCCTGTGGGACACAGTGAGAAAATAAAGTGCCCTCCCTTTCCAGATGATCACACTTCAACCCCTCTTTACCTGTTTCTATAAAACATCCCTGCGCTTTGCAAGCCTAGAGTATCCCAGCTCAACACCACAGCATGGTGACAATTCCAGGGAGGGTGGAAGCACAGTGCTGTGCGATCCCCATGCTGTTCAAAGGCAGGGATTTATGCTCCTATGCAGAGATTTTTAAATCAGACCTCCATTTCCCTCCAATCATGCACACTTTTAGGACCAGAACCAGAGATCAGCAAAGTCTTTCTCCCAACTTCAGTGAGCTCCTGGTGAGGGTCTAAGTGTCCCTATAGAGCCCAACCAGCTCTATAGTACAAGTAGAGCATACAGGCATTACTGTGCTCGTCTAGGCCAGCAAACACAGCAGGAGCTACAGCCTCGTATTATAAGGATATTCAATTCTAGAAAAGACTGGGGTCTCCATAGAGATGAGTCCAAATTAGCAGCCTATGAAGTCTTCCACTGGTCTCTGCAAGAGCTGGCTGCACTCAGCAGAACAGTCATGACAGGAGCTGGCCTAGAGTGCAGAGTGTCATTGCCCATGATGCCCCAGAGGCAAGGAAGTCCACAGCCCTGTACATCTGCATGTGGTGGTGGAGGGGAGAATTCCTCCTGGAGCCACAAGCAATCAGCCCAGTGAACTCCTTCGGATCAACCTTCCCAGCCAGGACAAACAGTGGGATGCACGTGCACTGGCAGCCCTGTGTTGCCACAACAGCAGTAGGTTATCTTGGCAGGCAGGAAGGTGGAAGAGGTGAAACAAGACTTTTAGAAAACCCCAAGTTTCAGTAGCAACACAAGAGAGGGACTGTAAATGGAGAGAGTCAGATGGACCAGGTCACAAATCCAAAAGCAAAATCCCAACATGCACGAGCAGATCACGACCCTGGTTTTACAAGGCATTAACTGAATGAATGACCACATGGCACAGTGAAAACACTAATGTTGAGTACTCTGACCTATGTGTAAAGCAGAGTGATGCAAGAAGAGGTGTGCAAGTCTGACTGCAGAGATACCAGGACAGTTTAGCATTCATTAGCCTCAGTATGAACACAGTGAGATTTGGAAGTACTCCACATTGACCAGCATAGGATGAGCAGTTAGCTGCTCTGTACAGCAGATTAGTCATTGAAATTGTAGTGAGAATCACTTGCTCAGTACTAAACATCTACTGATCTAATCCTTGAAGGACTGAACCACTTGTATCTCAAATGTCTGACAGTAAGACTTTACTCTCCTTTTAAAATTTGGCTATGGAACAATCAATTTAGCATTGTAGTATGCCTACCCTATTCCACATTCTCAACATTGAATTAAATCTGACAGAAGTTGAGTTCACAAATCATTTGATGACTGTGAACATGCACTTAATTTAAGAAAAGCATCGAAGTCAACTTCTGGTTATGGGATGTCAGCTTCCCTGGACTTCCAGAGGGGCTGGAATTGCTGCCAGCATTAGCTGGTTCTCAGCTCAGCTAGATTTCCTATCCCACAGGACTCGCACACATTTCAGCGTGGGATGCACCATGCTGAGGGACAGAGCTGTAATCATGCAGCAACTCACTGGTAGTATGAGACATGAGCCTAACACATGTGAAGTTAAGATAAAGAGAAATATCCAAGACTTCTCCAAGCAGAAGAAGGATGGCAAGTCGGAAAGTAAGATCAAGAACCCCAAACTGAAACCAAAACCAGAAGTGAATAAAAACTGCAACCAGTGGTAAGTGTCTCATCCTTTAGAAAAGGACACTGTCTGATAATGAAGGGTCTCCATTTCGGATGGCTCCAAAAGCTTCACAAGGATATGTCCAACTAAAAGCAGAGAGGTTATTTTCTATAATCTTTCCTTGAAGGACCTGAAATCCAGAAAATTACATGACCAATCTACTTACAAGCCCAAATGAGAAGAATAGTGAAGACAAATCACTGGACAGCAGATACTGGAAAAAAGTCGTTTAAAGTGATTTTTAAATGGCTGCTTTCATAATGCTGTTTACTCACAGAGCAATTTAGAGGGAATTCCCTTCCCCAGGCTCTCCATCCTACCAGCCAAGCCCGACTTTCCAGCAGGTTCTTTCTGGCTTTTTTCCTACCTTGACAAACTGAATGTCTGTGAGTGCTTTCACTGAGTAATCCGGGACATACACTTGGAGGAAGGATGCGTTCAGCTGGTTGTTGCTGCTCCCTAACGTCGGTGTCACTGCGTCGATGCGATCACCTCGGTTTAAAGAGTCTGAGTGATTCAAGCCACAGGGCCGAGGCGGAGACTTGTTCTCAGCTAAGAAACAGGCAAGAGCGAGAGATTTCTTAAATCAAGGAGAAAAAGTCACCAGTTTAAAGTCACCAGTTTCAAAGGGACATAAAAAAACGTGATGCAGCACAAATAAACTGCAAAGGCTTAATCCACTCGTAACTAGACATGTGGCTAAACAACCAAATCACCCTGAAAGGACATTTCCAGTCCAGAGCTGGTAGCCAGCATCACTGAGTATGCCCTAAACAAACCTGGACTTGTTTATGCTGCAACAGACACGTCCTGAGAACACAGTGCTTCAGCTGATGAGCAGAAACCACCAGAGAGAAGTAACTTCCCAAGGCTCCCTTACAGAAGCTCTTGATAGTCAGAGAACGCTTACAAGATTTTTTTTCTCCTTAATGATTTATAATCATTGCTCCATACCGGAGCTTTCATCCACAGTCAGTCCCAGGTAAGCCTTTACCCCCATCTATTCCACCTGGTATCTACATATGCAGTTGTTCCCTAAGCTAGAGCAGACATTTTCAGTAACAGTGACAGAGTCCTCAGTGGGCCAGAGCGCAGTCCATGTGATGATTACTTCCACATTTCCTCTAGTACCTCCCAGGGCATGAAGGGCCAAAACCTCAATGAAAGACAGCAAGCTCCATGTGGTACATGCCAACCAGTCCATGCCCCAGAGAAAAATCTGTGTCCAGAAAGGAGTAAACTGCAGACATTGCTTCAGGCACTGCAAGGTTTCATTTGAAGACCTCACAGCTGTCCCTTGCAAGTGTGATTGGACACAGCCTATGTAAAGCAAATGTGCTTTCAGGACACCACATTCTGCATCTGTGGCTTCCACCCACACTGTGACACAGAAGACAGAAGGGCAGAAATACATCCCAAGACAGATCCCAAGCCCTCCTGCATAAGGGCTTTTCCCTGGGTGCACACACAGTACACAGTGATCCAAGAACTGTCTTCGAGACCAGTGAATTTTTGGAACCCATTGCAGTTAAAACACATTCAGCCAGCCAAAACTGAGACTTGATGTTAACCATGCTACTCACCTCATGACCCCCATTCTCAAGCTGAAAGATCATTTTCATATAATCATAAGATACAAAGTCTCTATGAGCAAATCAACAGTATCCTTGGGAGCTTTTCAAATTCTTAAGACTTTTATATATATTCTTATTTCTTGAAAAAAAAGATCCCTTAAATTTAATCCTACCTCTGCCACTGAATTACTAGGAATATAGTATCTCCTTGTCCAAATGACACAGCCTGTTCCACATCTCTGCATTCAGCCTTTCCTAAACCTAAGATGCATGGTAGAATTGCGCTGCTTTGTATTTCCGACTTATAATCCCTCTGATGTTGTCTTTCTTTCAATTTTACAAAAGGGAACAAAAAAATACAGGTTCTGACAACTTGACAATTTTTCCACTGTTTCTGCACCATGGGATTAGTGCAGATCCCTATGGCAACACCAAGGACGGGCTTAGGGGGAAGCACTCAGAGCCCTGCTAGGTTCTCCTCTGTGCCAACTAGAAAGACACAGCAGGCTGCAGTAACTGCTGCCAGGAGCCAAAACTCTACCTGCACACAGGACTTGATGCTGAAATTCCCACTGGAGAAAAAGGAACTGTGAAGGCTGAATGAATTTGTCCTCTTTCCCACCTGTATATACAAAATATGGCTGTGTGTGATAAGAACAGCACCACTGGTGCTTGGGATAAAGGTTTCCATCTGGAACAACTTTATGCTAGTGTGACTTGTATCTGCCTTTTTTTTTTAACCAGATTTTATGGTACATTATTAATAAAAAACAAAGCAGCACAGGGAGTAACATGACAAAGCACAGATAAGAAAAAGGGACAGGTGAAGCAAAAGGACATGAGGACAAAAAAGGACAAAAGCAAAAGGTTTGGTTTCTAAAAATCCGAGGGAACAGACATCACTTCTGGATCACATTCAAGACAGAGAGGGAAAAGAGAAAACAATGAAGAAGGAGAGATACAGAAAGGCAGAGAAAGAGTAGAAGACAGACAAACACCAGGCAGGTCCATGTTTGCAGAACTGTGCCTGCCAGGCCCCAACACCCAGATCTGGACAGAGCTTTTCTACCCAGGTTTTCCCAAACTCCTTACCTTCCTCTACAGGGGATAAAGGGCATGAGCCACAAGATGGACACCAAAACAACTGTTTTGTGAATCTGGGGTTAAACAATTTTTGGTTTTGGATTATTTTCAGCAGGACCTCACAGGAGGTCTGAGTTTCATCAAAACTGGTACCACATTGCCACAGTGACCAGGCTTAGCATATCAGTTCCTTACAGAGGAGATTCTTCCCATTATTATTTTCCCTTATTGATTTTTTGTAATTTTTTTTTAATTTAGTTGGGGGAAATCTATGAAAATATGGTTGGCATTTATACCGGAAACAACTTGCATGCGCAAAATATACACATATTTGTAGCAAAGAAAAGGAAAAATAAAAATAAAAAAAGAAGACCTGGCAAACAAAAGAACCAAGCTAAGAAAGATAATCAAAGTTGCCAAGCTTAAAAGAGAGTCATTGGCTACTTTAATTAAAGAAAGATTAAATTTCTCCCCCTTCTTTGAAGTTTAGCAGCAGGAAACTTTAACAGGGTAGGAAAGAAATCCCCTGCAAAGCAATAACCTGTAGTTTGTTTGGAATGTGCATGAGGCTAATTTAAGGACTGATGGTGAAATAAATTTTCACAATTTAAAAAACAGAGGCAGAAAATACAGGAAGCAGATGGTGAAAGTTGATGAAATGCATGATAAATGTATTTATCTTAGGAGATGTTTCACTTTATTATGCATATCATTATCTTGTTTGCTTTTAGGCCTAGGGAAAGACATTTCATCTGAAAAAGAAAACTTCAGAAGGAAGAAATATGCTCACTGTGGCCTAAACTATTTTAGGATTCTGCTCTTCCTATAGTCTTTCTTGATGGGTTTCCATTTTTCTCAACTACTTTGTGCATGCAGTATCTGCAAAGCTCAGTTCTTGACCCTTCCCAATTTCCAATCACTCAACCACATCTCAGAGCTCTTTTTGGCCCAATTTGTTCCCTCCTTGATCTCTGCTCCCCAAAGGGATTTCTGTGTCAGTCAACTTGGTGGTTCAGCAAGGAAAGGTCTTAAGCAAAACGGGAACCAGAAAATCCCACAGGAGGTCCCACAACCTTCTTGCACATTCCACTGCAAATCCATCCACTCAGTAGATCATTGTGCCAGTCCACAGCATTAACCTCACTAAGAGAAAGCTCAAAGCTTTTCAGGAATTGAAACAGCCAGACTGTATACAAACCATAAAATTTACCATAAGAGAATATAAGAATACTTTCATTAAATAAGTTTTCCTTTTATGGCAGTTTAAGCAGCAGACATTCTCCTCTGCCAAATGTGTTTTCTTCAGAATTCAGCTTTGGGGAGAAAACATTTTTTGAAAAATCTCCCCTCCTAATTTTCCACCAGTGTACATATGAGAAACAAGAACAAGCACACATTACCAAATACATTTTCTTCAACGTCTTTTCAGGTCTTCCCATTTTGATGACTCTCGTGTTGCTATCAGTTACCATAAGTGAAAGTTCAGGATACCTACCTGCAAGGCTTAACTCTGTGCTGGACTTCTCCCTAACGAGCAAAGGGGTCAGACAAATACAGACTGCAGCTGACTTTTTATGGCATCAGGGCAGTCACAAGAATGGTGAAAACAGAAGCATGCAGATTTACCTGGAGAACCTGCTGCTAACAACTCTGTTCTGCTGACAACAAAGGTACGAGACAGGGACAAGGGAACTAGAAGAGGGAGAGAAAAAGGATGAGATCACGACCAGAAAGGCGGCAGCTATCCACACTCGACAGGGGAAGGAGCCAACTGACATTGAAAAACTAAAACCAAAAGTTCAAATCAACTGTGAAAAAGTAAAGGGTTAAAACAAAAACAAAACTAAAAAAGACAATCAAACAATTTTAGGAATAAACCAAAAAACAAGGCTAAAGAATCAGAGTGAAGTGAACAATTTTCACTTGCTAATTCAAATTGTTATCCAGCACAGAACAGTCAGTCAAGATACATTCAGTTTTGAAACAGTTCAAAAGGAGCAGTGGTGCCCATTCCAGGCTGGAAGGCAAGAGTTAAAACAAGCCATAAAGCATTCAGAGGTGCTCTTCCTTATGGGAGCCAGACAAACAATAGACATAAAACCAGAAGACACTTCACAGTTCTTCAAGTTTTCAACAAAATGTTGAGTGAGGCTGTGATTCTCCAAGCTCATCCCTATTGGGATGGGGACTGCTTGCTCACCATTACTGCAAATCCCTCCCCAGCTGTAGCTGAAGAAAAAAGCTTCACTCTTTTATTGGGTTTTTGGTTTGTTTATTTTCTGTGTTTTCATTAGTGGGGTTCTTTGCTTTTTTTGTTGTTTGGTTTGTTTTTAGTGTTTTATTCTCCTCTTATTGGCTTCATCTCCCAGGTGGGGAGATTATGCACATGAAGTGTAATTAGGACATACAGAAGAGCATGAGTTTTCTCTTGTTCTGCAATGATTTACACTTTCACTGAGCTTTCACAAGCAACAGGAATTTATTTTTACGAGCTCATCTTAACAGAAATCTCAGGATGCTGCAAGACATCATAAAACAAATTCCCTAAACCTGGAGGGAAAACCAACAAAATGAGGGCTTTGCTATGGGTAAAAGCCAATCAGTTGAAGGTAAACAAATCCAAGATCGGCTGAGATTAATTTAAAATAGTGCACATCCTTAACTGAGACATGACAAAATCTAAGATGGATTTCAGGGCATGCAAAGAGGAGATCATCTGACCTGACAGGACTTGGGGCAACTGGCGTGGTTGCAGGGAGGGTCAGCAACACAAAAAAACCCAACCAAACAAACAAAAAAAACCAACACATGAAAACATTCAGACTGAACAGTGCCGGCAAAACAGAGATGCCACAGGTAATTTCCAAGTGTAGGTCTAGTAGGAGAAGGGACCATGCCCACCCCAGCTCCATGCCTGCCCCATACTGCAAAAGCTGAGGGTAGGATGCAGTTGTACACGTCACAATTCCTCGGGAACACAGATGCCATCACTGAGATAAAATCCAACCAGTGCTCTGCATGCTTTAAGATCTCTCAAACCTCAAAAGGCACAGGCTAGACTGACCAGCCTGAAGCACACAAAATTAAGGAAAAATTAGTCTTGCCTGTAAAGTGTGCTCACAGGTCCAAGAGAACTGCTGCTGTTTGCAGAGTTTAACAAGGCTACACTCGAAACTTACAAAAGCATTTCCATTCCAACACTGTTTGTTAACAGACATACATGTAGGTACACCGATGTAAAGGGAATGCTTGTGACAGTACAGTTAAAGCAAGCTGCCTCTCAAGTGCAATATAAACCCTGCTGTGACAGGAGGACAGTATCAGCCTAAGAAATACCTCTCCCTGAAGCTGAGCAAGCAACTTTGGGCCAGCAGAAGGCCAACACCAGCACCAGTACCCCGGCTCACCCAGTGGGGCTGTGAATTTCCAGCTGAGGTCGAGATCTTAGTGGCGACACTGCTGGCATTAAAATACATCACCAAATGCTGAAATGCAGCATTGGAGCCTACTTTTGGTGGATTATATGACAATTCTCCAATCTGCACTGGTGGGATGTGGCTGCCACTTGTGTGCTGGGAACTAGCTCACACCTCACCTTCAGACACCACTTCTTCTCCCTCACTGATTTCTTGGTTACTTTTCCACACAGGCTGACAGGAGCCATCGTTTTTCTGGCACTGCTGCCCTCCTTTTCCTCAAGAGAGCTTTAGAAACAAGACTGGTAAAGAGAACCATCCCCAGACTAACCAGGCTGTTGTTCCTCGCACCACTAGATGTCCCCCTGCCACTAATTATTTATTCCTATTAATTCACTCCCTGTTCCTTTACCACCTCCACGGGCAAAACTACAAAGCTTTCCACCAGTACCAACCACATCCCTCCCTAAGGCCAACACTCACATCCTCCGGGAGCTGGCAAAGCCGCTGCCAGCTGCTGGGTTCCACCAGGGACACTGTGCCAGGCAGGCAGCTTTGGTGGTGAGGGGGCACCATTCACGCCAGCCCCTCAGACACGGCGGGGCAGGACTGTGCAGGAGCGCGTTCCAGAAGCAGAAGGTGAGAGGACATACCTGGTGATGCTGTGAGGGCCATCACCCCATAGTAGGAAAAAGCACCAGCTTCAAACTTCATCCCCTCTTTCCCAGCCTCCACTTCCACTTTCCCCTGTTAAGGAAAAGGAGAGAGAGAGCTGCAATTAAAAGGGACCACAGGTCTCAAGGCAGAAGACAAGACTTGGGCCCTGAAAGACACTTTTGCCTGACATCCCTAAGCAGCATCATGGTCCCTTCAGTTTGTAACAGTGCCTGAACAAGGACAGACCCTGAAGGGCAACAGATTTTTGTGCCCTGAGCTACTCTTGTCTTCGGTGCCCTGTGGCCAGCGTAAGTCTCTGCAGAGGAATAGGACCACCACACAGCTTTGGGTTGGTACTATTGTCCTGCTCCAAGTGCTGTCAGGCTGCTTTCCCTTGATGTAGAGTGAAAAAATACTCCCCCAGTAGCACAAGCTTATATGTAGCATAGTCATCTGGATCTTGAGACATGAAGACATTCTGAGCCCCAACTCACATTCACACAAAGTCCCCTCTAACACAGACATAGGCAAGGGAGATGGGAGACAACATGCAAGGAGGCTGTCTGCGACTCCCCCAGGAACAAAGTCCTTATTCCTTGGGGCTACTCTGGTTTTCTTGGCTTCTAGCAGTTTTACACATTTCAGCACCCTTAACTTCAGATCCTGCTCTTTCACAGAGTCTTACCTACAAAGTACCCTCAGTGCTTCCCAAACTGTACAAAACTACACTACCATGCAAATGGCACCTGCTTCTGTTGTGGGCTAAACCAAATGTTTATCATGTCCTATAAAGAACTCCAGAACAGAACCCACCATGTCAAACATAGCTGTAAGCATGCCAGTTACTCTGGTATACAAGTAGTCAGAAATTAACTGGCTTCTCAGTGGGGTCTGGTTTCCACGTCCACCCATCCTTGCTGGCACTGAGACTCACAGCACACCACTGCCCACAGAACAAATCTCATGCAGCTTTCAGGCTGAACTACACAAAAGTTGGAATTTCAGGCAAACAATATAATTACCTGCAATGCTTTCCCTCTGTCTAGGCTGGAAAGGGCAGACAGACTGCCCATCCCAGGTGTACTAAGAAGACTGAATGTCACCTGGACACAATCAGGTCAAAAAGAGTCTAAAAGGAAGAATTTATTTCTGTGTTCATTTCATTAAGCTGAATTTAGAATAAATAATCATGCCTTTAAATTTACGATACTGGACTGGGGCAGACAAAGGCGAAAGTGAACTCAGCCTGCATGAACCCCAATACCAAGTCGGTTTGTCTAACTGTCCCAGATGGGAAAAACCAAAAAATCTGCCTAGCAGGAAGAGAGTGCCCAGCTCACAAATCCACTTCCCTGCTAGCACAAGCAACAACTTCAAATAATCCCTTTTAAAACCAATTTCACTCCACAACACAAATAAGTAGCTTATTTCTTCATTATAAACCTTCCAGAAGGTACGATTTAGAGACCCAGGCAAAACAAGAAGAATATACATTTAATTGTGCACTGGCATTCTTGGTCCCTTAATGTGAGAGAATAAGTCCAAGTCCATTTAAGTAACAAAGGCAGAGTATTTATCCCCTCTTGATCCTGGCAGAACCAACCTTGTTACCATTTTTATAGTATGTACCTCCTGCAACACTCCCTTTTCCAAATACATTAGAGACCTGGCACACTGTGTTTGCTAAATATTTATTGACCGTAGAATAGCTCAGAAAGAACTGATTGTTCTTTTTGTATTGCCCATGTCCTCCATTAACATCTTTGCAGCATTACATGAGGAGCATTATCTTGCCTCTGGAATATTTCAGATTGCAACAATTCAGCCCATAAGAAAGAGCAGTTAAAGAGTTACCTCAAACTCTTGAAAAAACTGATCCTTTTAAAAAAGAGAATTACATTGAAATCACAATATAATACTCTGGTGCTTTCTTAACTGTTTATCACTGACAGTGTTGAACCCCCTACACCTTTCTCTTTTTAAGGTCATGTTAAGATTTCAAGCCCTGTGGCAAAACTTTAGCTACAATACTTGTGCTTTTATAACCAAAACTGATTTTCAGTTCTGCAGGACAGAAACACAAGCAGCTTTCCAGCACAATCTCTCTTGAAGGACTATTCCTGCTCAAATGGTGCTGGATGGAAGTTTCTGTGTAAAGCTTCACTTAAACTATTCAACCCCTTCTGACAAGTATCAAAATCTGTACAGCAATCCTGTACAGAACATGCAGAAAACAGTCCTTCCACACCACCTAGGGCTCCAATCTAAAAACCACACAAGTGCAGGGACCTCAGGGTAGGGCAAGGACTTGGATGCCAAGGTTCCCAGGGACTGAGAGTGTGCCCAAGGAATGCAGGGGCTGTGGCAGGAGGTGGCATCAGTTCAGAAGATGGAACAAGGCCCCCAGCAAAACCTCACAACACCTCAGGTACAGACTTCAAAATTGCACAGAAAAATATAATTCCTCCAAACATTTAAACTCACAGTGCCCCTTTCTGCAAAAGGGAAAATCGCAGTAGAGAAAACATCGCAGCCAAACTCCTGTGATGTGCCATTTTTTGCAACCCTGTTTTCCAAACAACGCCAGCTGCACGCACAGATTCCTTTGCATTGTCTATCCTACTGATACCAAAAGCATAAGTGATTTTCAAAAGATGACTGACTGGAAGTGGGAAGTGCTTTCTATCCTCACAACTGGTTTAACTGAGGCTGAAAGCATCTGCATGAGCTCTTCAAGGTTGGCAAGATCATAAAGGAGGCAGGAGCAGTTCCCAGCAGCCATAGTTCCCTTCCCATGATTGAAAGAAGGCAGACTTCAACAACTGTAAGAGGTTCCCAACAGAGGGATACATCAAGAGATAAAGGGTTTTGCAAATATCTACATAACCACATGTCTGACCTGTAAAATGAGAACAAAGTAGTCGACAGGCTTGTTTCGCTGGTAGAGGTAGTGTTCTGGGGCCTTCTTGTTCTTCTCATCGTATTTCAGCTCCTGGATGACGTTGGGATGTTTTAGCAGCCTGAGAAGGATCTTCTCTGACATCTGGGATGGACCAAATGCTTCTACTTCTATAACACAAGATACAACGTGGCATTACACTTCATATGCCTGGCAAGAAGTTAGCAATACTCGTTAATAAGCATTTGCCTATAAAAGACACACAGATGCAGAGATCCATTATGGAATTGCAGGCTTCCTGTCTTTTGAGACTGTTAGATTTGTAAGGGGGGGGAAAAACCCACAGTAACATCCCAACTTTCATTACTGAAGTATTTTTCAAAACAACCAAAAACCATGTCTTCATCTGAAAAGGAAAAGAAAAAGCCTTGCCCTCTTGAGAGTTCAGATTCACAGTTGTAATGGCTCACTGCAGAGTTGTAAAAATGGAAGAGCTTTACAATTGGGGCACAGAGAACCTCTGAGTTTGGTTTTTTCCTTCCCTAAAAGTTATTAAAGTAACTGCATTTATTACACTTAAATAAAACTAAAAAAAAAAAAAAGAAGAAAAAAAAAGAATCACTGCTTGGGACCTAGAAAGTTGCTCTAGATAGATGTTCTACATAAATCAGACACAACTGGGGCTGCCACAGTTCATATGGGAAGAGTTACTCAAAGTGAGAGAGAGTGCAGGTCAGTTCAAACCATGTGGGATTAATTCCTGACACACAGAACACATTCTCTATCTACTTGATCTTCAGTGTTCCCAACAGGAGCTGTTTGAAGCAGAAAAGCTCATCCTTGTGTGGTAGAGTGAAGCCAGGGATGACAAGGTTTACACATGCAAATTGATAAGCTTTCCCAACACCTCATTTCAGAAAAGGACCATTATGACCCAGTACCTGTCATCTGCTAAAGATACTGTTCTCGATTTAGAACAGAGAAACCAAAACTGTAGCTTTCATCTTATTTACAGGGGCTTCACAGACAGACCTGGATTTAAGCTACACAATCCTTTCATCCACAAAATAAGCAGAGAAGCAGCACTGTAAGAGTATGTCTGTTGAGCAGGTGCTTAGGGAACTCCGTCAAGTCTTGTACACTACATGAACAATGCCTTGCTTGCTGTTAAATCCACATCTTCCTGTTGAACTGCTTCCTTTCAAGAGGACATGCTCACAGGCACGTGAGCCGTAGGAGTCCGAGCCTTCTAAGGAATTACTGCCCCTCAGCTGAGATGTGATAACCGATCATGTACATTTTTCTTTCAAGTCACAGAGGCAAAATAAAGTATGAAGGCAGACTAGGAGCATCTAGGCAGGCAGTTACTGCATCTTAGAGGAGGGGAAGTACTAATTTCCAACTGGAGCTGACAAACTTGAAACAAAACAACTTTATAATTTTCCACCCATGAATATACGTTGAACATAGCAGTGAAAGACGCCCGTCTGAAAGGCCTGCGTGTGAGAAGTCTTTACATGTCAAAGAGAGACAGCATGAGCAATAGGAAGGTATTTTTCCACAAGCTCTCCTGTTAAAAGGTCTCATCTCTGAGGTGAAGGGACCAACTTTATGACGAAAGGCAGTATCAGCTGCAAGAAACCATTCAAGGCCCTGGCCTCTGCCTGTTCTAGCCCATCCAAGGGCTAAAACATCAAGGTGTTCTGGGATGGAGACAACCGTCCTCTGAAACCTGAAGTCATCAACGGAGGTCACACAAGCCAGACAGAAATCCATTTTAAAGAGTACAGTTCAACCACCTGTGCAGTCTGCATTAAATGTGTCAGGAGAGTTTTTCACTTGGAGTCAAAAAGTCTCATGGAACAGGTTTAGACCTTCCTGCAAAAAGTCCAGCATCTCTTTCTGGAGAAGGCGCCAGAGTGCAATTACAGTCAGCTGGCCAGTGGTATCGAGTCCTCTTTGGTTTGTTCCCTGAGCTCTTCCTAATGGGGTGTACTTGCTAGTCGTTAATCTGACGGACTCTAGACATGCAGTGCGGCACTTGGCATTCATCCTTACCTTTCAGACCAATTTAAAGTTACTGGTCCACCCCTGGTATATGTCTCAGAGGGTTCATGCCGACACTGAACACAGGAGAGGAGAGAATTTAAAAAGAAAAACACAACAGTGGCATTATTTGTCACCCCACAATCCAGCCTCCCTTCCCACCTATACTGTCCCACCACCTCACCAGCCTTTGCTGACAAACTGCCTCCGAGGCTCTGGCACGACTGCAAAAAAAGATAACCCTCACTTGCCTGTTGCCAGGAACCGGTGCATTGCCAGGAGGAGCTGCGGTGATATTTTAACCTTCATCTCGCTGTCTGTCTGCTTGAAGGCAGAGAAGTCCTGCTTCCTGTCCCGATGAGCTACTTTCTTTTTCGTCTTGTTATCAGCTGGGGAAGGGAGGGTGGGGAAAGAAAGGAAGGAAGCGATTTCTGTTAGAACGGGGTCCAATATGAACTGCACTGCCTGGAGTCAGCCAGGATGGCCACCCAGAGCACAGGGTGCTGGCAGACCCCTCTGCAAAGCCCTGCTCATCAGCACGCAGCACAAACCAGAAACAATCAGTGAGCTGTGCAGCTGTGGGGCCCTGTCCTGCAGAGTCCATCACCCACAGCCCCTGTCACCATGATGGGGTGAAAGTCTCTGCCTGCAGACACCTGATTGCAGAGCAGCTCTGCATGTTACAGGTGAAGTGTGCGTGAATTTCCAGGTGGGGAAGAGGAGTCCTGCTCAGTGTTACTAAAGATCAAAAGGTTTTACAAGAATAGCTGTGATAGGTGCTTTTTCCAAATACGTTTCCTAGAAAACTCCCAACAATACATAGAGGAAATATAAAATAACTTATTTCTTATGCTGTACCACAGCTTCACTGACTCTTCACAACTGCGGCAAAATCCACATGCCTTTGGTTGAAGTAATTCCCAGTGTCTAGAATATGCAGCTTCTTTTGTCCTATCCAAACTTTAGCAAAGGCTGGCAAAGTGTACAGCCAGGAGGTGGGAGACTTAATTCATCTGTGTCTTAAAAGAGGCTCTGTGGTGGGGAATCCCCATTTGTGAAAAACAACATGAAAGAGACACAAACAACCCAGCAACTGGCATCCACCCACTGAGCTAATGTGCCAAAATGTTTAAGAAACCAGGTAAGCGGAGAGCTACAGGTATGTTGGGGTACGGTATACATCAGTTCCAGGGAGAAGAGGTCTCTGCTTAGATGGCAGAGTCTTGCTCTTCTCTGCTGACACTGCTCCACGTATAGTGCAGGAAATCTAAGTGTTGAGGCAATTCCTGTGAGCCCCTCAGAGCTGAGGCACAGCTCTAGGGCCTTAGCAGGAAAAAAACCCTGAGAACACTACAGCTACTTGTCTATCAGACCCTTAGTCAATTGGTTTAAAATGACTGTACTTTTGAGGGACCACAGACAATTCTGGTACATTGATTCACTGCAGACAATATGGGTAAGCACATAAAGAGGTGTAGGTGAAGCTGAGACTGAAACTTTGCACATACTCCCAGGTGCATGTTTGCCAGATTTTGGATTATATGTGCAAAGGTGTTTAAAGTGATGCACTGTAGCAAGGAAGCCACTGAGATCTGAAGTCCTTTACATGTCCAAATATATGCTACAGACTACATAAATCTCGGAGTGGTGGAGTTTGAGGCTTGGAAATGCACATTACTGGTCATTTATAAGTTTCTAGATTTTCCCAAGTCACCTAGTCTTTTAGATATGAATACATTTAGATCCTCAAATTTCCATGGACAAGCCTGTACTACAGGACTATCACTGACTCAACAGCAATACCATACTGATAGTAACTTACCAGCTCTGGATATCTTGAGCTTATTCTGTGAGCAGTACAAATCAGAAAACTTGAGATACTTGCTCCCAAGCACATGGAGAGGAATGAAGATGACCCATACCCTTTTTCTTTTTTGAAACCAGAAGTCTCTTACCCTCATAGTACTTTAGCTCAGGACTTTGGCTACATCAGGGACTGCACCTTCTCTTCCAAAAGCAGGAATAGAAACCATTCAAGGGAGTGGCTACAGATTAAAAACAATCCCTGCCTTAGGAATACAGTCTGAGACAGAACTTATCTGTACTCGAAGTTACAGGAAAGATGGATACCAAAGCAATAGAAAGTGAATAGGAGAAAAGTCCCCTAGAAGCTTTCACTAGGCCCTACCTCTTGTAAGAGGTAAGAAGAATAGAAACTGTGCTTTTTCTGAAAACCTCAGAGAATGTTATTTTGAAAGTGCTGTACCTGAGGTGCTTTCATCACAAGGAGCTCCATCATTGCTCTCTTCAGGGAGGCAAAAGTCACCACAAGTACAAGTTTAGGCCCTGAGACAGGGAAACATCTCTGTGCATGTCCTGTAGATAAGTTGTACCCCTGCAGGCTTCACACTGCACTTCTGGTACCTGAAAACAGTGCCAGCATCACACATGGGGAAGATGCCTTAAATATTTCTGTCTGAATCAGTCATCAAGGTAAGAGACCCATACTCTATCAAATGATGGGTGAGTTCAACTCCTCCTTTTTCCTTGGCAGCTTATCCAGAAATCTTCCCTCAAGAAAAATGTTACACAGTGAGAGCAGAGCCACATGGCTTAAAGCCACTATCTTGGCTTATTTTTGCAAGGGATAGTCTTAAATTGTTCTTCACTATCCAAACAACTTTTGAGGTTCTTGTAAGACACAGGAACCAGGGACTGGATTGTGACAGATATAACTGAAAATGAACCAGGTATTTCCTGCCTGTCCCTTCTACAGTAAGTGAGATGGAGACACAGGCACTGAAGTTATCTTGGCACACTGAAGTGATCTCTGCCTATAGAGTGCTGAGAAGCTGTTTGGTTCTGCAACAGGACTATGCAATGAATGACGGATACTCTCACTATAACTTTTGGTGAGACATCAACACATATTGCAACCATCTTCTGTAATTTCTGGGAATACTTAGACTTTTCCTTCAAATCAAAGGCAACAAGAGCTTCTGATGAGTGAGAGAACTCAAGAGGAACGATCCAAATACGATTCAGATCTTGATCTCTCTTGTAATATTCCTGAACTTTGAGGCCTGATGCATAACATGAAAAATGATTGCATAGACTTCCCTGAAGGAGCCAGGTATAGAACAGGGAGTTCAATCCTCAGATCACCAATTCAGTTGCATGGGCACGCAGGCTGCAGGCTGACAGGTCCTGCAAATGCACCGAGGCAATGTTCTAGAAGAGTTCTTATTCTCCTGGGCTTTTTGCCTTTAGGACAGAGGATACAGTGCAGTGAGCTCCAGACAAGCCAAAGAGGACAAAAATATTTTATCAAATGGACACGTGGTTCTGTCCAGCACACAAGAACTGTACAAGGACAGAGACAAGCAACTGCTTGAGATGTACATCAGATACTCCAGGAAAACAAAGTACAGTTCCCAGAGGACTAGACTTGTCCACAGTCGGTACCAGGATGCCTAGTGCAGGCAGTCAGTGGTAGAGGCCAGAGTCTCACTCTGCATACCTCATGTCCTCCTCTCCCTCATGTTCCCAGTGACATTCAAATTCAGTTGACAGCCTATGCCCCACACACTCCACAGGGTTTATTAAGCCTGTGAAATTGTTTTGTCTTAAAAGAAAGGTTTAGGAATTAGCTAAGTTAGTTTTGTCAGTTCTTTTTGTCCCTAGCTGGGAAAGCCAAGTTTCCCTGTGTATCACTCATATTTAAGCAACTGAAAGAAAGTCAGTGGGACAAAACCTGAAGTACTTTAACAGTCTAACATTGTTTCCCATAAGGATGGAGCTCCTTCAGCCTACGGGTGCTAGACAGCAGAAAGTTAGCACGTCCACAGTCCTAATGGTAAAAGCATTATTTTCTAACTGGTGTCAATCATCTTGGTGTATCGAAAGATTAGATTCTAGCTATGCAAAGCTCTGCTCTCCTGACATAGGACACCAATGCACACCAAGCTAGTATCTGTAGGTCTTGCCAGACAAATTGGTGTTGCACACCACAGGGCAAGCAATTTTTAATCCCCCAGCTCCACAGTTTAAATGGGTGAAATGACAGACATATCAAAAGAAGTGTGACCAGCAGGTTCAGGGAGGTGACTCTCTCCCCTCTATTCTGCTCTTGTGAGATCCCACCTGGAGCACTGTGTTCAACTCTGGGGCCCCCAACACAAGAAAGGCATTGACCTGTTGGACCAAGTCCAGAGGGGACCACTAAGATGATCAGAGGGCTGAAGCACCTCTGCTATGAAGACAGGCTGAGAGAGCTGGGGTTGTTCAATCAGGAGAAGAGAAGGTTCAGGGGAGACCTTACAGCACCTTCCAGTACCTAAAGAGAACATACAAGAAAGTTGAAATTGGACTTTTCACAAGGGGTTGTAGTGATAGGACAAGTGGGAATGGCCTTCAGCTGAAGGCAGGTAAGTTTACATCACACATTTGGAAGAAATTCTCCCCTCTGAGGACGTTGAGGTACTGGAACCGGTTGCCCAGAGAGGTTGTGGACTCTTCATTCCTGGAAGACCAGGTTGGATGGGACCCTGAGCCCCTCAGTCCCTATCCATGGCAAGGGGGTTGGAATGAGATGATCTTTAATGTTCCTTTCAACCCCAATCATTCTATGATTCCATATATATAACATACCTGTTTCGATGGCTGTTTGGAAATAGAAGTGTTCAGGTAAGATGGGGTCTTCCCCTCAGGAAAGGAACTTCCCAAGGCTAAAAAAAAATTAATTAGGTGAAAGCTATAGAGAGCTGCACTGCTGCAGCTGCCAACAGATGGACCCCAGCCTGGCACGGAACGTCCCTGCAGCGCGGGCTGGCCGGGGTTCCTGCTCGCCAAGACGCACAGCTGAACAGCACAGGGGTGAGGATGTACAAATTCTGTAAGATGATGCTTACAACCAGCCTATTCATCCACAACACACAGAACACACGCACAAGAGTGTGTTAAGATATTTCAGCTGTAGAAAAATCCCAGATTTTACTTGAGGCAAGTCACCTCTGAATCTGTATGCATGAAAACCGGCAGGATTCCAGTTGCACTAAGGTGATGATTAAACTTGCCTTCAAGCAGAAAGAGCTAAATAAGACAGGTTACCAGTCAAACCTGGATCAGAAGGGTGAACAAGCAGTCTGTGCAGTCTGAGGCCAACACAGAACACACAGCTTTTTCTACTGGGCCTCTGAGAAGGTTGAGAAATGTTCTCCCACCATGACTACAGCAAAATCTGTAAATACACTGTTGCTTCTACCTTAATGCGGTTCAAATAGGTTTTCATGGAAACAACAGAAAGGCACAGCTCCAACACCAAGGTCAGCCATTTTATCAAATTTCAAGTTTCCATCAAAGCAAAACAAAACATTTCTAAAACTTCAGAACAAAGTGTAACAGCGCTGCCAAAAATTTTCATAACGTCCAATTTTAAGTAAACACCTAGTACAGGGCAAATCAGTCCAAGGGTTTCAAGTTGGCTTGATCTGAGCTGAGCAAGGCAGCTTGATCTAATAATGAACAGCATTAGAAATGGGGTTACTAGCCCTGACACTCTGGTATCAACACCAAAAATGAGCTGCCTTAACATATCATGGACAATAAAGTACCTTCAGTGAACCCAAAGTATGGTGTAATTGTGCCCATTCCATTATACCAACTGGAGGTGGTTACAGCACACCAAACTGCCCAAATCGAAAATCTGTTACAGTTCGTGTGATCCTCACAGCTTCCAGGGATTTCTGCTCTCTCCCTTACTGCTACAGTTTCCTTCAGTCTAAACAGTGGAATGAACTTCAGTACCTCACAAAGAAATTAGAAGGTCACCTTCATGGTATATAGCAGGAGTCACCCCCCAAAATTTCATGCATCCTCCAGGAAGCCTAGGAGCTTTTTTTTTCCTTCCTATTCTGAACCAGGAATTTTCAACAGTAAAACCTTCCCAGGAAGGAGAGTTTCAAGTGAACTCAATGTTCACCAACTCCATTTTGTTAATCTAGGAAGCCTTCAGATAGTAAAACTAAATTCCCATTTCCTTGCTCCCTAACACGCTATTAATGGACAAAGCTTTTTTTGTCCTGAAGAACAACATGGCATCATCTATGTGTTTTCTCTTAACAAACATGGGGAGGAGGGCACATTGAAAACCACATGCAGTGTCTTCACTCATAGAAACATGAAAACATGAAAACAACATGAAAAGTAGACAAAGGTGGGACCTTTTTGGAGTATAAAAGAAAGTCTGAATTGAGCCTGTAAAAGCATTATGCTGTAACTGATTAGCCCAACAATTAATTTGTGAAGGTATGAAAAGAAACCAATACTAACTGGACCTCTGTGATTTGTATACTAATTAGACGGTTCAGCATATCATAAAACACAACTGCGATCTACACGAACCTTTGGGTACATAAATACTGGTAAAATACTGACCAGCTGCAGAAAGCAGTTCAGGCAAAAACAAGTAGAAGTATGTCTACCCCTGAGTGTAAAGTGCTCGTTGGGAATTTGGCTTGGAGGGAAGATAGAAGATGCTTGCATTGGCCTGGAAAAGATGCTGCAGAAACATTCCGATCCCTTTCATGAGGAAAGAAAAAGAAAGCAAAGGACAGCTGAAGAGCGTTAAAGATACTTAAAACTATTATTTCTACTACAATAGCATCTAAAGACATCCTTGCACTGCATGCAAACACATAGTAAAAAATAGCATCTGCCAGCAAGTGATCACAACACAGATAAGCCAGATGAAGAATGACAGAAAGGAAGTCCTGTCTGCACAGGCCAGATTGTGCAGATGGAAAGAGAAGCAAAGACACTTTAGGTAACTGGCCAAAGACCAGATAAACTCTAATCTGGGAAAGAAAAGGGTCCAGATCTCTCAAGTCCCAGGTAATGGTCGACCTACAGCATCGTGTCCCTCAACATACATTAACACAAAGAAGGAAGGAGCTGTACTGATTGATAAAAAGAGAAGGCATGTAGGACATGCTGGTTTTCAGCCTTGAAGAAGACTTTCCATTGTCAGGAATTCTGAATGAATGACAGAGAGAGATTCTAAAGAGACTCCTTTCCTCTTCCTTGAGGCATGGTATTTGCCTGCCTTCTTGCTAAAGCATGGTAGCACCTGGACTACAGACCCTTGAGACAGAGAGAGGATAGGGGAAAGTGAGCACTGTAACAGATTAACACGGTCACACTGGTGGAGTATAGGTAGCAGGACAGAAAAGACTGTTGCAGATGTGAACCTCCTTGACGAAAAGGTTAAATAAAGAACTTGTCCTGTTTCTGAATTAATACAGTATAAAGCACTGAGGTACCCATGCTGTAAAACCAAAAATTGCTTCAACCACTTGAGGGATCTGCAGGTCATTTTGTTCGGGAAACATCCTTAACAATTTGATCATTAAGACTTCAAATCAGCAACGTAACATCTCTCCAAACACAGCTATAAACACAATTGCTGCTGGATGGAGTCTTCCTTCTCATCTATAAACGAATTGCAAATATTTCTACTCACTGTATAGATCTGTTTCGTCCAGAATTTCAGACTTGATGATCTCTTCAATCACATCTTCTAAAGTGACAATTCCCAGAACTTCATAAAAAGGATCCCCTTCTCCTTCATTGTTTACTCTTTGTACTATAGCCAGGTGAGACTTGCCTGCAAGGAGACAGATCAGCAATTCAGACATTTTAGAAACTCCCGAATGATCAGAAATTAATAACAGAACTATAGACACACAGGTATAAATAAAAGACAAAAGGGTTGGTGTCAGGCTTTATGAAAAAAGGTGCAAAGTTTAACAGATGCTTGAAATCATAATCTGATTTCTGTCTGAGATACGCATTCCTGGGTCACACAAATCCACCTAATGCACTAAAAGAGAACAACTAAAGAGATCAGCATTCCCTTTCTAATGTCTTTCCCAGCAAAACTGTCACCCTGGCATTAAATTCATTGTATTATCTTGTTGACAGTTGTTCCTCTTCCTGTCTCATGCACTGACAGAAGAAGGCCAGGCTGGAGAACTCCTTTGCAGAGAGGTCCCATAGATGTTCTCCTCAAGCTTGGGAACAACAGCAACAATGGCCAAACCACAGACGCATGGGGACAGGGCAGAGCTGGGGAGAAGGGGTCAGCCCAATCCCTCAGTTTCTCTTTTTTTTTCCTCCCTTCCTCAAACATAAAACTTATTTATATATTCTCCATATGGAGAGGGGACATCTTATTTTGGAATTAATTAATTAAAATATCCAAAGCGACAGTGTCTGATCAACACAGGGAAAAGCTGATATATACTAGTGGCTCTCCCTGAGCTGTGCATCATTCACAGTGAATTCCTAAATTCCTTTCTGCCACAAGGAATAATGATGATGACAATATTATTATGAGCCTTCAAATTGGCTTTGATCCCCTTGGTTGCCATTTTCCTGACTGCCACTGAAAGCCAGTCTTTTGTAAAGCTGCATAAATAGTAACATGCATTATGCATTCAAAGGGTCACCAAATGCGAGTGGCATTTTGAAGTGCAAATACAGCAGATATCAGTATGCTTTCTGAACTATCAGGAGCTAAGTAACATTGCCTCACATTATTCTCTGTTGGTATCAAAAACGATACTTATCCCCAACTGTGGAAGACAACCAAAATAGTCCAGCTTTGCTTACACCCCCTTTATAGGCAATAATGTCTGCATGTTTTAAGATTCAGATTATTAGACTACCAAGCATTCAAACTATTCGAACCCAGACTTACTCATGCTTAAAGAATGAAAATATCCTGAACAAATTAGACAAGGGAGGAAAACTTATCAACTACTGATATAAACATTGCATCAGGTCAAGTCAATTCACTTTAGTAAGTTTTTCACATCTGCTTTCCCAGGGACCCAACATAAGCAGTTAAAAACAAATTCTTGGTGAATGCTGTCTGTCGAAAGTTAAATTCTTTTGCTATTCCCAGCTTGTGATCATTTAAAAGGAATTTTCCAAAGCAGGGTCTAATATTAGACTCAAAATGAAGTTTCCATTCCACTTAGGCGATATTCTCACCAAAGTAACTACTGCATAATCTGATTGTCTTGGAGCTACTCGTTTAGATGCAGATGGACATACTTTAAATACCAACTCCACAACACTGCTGAGTCTTATCTTGAGGAGACCTTACTCTACAGTGAATTAATAGAAAGATGATTTGTGATTTTTAAACTATCAACATTCATATTGTACTGAAAGTCTTTCATTGTGCCAGATTTTACAGGTTTTATTTCTTTGCATTACTTGCAAGACTTCCAGCTCTTTTTACCACTCAATGAACTGTATTAAAATAAAAAGTGACTCCATAAAAATATGAAAGATTTAAGCATGGTTATTATTGCCGTTCCCCTGTAATATATTACTCTGATTATATCCTTTCAGCATAACAATACTCAATAAAAAATGTGGCACAAAAATAACATTACACAGACAAAACAAATATTGCAATTTATTCCCCAGTGCCTGCTCAGATATTAGTATATTTGCTTTCAAGTCAAAAGGCATGGCTCCTTCCAGAACCATTTCTATCACAGACCAGAGCAGTTCATTAGCACGTGCTTATTCAGATGCTAATTACTCAGGATGGCCATTCTCATGCATTAGTAAATGGAAGATCTGTACAAGTGGCTTAAATAAAAAAAAAACAAACAAACAAACAAAACCAAACCACAGCAGAAAAACAAAAACCCCAAAAGACAATGCTATCAACTCAATGTTTCAGCTTTGATCAGAATCACCAAATTTGAGCCTTTTCCTCCACTTCTGTACTGCCTATGACATTGCTGAACTAGGTAATGAAATTTTAAATTTTGAGAAGAACAGTGGAGTCCTGGACACATCTACAAGCAATGGGAGAGACTTATGAAAATGGGATTGGGGAAGGCACTGAGGGGCTGGCAACACAATGGGAAGTTGTGCACAGGTTTCATCCCCAAACCAGTTACATGCCCTTTCCATCAGAGTGGTCCCCACCAAGAATTCAGGATCACTAAAATATGTTACGCACTCCCCATCTGAGTAGCTCATCTGAGCAACAGTACCTAATGTGAGACAATGACCAAAATCTGTACCAGCTACTACTCTCTTAGACAAAGTGAGCATATCCAAACACAGGCTGACACTAACCTTTCTTACCTCTTCACTGTCAAGTTTTCCTGTTCTGGACTTTCATGAACTCATCACTTTGTTGGGGTGAGAGGAATTGAAGCCAATACAATTAGGCTGCCCCTAAAAGCCTGGCTTTTGCTCCCAAGTCTTCTCTTTCCTTTCCATTGGCTCCAATGTTCATGCAGTTACTTGATGAGACAGACCAGATCCGAAAATTACATTTCTTAGGGTTTTGCAGGATAATTTTGACCTAGATGCGATACTTTGCCAGAATTCATCATACAGTGGAAAAAGCACCAGAGCTGGTAATGGAGATATTACTAAAGATGCATTCCCAGACTGGCTGCCCTCTCAGACAAAGATGACTGCAAAATATTCTCCACATACAGAAGTAGTCAAGGCAGAAAAGGTTGAAGAAAAAAGCTAGAGGAGTGCAGACTTCTTTATACATTGTAAAAGAGCACAACACAGCATGTGCTCAACTTTAAAAGTGGTCTGTAAGTAAAATAATGACTCTGAGTGTCTGAAACAGAAATGGGCTACAGCTTTATTAAAACACTTTATCAGGCCACTGGTAACTGTTATATCATTTCATTCAACTGGGGAAGAGAGGTTTCAGCTTGTATTTTCCTCTGCTAAGGACATATAATACATATCCAATAAAGAGCTGAATAAGGCAAATGTTCAGGTAAGGACACCTGGACTGCCTGTAATAATCCTAGGGCTTTGAGAGTAGAACACAAATTAAACAGAGAGAACAGGTGTGCATGGAAATTATATAAATTTATAAATAAGTTCTGTATTTCACTGATTAGGTGAAATACAAAGAACTGTGGTTAGGCCACAGTCTCTAAACCACACTACATAGATGACACTAATGCTTCTTTAATCACTCATTTTAAGTGTTGATACAATGAGATTTAGCAAGTGGGCAGCTCTGCAGCACTGCCAGATCTGATGATAAAGGCATAAATGACCTGAGTGATGTGTGACCCACAACTCCTCTGTGGCCACAGTCAGGCAGCCTTTGCTTTCTGCCTCAGCTTCCCCCACGTACAGCGATGGTCAGTGACACCACCAAGGGCCTGTGGAGCTTGTAAGTGTACATGGCTTGAGCTACAAGTCGTGACAAATTTAACCTCTCAGTTACATTCACGGGCAACTAAAGCACCAAGCAGCTTTGTTAAATGCAAATCCAATCTCATCCTATTGCTTAAAACCCTTCCACTCAGCTTAGATTTTGCCATGTACCACAACTTCTGATTGATTAATCAAGCTAATTAAGAAACACGAAGATACTTAGTGAAATCCACATGAGCAAGTGAACCTAGAACGAGCTTCTTGGAGTCCTTGTGGTTTACTGACCAAACAGAACAGAACTGGAAGAAATGCCTGAAATACTCATTCTCTTACAGTACCTCGATCATTTCTGGAAAAATTTATTAACCAAAAAAATCAGTGCTAAAAATCAGCGCTAAATCAAAGCTATGGTAGACATTTATAAAACAGAAGATTACTTTAAAGTAAGTCTGTGGTAAAACAAGAATCAGGCTAGTCAATTTTTGTTAAAACCAGTAATGTGAGTCTGTTTGCTGTTGGTAAGTGCCCTGGTGTGTTAAGTTATAGCCTGTTTAATATGCCTTCAATGACATGGAGTAAAATCCCAGGAGGCATTTAGCTGCCCTTGAATTTGCTAACTAATGATCTGTGCTTCTGAAAAATCCCCCTCTTTATTCTTACACGACTGTTTTCATTTTTACAAAGGTAAACACTTGGGTCTGTCAGTGAGATTCACAGGTTCAACAATGCATTATACAAAACAATCAATTTTAAAATGCACTGTATAATTTAACCATTAAAAATAACTCCCTCTGGAACAGCCCCAGCTCGCAAGCAATTATACCAAAGTAAAAAGTGTTTTCCTAAGTTTCTTTTCTGCAGCACAGTTCAAGGACGTTAAATCTCTCTTCTTTTAGCAGAAATCTGCATTCATGCTGTTTGCTTTTCCACTTTGATTATTTTCAGTAGGGAAATTAGACTGCTACTTTCTCCACACCCACACAAACTGGTGTGTGTTGCCTTTGGGTTCACAACACGCCATTCACAGAATCAAGACAGACCCAAAACTTCTGCACAAACACAACCTAGATTTAGACTAGGCTTTTTAGATCCCGCTCTTTTCAGCAGCAAAACACATGATTTTGAATATATATTTGGGAAGGGAACCTGATAACTAATATTCATTTAATACAGCCACATGAAACTCATCCAGATCCTCAAGGAAATGAGTGAAAGTATCAGCACAACCACAGGGAATACAGTGATTCTCCTTTAAACTGGAGAGCTCACAGTCTTGTACAAACATTAACTAGAAACCACAGCAGCCTTCACAGGAAAATAAAAAAGTAGCACTTTAAATAGACTCTTTGTGTTAAAGTCCATTTAGTGGGAGGACACCAAAAAAAGCAAAAATCAGGGAGAGTTTCAGAATGACTTCCTGACAGTGAATTGTATTTGTAAGGAATACTTTCCCAGGGGAAACGACAGAAGCTCAGTTACTTGCAAGTTTGAAAACTCGACTGGACAGAGCTCTTAGAAAGGACTCAATTACCGTCCCCTGCCCTGTGACAGATGAAAGAGAAGTGATGAGCTAACATTTTCCATCTCCAGCAGCCTATCAGTCAGTGTAGGCGCTCCAACCCAACCGCTGCCTACCCTTCAATCCCTTCTGGCAGGACCTTGGTGAGACACACGCTGACAAACTTCATTTGCTTTGCTGCTGCTTCTAAAGGTGAGAGCGCAGCTCTAGAAAGGTGCAACCTGCTGCAGCTTTACATGCAACTGAACTGAAAGTGGCAACAAACTTGGACTGCAAACTGGGAAGTCACCACAGGTACATGAGTAAAACAAATTAGCTGGGAACCAGAAACAGTTTGAGTGAAAAGAAAAAGGTCATTTCAACTTAAGAGCTCTGCTATCAAAGTGGAAATCTTAGGGAAGAATCAGAAGTGAAAACATTTAGGGAAAACTACTACCAGGTGTAGGTAGGCAGCAAGAACAAAAATGAGGAGGGGAGGAAAAAAGTTTCAGAAACTCCCTGAATATTAGTAATGACTCCCTTGCCATGAACAGCATGACAAGGCTTCCCAGTCAGGCAGTCCTTATGCAGTAGAGAATTTGGGCTGAACATGGCTGGTGTTGACAATAATCAGGGTCCATGAGGGTGTGAAATGCACACTACTAGCTGGGCTGCTCCCAGCGTTGGCCAGAACTCTGATTTCAGACTGGTAAATGAACAAAGACCAGCTGCTTCCCAAACGTGGAAGCTGCTATCTTTGAGAATTATCCACTAGATCTGAAGGAGAGGCAGAGAGAGAAAACATAACACATGAGAGAGAGAAAACTCTCTTGAAAGCAAAAAGGGTTTGGACACCTCTCTGAGGCTCTAACCTTAGTACAAGGTTGCGATATCAGGACACTGGTGACTTGAGGTGAGAAACAGGCTGGAAGTTTTAAAAAAATAAAAAATCAAGGAAGCACTTCAGGAGTGCAGCAAGCTAAACCAAGAGAAGAGGTGGCAACAACAAGAAGAGAAAATATTGAATCTGGAGAGAGACCTAGTGTTATTTAGGCTGACACAGAACAAAAAAGTTCATATAAAATTTAAGGTAAGCAAGCAGAATATTGAAGTCATTCTTGGCCATGGTTCAAGTCTTCCACACCAGATGAAAAAGATACTGAAGTGTGACTTATGCTGATGTGATTTTCCCTGTGCCTCCACTTCCCAAGGCACGTAATGACCTTTTGGAAAGAAGTGTAAGAAATGCATCTCCTTACTGCCTCACACCTCCACAGCATGGTCAACAAGGATTTTTTTCTTAGTGTTCAAGGACCCTAAAAAGGAGCCATGCTAATTTTATTACTTCCCTGTTTGTTCAAGATTGTTCCACTGATTTCAGCATTCCTTCAGGAATGAAGAGCAGGCACCGGCCAGCAGGAATGCCGCCAGCAGAGGGAGCGCAAAACCTTGGGTTTGCTAAATTCAACGCTTCAGGTCCTGCCCAGACCTCAGTCCCTCGGTGAGCAGATGGAGAGGACAGGTCCTGGATTCTGGCATCAGTGGGGTCAGGCTGCTAAATCCTTTGAGAGATGTGTACTTCAGCTGGAGATCCACACCAGTGACCCCTTTCTGCCATAGCCTGTTCAGTGTCTCCTTCTGCAACTTTGCATGGCTGCTATGACTTGTACCCACCCCACCTTCCTCCCAATTCCCTGTCCTCGGTGGGGGGAGGGGACAATTTCTTGAGCCCTGCATAAGGGAGCAGGAGAGGAAACCATCACCTTGTTAGTCTCCTCCAGTCCAACAGGCTGCTTCCACTAACCAACAGTTAATCCACTAAATGTAAACAAGAACATCAAGAGATGTTTATGAGCAACAAAAATATAAGCCAATCCAAAACAACAATGAACTCTGATGACTTTGATGTTCAGGTAACCAAAACACAACACCGACGGAAACAACAGCCTTATTTTGTATCATTACAGCCAAAAATCCTACTGATCTAATCCTCCCTCTAATCCTGCCTCCCTCAATTCCTAGAACAGACTGAGTTTAATTCGGGGAGCTTCTAGATTTTGGCATCTACACCATGAGATTTTAAATCCGACAAAGGTAAAGTACTAGAAGGCACAACAGAAACATGTTTGAACATTAGGAGGAGGTTAGCTGAGGCCAACATGCTTACATAAGGACCTAAACCGTGCTGAGAGCAAAGAGCACAAGCTGAAAAGGAAGAGCAGCATCTTGGGACTGTGGGTTGTGAAAGGAATTGGGGGTTGGATATACTCTTTTTTTTTTTATTACCACCATCAGCTCCTATAGTTTCCTTTGAGCTCACTGCTTAGGACATAAATTTAAAATGGTCCTTGTGTTACTGACATCTTAAATCATTAATATTCTATTTTAATGACTTGTTTTACTTCAGGCCATTTATATCACATGTAGTCTGCAACTCTAGCAGCCACAAGCCCAGCCTGGTCGATGGTGCCATCAGATTTTTCAAGCTCAGTGCAAGGCTTTCTAATTTATATTGTGGCAGGAGTCAGGGGAAGTTGAACAAAAATCTACCTGGTTAACTTTCTGAACTGGTGAAAACACCTTCATCCAGCAGGATTTGTAGAACCCCAGAATCACTTAGGTGTGTGCGCTTTCACAGCAACCAGGAGAGAAACACGCCTGTAAACACCATCAGTGCCAGTGACCTTGACTTTGCACGAGTGCAGGATCAGGGCCACGTGAGCACTTGTGCTCTGACTGCACATTTGTTTCTCTGGAATGTAACATCAGTGCAGGGATTCATGCACTGCCATTACAGAGCAATTTCCAACCACTTCAGCAGAACACCAAGGATAGCTACTGCAGCAATCTGAAGGCGCAAGAAACACAAACACCTTCTCCCACTGGCTTTTGGTTTGGGTCAGGTCCCACGAGATGCAGTCATGAAGGACCAGCTGCTGCAAAACTGTGCTTCACACTGTCAGCAAATTCAATGGGAAGTGGGGAATATCCTCCAGCTGGAAAGTGACTCTTTTAAAGGCTAAAGATATGGCACATCTAAATGTAGCAAAGTGCCAAGAGAGACCCAAAATTATGGATCAGAGAAGCTCACTGGAGTGACTATTTCCAACTTTCTTAAGGTACATTTTCACTTTGCTTTGGTGCAATTTCAGCTAATGACAGATCATAGCTGAATGCTGGACCCATGCCTCTTCACCAAGAACATGTACAGATCAACAGTTATGGATATGGTAAGGGGGAAGTAATTTAGATCACCCAAAGTCATGCTGGAAGAGTCTGACACAAAAGAAGTACATAATTGCACCTGTGATTTCAGAACTAGGTATCACAGATTTTTAAATGTCTGTAAACAGTAAGATTTTTGCAAAATACTAATACTATAATACAGAGAGGGGGAAAATCCATGATTTTGCATTTTTCTTAGGATTTAAGTAGCTCTTATCTTGATTATGTGTTATTTTCAAGGTCTATCAGGCAAAAACCTACCAAAAGAACTAGTTCGAATGATGACTCAGCACCCTTGGAAAAAGGAGAGAGTACAGAAACCTACCTTGTTTGAAAGAACAACAATACTGGCGGTATAACTGAATGTACTCTTACTATCATCGAAGAACAAATGTAGGATGACTGGTCTTGCTCCCAGGAGTTATCAATTACTCATATCTGTAAGATTTTCAAGTGAACTACTAATACAACATCATCTTTCCATCCAGACACAGCAAGATTAATTTTCTCAAAAATTATATTACTAGGTCAGATTTTAGAAATGGAAACTTCAAAGATCAATCTCTATAGCAATTATGCTTTTAATATTTTTAATTACTGACTTTATTCAGAAACTTTCTAAAGTTTCCATTTGTGAACAACCATCTAATTAGTGGGTTTTTGGGCCACCCTGTATAGCTCTCTGGTAGGCTGAGTTTGTCCACAGCTCTTGAAGGAGGAAGGAAACCTCTCAGATAAGACAGCAAAGCCTTGCTCCTTCAGCAACAGCTGCTGGAGAGAACTGGAGATAAGGTGAAGAGGGAGAGTTGCCCCTGAGCAACAGGAGACTGGAGGTAAATGAAGAGAAGAAAAGGAGTCTAAGAGATTGAATTTGTGAAGTTGTCCTCCACTGGTTTTGCTGTGATGAAGAGTTCCTTTACTGCCGAAGATTAAATCAGGATTGCTCAACAGCTTTCCAACTTTTTCCAAGGGTGTGTATGACAGGGGATGACATGTAACTCACACCTACATTACAATATTATTCAAAGTCTCCTAGTCAATATTTACATGAAGTGATGAGCTGTAATATTTCAGTGACGCAACAGGAATTCTGCAAGGATGGTATTTCTTTCATGGTCTGCCTGTTTAACTCAGGAAAGGTGTAGTCGAGCCAGCCCTGTTTTCTTAGGTATTCTGCAGAAATCTCTATCATTATTTTAGCCCCATCCAAAATGAAAGTTTATTTGCTCCCAAATAACCTAAGTACTTGCTTTAATATCACTGACTTCTGAGGCTTCATTTATTTTGGCAATTTTACTCCAGAACAAGCTTTGTGTCATAGTTTCTCATAGGGAATGGGGCTGTTGATCTAAGCAGAAGACCTTTCCATTCAATCACCTCTGGCAGGGGACAGACCTCTATTGCTTTTTTAAGTCTGCTCGCCTTGTTTGAAAATGAGTATGTCAGAGCATCTCTATGAATTTATCTAAGCCTAGGCTCTCATACTTCTCTACTAACACCACGTAACAGCATTGCATCAAGGTATCTCAGGACAGCAAGAGCTCCCAAGTGTCAATTTGAATCATCTGATACACATGATCCATTCACCTGATGTACCCAACTCCTCCTGCAACAATCTGATGAGAGTTATGGTGAAGCACAACTCCACCAACTATGGACACAGCCTCAATTACCACAGTTGAACCCACTAGCACAGGTCAAATCAGTTTCCCTTGTGAGGGCAGAGGGTGAATTAAAACTCAAACAACCCATACAGCTTTGCCCACAAACCTGTGTCCATGCTAAGAGTGCTCCAACAGTGGCAATCCCTAAAGCACTCTGACCGTGGAAATGGCATCAGAGCAGCGGTGTTCTACTGTCATGACTCCTGCATCGCATTTGTTTGTTTTTAGCTAGGGTAAGGCTGAATTCTTCTACATCCCCATAAACACTAAAGTTAAACAGCTCTAACTTCTGCTAGAAAAGACATGGGCAACTAGGTCACGCAACATACAATACACGCAGTTCACTGTTATCTTCCGTGACCACTTGAAAACCCAAACATTCTGGGTATGCCACTGCAGCACAAGCCACAGCCAGAAAAACAGTCTACCAGGCTCTGAGGACTTCCAATTAAATCTGTAGTATAAACAACAGTATTTAGCATATTAACATAGCACAACGGATGTCTGCTGCTCTATGTGGTTCCAAGGACTGGGGCACGAGAGTTTGGAAAGCTAAAGATTCACAGCCAGACCTTTTCTTGGGGTCTGCAATGCTCTTGAGGTTCTTTCTGCATCTTCTGCTTGTTCAATAAAGGTCCCATCACAAATGCAGCTACTGGCTACGTGATGCTGCCTTCACAGAACAGGTAAGGGCTTAGCTCTCATCTCTACCTCAGAGGGAGAAATAGGGAAAATCTCCTCTCTTGTCCACACACATTTTCATGAAGCTGACAGAAACATGGTATGTCTTACTTTTCTAAGTCAGTCATGGTATGTCAATGACTTCTAAAGCTATGGAGGACTAGGACAGGTAAGGAAAAAAATAAACAGCAAACTGATAAAAAAATAAACAATCAAAAATCCCAACAAAAAAAAATAAAAACCAGCAGACAAAAAAACTCCCACTAATGCACCCGAGCAACCTCCCTCACTGTAGTAACACTGCAGACCCTATGCCAGCCCCCTAAATGCCAGAAGAGAACAAACTTCAAAACACCGCTATAATTTCCACTTGCAGGAAGAGGCTGTCAGTCCTTCACGACAGTAAAGAAAGAAAAAAAACCCCAAAATTTGCCAGAAATAAAAATGATTATATAAACCCCTACTTTATACCACGCACAATTTGTTTAGTTGAAACATCACGTATTTCAAAGCAGAGCTCAAATACACACTTAGTCTAAGTAAGACGGACTATGCACGATCCACTGCTCTGCATCCCAACGCACACCAGGTCAATGCACGTGAAGGTCCACGTCATTCCAGAAGCCGGGAGCCCGGCCACACACACGGCACCGCTGTCCTTACAAGGGTTAGACAAACAGACCAGCAAAGCCTGGCAAAAGGAAATGCATTTTGAGTTCACAGTGGGGCTATCGCTTGGCTATTTCTGTAGCGCCTGTATCTAAAAAAAGATCCAGTTCACACAAGTAGCTATTTTACCTTACTGTCCCACAAGATCTAAATGCATTTTTTCCGATTACGCTTTCCCACCATAAAATACACAACAAAATGTGACACATATTTTTAAATATTCCTATGAAGGCATTTTGCTTATATATAGAAACATGAGTATATATGGAAACATACAAGCCCCTGTGTTTATATATAGATGTCTCCTCACTGTATAACTAATATTAGTTCATGGAACTGAAGTCACACACAGCAACAAAAAAAAAAAATTAAAGTTCCAGTGAGCTTTGCCATAAAATATACAAAGCAGAAAAAAAACCTCTTGGATTTATGATAATCTCTGTATGAAATACTGAATGGTAAATTCCCTTGAGAACTTTTCTGACACAAGAAATACACAACAAAACAAACAAATGAGAAGACAAGTCCAAGAGGCTCTCACTGAAGAGACATCTATTTCACTATTTTCCTTTTCTTGTTCCCTCCTCCACTCCAGCAAAATCTCTGTCATGAACCAGAAGAGAGGCACAAAGAAGTCTTCCTGAGGTCCTCTTCTAAAGCCCATCTCCCGGGGAACAAAAGACCATCAACTTCACTGCGAGAAAGCATTTCAAATTACTACCACAACTGCTACTCTTGGGAGAGTTCCATACTGTAATGTCACATCTGTATAAAAGAAATACACTTTGATAGTTACATGAAGGTGATAAAAGTTCTTCATAAGAATTATTTGCACAAGTCTGAGAGGTTTGACTTTTACTCTCTAATTATTCCTCTGTGGTTTGGTGTCCCAAACACCACATTTCTTGCATTTAACCAAAAGATGAATGCAAAATTGACTGATCTGTTTCAGTGTTTAGGTTGAGGGAAACAAAGTAAGCAGAAAACATGAGAGACATGTTTCTAAAGAGAAAATTTAATACATTTTCCATGGCCCCAGGGGAATCGGTAAAATGGATGAAGAATATCCTGAGTCTCAATTCCATCTTATCTGTTCAAACACTTATTCTATCCACTCACAGCACTTATACTACAGTCCTTAAACAGTCACAAGAGCCTGTTTTAACATACAGCCAAAATCCCCTGCTTCAATGCCTTCCTTGATGAGTATAGAATCCTGGTTTTCATGAAAATGAGAGTTTTCAGTAGTAAAAGCTGGACACCTCTGTAGAAGTTTTACAATTACCATCAGTAAAAAGAACACTTGGACGACCTGAACACTAAGTAGCCCAAGGTTTTTTCTAAACTAAACTACAGCTACTGAAATGATGGCATAGCCCATAGCCAGCCCTGTGCCTCAGGGTTGTAACTCTCTAAAATGCTGGAGTCAACTGGACAAAGCAACCAATTGAGGACTCTGAATGGGGAAAGGCTGGGGTAGGCACTGTCCTGGAGCTTAGTGGAGAGCCTCAGGCAATAGCTGTTTTTAACGGGCATGGCAGATGGTTTTCCAAAAATGAAGATATTTCTTTAAATCCTTAGAGGCTGGTGGCATCTCACCTGCTTATTTCCATGGCAACTTCTTATCAAAAAGCTGTTTATCCTAAGCTGTCTTCTCTCCTGCCCTGCACCTCCTGTTACATCAAATAACCATATAAGAAAAATGGATGAATGAACCCAAATGGCAACTGAGATAGTAAAATTTCAAAGTTTTTTTACCAAAACATTACAGATCTCTGTCCCACTTCACAACATTATCACCTTCTTGATGGTCGAAAATTAGCAACTATATAAGAGGTTCAACCGCACAGCCCAAGGCAAGGGTACCACTCCCTAATCTAGAGCAAGACTAGATCAGTGTAGTGAGCACAGAACAGAAGTAGTTCTAGATCCTCAGACCAAGAACAGCAAATGTAGCCAGCTTCACAGGAACACCAAGTTCTTTCATGATCACAAGTGATCAGGAGCTCAGATTCATTATTCATTGAGATGATGACATGTCTGGCAGAACAACAGCTCTTGGCAGGACAGTAAAATATTTATGCAGTGCAACAACTCAAAGAAAATGACTTGCCAAATTGACTGCAACAATGGTCTTCAACCTTTTTCAATTTATGGACTGCTAAAAATGTTCAGTGGGAATGTAGAACCTTGTAATGTTGAGCTCTCTACTGACAAAAGGCTTATTGTTTTTCAGATACCTTTTACTGAGACGTTCAAAATAGTCCTTGGACACAGGCTAAAAAAAAAAAAAAAAAAAACAAACAAACAAACCACCAAAAAACACCAGACCACATTATTTTCTGGAAAATATTAAGCAATCTTCCTTACTATACAATAACCAAGACCTAAAAGCCTGAAATCATATTGTTACAGGTCCCTGCAAAATAAAGATATTCTTCCTAGTGACCTTAGCAAGAGGTTACATGACAAACATGGAGACGAACCACCACATAAAGTGATCAATGAGAGAACTCAGAAGCAGAAGAGCTGCAGGCAAGGGAGAGCAGAGAAGAGCACATAGTGGTGTATCACCGAACAGAGAGCCCCGGGCAGAAAGCAAGAGCACACACAACCCTGAGAGGACACTAAGTGCTGAATCTCACATGGGTTTATTTCTAAGGAAAGCTGAAGCTGAAATTAAGGGTTGGCGACAGTGGTTTTTTTAAAGGCAGCATTTAGAGAATTATCAACAGAAACAAAATATTGGGTAGGGGGAAGAGAAGGAAAGGGAGGAACTCTGGGAACTGCAAATGAGATTCCTGTTATTTCCACTGTGGCAGCATTTGAATCAGTGCTCAAACCACCATCTCTGCCCTAGCTCATTAGACTACCTAGTAATTTGCCTGCTTCTGTACAGCAGTGCACCGTGGGAGCCATGGCAATGCAGAGACGAGAGAGGCCAACATACCCAGCCTCACTGGGGACAAGGGAGCAGTAGGTGAAAGGACCAGGAAGATGATGGCAGGGACAGTGACTGTCTCAAGCACTGATGTATTTGATCACATGTACCAGTTCAGTTCATGTAAGCTGGCCTGGTGGTCTGGCCATCGCGAGATGGCTGTTTCCTGCAGGAATCACAACAGAGGTGATCCCAGGGGAAGGCTTTGCAGATAATACTAGGAAACATTCTATGGGCAAAGGGAGCCACGTGAGAGAGGTTGACGCTGCTCTAGATGTGCAGGGGTGAAGATATTTTAAAGGGTACAAGAACAAACAGGAAGCTCTTGCCCATTCTGCATCTCACTGCGATGATGAGACCTCAATTCCCACCCTCTGTCATGTGCCTTAAATTCCTCACTGCATTCGAGCCAGCATCGTATTCTACCCTCATGCCTTCTCACTTTAACACCTTGCTATGAACCACCCTTTCGAAAACCCAGACTGAAAACAGTTCCTTCTTCCCTTGCGATGGGTCTGAGCCAACCTCTGAGCTGAGAGCACAGAGCATGAGGTCCAAATGTTTAATCAAGAACAACCATCTATCTGTAAATAAATATCACAGCAATTTCTTCATTAAATATGGGAGAAGGTGTGTTTTTCCAAACACCAGGACTAGTGAAAATTGATTAGCAGAGGAGCTCTGAGAGAAGATTGCAGTGCTTCCGGAAATAGGTTTTAAAATGGTATGGGGAAACAAAGCAAGAAAGTAGCTTGAGAAAGAGATTTCACTGATCTGACAGGAGAAAAAGACATCTTAGAGCAGCCTACTGTTCTCAAAGGAGATAGGGAATATCTTCAAACGTTTAAGGGATTATGAAATAGTGGCTGGAATGAAGATGTGAAAACCTAATGGAGAAAGAATAGCATGAATACAAGTGAAACTATCAGAAGTGCCAACACTGGTATGCAGGTTACACCAGAGAATGAGCACAGAAAATACTAAGAAGGAAGGTAAGAGCATACTAGGACAAGATGGTACAACTGCTGTAGCAGTTACTTGCTGAAGCACATAGGATACATCAGAACAAGAAAGGGGTTTGTGCACAGAAATTTCCCTGGTTATACAAGTGAGTTGTCCATGGGGTCATCCCAAGCTGTTTATGAGAAAGTCTCCTGGACCCTGTGAACAATGAAAGTAGGCTTTTTTCCATCCATCTCTCCCAGAGAGAGTATTTAAAGATTTGAATTTTCCTATCTCATTTTTGGTTCATCTCTCTCTTCCTATAAATAGAGAAGCAGCAGTGCATCCATCTCTTCTTCAACTTTTTTGGTGGTCTAGCATTGCACACATGCTGGAATGTTTTTCTAGTAAATGATAAGCGATGGGAAACAAGTCGAAGACAAAGGACAAGAGACCTTGAGCTCAGACAAGTAGGAGAGATGGGAGCCTTCTCCTCTTTCCCAAGAGGCAGGTATCTTTCCTCTGGACCAAAGGGTTTTGTTTTGGAAACAAACGTATCTATTTCTGTCACTTCCTTTAGACATTTAGTCTTCATGGGGCTGATTGTAAGACTGACTACAGTGTCTGAGAATGACAATCTGGCCCCCAAAAGAAAGCATTTCTAACCCAATATGAAACCCAAAGGAAATAGTCCTGCTGCTAGGCACATGTCTCAGTGGACTAATGCTGTGATCTATGCTCTGCTCCCAGAGTCTTTACTTTAATCCCAAGTCCAATAATCAAGTTAGCGCTTTGTGAGGAGAGCTAAAGCCCCTGGGGTTTCTGCCGAGCGGTCGGACGGTGGAGAGGCCGAGCTGGACATCAGCAGGTGGTCGGCTGCCATGGGAAAACAAGCATGCTGTGGGCAGCCAGACAGTTGAGCAAGGAGCTGCAGGAACGTCTGTAGCTCTACCCTGACCCATAGGAGGTCACACACCACTGGACGTTCCCAAGAAAAACAAAAACATGAACAGAAGAGGAAGGGTAAGCCACAGTGAAGGAAGAAAACACCAAGATCAGGCAGTCTGGGTTTGGAAGTTGCTTCATAAATCAGAGAGCCCCCTTGGAGATGCTTGAGCACAACACAAAGGCAGCACAGGTACCTCTGGCTGCAGCCCTGCTGTGCCACAGCAGCAATGAACAGGACGACCCAGCGGCTCTAACACAGCAATGTCTCTGACAGACGAGGAAGGAGCTGGGCAGAGCAGGAGCAGGGGAAAGATAATGAATTCCAGAAGATCACAGCCTTCCATCCCTGCTTAAAAATAGGAACTGCGGTCAGGGGGTTGAAACAGAGAGAATCAAACCTCAGCATTTGGATCCAGATTTTGAAACCACAAGAGGTCAGAGTTAATTGATGGTTGGTCATTCAGAGGTCCTGGGACAACTTAAGAATCAAAAACATGAAGTCATGCTGAAGTTAGGCTCCTATCTCCCATTCAAAAAATATAACATTACCACTGAAAAAAGTGGTCCTGACCAGCACCCTTCCCAGGCTTACCTGCTCAAGACTTGGGAGAAACAAGCAAATTGCCAACTAGCAGTCAGGCAGAGCCTGGTTCCAAGAGAGGCTTTCAAAGTAGGCAGCAGTGGGCAGGTTCTTGTGGAGCTGGCAAAGCCACTGACTGTGGGATAGCCTAATCCACTAACAGGTAAATCCCCTCCACAAAACATTCCTTCCTGTCTGAAAACTTATTTGGCAACCAAAGCCCCCTGCTTTAGAGTAAGAGCTGGGGAGGAATGTGACCTGTGGCTCCTGATGCGAGAAGGCTCCAGCACACGGAGTACCAGACTGAAAGCTGCCCAAGTCTCAGCACAAGGAGCTCTCCAGTGAACCATCCTGACTCCACGCACAAGATTGTTGCCTGGCAGGTGGGACACTGGGCACCAAGATTTGGTGCTTGCTGTGCTCTTTAGATACATGGACTAGATGACCTTTAAAGGTCCCTTCCAAGCCAAACTATTCTATGATCATGGACTATCTCTCCAGAGAGCTGGATCTGCAGGAAGGAAGGATTCTATCTGGGTGTTTTGACAAACATTATCCCAGGCATAAGTGTTTGGCCTGCTAATTCAACTGATGACAACACAGAAGGAACTCGGTGGGCTAAAATGAAAGGCAAGTGAGAAACTTCTGCTTTGGACCCTGCTTCAACATGCTCCTAGATATTGCTCATACATGGAGTACATACTAGCTGGCCAGCCCTAGTATCCTCCCAGTTCTGTTCAGCTTTTGCTCTATGAAATGCAAGTCCTATCTTAACAGCACCAGGTTAGCGAATCAAACAAATCAAACCTCACTGACTGAGATTACTGAGGAACAGACGCAGATCCTCTCTCATTCACATCAGAGGAGACAAGATTTGGCACATATACTAAAACTAGACAAAAAAGAAAATGCTAGAAAATCCCATCTGGGAAAGTAATTTTTATCAGACAGTGTACCCAAATGATGCAGAAAGATGCCTTTTGTTTTTTTTAATTTTCTGACATTTCTCGTTACAGAGCTCTAACACAGGACATCACACACAGTTGTCCTTGAACAGAACTGTCTCACCCCCTGTCCAGATACAGATTCACAGCAGTAAAGAGGCTGCAGTCTAGTGTGGCATGTGCCCTGCATGACTGCTCACTTATCACCCCAACTTGTACCAGCACGGGCATCAACTCAAGACAGGAGCCCAAAGATCCATCTTGCAAGGTGTGTTGGTCGGTGATGGTGGTTTATTTTACATGGAGTGATGGAACAGCCCCTTACCAATGCAAATGTGTGGTAAGAGAAGTCACTGGACCTACTGTGGCTTCTCAAATGTGCAGAGATAAGCTTTCTTATCAGTCCTAATTCAGTATAAGATTCAACTGTTTTCCTGAAAGAATCTTCACTCGCCCCATTTCACTTCTCATTTGTTAGTAGACACAAAACATTTTTCCCACCTCAATAAATGACATTTTTCAAGTGCTGAAAAAAACCCAAAAGGAGTTTTAGGTTCTACATCATCTGTGAAAAAAATATCATCGTTTTGTCTCACCACTAAAATACGTATGGAAAAGTACTGGGGTGGCCAGGATGGGGAAAGACACAACAACATACAAAAAAGGAATTTGATAGTTAAATCATAAAAAAAATATGAGAAGAACCCAAGGCTGGAAGTACACATACAGATATTTACAACCAGCCATATTTTATAGTGATGACTTTTCTTTACACGTAACAGAATTGAATGCCATTTTTGTGTTACTGGTCCTTCAGAGAAGGACATGTGGAAAGCCTGCATTTAACCATGACCAAGAATTTTCCATACTGTATTAGTATCTGGGAGCACCAGATACATACCAAGTGGTTATAATTTGCTCTGCTGTATGCAGTAAGATGCAAGTCCTTGTTCTCTAACAAGCTGAAGAATCAACTAGGGCATGATAAGGACTCTCTATCTTATGAATACCTGCAGATGCCAGAAGGAGTAATTTAGAGCAACACCTTCTGAGGGAAACCCCAAACTATCGAGACAGAATCCCTTGGAAATACATTTCAAACCACTACCATTGATTTTGCCTTGGTTTTCCTGCTAATTTTTCAGGGAGAAACAATCTAAGTAACCTCCATTTGAGGTTCTAAGAACATTAAAAAGCTGATGAGAAATCTATCAAGGCTCACTCGTCTCTAACAGGATTGTACATACGGCTCCTGATTTTTTTTCTCCATGTTTTGGGGAATTTGAGCTGCATGTGAACTTCGTCTCCTTATAATCGCTCACTGGAAATGATCAGAACTGCTTATCACAAGCCTATCACATGGGGGGAAAAAATAAGACATAGACAAGGCGCAAATTCCACCTCCTAGGACAAGAGTGTTCACTGAAGAGGGGTGAGAGCAGACAAAGAAAGAGGGGGTTCTACTTGAGGGGTCGTAGATCACTTCTTCAGTTTTGCTTTTGGCAATAGTGAGGCTGAAAACTGCAGAGCTGCCCACAGCACAGAACACATCTACAGTGATGAAAACAGTCATGTTTTAAGGAAAAGAGACAGAAATTAAATAAAGGGGAGAATTATCAAACAGACAAAACCAAGAGCTCTTTCAGCAAGCTCCCCTTCTCCAAAAATAACCCAATTCCCAGGTAAATTGATATAGGGAAGCCTCTTGTCTGTGTGGGAGCGACACTACAGTAGATCAACAAACAAAAATGCTCACACATTCCCTTTAGGAGAATTAGAGAGTAACAGATTTTAAGCAAGAGTACGTGTGCCTGTAGGTTTGCTTTCCAAATCCAATATCCCTTCCGATCCCCTCATAACTTCTCATCAGCAGTTTTCTATTTCTACTATGAAGGGCTCTAGCTCAATTATGCTCAGTTACTGAAAGCCTCTTTACTCTAATCCTCTTCTCAGTCTCAGAAAGCAACAGCATGGACTGATACCTGTGAGCTTAGTCTCCTCCATGGGAAACATTCTAAAAAGTTCATGGCAGAAAAGCACATTCAGGACATACCCATCTACACCAGCCCCCTGGTCCTCTTACCAGTGCTAAATGCCAGATTTCTAACAGCCAAAATTTCAAGGCCAAAACTCAAAATTTTGCCATTTTAAAGAAGCAATCTTTGATCAGAAAACTGATGGGAAATGTCAGCTTACACATACTGCTCTGTCCTTTTTTTTTTTTTTTAATATTTTCAATTATTTTAAAATGAAGTTATTTGCCATGAGGTTGGTGGAAAGAGATGTGCTGAAGAGGGGGCACTGTGATGTTTGTTACTTTTGGCATGGATGTTGAAACCAGGCCCTAACAGGAATAATTATGGGGTAGACTGAACTTTTCCCTGACAAGTTTTCACCAACCATGAGGCTAAAGGCAAACTTAAAGAGAAGTATAAACAATTCTGATTCAAGCAATGCAACAAAGAGACAAACAAAAGTTACAAACATCTCAGAGGCCTTTTGAGAGTTACTAGACCTACTGAATGACTAGAGTTTTCCCTTTAATGCAGAGAGTGCTGTAGGTATTCAAGTGCAGCTGTTTAACCCATGCAACGCATGGTGACCTTTTTATTTTCCATTGCTCTTGCAGTTTTCCAGCAGTTTGAGTTCATTTGGACTAATTACCTCAACACGGAGCTGCAAATGGAAAATGTTGCCGGTAAGTTGTTCCATTCACAGCCATTTAGTCTTGCACTGCTTGCGTCAAGGTGCACTACGTTTTTTCCCCGTCTCCTTAGGCGCTGAGGCTTCAGACCTCGCGGTCATTCTGCTCCCAGCGGTCACCAGGGCTCCGAGAAGTCAGTGACCTTCCAGCCAGAGGATTCCACCCTGTGCAGAGCATCCACATGTGCACCTCCCCTTTGCAGCCTGCCCTGTCTGATACTCAGGTGGAGGAACAGAAGCCCAGGTGGGCACAGAACTCGGGTGAGCACAGAAGTCCACACTCCTTGAATCTCACCGTGGAGGAGCAGCAGTCCCTCCAAAGCCAAGAGGTCACTGAGTTTCCGTCTAAACCTAAGCTGACACTTTCCTGACCCTGTCTTCCAAAATGCACTAATTCATAAAACATCCCATCAACAGGCAAATTGGTAGGTCTGACTTCGTAATGCAGAAGAAAAATCCCTTTCCCATGCAGATCCCAAGCTAACTTGAACAATGGCTTTCAAAAAACAGTCTGTCTGCTCAAATCTCTCATTGTGGGTTTGGACCTAACTTTGAGATCTGTCATTAAAACACAGAATCACTGATGTTTTAAACTAGTATTTCTAAGCTGTTTTTTTACTAAGATGGAAAACAAAATAACTTGGCATGGCTTGCCTATCACCGATTGCTCAATACCAAGATTTCACTAACAGTATTTTTTATATATATATATGTATACACAGCTAACAGTATTACAGGTACCCTTGCCAGAGCAGTAACTTTTGGGTAATCTCAAGTGTCCAAAGAATAGCTACAAAATTCCTTTTATTTTCCTAGAAGCTGACAGTCTTCCTCTTTCTCCTGATGAAACTGAGTCAAAATGCAAGCAGACTTCTATCAACAGAAAGAGCTCTTCATTCCCACCCATCCCCTAACTGTTTCCTTCAGAACAAGACAGTGCAAGGTTCAACGCTGCTACACAAGGTGCAAAACTCCTCACTTGGAAGCATCCACTGTCAGGGACCCTAAGGACTCCTAAGAGAGCTGAGAAGGGAAAGCAGGGGGGAGACCTATTGCCTTCAGCTGGTCCTGCAGAGGTCTGGAAAAACAGATGCTCAGCTACCTCAGAGAGTCCAGAGGAAAGTCTAAGAGCTCTGAGAGGAACTTGTCCAAAGCCACCTCCAGTTCTCCAGGAATGTCAGGCACAAGAATATCTTACTCAATGACCAAAAAATGTGCCAGTTCAGTGCAGGTACAGGGCACAGAGGGCAAGAATCAAGCAATGGGGAAGCACTGCCTTCTTCAACACACCAGAGAGCCAGGAAACCCAGGTCCAGACAGCACCTGTCCAGGTACTTAACTCCATCCTCAGCACAGGAAAGGCCATCTCAGTACTTGGAGCAATTGCACTCAGTCAGGCAGCCACACAACCTGAAATGCCTTGGTTCTGCTGCAGACCACAGAGGCTACTCTGCAGCCTTCTTTACAGCTGCACATGGTACATGAATTAAGATGACAAATTCCCTCTAAGACAAAGACTGCAAACCAAACTGTCATTTCCCAGCCCTTGGGAAGAGCCCTATCCCTTGAAGTGATGAGGGCATTTCACACACTGCGGAGCACACTGGGACCAGCATAACTCTTTAAATGGCATTAGACTTTCAAGCAAGGATGTCTCTATATCAACATTTCATGTGCCCTCATTGGGAGTCTGGAGAGCTTGCCTGAAAAGCTGTATAATTCTTGCACAAATCTGAAATATTGCGCTTGATCTTGGGCATGTAATTTCAGAGCCTCACATGGAAAGACAATAAACGGAATAAGACAGAAAGCTGACATCTGGGCAAATGAAAAGAATCAGGCATGTTGTCTGGAAAGTACCATCTATATTTGAGGGGAAAGGTGAAGAGAGGTTCTTTAGATAGTTGATATTCTTGAAAGAGAAACTCCATTTGTCACCCGATGGTTGCAAAGCAATTTTTATTTCCCATGTTGCAAATGATCTCAGCTCACATTCCTCTTTATTTAGCATCATCTATATTTGTCCCAGCAGCACCAAGTGGAAACTTTCTCCCCTGGGTTATTATACCCCTCAAACACTTACAAAGAGCCCTCAGGTGCCCACTCAGCATGGAGCTGCAAGGTGAATCAAAGAAATATGTGGGTTGTGCTCAGGCTCAATGCCACAGTCTGTACCACCAGGGCTGTGTGGCCACTTGGGGTACATTAAGTCCATAATCCTGTTTGCCAGCACATATATGGATTTCCCTGAGGACTTAGGTACTTTTGCTAAGTTCACACCAGAACCCAGGCAGAGAAGCTAAATCTTTGCTACACCAGCATTTCACTTAAATCATCTACACAAATATTTTGTTACTTAAACTGCAAGTTCTTACAACTTTCAGCCTCATTTATCAGCTCTTTAGCACCTGACCACTTTTTGGTTTAGTTCAGGTTGGTTGTTGGGCTTTCACACACTGGGTATCCTGGGGTCAACAAGCAGGACTGAGCCTAATAAGGACATGAGTGTGGTTTATTCTGACTAAAATCCAAGTGTGTACATTATACAGTGGCTGAATGGAAAACAATGGGACATTCTCTTTACCATTTCTATACCTACACAGTCACTCCAGTTCATGCCTTTCTATATTTCTTTAACTACTTTCCCTACAGATGGCACTGTACCACTATCCAAAATACCCCTTCAGGAAAAAACAAGCTTAAAGCAACTTAGATTCGTGCTGAGTCACCAAAGAGGAGCTAAGTGTCCACCAAAGTTCCTGCTTTCTCCTCCAGATGGTCTTCTGAGTACGGGGAACAGCATCAAACAGCAAGAGAGCACAAGGCTTTGTACATCTAACCTTGTCTACTGTAGACCAGGAGGAGATCTAGTAGGAAGATGGGTTCTAACACATACAAATCTTTGCTCCACATTTCCCTGAAGCATTTGGTCCCTACCACTGTTGAAGATGGGATGGTGGGTTGAACAGACCTCAGTTATGACCTTGTCTGGAAATTCCTATGAGAGGCAACTGAGAAACCTCACAAGAAGCCAGTTTGTGTTCAAAGATTTACAATCAGGGCTGCGATGGCAGTAATGGGATGAATGCAATAAAATCTGCAGATTCTTTTTTCTCAGTCATCTGGTATTTCTATTACTTTCTCTGCGACTGTTTTACATCCAACAAAAACACTGAATAGAAAATACAGTAGTAGATGTTACCCTTTGCTCTTGGTAAGAAGAATAACTCATTAGTTCAGCACTTCCCAAGGCATGCCTGAAGGGAAAAAGCACGTGGCTCAAACAGACTCATGATTATAGCAGCAAATTCAATCTACAGCACATTTCACCAGCTGCTTCTTAATTTTGTTCCCCTCAGCTGCACAGATTTATGTGATAAGCATTTCATCACAGCCTACCATAACTACTGAAATCGTTTTGCTTTTGATTCTCATTAGTGAAGGGTGAAGCTTTGCCCTTAGATGCACACACAGAATTTCTGTGACTTTCCCATCAGAATAATTATGGTCAAGGCCTTTAAGTGTTGACTTTGAGACCTTGAAAGGAAAATTCGTTTCAGAAAGTACTAGAGGAATCTTTTAGAGACATCTCTATCCTGTTGAATATCAGGGCATCACAGGCACTTAAAGACTTCTGTTGTTAGTATTGCACTCCATATCTGCATCAAAAGCAGCAGTTTCCTGAACAGTGCCTGTCATGGCTGTGTACCAAGTTATCATGAAGTGAAAATAAGATTGTTATCCACTGAAACTACAAAGGAAAATGAGGATGAAAATGAGAGTAGTATGTAGTTAGGATTAACAGAAATGCCTAAACATGACAATCAATCACCAGGAAAGAAGACTTCTATCAGCATTGCTTCTGCAACGTCAGCACTGGCCAAACTTTTAGTCCTGCACTCAGAGTAAAATGAGGGGGAAAATGTCCACTCTACCTCCACTGCTCTGAGGTTACTCTTGATCAGGACTAATCCTGCTCAGATTTAAAAAATGTAAAGACATGGTATAAAACTAGATGTCACTGGTCTCCTGGTAGTAAATCACAGCCTACCATGCTTTCAAGGGGCTTTAGTAATACTGGTCAGGGGTCAAACAGACACTGCACTTAATTAAGCAATACCATATGTTATGAAATATAAAAATCTATTCCAATCAAATTCCTAAAAGGTATTGTAATCAAATGTTTTGCAGCACCTGGCTAACCTGCACAGTTCTGACTCATGACCTTCAGTTTGTCCAAATTTCATCCCAATTCTTAAAGGGTAATTACAGATGACAGGCTATTTATCTAGGCAGGATCTTAGGGGCTGTTCAAAAATGCAAGCTTTCTCCTACCTCTGAACCGAGGAGCAGATAATAAAAGAGGAGCAAGTGAGAGTATTTCGCAGCTCCTCCTTGGTAGGAGTGATAGGACCTTACCCTTTTCTTTCAGTGTGTTATCCACTGCTTGTGATCAGCTCTTTCTTTCCCAATACAGCTAAATTCAGTGTTGGTCAACAGCTGCTTTTCCATTAAAATCATAATGCCTGAATCAAATTCCCACCAGGGAATACTAAATGAGTCTTGTCTTCCTAAGCATTTAATCACAAATGCCACAAATGAATAAGCAGCCAATAATAGCTCTAATGAGGCTGTGTTTGTCCGGGAGGTTTAACTGGGTATGCAGCTCACCCCTTCAGTAAAAACAACAATTTTCTACTTTCCATTTTCCAAGGTGATAACACTGGTCTGAACACTAATTTATTTACAACTTTTATCTTACCTTTTCACACAGTAGCAGGACTGGAAAAGTTGTTTGCTACAGACAAATTGTATTATAGCCCCTTTTATAAGCACCATCTTGCTGTGATCTTGTTCCCATGACTGACAGGTATGCCACTCAGCCATTCCAGACCTGACTGCTGTGAGAGCAAAGGAACCTTCCCCACACTTCCAGCAGTAATACATCCGTAGTCACTTTATACCAACTCATTCTTGCTCTAATACTGTTCTTTACCTTAATTGGCTCTTCTCTTTTCTGAGGTCTAACCTTCTTATTCATTACAGAGAACAAATATATCAATTTTTGCCCTTTGTTTAGCCAGACTAAACAAAGCAAGCCTAAATTTCTCCAGACGAAATCACCTCTCCATTCCCGACGGTCGGTCACCCTGGCAATCCAACAGAGGGAGGCAGGATCACCAGCCGCAGCTGTCTTAGTGTCACGGGTGAGTAACAGATTCTTGGAGTGACGGAGCTAGGAGCACTCTAGATTCTCCCACTAGATCCAGAAGTTGCTTTTCAGAAACTGTCAAATCCAAAACCTAAGTTATTTCAGTTTATATCAAAAAAATTGTGGCTCTTCAATGGAAAGCATGTTTTCTTGGCACTGAGTGGGTAGAGGATGACTTCCACGCAATTAACAATTGAGTGCGAAACTGCAGAAAGCTTGTTTCTTGAATAACCTCTGGGGAAGATACCAGGCTTGCAGACCAGTTTATTCAATAGGAAGGGTTTGCTTTCCCAATGTGATTGTCAGTGTCTGTACACCAGCAAACTCTCAGTACGTGTCTCTCTACACCCCACTGCAGCTGGCATTGGGATTTGCTGAACAGCAGCACCACCCCAAGTTTAAGCCTAAACTCTCAGAAACTGGGCCATTTCCAAGATTTCTCTAAGTACATACTGTGTTGCAAGACCAATTCTCTCTCACCAGGGACAGTACTTACCTTTCTAGTGACTTCAGAGTTCAACTCAGCTCCAACACCTCACTGCACTCAGATCCTACATTTATTTTGTTTCTGACTGCTCTGCTGTGCCAAGATTAAACAGGAATGGCACAAACTGGAGTGTGCCGTCATCCCCACATCACACTCCTGGGTGGCAAGAGCTAGCTCAGAGCCCATCATACTCAAGATCCTTCCTCAGTGAGTTTAACATTCACCATCACAAAGTCCTTCTGCACTTCTGCCAGACTGTGGTTTTTACTGCACTCGATTAGAATAATATTCTCAGTTTAGGCAAAAAGGAAATTGCACTAACTTCTCCTCTTCATTAAGAAAACAAATCATTTCCTCTTTACCTCCGATTCTTTAACTAGTTACAGAGACATGTAAGGAATCTCTTTTATCCCACTGCTCCTTACTACCAATAATTTGTTGTTTGTAAGACACAACCTCCCTTCACCAAAGCCCTGTGAAGCCACCCCAACACATGTTGTCCATCAATGGGTCCAAACAGTGCAGCCCTTGGTTTCTTATCTGCCAGGGTTTTTAGTCTTCAGAAACACACCCTACTACAGCATCCTCCGCACCCCATTTAACTACCAGAGAGTAACAAATCTGCTGTTGCCCCTGTGTGCCCTGTCCTTGCTGTCTCTCCAACTTCCCTCAGCATGTCCCAGCCACTCTCACAACCATCTCTGCATTTTTCCCCTTGAGAAAGTTACCCAAGGAAAAGAAGCTAAGGAGGAAGGAATCATCACTTCCAGGAGCCTGGACCAGGGAACAGCATATATGCATGAACCACTACCTGATGCACCAGCCCAGCTCTTTCGAGATGCCCAAGGGTGACAAGACCCTGTACAAAGACACTGTGGTACACACTGACAGCTTCATTGCCTCCCACAGGGCTACTTCTATCTTTGACCCAACATCCATCATCCTTTAGCTCTGACAGCAACAATTTAAGCTTTAAAATTGCAAAACCCAAGCATTGTGCAGTGAGTGACAGGCATCAATAGAGTCTATGTCATTTAATGAGACAGAAGTGCTCTGCACACGAGCCTTCCCGGCAAGTGGAGCCGAGATGGCAAGTGTACAGGTGTTCCTTCACTTTCCCAGCCCCTTTCCACAGGGAACAACCTTTGCACGGCCCTGTCACTGCACCTGTACAAAAGGCTGGGGATGGACATGGGAAATGAATAGCACTAGTGGGGGGTAATTTCTTTAATTCCATTCCCTGACTCAGTTCATGGTACAGCCCTACAGAGAGTGATATTGGCACAACCAAGCTGACAGAAATACAGGCTAGTGGGGCAGGCTTCCTGTATAGCTTTTGCCATCAAGAAGTGTCTTGACAACAGATGGTGGTAGGATCTGTAGAATCCAAGCTTGGGTCATGGTCCATGACCCCAGCAGTCCGTGAAGTAGACTGAAAACAGCATCTTTATTTCACAGAAGAGTCCAGATAGAGTGAGCTCAGTAGGGTTATAATTGCTTTCTCTCCAGTTCATTCTCACTGCTGTTATTTGCATGTTGACTACACACATCAGCCTCAAGTCCTGACCTTCCGTGGCAAAAGCTGACAGCCCCATTACAGGATACATCCTTGTATGGACACTAACAATGTATTTGCCTGAATCTATTAATAAATCATGTTGCAACTTTCAGCACACCTTCCCTGCACCCCATAAAATGAAACCCATCCAAGCCATTGCATACCTTGGAATGTAAAGCACCCTGTGTTCTAAAGGAAGGTTGAGGAACATAATGAACACATTTCAGCAAGGTAGTACATTCTAAATTAATTCTGACTAACCTTGTATAGTGCTTTTCCCTTCCAGAATGCCTTAAAGATTCAAGCAGCTCATGAAGTCCAATAATGCATTTGGCATTGATCTTCTTACTCAAAAGTACTCTTACAGAATGCTTTCTGCTCTGCTAAAGCTGCATTAAGACCTTCATTTTAACAAGAGGGGCTCTACCTCAGCTCTAAAAGATAATTTTATGTCACTGAGGTTTCTTTTCTTATGCCTTTTTAAAATGAAGAATTCGTCATTACTAACCTTGGGCTTTTTATTTCTTCATAAGAACTCAATACTATTGAGAGGAGGAATAAATTAATGGCATTGTGTCTGCTAAAAGGATCTTTGGGAGAGTACATTCTAATTCCAGCTGCAACAGATTTATGAAAACAGATTTGCAGAAGGACATTTGAACCTCCTGATTTTTCCTTTGATTTCCTTTCAACTCCATCTAGAGAAAGACACTGGACAACAGTCTAACAGTGCTTCCCAGCTGACGGGTGGCTTTACTCACTGAGTGGTTTGCCTCCTTGCATGTGAAAGGGCACCTTGAAATACAAAAGCACCGCCTTCCACCTCTTCCGTTCTGAGGGGAAGGAGCTTCAAACAGGGCTCATGTAACAGGTGGTCAAGAAAATGGTGCCAAGCAGAATACAAACATGCATGGATGCTGCACAACACTTATCTTCACATGCTGCCTTTTATGGATGTAACTTGTTGAGCTGTCAGAAAAACAAGTGTTTTAGTGAAGCTTAACAACTTCAAATTGTGTCCCAGCAGGGCTGTCAAACCCTGCTTGTAGCCTGAGGATGTTACAATGACAAGTTCATGCAACTTTGCAGGAATTTCCTAATTACAGGATCCTGTTTTAAATTAACTTTAATCCGATTTTATTGGCTAATGTTTTTATTCAACTGAAGGGATCCGTCATTTTCATAGATCTGGGGAATATTAAAGATTTTTTGAAAAGCTACATAAGCAGTTGCCTTCCACTTCCCTCCTTATTTATTCCACATAAATAAAATATTTAAATGGAATGGCTGGGGTTTGGAAAAGCAGATTTTTCTGTGAAATGGAAAAAGGGTTTTCATCACTGAATGACATCAGAGTTATTAGTTCTACAGCTTTTCCAAAACACCTAAACAGGGATAAAAGTGGGAAATTAATCAGGTCCCACAAGGCAAGCTTTCAGCAGTAAGCAGTCTTTAGCAGCAGGGTTTTCAGTGCTGTCTTCAATCAGAGAAGTTATCCCCAGGTCTTTAATTTACCAGTTTTTGTTTCACTAAAAATAAAATACAAGCATGGGTCCCTTTTTGCACAAAAGCTGTATTGACTCACAGTACAAATATAGGTTAGAAACAACGTAAGCACTCCCCACAAACCCAATGTTTTCAGTAAAAAAATTCCAGTGTGTGATCAGTCAGGATGGAAAGGAAGTAGTGCATTACAAAAGAGCTTGGGAAAAATATTACAATTCCAACCCCCTTTTTTTCCCCTGCTAGCAGGCTGAGTAGTTAAATACACATGACTGACCACAGGAACGGGTACTTATTTGTCAGTTTTGTTACATCAGTCTTAACGCGTCAAAATCCCACCACGTACTTGCTCTCCCTGAGTTTAATGAGCTGATTACAAGGGGCTGTGCTACAGTGGCTCAGGAAGCCGTGTTCCCAGAGCTGGAAGTCCCCTGCTCCTCAGCTGGGACACAGCAACTGACCCTACACATTCCTACTCCATTACAAAGCCAAGTGCTATGGGTCTGAGAGCACACAGAAAAACAAATAGCAAAAGGACCTGAGCCCACAGACATTGGGTCTTGCTGGGAAAGAAAAGAATTTAAGGGTGCTTGCACTTGTGCCTCTGGGCTATGAATTTCTTTTTGTGAAGAAAACAATTTCGAATGGAGAAGAAGCAAATAAAGAGCAAAGAAAAGAGCTTACAGGTTTGTTACAGGCAAGTCAGGAACAACAGGTATGAGAAAAAGCTGAAGTCCTTATGGGCCTCCTACCCAGCACCATCATCTGTTCAATGTCCAGTGTGGGGAAAGAGAGATCTACCTATACATCATCTCCTCTGGAATAACAGCAATAGTATGGGGTTTGGTTACAACACATTATTATGATGCCCAACACCCCAAACTTGCAAGCCAAGACCCCAAGAGATTGAACCAATGGAAGGGATCTGAGTATTAGTGTGGCTTTTTGGTTTGGAGCCTTCTCGGTATCATATGCTCAGTGTCAGACATGGATGCCTACAGCCAGAAACGCTAAAAGCTTGCTCTGCAAGATGTAAACACGCATTAACAGAGCAAAAATATACCTCCAGGGCCCACACATAATAATCTCATGCTCTACAACCCAATGTTCCTCTAGTTCACTGAAAACAAAACACACAGTAAGCAGGAACGACACAGTTTGAAACCACGGTTTCCATGAGTACCCTCCCATGGGAACTCTTCCGACAGCAAAGAGGAACAAGTTAACAGAAGAGGTTGCCCAGAGAGGTCTCCTCAGAGATGTAGGACAAACACCTGGAAAAGCATTGGTGCTCTTCAGGATCATTTAAAGTCTTTCAGGTCATGACAAGACGACATCAGACCTTAAAATAAGGACGTGTAACAATGCATCTTGTTCCTCCCTCGCTTCACAGTTGAAGTAGATCAAGATTTTAGCAGATACCTTGTTACAGTTTGAGACTAATGCTTCATACTATTTGAAAGCTGGGATTTCAGAGTTGCATTCAGAGACTACAAAACAGAGGTTTCTGGCTTTGGCAGTTCACAAGGCATCAGCTACTATAATCAGGTTGAACTTCAGACAGGGAAAAAAGGTAACTTAGAATTAAAATTACTATTAAGAAACCCCAGGAATTGAAAGTCCCTTTTCCTTGAGCTAAAGAAACACAGGTATTTTCAAAAGAAACTAGGTTCTCTGCCATAGATGCGCAGTATTTGCTTCCAGCGTCGGTGGCACTGAAAAACCCAAACATCCCGGATCTCTAAAACTACTGGTAGACCTCTGGCTGTGGTTTCAGATTTAGCAACAGGGACAGGCAGGCTGAGAAGTCATCCCTCTGTCCCTGTCTCCCAGGCCAGATCCTGTCCCTACACTTCCATTTACCCATGCTGATTCAGTGATAACACAAACCACATCTGTTTAAGGAACAAGATTAGAACACTTTATTCCTCCTGATTTTTTCTTGTGTTATGAAATGGTGTTATGAGTTTGGCATTTCAAATTTATAATTTGTATCAAGCTAGGAAGAAAGTAGACTTGACTTTACATGCAAAAGATGACAGCATTTAAGCTTATTTTAATAACTCATGCTTTAACTATATAAGATAAATAGTTTTTAAATGTTTAAGTTCACCTGGACATGACTTGCATTTTAAAACTGTTCCATCAAAGAGGAGGTTTTGTCTGCAGGGAAGGAAGTGGACTTGTCTGAAGTATATGATAATCAGCTCTTGGAACTAGCAGATGCCATCATCTCAATCCTGCTCTTTTATTCATGGATGGGTTTCTTTTACTTTTTTTCCCTGCTTTTTTAATTCCCAACTTGATTTCATTTGGACATTAAAATTCAGAAATTGAAACAGCCTCTCTGTATTCCTTTATGAACCCTCCTATGATGTCATGGTCATCAAAAGTTGTTTTACTACTTCAAACAAGTTCTGTTTCTGAGTGTTCAGCCAGTGACCTCTACAAATTCAGTCGATAACTTTAAAACTTCAGCAGAATACATGGACTATTTAATGAGCGTAGGTCTCATTAGGACAGCTACCACTATTTGAATAGTCTGGATCACAATCAAAAATCCTACTAAGTACAACATGAGAGATTTGAGTTTCAATTTTTTTTAATAACAGATATTTACGCAGCCTGCTCTGAACGCAGTACAAATATTCTTTAATGAAAAAGTGCTTTATATAGAAAAATCCACCAGAACAATACCACAGGCAGGCAGCCAGCCACAGACTTGGCATATATTTTGGTAGAGGTCAGCGACCCCGACACTGCTTCGTGTTGGTAAAGCTCCTTAGTTTGATCCCTCTTCTCTAGAAAATCTGCCAGGTTTTTACATAATTCCCCCTTCCCTCCCAAGTATGCTGCCCTCATTCTCAGTCCCTTGGTTAATTTTACGTCAGCCTCTGGGAGAAACAATGGAGAAACACCAGTGGGCCACAGCTCACTGTGATCACCACTCCAAAGTGCCCAGCAATTAGCAGTTGGCAAAAAAACCAGTTCTGGCACCAAATCCTTTGATTAATATAATCTTCTAAGGTACAAGAGAAATAGAAGAGTTGTCCAGGATCCTCCTCTAAGGCTTGCAACAGACATCTCCTTGGAACTGAGAAATCCAAGTTTAAACACAACTTCTTAGTTCTATGGTAGGGGTCCCTGCTACCCCAACTATCATAATTTCAGCTGCAGTGCCCTACAGCACACTTCACCAGAAGCTCCTCCACAACACCACCACTGCACAGAGCAAGGCATGAATTAGTTACATCACTGGGAAACTGATTCTTCTTTATCAGCCAGAAGAAAGCTACTTGCTCCTCAAGGTTTGGGAAGTTTAGTCTCTTGGACTGAATTAATTTTTAAGTTAATAAAGAAATGTTTAACCCTTCATGTAAACAGTTACTGTACATGCAAGCTCACGAACCATATGTGTGCAGACTCACACACAGGTGGATACAACTGGGCATACACAGTGACTGATGAGATTCAGCATCCATCTGCATTGAGACAAATTAAAGGTTATTAAAAAAAAAAAATCCCGACATGCCACATTCAGTTCTGCTGCAGAGGGGATAAGAGCATGGTTACACACAGGCTGATGCACAGACATCCACAGCCCCCTTCCAGAAGAGAACAGAGGTAATGGACAAAGGTGATGCAAAGAATGTGGTAACGACTGGCAACACTGAAAACATTTGATTTGGAGTGAGAGACAAGAAGATGGCAATCAACAGCCTCAGTCTCCCTCCAGCAGCAGTTTCAGGGAACAGGGCAGATGCTGACTCGTCTGACTGCTTAGAGAGGGCTGGGCTCCTCTGGGTGAAAAGGAAGTACAGAAAAGGTTCTATTTAGTCTCACCCATCTTGAAAGTGTGTTTAATACCTGTTCTATTAGCTTCACCTCCTAAGACTGAAATGAAGAGTCTTCTTGGGACCAAAAGGTGGCAGAGCATTCCGTGAATATGATGGCAACCAATTAATATCCAGTACTAAGATACGGTACTGACTCTTGAGAGATTTTCAGGGTCTGTTTCTTGAAAAATATTTTGTTTTTTCCTGTATCAAGAGTGATAGTGTCTACAAATCAGAGAACTTAACTTTTACACAACCCCAGAGAAGCTCTGACTCAGGAAGAGTCCTTTCCCTCTCCTGGAGGGCTGGGCAGCACACGATCCCTGTTCCCAGCAGCCAGGGAGCTTGCAGGAAACCAAGCTCTGGCTACAAAGACTGGAATGTGTAATTCCATGAGCTTTTTTGGAAATTAAGTAGGCAGTGGATATCAGTCATAGTTAAAATTCCCAAACAGATGACCTCTACAGGATTAAAGAGACTCAAAGCTGGGCTCATACATGCAATCATTAAAAAATGATGAGGGGATGGTCCAGCAACTGGAATGGAGTGTAGGAGTCAGGAGATCCTTGCTCTCTTCCCACTCGCAGCCAATTCATCATCACTGGGGTTGTTCAGCACAGAGAAGAGAAGGCTCTGTTGCAGCCTTCCAGTACTTAAAGCGGGCTTATAAAAAAAGAAGAGTGACATTTTACACAGGCAAACAGTGATAGGAACAGTTTAAAACTAAAAGAGGAGAGATTTAGATCAGATATTAGGAAGAAACACTTTACTCAAGAGGGTTGTGCAGCACCAGCACAGGTTGCTCAGAGAAGTTGTTAATGCACATCCCTGGAAGTGTTTGAAGTCAGGCTGGATGGGGCCAGGAGCAATCTGATCTAGTGGAAGGTGCCTCTGCCCATGGCAGGAGGGCTGGAACTAGATGACCTTTAAGGCCCCTTCCATCACAAAACATTTTATGATCCTGAGCAAGTCTCTTCTTCTCTGAGCCCATGTTCTTCTGCCTACTCAGTGCAGCAATACCAATTTACCTTAGCACAGAACTTCACTGAACGGCATTCGCAAGCCCGTGGCAGAAGTACGAAAAATCAGAAAAGCCTCAAGTCTACACAGGTGCTTGCAAGCTTACAGCCTACTCAAGGGATATGTGTACCCAGCTAATGATGTCACACTAACGAGCTGTCTGTCACCTCCACTGCATCATTTAGCACTGGGACTTTCTCCTGATGGAGTGGTACCAATTTGGCCAGCTATATCCCAAAGTTATTAGTAATAGAAGAGTAAGAACAGGTAGTGTTTCTTTTGCTATTTAAATATATTAATCTTCTAGATGCACTGATTTCAGGCAAACCAGCAAACTTCTCCCCCATAACAAATACAGTCGCTTCCTCTCTCCCTTTTTAAGGATTTTAAACATACAAGAGAAACCATGGGAACATATTCCGATTAACAAGGATTTTATTACAGGAAAGCAGGAAGGTTAAATCCAAGTGCTGTTCTAGTCAATTAAATACTATTATTAGTGATGATTACACACTAAGTTCTTGAAAGGTTCAACTGTGTAAGGCACAGAGCAGAGAACTGAATCGCTCAGCACCTCACAGAAGCCCAGGGCAGCTTCCAAAACTGCGCTCATGAAGACATGCAAATGGGTTAGGGAAAGCTGTATCCCCACTAGAATCACCACTGATTTTAATCAGCTGAGCACTGTAATAAGATTAGAGGTGATTGGGCTGAGTAGTGGGATTTAACCCATCCACTAATCCCCAGAATCTACTATTCACAGCTCAAACCCATTAGCCCTTCAGAGCACAATGGGCTTCATCCTCCTCCAGAAAGATGCAACAGTCAGAAGCAGTATGAGATACTTGTTAAAGTGATCTTTAACAGGGTTAAACGAACACCATTGACTCCTGCCTGCAGAGCCTGTGTGGAAGCTCATGGGCCCAGCTGGGCTGTTCACTAGCAAACAGCTCCATCCTACCAGCAGACTGCCCAGAAGAACAGTAAGGTTTTGCCTCTGACCTGTCAAAACCAACCAGAACAGGTTGCTATTGAGAGGGGAAGCTGTCCATACAGGAAACTTACAAAAGAGGTCAAGAGTTCAAAGTCCCAATGGACATCAGTGACAAGCAGTGTCTCTCAGGGGTCCATGCTGGGACCAGTGTTATTTAGTATCTCCATTAATGATGCAGACGAATGGATTGGGTGCACCCTCAGTAAATTTGAAGATGACACAAAGCTGAGTGGTGTGGTTGGCACACCTGAGGGATGGGATGCCATCCACAGGGACCTGGACAAGCTCGAGAAGTGGGCCTATGGGAATCTCATGAGGTTTAATGAGACCAAGCGCACAGTGCTGCACCTGAGTCGGGACAAACCTTCATATCAGCCCAGGCTGGGGGATGAACAGGTCGAGAGCAGCCCGGCTGAGAAGGGCCTGGGAGGCTGACAGATGAGGATGGACATGAGCTGCCAACGTGTGCCCACAGCCCAGAAAGCCAATTGTGTCCTGGGCTTCCTCCAAAGCAGTGTGGGTAGAGGTGAGACCCTACCTGCAGTGCGGCACCCAGCTCTGGGATCCCAGCACAGGAAGGACATCAACCTGTTGGAGCAAGTCCAGAGGAGGCCAGCAAGTCAATTGGAGGGATGGAGCACCTCTCCTACAAGGAAAGGCTGAGAGAATTGGAATTGTTCAGCCTAGAGAAGAGAAGGCTGCAGGGTGACCTGATTATGGCCTTCCAGTACCTGAAGGGAACCTACAAGAAAGATGGAGAGACACTATTTACAAGAGCACATAGTAACAGGACAAGGGGAAAGAGCTTCAAACTGAAGGAGAGTAGGTTTAGATTATGTATTAGGCAAAAATTCTGCTGTGGTGAGGCACTGGCACAGGTTGCCCAGAGAAGCTGTAGATATCCCATCCCTGTGTTCAAGTGCATCAAGGCCAGGTTTGGATGGAGTTTTGATCCACCTTGTCCAGTGAAAGGTGTCCCTGTCCACGGCAGGGGATTGGAACTAGACGATCTTTAAGGTCCCTTCCAACTCAGGCCATTCTATGATTCTATGGAATCACATGATTCTAGGAACACACATTTAAAAGACTTCTTGAAAGATAAGGGTAAAACACAAAAAAAAACCCAGGAGAATCAGGAAACTTTGATGCAGCGACCGAAGAAAGAGATGAAAATATATCATCTAGAAAAGCAAGCTATGCAAAATAATTCTGTGTTACAGCATGGCAGTAGGTGGATAAGACAAATACCAAAACATGAAAAAACAGTAGGAAGGCATCTATAGGAATGTAGAAGTATTTTACAAACCTAAGAACATGTTTTGTGAGATGAGGAAGAAGAGTGAACGATCAGTGAACCAGCCAAAAATTATGAGCCAAAATAGCGACCAAGAACACCTTCAGGCTATTCCCTCTAGCCCTTATCAAAATCCGTTTGTTACTTCAGTAAGCTCTATATGCCAACATATATCACTCCCCTGACACCACCCCTTTCCTGAACAGGAAATCTTCAGCGTCTTTTTGGATGTCACCCAAGCACAAAGTTCCTGTAGGCAATCGCCTGCTCTCCATTTCCTCTCTAATGAACTGCTAGTTATCAAACTATGGACTCATTTTCATGGTCATTTCATATACTGAATTTTCTTCAATTCTGCAATTACAAATATTCAGGGTATTTTCAAACATCAGAGAGCCTCAGACTACCTGGAGCGGAAGAATCATGCAGGATCCATCAAAATAGTTGTTATTATTTTTGAAATTAGACTAGCAGAGGAAAAAAATTAAGTCTGAAGATTTAAAGAGAAGTAAAGCTGATTAAAAAATTCCTACCTCTCTAACACAATCAAAAAAATCTCCAGAGAGACAGTTCAATATACCAGCAATCCGGATTGCCCAATTTCCTTAATTTTCTTGGAACACTGTGTTTCTTTTTTGGCCTGAATTTCAGAGTCCTGAGAAGACTAAGAAGAAAGGCTACTAACAGAACAGGTATGAAACACATTTCCAAGAAACCCACTTGGTCTGCTGTTAACTTTACAATAACAGAATCTTTTCATAACGCAATCAATTTTCGTTTGGCTAGTGGATTGCGTGGGCAACCATTGACCTAAGGGCCTTTCTAAGGACCTCAGCAGAGTTCGAAATCTCAGGAACTGGCCTCTCTGGATGAGTCACCAAGGCTGAAGGAGGCAGTTTGGGGCTGCTCTGTGCCCTGAACACTGGGAGAGCAGAGCCTCTAACATAGTTATTTCTGAGACACATCAGAAAACACAATTAGCATGGAGGTTTCTTCCCTTAAGTCAAGGGTTTATTTGAAGTGTTAAAGGCGCCTCTGACATTGCACTTACTGAAACCTCAGAGAAAGAACCACAGTGAGTATAAATATATCTGACGGGGTCAGAACCCAGCTGCAGAGATTGCCTCTCATTTTCTGGATGTTTACCGTGTACCAGTGCCTTAACTTCAGCCTATAAGGCACAGACCAGGACAAAATGGCTGATTAGACAGCCTTTCCACATTGTGGTTTTCAGGTTATAATTAGGGACAAGGTTCACAGAGCATGAGGACAGCAGAATTGAAGTTCAAGTCTCTGCATCAGCACCTCCTCCTGCAGCACACGCTCCTATTGCACTAACAGGGGAGTGAGTAAGCACATGGTTGTGCTGCTCCTCCAGAGGCCAGCCAAATCCAGCCCTGGGCACAACCACAGAGCCCACCTGAACATACATTCTTGCACACAGCAAGCCTAATGAGGTAGGAATTTAAAATATGACACATTATCATGTTGTACAGTTACAGAGATAGGTATTCAACACCACAGAGAAATGGAAACTGCTAACCTTAAAGTATAAGGTGCTGTTCACATCAAATATTTATTCCAGGGAGGTTGAAGACGGTAGTTTCATTTGGACAGTCACCAGATCAAGCCTTGAGTGCTCTCCACTTCATATCCCACACAGCTGCCATTGACAGCATTCAATTGCCTTTTTGGGACACTTCTAAATGCTCATTCAAATGCATACTGTGAAGGTAAAATGCCAGTAAAACACACAAGCCCTGGTCTGTTTTTCTATCCCATTTTTGCTCACATGCAAAATCTCAAGCACTAGGAATTTGTCACTCCAGAGAGCACAATGTCTCCCCTACAGAACAAGGAGTCCAGATTTGGCAACTAATGTGCCTGAGTACAAAAAGGTCACAGAGCAGCCAGACTGGGTCTCATAACTTCAGCAGGTCCTTTGGATACCCACCAGCATTTTCACTCTCTGACCAGCAGTGTTTGGTCAGATGCACTAAGTTACCGGTGAGTGGGATTTCTATTTATTTATTAGGAAGACTTTCCAAACAATATTTCTGTAACATTTAAACGTTTCTTTCCTTCTCAGCTAGTATAAGACCTGACTTCTGCCACCATCTGTGCTGTTTATCTACTGTATTTCAATCAGACTGAACAGCGATTTGGTTTTTGCATGACAAAACAAATGGCCTTTGATAGAGGACCCATGGCAGCGAGGATAAACCTTATTTTGCAGTTTGGAAACCACAGCACCAAAACCATGTAAGCACTTTCAGGCCAGGATGCTTAGAGGAGACAGGATCCATTCCAACCTTTCCCACCTAATGACCACAATACTACAGAAAGCCATTAACAGACAACTGGCAATTAAAAAAAAACCAAAATCTTCTTTTCAATAAAGTGACTCTAATGCTATTACTCACAGGCCAGGTTCCCTTCCCACAGGTAGAAGGCAAGACAAGCTGGACAGGCTTTCTTAGGTTTGCATCCTCTGGGACACAGCAGCACTCCCAAGCCATGGGTTCCCATACACCACGGAAAGAAGCCATCTCTTCTTTTGCTCCCCTACAGAAGGGATTCAGCAGATTGGGTACATTTTTATTTGGTGGTTTGTGGGTCCAGGCCAGGCAGCCACAAACATGAAGGTAACAGGAAAGCACAGGAATTTCTTTCCACACCTCTCCCCTGTAACACTGGTTTTACTTCTCTTCTAGCAGTCCCTCTCTGAAAGCTGCCCACTGATCAAACAGGAGCAGGGGCTGTGGTCTGCAGCCACAACTTACAGCTGATTAATACAGGAGCAAGGGAAAGAAGCATTTGGCCACTAGTTCTGTGTCAGCACCTGCTTGGTGGCTGCTAACTGCAGTGTCACCAAGGCAGCAGGGAAGAGAAGTGAACAGCCTCCTGAGACAGATGGGCTGCCCTTGCCATGATTCCCCTATCTCCCAAGGAGTCCTGGGCTCCTCCAGTACACGTAACATAATTTACAGATAGCACAAACAATTCTTGAGAATTTTCACACTGAAGTCCTGGATGGTTTAGATGATTCAAACAGGTAAGAGAGTTTGCAGCAGGAGATGCTCCTTCCTGAATATACAACATCAGGACTGCCATGTAAAGCAGCCGCTCTTAAATGGCAGTTCTCAACAAGAGCTAGAGGAACCACAATTATTGGAGAAATTACATACTATAGGGATTTCTACTCATAATTGTTAAATTCTTGTGCTGTAGAACACGCCTGTAGCCCCCAACCTGGGACTGTGATCCTTCTAAGATCTCCCCCACCAAGCTGTGCAGCTGGCCACACAACAGTTAGCACAGGAGATCTCCCCTGCAGCCTCACACAGAGCCTTGCCAGCCACTGGATTTCAGCTGCACAGGGTAGAAAGGGGGCAAAGGGGGTGTCACGGATCATGAACATGGAGGGAGCTGTTACATTAGGAGAATCTGAGATAAAGCCAATTAGAGCACTGTGCTCCAAGCCAAAAGACTCGTTGGACCTGCCCATCATGCTAATTATTGGCCAGATCAGAGAAGATAAAGTCCTCAGTCCCTAAAGTTTCTAACTCCTATATACTGAGGGGAAAAAAGGTACTGGGAGGACAAAGAAATAGCAAAAGTATTAGAGGAAACTCAAGAGGCAGCAAACTTGCAGACAGTGTCAGCTGTGGGCACTTCAAACTCACTGATCACAAAACTAAAGTATATGAGGTCTCAGCTTTTTCACCATCACAGTTACAGCTCCACAGCATGTTTTTCTGCCTGTCCCACTTTTATCAGCACTGCACAGCAAAAAGGCACAGAGAAACAGGCAACATGCAGAAAGGAACAAGTTAACAAGACAGAAACAAGGCAATGGCCAACTGAAAAATACCAAACAGGAGTATATAAAAGGAAGGGTTAGACAAAGAAAATGCAAGGAAAAAATGGAAGGTGTAGGAGCAATTAGGTGGGATAGAGATGGGAACAAGATCCTTGGAAGGGAAAGGCCGCAAAAAGTAATCTGATATTAACAGCAAAATGCAAGAAGTGCTGCAGCAGCTCCTGCAGGCACATTTCTGCTCAAGTTCATTAGTTATCCTGAGCTTATTGGGCAGAAGCAGGCAGAGCCACAACCTCAGCACAGTTCTAGACAGCAAAGCAAATTCAGTATCCTTCCAGAGCACCACTAAATTTGCTAGATTTTTTTTCCCATGAGCTAGCAATGAGGTCAGATCCTCCTCCCATGAAATTAAACTCCAGCAATACCATGTCCTCCCCCTCAAATAGAGTTCCTCTCTGCAGAGGAGGGGAGGAAGTGGACAAGGCATGTATTCATCCCAACCTACTTCTCCTGGAAATGGAATGACCAGAATGAGGAGTTTGGTCATAGTCCAGTCTATATTTTTTTGCAAGGCTAGACACTAAAGCCAGTTTGCTCCAGACAACTTTCAAGTCTAATATACTCACCAAAACATCATGCAGGTAAGATATGAGGCACAGTAAGGCCAGGCTAGATGCCACCTCAGGTTCAGAGCCTAGTTAGGTTACATGTATGTGACTCTGTGTGCAAAATACAGAGAACAGAGATGCTTGCTGACACAGAAAGTTGTCCTGTGTACTGCACATTTAGCCCAGACAGGCCATATGCCCACGTGTCCCTGCACTGGTGCGTAGGAGGGAAGGAGGCTGGCTATGTATCTCACTTCAGCTATCACTGGACTCTGAATGAAACAGATGTAACCACCTTATGGCTCCATATAAGACAGCAGGCTGTCCTAGCACCTTCTCTCCTCCCAGCCATGAGAGACTGTGGAAAGGAGCTAAGTGGAGCCAGAGGCCAGCTGGGCAATTCAGACAGCTTCACATATTTTCTTCTACTTGAATTGAATGCAGTGTCCTCATCTTTGCTTGTCTGCTCTCTTTCCTCATGTGATCAGTCTTTCTGATCACATCCTCCATCATCCCTATTTTTGATAACTGTTGCTCCAAAAAGCCTCCTCACAGCTATTGTGTCAAATATTACTGACAACTCCCCAGATCACTGAGACTATACCCCGGGGAGTAAGGCAGGCCATTGCTCTGTGTGCTGTACCTTTACATGAGACTTTATTCTAGAGTAACCAACCCTTACTGCTGTAATGAACACAAAGGTGCCCTCACAGGTGGTTTGACTTTATCAGTCCCTCCAGTGTGGCTCTCAGATGTCAGGCAGTGAACCCAACAGCAGCAGAACGAGTACACACGTCAAATCAGGGGAGCTCTCCGTTGCCTGAAAACAACAACACGCAGTTGGAAAAGCACTGTGGTCTGATGCTGCCTCAGGAATAGCTCAAGAGATAGCAGAACTTATCAGGTCCAAGGCAAGTTTTCCCACTGAAACATAAGCTGGCTTATGCAGAAGCCAAGCATCACCTTTCTCTTATGTGCACCTGAGACCTCTCCGTTCTTCCGTTCTGCTTTCAGTGCCCATGGCGCCTCTGACGCTAAAAGAAGTTTACATACTTAATGTTGCAGTAGCTGCCAAAGGATGAAATAACATCCCAACAGCAGAATTACTACAAAGAAGACATTCAAAATCCACGGAGACAGCAAAGGTTGCTCAGAGGTCAAAGTACCCTGGGACAGCCCACATCATTTAGGGACAACACTAGAGAAGGTGAGCAATTAAAGTACAAAGAGCACAGTATCATAAAAAAAAAAACCACACCAAAAAACAACCAACCAAACAACACACACACAATAAAAAGAAAACAGGGACATCCAGAATGGATGGAATGCGTTTCTTCAGATAACCTAGATTAAACAGTCAGTGTCAACTTTCACCAGAATAGTATTTCCAGGTAGAAAGATGAGACATCATTTGAGTTGCCTTGACTATAATGCAAACTGGGTAAAAAAACATAGTAGAAATGGCAAGCTTTGGTTTCAAAGCTACAAAGCATCATCCTGAAAAATGCAGAATGATGCCCAGAAAAGCAAGAGAATACACCTGATAAACATCACGGAAAGTTTATTCTTAGCTCTACAAGACGGGAGGTAGAGGAATGTCCTTTGGAGACTGAAAACAACCATAAACTATTAAACTTATCAGAACTTAACCCTCATTTTTCCATTCATCAGAAAACTATACAGCCTTGGGAGAAAGAGACACAGGGAAATCATCATCACCATCTGCTTCCAGCCAGGGAGATAAGCCCTGCAATACCATATTCCCAAGCTGCAGATCCTACATGAGGACTGGAAGTAACCACCAGGCACATGCAAAGAGCATGTCTAAAGCAGAAAACAGGCTACAGCATAGAGACAACTCAACCCAGAACAGATCTGCAAGACCCTGCAGCTTGTTAGCCTGAATACAGCAGCAGATTAGCACAAGTAGACAGGACGTGCTAGCTTCAGGCCCATGGCAGTCAGGAAAATCTCTGCACTGGGATCTCCTGCATTTTAGTTTTTTAAGATTAGCCCAAGGAAAGTCAGCTCATCTCTCTCTGTAACTGTTGGTATAAAAATAACTCATCTTCTGTCAAATAAGACATAGCTAACCCTTGTTATAGGTTGTGTCATATTCCTTTCAACTATGGTCTTATGTCCCTGGTCTGCATTTTTTAAGACAAGTCATGAAGTCCTTGAGGAAGACTATGAAAAGACATGACTAAGCAGAGAGAGGAATTTTTTTAATTAATGCACACCATTAACTAACACTGATATTTAAAGGCATGGAAAAAGAAGGGGAAGGAAATGAGTAAAAAGAGAGATAGTACGCACCTTCTTTTCAGAAACATTTAGTAAGTGGTGAGCAGGAATTCAGCCAGACAAATCTAGGTCTAGCTAGACAAATCATATATATGGACTGAATCTATACAGTAATGGACACTGTCTACCTAAAACACTAAAACTACTCATATTTGGATATTTGTTTAAAGTACATCTTGGAATTATTTCTAAAATAACATTTTACTCACATTCAGTGGTAATAGGACAGATTAACAAAGGAATCTAGCTGTCCAGTACAGAAGTCTAAAGAAGCAGGCACTGTACAAGCAGCAGGCTGAAGCTATCTTGAGCCAAGACAGCACTTTATATTACCTCCATATCCTGCCTTCCTAAATGCTTTTCCAAAAGTACTCCTATTACTCTCATGTTTTTAAAATAAAGCACAACAGTAAGGTCAAAACAATCAAGGAGGTAAATAGCCACATGCACTGAAGCCATGGATGAGGATGTCTTGACTCAGGATACTGTGGTGATAAAAATAAATGAGTTAAAAGAACAAACTGGATGGATTCAAGGAAAATAAGTCAGCTGAAGGCAGCTAAAAACAAGGACACTGCTTCTGTTTCTAGAAAGCCTGCAGCCACAGGCGCCTGGAGGGACACAAAGTGTACTGGGAACTTACTACTATACATGCAATGTGACTGGGAACATCTCAGCACAGCAAAGATACGAAGATGTGATTTGACCTCACCCAGTCTGATCCAGCCACCAAGACTCGCTAACCTGGTGCTAGGGGTGGCAGTGCCAAAGGCAGAGGAGCTCATCACATCTTTCCATCCTGCTTTAGTACACTTGGAACCATTTTCCCTGAGGCAGTGGGCCTGAACATGTAACAAAACATTTTGTACACCTGGCCAGCACCCTGAGCACCACGTCCAGATTGAAGTATTTTATATAAGTGTTAATATACTTTTTATATAACTGTTATATACTTATTGCTCTGAATACTGAGCAGGGTAGGCTATGCATACAAAGTAAGCAGAATAGCAAATCAGATTTACTACAGGTTTAAATATTGAGTAAATAGAACCATATATTTATATAGATATAAATATAATAGAACCACTTGTAATTCCAGTTCCAGCTTGACCCACTCTGCCTGTGTAGCATAAGCACAAGACTGCAAGCACCAAGTTATCCAAAAGGAGCATGTGCTGCTTATTTTGCTCTTAATTTTAAGCAGATTCTGAATAGATTTTCAAAGGACATTAGTCACTTGCCTTGATCCTGCACAAAACAACACTTTCTTGATGGAGAAGTGGGAATGGGGACAAGTTCTGCTGAAAAAGATTCAATTCAAATTTGAAGGTACCATGAGATCAACAAGCAGGTATGGCCACAGGAACCCCGGAGAGTTTGCCACATTTTTCAGAGAAAAAATTGGATGCTTTTAAGAAAATTACCCTATAATTGAAAAATAAATACACGGCTTCTTGGAATGGTTATGACTCATGTATAGGCTACATTTTTGCATCAGGCTTATTACCCTAACTGATCTATTAAAACATCCAGTTAGTTATTTTTAACAAATCTGGCTACCCTTGATGTCACTATTTTATTCAGCGTTTTCCATCATCTGCCCTTGATATCTGGGCTACACTAGCCAGTACACATCTAACTACGTACATTTCAAGCATCTCACCTGCCCTGGGATCCTGATTGCAAAATAGACTTCCCTGCTGTGCAACAGAAGTCTAAAGTCTAAGCTAAGTATCAAGGGCACCACTTCAAACAAAGTTACTTTGTTCATATACGGGTTGTTAAAATGCACAGCCATGAAGATGCAAACCACTCACACTAGAGATTACTTGAACTGGTAGTTTAACGGACCACTGGCATTGCATCATCACTATTCACATCGTGCATGTGGCTTGATTCAGAACTGGCTCCTTTTAAGCACTAGAGTCTCAGTTTTGAGCCAATATATTCAAAAACAGACAACGTCCCTAAATGCATTGAGTATTCTGTTTCTCATAACAGACAGCAAGAAAAATTACAACATGACATGAGCTGAACAAGTTTCTTCTATTAAGGAGTAATCAAGTGCATTAAAGCAAACAGCATCCTGAACTCAACAGTCCACACCCATGCATCCTACCATATCCTCTGATTAGGAAACCTGTGTTCAGTAAAGGCCTCTCTAAAGAAGAGATTTTTAAAAGAAAATCTCCACAGCCCACCAACAAAACTCAAAAGCCTGAGACGACAAAAGCCCAAATCCCTGTCCACTGCAGATTTTCAAACATGAAGAGTCAACACAGCACTGTAAGAAATTTGGGGGTTTTGTACAAAAATGTAATCTGACTTGTACTGATACTACAGCAGTTACATCGCTCTAACGCAGTGAACAGCCAACTTAACTATGCTGTTGTAGCCCTAGCACAAAGCCAGCACCCCCTGCAGCCAAATATATTCTTTCAATAAATATCAATGGAAAAGGGAGTTCTGAGATATAGTAAACTGCTTCTTCACACAGAAGTATGCTTTTAAACAGAATGAAAGTGATTATTTCACCTTCTCTCATCTTACAGAAGCCCTTAAGGAGCTGCAATGACAAAAAGCTGGATTTAGCAATTCTAGGACCAAAGCTTTGTGTTTCAGTTAAAACACATATGTCAGCAACAGAATTTCATTCTAAGGCCTTTTCGAGTTTTTAAAAGCATGTAATAAATAAGTGGTTATACTAGGCATTTGGCTTTTCCCCTCCTTAGGTTTTTTTTGGTGGGTTTATTTTAAAAGCTTTGTACAAATGAGGATAGACAATGTTTTCCTGCATTCAAATAGGCAGCATGGGATTCCTTCACAGGGCCATTACCAATCCACATCAAATTCAGGGAACTGTAATAGTAACTTCAGAGACAGGAGGGGAGGAAATTAAAAATTAAATTATTCTAAATTCAAGTAGGGACCACTGCATTCCGTATCTCTGGATTGTATTTCCAATTTTTAAACCAAGGATTACATTCTGTTTAATGGTGTAGGATCAGAAAGCTCCTGAAGTTTTGCAATTCACCTACACACACTCAAGGTTACACATTAAAAGACTTTTTAGTTTTGAACTCAAGAATATTGTGACTAGGGAAGAAAACTTAACGTTCATTAGTTTAATGACATTCTGGAGCCAAATTCACTGCCAGCTGTTACGTAATCTTCCCCTTTGATTTCCCAAGGCAAGATGACATGTGCAGCCTGCCAAAGACAAACTTTCATATTATTTAACAGTTGGAATAATGTGTATGACAGGGGTTGAAGGCAAAAGAGTAAATTAGCTTTTAAATGAAAAATAATAATGGGATAGAAGTTAACAATGGTCTCTGCCCGGCAGGGAAGTGTTGAGTTCTCCATGCTGAGTCACCAAAGAAAAGGTCAACAAGCAAAGCCCCCCTCTCAACCAACTGAGCACCAAGGAATTCTTGCCTTAATTACATGTGAACTGAATCAAGTTGAACAAATCTTTACAAATGAGACCTTCTATTAAAAAAAGGAAATTGAGAACTTGGTGCAAAACCAGCCACTGGCAAGAGGTCCCTTGACACATTCACATCAGAAAATATTAATGTTGCCTCAAGACATCAAATGAAATATGCTCTCATTTGTTGTACAATAAATTTGGAGATGACAGGACGCAAAGCTCTGTCAGCACACAAACACATGACTCTGAAATTGCTTAGAGACTGTCAGGCTCACTTGGCCAAGCCAGACAACACTAAGAAAGACTATGAATGTTGACATGAAGTGTATTTCTAGATATCTCAACTGTAGACTTTTACATATTTTGCCATTCATAGCAAAGACATCCTCCTAAACCAGCAGACCTTTAAAAGAACCACCAAGACAGACACGTGCATTTACTGTGGTAGTGCTGTACCAAACACTTCTGCAAGTTCTTCTGCTTCCTCTGTCACTATTGCGTTCGGGTACCATGTCTACCTGGAAATATTTTGCAGATTGGTCTGTAAGGTTGGGGGTGACTTAAGATTAAAGCGAATAAACCCACTTAATTCTGTCTGTAATTTTTTCAGAACACTAGAGACTCATTAACCAGCAGTGCAGTAATGAACATTTGTGCCGTAACTTGCTGCCTTGGCAACAAGGGACTGTATTTATCAAGCGTGAAATTAGCATTAGAAAGTGGCTCCTATGGAAATTAAGTAGAAGCTGTTGTAACACTGCAGTTTCCCACTGAAATCTGAACAGTTGTGATGCCCTCCTAAAAGGACGCAAATATTCGGGGGACCGAGGGGAGAGAATCTTTGTTGCAGAGGTGAGTTAACAGTACTTCCCAATAAAGTGCTTAAGAGCCACGGTGGTGTAAATTCAGCTGGAGAATTAAGTAGTAATTCTGTAAGAACATACCATAATTCAAGCAGTGGGGGTCAAACAGAAGGTCTGGAGAGCAAGAGGAGGAAGGGACTCAGTTTCTATATGTTAGAACAATGTACCATATTGGTTTTATCTTCTTAATTTTCCCAAACACCTACTCCTAGCTGAAATTCAACATGTACCTTGCTTGAAGGCTTATCTGCAGGTCGTCTAGCAGGAGGATTAAAGTGTTTCAGCTAATTAGACAGCGACACTCTTAGCTCTTTTCCAACAGGAAAGCTTTGTGAACTTATACATCAGAAGCCTTGCACATGAGAACCATCTCTCCACAAAAACAGAAGAAAAGTTGAGTCTGCCTTGCTGAAAAATTTCATGGTTTGTCCTTGGCCCACCTCCAAGAGACTCAATGAAAAGCTCATATCAACTGTAAAATGGAAGACCTCACAATTTCATCTCATTTTCATCGTCCCTTGAAAGAGTTCATGTCACACGCTTAATTCAAGACACAGACACAAAGAGCTCTATCTCCTTGTGAGCCTTCATAGAGGACCTGCTCCTAAACCCTTCAACTTTTCTGAAGTGCTCTTGGTTTCTTCGCTGTGTCTTTCCTGATCCTAGATGACTCTGGGTCCTGCTCTTCCATGGTGGATGATCTCCTTGTACTGCTGTCTGGCCAAATGCACAATGAGACTACAGAATGTGTAATGAGGTTAGTTAGGACAGAAGAAAAAAACATTAGTGTCTTTAAAGTCTTGGTGAAATAGTTAATTTTGCCAAATCAGACCTGCTCGCTATGCCTGATGAGACTAAAGAACACCTAATGAACAAGATTCATTGGAATATACGAGCTCCACTGGGAAAGCTATTCCTTAGCCCTCTAAGTGTTTTCTCATTAGTAATGAGAAACCTGCTTGTAAACAAAAACAAAAAACCAAACCAAACAAAACCACAACCAACCAAACAAAAAACCAACCAAACAAAAAACCCCACACACCCCAAAAACTATGCAAAGGCCCCATGCCCCCACAGATAGAAATGCCCAAGGAACATAGTCTATAAAGCTGGACAAAAAGGTTTTCAAAATACCACAAAGGCTTGATAACCATTTGAAAGCCTCCCCATATGCAACCAGACATCACTGTGGATGATCATCGTCTATACCCCAACAGTCCTAGATGTTTCTAGATGAAAACATGCTGCATTAAATTGTACTCCTCCTTTCAAAGTTAATATATTATGGTTGTGGATGTCTCTCCAAAGTTAGGAACCAGAATCATATGAACTGGTAGAAGCAAGAATTCTACTTTTCACCACCACGTCTGAACTAGAGTAGCATCTAAATTAAATGTCTTCAGCAAAGCTATTTTTGGTTTCAGTAAGACTTACTATCCTAAGGCGAAGACAAAATTAAACCCTCAGAATGACTGAAGTCCAGGTAAAAGGGTTTGCCGGCTTTAAGTCTCACCAAAATCAGCGATTCTTGCTAACAAGTACGATCACATACATGTAAGTGGAATACTGGCACAGATGTGACCCCCAAAGATCAGAGAGTTGAGAAAATTAGGATGTCCACAACACGAAGAGAGCTGTGGTGACACAAGCAATGAACTACAATCAGGGTAGGTGTGTGTTCACAGCTCATTAACTCTGCTGCAGTAACTGCCTATATGGAAACTCTTACCCCGCAGTACACACAAGGCAGTCAGCTCCACCTTCTGCCCAAGGGTCAAGCTCTGTTGCAATTACCATGTTATTTATCCACTACTCGAGCTGCCTGTGTAGGCCTGCCACCTAGGAACAAAAGCCAATGTTGCTCTTAGCATAACAGCTCAGGGTAGCACATATCGTAACATAAGCGAGATCAAACAATTTTCATCCTGTTCAACAACTGCTTGGCTTCAGTTGGAGATGTGGCAAATATTCCTTTTTTTAAAGGAAGCTGCAACAAAATGAACACTCTTCCACAGACTTCCTCTTTTAAGGAAATGCCAACAGATGAAGCAGTTGCAGGCAATACAACTGTCCACAGATGGCATGCATGCAGAAGGACATGAGAAGTGACGTGACAGACTTTTTTCAGAACAGAGCACGACGATTACAGTAAGCTAAAGATGCATCCTAGAGGACAGGAAGCAGCTATTACTGCTCCAGTTGTGGACTCTTCCCACGTTTTCTTCTAGAAAGGCAGCAATACTGAGGAAACCACCCCTATTCTCCACCTGCACCACCATCACAGCCTTAATTAACAAGCACATAACATCACTTTTAAACCACAATAACAGAGCAGAGTTATGCCCAAAGCTTCAGCAGAGCTGAGTGGTTTTATGTAGAAATAGCTGTAAGAAGTGAGATCAAAGATCCCCCAACCCACAATCTCTTCTCTCCCAGGGCCAACAGTAGATGCCAAGGGAACAAAAGCACACAGCAAGCAGTCAGTAGCCTTCCCAAGGATACTCCTCAAGCCCCCAGCAGCTCATTTCATAGGCCACAGGGATGCCTGGCTATTAGTAGAAATTAGTCCACAGAATTTCTCCTGTTCCTTTTTGTAGTGTGCTGCAAGTGGCAAGAGCAAATGCAGGTTCAAAATGTATATTGTAGCCTAGCCACTGGCCAACAAAAGTCAAACATCTCCATACAGAGAGCAATGGTTAAACAAGGTCAAAAAAGTTTAATAAAAATTAGAAGTGAGATTTACAATTATTTCATTCAGTAAAAACAAGGAACACAGCCACAGACTACCAAGAAGCATAATGACAAATGCAAATAAGGACTACTCCCAAGATATTCCACCAGGATTTGCTCAGCAGGGCAGACATCTTCATTTTTTATTTAAGTACACTGTTTTATGATCTATTTTCATGGACTCCTTCCTCTTAACCACAGTAGTTATTTTATAACAGAAATGCTCCTTAGCTACACTGCACCGGGAAGGCTTGATCTGACTCTGAGATCCAATCCAGAATCTCATTAACTGAAAAGACAACACCAGTAAAACTTAACAGGTGTTTAATAGATTTCAGTTTTAATCATTCCTTCCTCACCAAAAATATCCCTCTCAGAAATACTCATTACAGAAAACAATAACAATCTATGCTCTGTTGGGCTTGGCCTTCATCATATTGTGAAAATTATTAATCAACTACCCATGATCAAGAATAGCAAAAGCTTACCTTTTTATTCAGGAAACATTACCTTTAAATGGAGAATCTAGGCTTAATTTACAAACACAGCTGACCCTCCATACCTAGAATTAGATGTGTCAGATACCTTCCACCATCCACAGTTCTCCATCAGTTTCCTTCCTGGTGAATGTGTAACTATCAAACCAGCCCCACTTCCAACAAGAACCTTGCAAGGTACCACTCAACAGTCAGGACCAAGATATGCTTAGACTTGTACATTCAAGCACGCAGAGAGATTTGAAGGTGCAGCACTGCTGAGAAGTGTGTGCTGATGGGCCAGGGGAAGAGAAGGTAGGTGCAAGAACTGACTGACAGCAGGAGGAAACGCTAGAAGCAAAGCCACGTTCCAAATATCAGGTAATAATTTTCCTTATTTAGGTCAGGGGAATCATCTCAGTCACATATTGTGAGCCTGCTATTTTTGTACAGACCAGCTTTCACACTGAGCAATGACACGATGCTTCCTGGCTTTTGTTTTTTTAAAAATAATCCTTAAGAAGACACTGATGCCAATTCCAACATTTAAAGCCTTACACAGGTCAGACCATCTGTTTCTTAACTTGGAAGGGGAGGAGAAAAAACTGGATAAAAACATTCCCCTAGCCTTTTATATAAATCTAAAGTAGAGAAATATTTCATAGTAAAACCCAAATTATCTCATGTTCGTCCTCCTACATCCCACTACAAAACATATTTAAAGAAAGGAAATCAGCAATAATGAAAGCACCTCAAGAATCTGCCCAAGAGAATTACTTCTCAAAAGTCAGCTTATGATTCAGTTTTTATTATCTCCACAAAATTAGTTTGTCAAGGCTGGGTTTGTTTTAGTTTGGTTTTTTTGTAGTTAGATGGCTTCTGGGAGAGTTGTTAGTAAAAATCAAAAGAAGAGCAAGTGGAGGGGAGGAAGGAACCTGTTGGGAAAAAATGCAAGCCTAGCACTACCAATTTGTTTTCTGGTCTCCCTCAGAGTCTAGTACAGAGTTTCTCATGGACCACACATGAAGCAGGGTCTAAGACAGGAAGATACAGCTTTTCTCGTGACAAAAGAACAGCTAGCACAGGGGAGTACTGTTCTTCCTCAAACAACAGCTGTTTTTGTCAGACATAACAACTCCAACATTAAAACAGTTCTTCCTGTTGATGGCCACACAATTCATGACCAGAGAATTATAAAAAGCAATTATCTTACTTTGGGTTGTTTGGGGTTCTGTGAAAATGGTCTCTGACCACATGGGTCACAGTTCCACAGCAGAAATGTAGATATCTCTTCATCTCTGCTACCTCTCTCACCCGAGTCCCTGCTATTCACTCCATCTTTCTTGATCTCAACAGCCACAAGAGGCTGTTCTGAGCCTTCCTAGACCCCTGATATATCAGGATCCTATTTTTTTGAGTGGTGAGCAAGCCCATCCCACAATAATGAAGAAAAACTAAGCTCCACTGAACTAAAAGGAAGATTTGCTATCAACTTTGATAGGAAGAGAATTTAATTTGATTTCTTGACCAAGTAGTGCTGCTTGCAGAAAATCAGGAAAACAACACTGGAAATAAAGCCAGCATCAGTGACGCCGAGCTGGTAAGACTGTCATGTGTAAACACACTCTTTCCCACCCCGCCCCAAAAGATACAAATCAAAATAACTTTTAAGTGTATTTATAAGAAGATCTTAAAAGTAGGGCCTTTGGAAAAGTGGGCTCTTAAAGTCCTTCCTTCACCCCATTCAGACCATCATATTTAAACCAGATTGCTTAGAAAGCAAACTAACAGGCCGTTTTTCCCACAGTTTCACAGACTGCTATGCAGGAATTCAATAGCATCTAGGAGGTTAAAAACATGTTTTCCATACACTTCTCTGCAACAACAATGAGGGCAGTGCAGAGCTAACCCAGGGCTGAACAGCAAAACAGTCATATCTGCAAACGTGCACATTCTTGGCTATAGCTGTTTACAGGTTTGTGATTCATAATTAATACCCCCAATGAGAACAACTCCTCGCTTCTGAAAGCCCTAAAGCCACAACGAGCTAATTACTAATAAAAGCTCTACAGTCTCGGTTAAGCTGTGGGAATGTAACCAGGCACAGCAAATAGTGCAATGGTGGCAAAACTTGAGCACTCTGGGTACTTTTTGATAAACCAGCCTCAGTTCTGGTCCTTCCTCTTTACCCTCAAAAATAAAACACCTTGCTCCCCAATATGACACAAGAAGGAAGAGGAAGAGACAAGACAGTCCAAGCAGGAAAAACAAAACAAAACACAAAACCCCCACACCCAAGTGTCTCACTGGGACACTGGGGAGCTTCAGTGCAGGCATCACCTGTGGCCAGGCCAGCAGCAGGCACTGAGCAAGCACTGCCACTGCATCAAAGGCACATCCGATGGGCTTCTCTCTGCACGATGCATCAGGCAGGATATACTGAGATGCACTGTGCAGAATATACACTCCATCTACATGTTGCTTTTTCCAGGAAGAACTGACAAGCTGGTTTGAGAGTTACGGATTTACTTTTTTTGTCCTTTAAAGAACCGTAAAAGTTCATTTTTCAGGGGCAGAAAGGCCTCCCTGGTAGCACCAGAAGTGTAACAAAGATCCCCAGACACATTTTTCCTCAGTTTCTCTCACACACCTCAAGTTCTGCACAGCATAAACAGATAATACAGTAAGTTTCCTGCAATTTGTAGCCCTGCTCAAATATCTTTTTAGATTTAAATATTAAAGTACCAACATGGCTCTTAAATCAGTAACTAGGTAGAACTTTGTTTAATTACCTGAGACTTCTCCTTAAGGAATCTGACAAAGGCAGAAACTGCATTTCCCAGGTATGTTGCACAAGTTTAGCCTGTACACTAAGGAAGCCTATTCCTATCAGGCTGTGATTGGGACTAATAAGCCAACTAGCTGTGTTGGAAGCTCAGCACATATAACTGGAACATAATGTCGTTTATAAAGATCAGTATAGTAAGAGTTTCAACACACTGGTTGCAGAGATTAATATCTGCTGTCCTTTATGTTACTGGGCAGTCAATCTACAAAGAGAAAATTTAACAGTGTTGGGATCATCTCCCGCTTGCCTGACCCTTGGAAGCAATTTTGGTACCAGGAGAAGTGAACAGGAGCATGCACTCATGTACAGGGAGAGCAAACTATTCTTATCATCCCAGAACGGCTGTCAGTGTCAGACACGCTCCACTGAGCACACATTCCCGGGTAGCTCTCCGCTTAACCCGGTCCCCAATTAGCAGTGATGTTAGCAGAGATGTTCTAACCCATCATGAGACAATTATTACTGCTAGATCATACCAGCAGCAATTGTGTCAATTAACAATGAGGCTGACTAGAGGTATTTGTTCTGAAATTTGGAACTACAAGGTCAGGACAATGTTCTATTAGCATCAAATCTCAAAGGTCATCTTTATTTTCCTGTTGGCTTGTGTACAAACATTGCCAAGCTATAAAGCTACAGTGCTTCTGAGGGGTCTGACTTGTATTTTGGTGCTGCTGCAGAGTGCTTGGTGGGTAAAGAAAAGGAGCCAGGAAAAACATAAGCCATAACTCTTGCAAAATTCAAACAATTCACAAGAACAAGCTGCTGTGTTTGGGCATACAAAATGGACAACAGACCAGATGCTATAAGTGAATATTCATGGAACTATTTCTGTCTAAAAACACGTCCTTAAGCCCAATGTAGGTTGAGTGACTTTGATAAATCCTCCCCTTTGGAAGAATTACCATTATTTATTTATTTATTTTAATCAATAACCATTGCTTCATGAAGATGAGCTGCTCTAAGTGATTCAGAGGATTCACATGTAAGTGTTCTGTGAGTTGGGTTGTCAAAATGACATAAGCTTGGACAGACACAACAGAAATTGTCACCACAGCACTTTAGCTATGACTAAAAGGCCTCCAAGCACTGTGACCAGATCTAATTCTTTACCAGAGGAGGAATTTGTGGGAATGGAGGAGAAAAGAGCAGATGGTAACTCTTGCCTAAGACATGTCATTGCTACATTCCCTTCTGAGTAAGGCTTAATATTTAGTATCCACACAAGCCTGTTGGTCATTATCCAGTGAAAAAAAGAAATGTTTTTACTTCTCAGGAGCGCAAGAATTTTACAATAAAATTAACAACTCCTTTTCAGCAAATGAGGGCATCCACTGCAGAAGACAACGGAGCGTTTTGCCACAACTTCCACACCAACTGTATTCAGAACCCATGTGTCTGATGTGAAAGCAGACCAAAAGCATCAGGATGAAGATGTATCACCTCTTTTCTCTTGTGCATAATCTCAAAATATTATCAGTACTGATTCTCCTTCAAGTCAGACAAAAATTCACAACACCTCCAGACTCTTAAGCGAAGGAGGCCAAAAGAGCCAGTCTCCCAGCTGCCAGAAACACAACACAACCTTGCTACAGGACAGGTTTCTGTCACAGCAGATTTTCAGCCCTTCTGGAAAAGAAGGTAAGGAGATTTGCTGTGCTTGTGTCCATAAAGGCATGAAATATGCCTTCCTATTTGATGTGGGATATCAGAGCAGGGTTAATTTACAATCTGCCCCAACAGAATATGATCATGAAAACGACCCCAGCTCCGGTTCTAAACATGAGTACATGTCCATGACTGACAAAACTCGCTCCAAATGGTTCAAAAGAGCAGAAAACTAGAAGCAGAGAGAAACTTTCTTTATTCCAATAGGCTTAGAATAGATGCAAGTTGTAACATGTTCATCAGCACCTTTCCTGTCCTAATGGTAAGTACTAACCTTACCACTGAAGCACCAGGACAATTCAGAAGAGCTGCTGAAGACAACACATTAAATCATCTGAAGAACATCCCAGCGAGTGGAATACACTGGGTTCCCCCTCCCTTACCTTCCTACTCAACACAAGTCTGTAGGCAGTATTTCACTGAGTAAAAAGACCAGAGTGAAGCCACAAAGAAATGTTATAGGGTAAAGAGTAGGAACAAATAGTTAAAGAGGGTCAGTTTTCCCTGCTAATTCCTAATCAATAGTCAAGCTGTAAGCTAAGGAGATGCATCCTTAACCTCCAGAACTGACCACCAGACCTTTTCCATTCTGAATTGTAGTGTAATTATTACATGAACTCATTCCTTAACATCATGATACTAAGCAGAAGCCACCACTTAAGACTGCTTTGGTTTTTAGTGACCTTGCAGTCAACTTCTTGCTCTCCCTGCAGGAAATCATGTGCAGTACATGACCAAGTCTGGCAAAGTGGTGACATTGCTATGGATTTAATGCTGTTCTTGTATAACACAATACAGACAAGACAAACCAACAAAAATCCCTCATTACTCTTTAGTAGAATTCCAGTAAAATTCTTACTTCCTCAGCTTCGTTATATTTTATAACAGGAACTGTTAGTGCTTGGTGAGCTGCTTGAAGGCTGCCTATGGAGTTCAGTGGTTTTGACAAGAAAAAAAGTTTGGTAACTGCTTGGCAGAGGCCTGATTTTGAACAATACTCAACAAAAATTAAGACCTGTAACACGCTGTACTTTACTTCCAAACAAAAAAGAAAATATGAGTTACTAATTTGTGATTTTTTTTTAGGATGAAAAGGGAGTTGTCTGACTACAAACATTGAACAGCAAGATACTTCAGACACCTTTAGCTAAAAATGATGAAGACTGCAGAGCAGGAACACTTCTTTATTCCTATGGGAGACCTGACTGGCTGTGGAAGTCCGGGGGAAGAACTAAGCCCCATCATTTCCATGGATATGTTTTTTGCACAAGTAATTCCATGAAAGCCCTTGAGCATATGGATGGTCCCCTACTAACCTGCCCCAAACTCAGTGCCTGACTTCATCACTGAATCAATGCACACAGCTTACAGCACCAAAGCTGTATATCTGTATATTCTCATAGAAATTTTCCACCTCTCCAACAAGCTTATGTCTTCTGAGTAACCCCCAAGCTCCTGCAACTTGCTCTTTTTTCCCACCCTCAATAATCCATCTTGTACCTAGGGTTAAAGTCCATTTATATCTGCAATGTTTATTAACATTTCTATTTAGACTTACCTAGGGCGTTGGCAAAGCTCCAAGATAAGCAATTAGATTCAAACTCTGAATTCCTCTGTTTTAAGTAAAATAGATTTGGGTTTATTTATAGCCACTGTATCAATTTTATCTGATGATTTATAGAGAGTCATCTCTGTGGAACTCAGAGTCAGCATCATGTTATCAGCTTTGAACTTGCAAAATAAGACAGTAGAGTCAGTAGGGTCAGTACTTGCAAAGCAGGTTTTAGAGATGCTTTCCAGCATGGTAACGATTTAACAGGTGTGCTTCTTCCTAACCTTATCCAAGGCCCTTACAATGTTACATCATGTTACAGTGCCAAGGAATTTCTGGCAATGACCAGCCAAAGAATAGCTGCCCCAAAGGAACAGGATTCCAAGTATTTGCCATCACAGAGGGGCAAGTGCCTTTCTTCCACATCAGCAGCCTTTTACTTGAGTTCAAAGTCATTTCTAAACACTTCCCACACACATCAATTGCTGTGAAAGAGGCAAGCTGTACTCTGAGCCTTCACGTTGCCACTTGACTGTTTAAGTCCTCTGAGAAGCTACTTGCACTGTACAGGATGCAAACATGCAAAATGCACTTTCACCCTCACTTGGACCCCGGAGAGGTCACTTTCTAAGGAAACAGTGTTAACTGATATCGTTACCATGTAATTATAGGCAGAACACAATAACCTGGAGCTCTGGAAAAATTCCAAATACCAAGAAGCAATCTTGTAGATAGGGAAAAAAAAAAAAAAAAAGAAAAAGATCCCCCTTGCAGTGAGAGATGGTGCAGTACCATGGTCATCTCAATGGATTGTTGCATACAGTTTAAACAAAATAGGCTTGTCTTGGTGCCAGTTTTTGTCACCTCTGTCAACCAAACCCTGAGGCTTCATCTCCTACCATTCTGACTAGTCCACAAGCTGGAGCGAAAAGGGACCGTGGTAGAACTGAGCAAACGCTGCTTCTGGGGAAGGGGCAATTGAATGTCAATGGCTCAGAGGAAAAGAAAATGGTTATCCCTGACAACAGGGATGAACTTCCATCTTCTCTACACGCACAACTTGCTTGATCTGTTTCCAAGTAAGATTCATTCCAACAGAGGACAAGAGAAACAGACTCCATAAGGTAATTTCAGCTAAGCATGCCTAGATGGCCAGCTAGCCAAGTAAACCAAGGAATACAACACATCTAATACAGAAGAAGTTTTCATAGCTTAAGGAGGATGAATTTTGTACAGCACAGCTGTACAAAAACAGAGGAGAGGGAACAGTTCAATAAGAGGTCTGGTTTATGCACCTCTTTCAATTTCAGGTACATGACAGTACCATGGCGCCAGGCAGTCTCAGGGCAGCAGAGTTACTCCACACTAGCCTGTGGGGATCACCAAAGAGAAAAGGAAAGGTGTGTCAACACAACCTGACAGCTACAGAGACAGCTGACAAGAACAAACAATACAAGAATGGACACCGGATCTCCACAGACTGCCAGGAGAAGATAGTTACAGTTAGACTAACAGGCTCCAGACTACACCCAGGTCAGTGCTATCCAGCAGGAGCCAAAGAAGGTTCAGACATCAAGATAATCTCACCACTGCCTTAAAAGGAGTGAAATTAATGACCACTAGCATGAAGACCATAGTTTTGTGAAAGGTCAAACAAATGCTTCCTGTCAAGCAACAGACGCTGCCCTTTAAAGTGACACCAACAGCATCAAATGAAGCTTCCCACTAGTCTTCCTCTGCTGAAACAAGCCCCAGCTCCCACAGGGTTCTCAACGCAGACACACAAAATGATACATTAGGTGACATCTCCCCTCCACCCTGGAAGGCCAGCTAAACTTATGCCAGTCACTGACATGAAATAAGAAGAGGACACACTGCTCAAAGTGTTGCTACTTGGCCCAGCAACCCTAGAAGTGTTTAGTTCCTCCTCACCAGCATGAGAAGGAACTGTTGGTGTACAGTTTCTCTAACTCTTGACAGTCTTCTGCACTACTGAGACCACACAAATAAAATAACGGCAGAGATTAAAATAAAGGAGAGGAAAACACAGCTTTTCTCATTTAACCTTAAACCACACTGCTCTTCTATACTAGCCTAAGAAAAGTTTTGTTTGGGTTTCGTGCTTAATTTCCCTACCACATTATGGTAACAGAGTGAATCTGCAGGCTCAGAGGGAATGCCACCCAAAGGACATACCTGACCTCCAGAAATGTTTGCCACAGCACAGTATCCCCTGCATTATGGTTCTGGGTGCCTACAGATATGTGCCTATTCAGAAGAATGCTTTGCTTACCCAGCAAAGCACCTTTATGGAAGGACAACAAATGAGCTGGACTTCTGCCTGAACCATCACATGCAGGCCGTGGTCCCCTCTCACTGAGTCTCTGCAGTAGGAGGAGCAGCAGAGAGCAGACATGGATGTCGGCTGAGCACCAGGTACCACAGAGGACACCCTCAGAAAGGGCAGACTGAATGGCTATTAAAAGTAAACAAAAGTTCAATCCTTTCAAAAGCATCAGCACAGCTAAACAACAAAGGGGAGATATGCACCTATACAGGAGGGTTGGACTAGATGACCTTTAAAGGTCCCTTCCAACCCAAACTATTCTATGTTTCTATGATATTGTGCCAGTTTCTGTGCTCCCTTCTTATCTAGTCTTAGAAAGAGGCATAGAAGTGAATTAGATGAGAATCTTATTCCAAAACACTCTTAATGTTGCTTAAAAAAAATGAAAGGAGATATAAGCAGAGACACTTTTAGACATCTTGAAGAACCCCCATCTAATTAAAATTGTTCCAGTAGGAATTACCCAACTGGACTGATTACACTCAGCTTTTGACAGGCTTCAGGAGAATTTTAAGAGACAATGGATTAGACCTCCTAGGTTAAAGGATATGTTCAGTTTGAAATAAGCCACAATAGCATTTCCAGATATTTAAACTATGTAGAAAAGAACAGCTTGGCATGCATAAACCTTCCTGAGGTATTTTCATTTATCTTCTTAAAACTGTGACATCTGTGGTCTGAGAAGCACAAACGCTCCTTTGGCAACCACAGGCAGCTGCACAGAGCTCTGCAGATTTGGAAATCCGTCTCTCTGAAGAGAACACACCAAAAAAACTTCTCCCATTTGACAATCCACGTGTCACCTGGCAGGAGGAGGTCACAGAGTCCCACAGAAGCAGGCATTGTGCAAGGGTGTGTAGCTTTGCTTTTGTGTTTTTCACAGACATGAAGATTTGCTGTAAAGTACCCAAGGTATCAGAACTGGAAAAAGCACTAGGTTGAAGGTATCTCTGTGAAGAAATGGAACCAATACATTACCCATGCAAGTATCAAGTCTAGTTAGTTATCTTTAAAACCCACATTTACAAAAGCTGCACCCATTCTCTAGTCTGTAAAAACAGAAAGGGTCTCCAGGATAACAGGTTCTGTCTATTTTAGATAATGGTTTATCAGACTAGATTGTGGCTGCATCCTCATAGGATATCCCCTGATCTCTCCCAATCTAACCTCTCCAGAAGAATTCTGACACCCAGTAGTGAAAAACATGCTTCCAGACTGGTTGAACTCAGTCGTCCAGAGGCCACACTCTGGTAAATGCCTTGAAAAAAACAGAAAAATGCTTCTGCAGACCAGAGAGGCTACAGGCAGAGAATACAGATCACAAATTCAGGGGCATCGGTGGGGATGCAAGAGGTTAATTCTGCATTTCTGTCTCGTTCCACCGCAAATTCTTTTCATCAACTAAATTCAGAGTGCAAGGGTAGCAGGCAGATGATGAGAGAGAAGTCAGGGTGGAAAGCAGATGAACCACAGAGAAACAATGTCATGTTGAGTTTCCAAGCCTGAGTTTCCTTTATTGTGCAGATAAACTGTCTACTTTCCCTGCCTGTATGACTGTGAAGGGATGGAAAATATTGAATGCACCACTGTAATTAAAGAGCACATGATGGAGTTATCTTCACCATGACTGATCTGTGGAGACACACAAAGTAGACCTTCAACACAGACTGGCTATTCTACTTAGAGAAGGCATACAAGCAGGGAAACACATACTCAATTCCTTCCTTATACACCAGAAAGGCTCAGCAGAAGTCTTAACATAACACAAGATGCAAACCAAATCAACTGCATTAATCTATTCATCTCCTTCCCCACTCTCAGGATTCAATTTTTTTTTTATTTAGGAAAAGTAATTGTAATTAATGGTAGCAGACACTCAGAAACCCCAAGGCTCTAAACACAGCTACACCATCAGCCATTTGGAGAATTAAGGCCTGCAAATATATAAAGTATGGACTCCCAAAATCCCTGCAAGAATCTCTGATTGCAAGCAACCAGATGCACAACACCTAAATAATTTGTATAAAATCCTCAGTCACTGTGTGAACAAACCCAGCTATCTGAGTTTCATCCGTGTGCTCTCCTTGGCTATAGAGCAGCAATGTTTCTGTATTCAGGATGCCTGAATTATGAAGAATAATTAATCAGCCTTGAAACAAAGTCTGTTTCTTTCATCAGTTTCTCATTAATGGCTACAGATAAAACAAATGAAGAGCAGCTTTTATCCTCATGCTGTGTTGGTCCTCCTCTGGTGAAGGCAACATTAAAAGTTTACTTTGATAAGCTAACTGAACAGGGTACTGGGAGCCACACTAGGATCTCTTTCCAGAGATCTTCCACCTGGATTAGAAGGACCAAGCACCACCAAAGCAGACCAGAACACCATCAACCTAACATAGATAATACACATCCACATGTGGTTTCAGCAGTTATGCTGGCTTCAGATGTCTCTGAACAGACATTTGGCAATAATCTGGGAAAGTGGAAGCTCTTTTAAATAGGCTTTGTGTTAAGTCACTTGACTGATGTCTCAAATTTTCAATTTAGTGGAGGTAGCAGAGGTTGTCCTTTGCTGCACCATTTTGACCACAGAGGCATCGCTAAATAGATGTCACATTCTTTAACATCTTTCCATCTCATGTTTAGGCAGGTTTTCACTTTCATCTGAAAAGAGTCTGTATGAAACCTGATGCACCAAGAAAACCAGGTGATACCCATCCTCTCAATCTAGGAAAAAAATCTGTGTGACTGAAATGCCGTCAACTAACACATTTAGCAAGTCTACCATCTAAAGATCAAGACAAGTCTTCAAGAGATGGATTTTTTTTCTAAGACAGGCCAAATCCTGACTCCTGCATGGCTCATTTTGCCCCTTTCCAGCAGATCTAATTATACCACAATATGCAGCATCATTGTAACACACCAAACTCTAGTCCTTAAATCCAGTTGGTTTTAACATCTTTATTAAGCTTGTATCATTCAGGTTGATGCCTTTGCAGAACCTCCCAGCCTCCTTTGATATTCAGCTTCCTCTGAGAATCAACAGCATCCTGCAGCCTACCAGAGAGCAGCACAGATTAATCATCCTCTGCGTTGTGAGAAACATCATTCAGAGGAACCCAAGACAATGCCTTGAATGTGAGATTTTAAAGTACCAACACCTGTGACACACCTTGTTGTAATTTCCTTAGTACAAACCTGTCATCTGCAGGCATAAACAGTGGAATTCTGGCCATCTATAGAAGCGACTGCTAAATAGGAGCTTTTATGAGTAGCTGTGTGACAGTTTACTCAAACTGTCTGCTTTTAGTTTCTTGTAACTTTCTCATAACCGTAAGTGTTATGTAATAACATTCTTGATCATGTCTTTTTCCCTGAGAATTTCAGTACATTGCACTATCTTTGTGCTGTAATCAAAGTGTTGTCCACCACAGGTAAAGCAAAATGTTGTTTGTGAGGAGGATTTATTATTTCATCCTTTTTGAACAGCAGAAGCAGGGCTATTTTAGGAAGGGAAGAAAAAAAACCAAAAAACTAAAACAAAGCAAAAACACAACACCCAAAAGCCCAGCCAACCAGAGTTACACAGGCTGTACCACTGGCCAAGATAGTTTCTCAGATTTCAAGAAAGTCCCTTCTCATCCTATGGTTTGTATTTTTCAGATGCTGCCCTGGTTGTTCAAACCAACCCCACAGAGAGCCCGTCTGCCAAGTACTAAGCACTTAACCCTTCCTAAAACCCTGATACCTTTCCTGGTACATTGGACTAGAGAGACAACCAAAAAGTATCACTTTTCAAAACACTGCACTCCACAGCCCTACACATCCACAAAGTCCAGTACATGTCCTGTTTTCTTTGATGTGCACCAACTGCTTCCACACTTGTACTGTCTCTGTTTACAACTCACAGTGACTCTTGTTAGATTTGCATTACTCTTTCTACAAGACAAAATTTGATAGATTAAAATTATTTGTATCTCATTTCTGTCTCCTTGAGGGATGGTATGCTTGCCAGTTCACCACAACAGTGTTAATAATTCATCTCACAGTATAATCCTGTACTGTTAATGTTAGAAAACAAGACTTGTGTTTTCCAGAAGAGATCTCTATGAACAGAACATACATAGCTGTGCCAAACCTTCTCCACAACCACCTTATACCTTTTAAAACAGCCACACTTCCTATTTGCTTGCCAAATTGAAAAAGAAGGTGTGGGATGACAGGGGAAAAAAAGCCTACAAAAATCTTTTAGTGAATCAGTAAACCCACAGCACATTTTTAGGACATCTGAAATCCTATGTCAGGACTTCTAAAGGCAAAATTATTTAAGCCATTATTGGAAGGGGGAAAAAAACAGAAGGGAAAAACCCCCACTAACTTACAGTGAACTATTTGTCTATCCCTGAACATTCACAGTACAAGGGTACTGACTATTTTGGCATGTTATCTCCCAAGAGGAAAAGCAATGGGAGGAAAATTGATTTGCTCTGCCATGTATGATGAAGCAACTGCTCATCTCGGGCAGTCACATTTTATTATGCTCTATCAAAGTGTAACGCAGCATTTTCAGCATGAAGAAAACCTTCGTGCTCTACTTTAAAGAGCCCGGAGACTCAATCTTCAGCAGTCATATGTTTAAATGTTCAATTTATGTCAGAAAAGGACAATATGAAAGGCAATTAAAGCATTTTTGAAATCAAAAAGCATCTCCTCTCTGATGTAAGGCAGATTAAAGTAATGTTTCAGGGTCAGAGTATGATGTCTAACACTGTCTGCATCTGAAGGCAAAGTAAAGATAATGCAGTCCTCAGAGGGAATTCTCTTCTGTGATTATGTACAAGAACAAGACCTGGGATAATAATGCTCCACAAAAGCATCCTAGTAGCAAATCCACTTCAGGATGCACCACTCCCTTTAAAGTCCATTAGAATCAGGTGCCTAAAGCTTCCTCCCTCTCTCCCCTTGTTATTCATTCTCTGGCAGAGTGTCTGTTTACAGACATTCTTTTTACACTGCCCTAAATGCTTTACCATAGGCAGCAGACATGCATCATGGGCCCTCTCCTGGGCAATGCAAAGCTCAGTAAGGGTGTAATTCAGTGTATAATGTCAGTCATTGCAGAGCAGGGGCAACACCAGGTATCACTTCTGCATGAGGATCAGGGAATTGCCTCATGCCTTCCTAACGTGCAATACCCAGAAATACAGGAAAGTACCAGTATCAGACACGCAAGACTAAGTCCCCCAAGACCTTAAAGGTGACTGAACCTTAAGTTACAATTTTCTCTCATAAGTTTATGGAGGATGCAGACAGTCAAGTTTACACTATGAAGCACCATAGAATACTACTGATTTCTAGTTTTGGTTAAGTTAATTTTCCAAGCAATTTGCCAGTTGAAAGAACAGCAGCATTATTCCATGAACAGATACCTAAGAGACAGAATTTCTTCGCACTGCTTTTAGAATTTACCTATTCAAGGCAAGATTTGTCTAAAAAGGAGGGGAAAAAAAGACAGTTTTTTAGGTACAGTGGAGGTTCAACTCTAAAAAATTAGTATAATGGCAATAATATGATGTAGAGACATTTCTTTTTTTTTTCCTCTCCAAATAGGACCTTAAAAATTCTTCTTAAGAAATAATCTTATTGAAAGTTTCCTAGCTTAGTCACCTGGAAAAGAGAAGTGGTTCCCAATTTGAAAGGTCTCTGTTTCTTGCATCTCTCATCTTGTTTCCAAATGGGAGGGCTAGATGGGTCAGCCTAACATCTACCTCTCTGCAAGCCATGACTGTCTCAATACTAATTAAGGAGATGTAAATGTATTGCCAAATGCATTTACTGTTGATTTAGTCTGTGGCTTCCCTGCTCCTTCCAGGACATATTCACATCCAGTCCAATGCAAGCTGACACATTTCCCAAAACTACAGGGGCAGGGCTCAAGCTCCAGCGCCTAAAGCTTTTGCAGCCACTGAAATGCCATACAAAGATAATTTCCACAAGCTGCAGAGTAACCTCACAGCTACAGCCGAGTGCCAGAGCAGATACATTCACCTCTATCACAGCCACGCACATGCCCTGCTTCCACAAACCTCTGACCAGCAGAGTAGCATTTCCCTTCATTTTAGGCAAAGTGAATAACACAAAAGCATGCCATTTTTAAAAATACATCTTTCCTTCAGCAAAGCCTGGGGAAAATACTTAGGTTCTCGCTTGCACAAATACACAGTGCGTGCAGCACTAGCAGTAGCATAAGGAGCCACAGGAGAGCACAGAAAAGCAAGAAAATATGCAGAAGCCCCCTCAAACCCAACCATTAGGAAAGGTTTGCTGACACAGGCACATACAACTCTACCCGCTCAGCTCAACGACAGACCTCCTGCAGCACTCTGAATATGCCACAGGCACATGTGTATGAAAAGGCCCAGAGTTTGCCAACTGCTGGAAAGAGCTCTGGGGGACAAAGACAGACAGGAGAGGATGGTAAGCTGGCACTGGTCCCTGACACCCTCTGGGGGCTGCGAAGAAAGCACTTATTCCCCTCCAATAAGGGGTACCCTTCAAAATTTAAGCCTTGACTGGCAATGCTACCCCATTGCAGTACCTGGTTATCTGCAAAGGAAAACATGAGCCAAGAGCTGCCCTGGGGAACAGCAGAGCCCTCCTGAGGTGAGCTGGGATGAGCCGCCACTGCAGCAACCTGGCAGGGGGAGCTGGGGCCCAACTACACCCAGAAGCAGCTCCAGGCCATTGGATCCATCCATCCATCCATCCCGGAAGTCCAAACTAGTAGGGAGTCCTAAGAATACAGAGAGATTATAGCCCAAAGCACAGCTGACTGGGCCCTGCTGCTGACGCCAAGTGCTAAGGCAAGGAGTACTCTGCCATGCTTACCTATTTTCACATTTTGGGACCTTCACCAGGTCTCTGCTCTGACTAAATCCTCTTTCTTCAAGCTCTCAATACCCTAAAGTGAAGCAACCCACCCTGGAGTTAACAAATCCTTTGACCAGCTTAGAGACAGTCTTGGCTGTTACATCTCCCCATTCCAGAATATTTCCATGACATGATTCAGTTATTTCTGTTCCTAACCATGAAAATAAATATGGGGCTGAACTCATTAAAATCTCCCAGAGCCTTTGATGTAATTTTAAAATATATATTACCTCACTTCTGTTCTTACAGTTCTCCTGGGCTGAAGTGACACAGTTTTCCAACTGCTCTGTCACACAGGTTGGTGTGAGTCAGCTTCTCCCTCTGCACAGCAAAGCAAGGCTATCTTTTTTTAATGCTGTAATTCTCAACACAGTCTTCTCTACTTAATAGTCACTATGTCCTCTATTGGGGAATAAGAGCTGCCAGTGCTTTATCCAGTGTGTGGCTGCGCAGGAGTTAAACCACAGCTGCTGAACTGCTCTTTGCCAGCTTCTCACAGCGCCCTTCTTCCGCACACCTTCTCACACCCCCTGTAACTCTCAAAAGTATCACAGTCACTCCCTTCCCTTAGAGGGGAAACCTGGGACCAGAGCAAAGTAAGATTAGCCATGCTATTGCCCATTTAAAGGCAACTCTTTAGGGACTAACACTCTCCACTCACTTTGGCTGGAGTCAAACAGACACCACTGCCCCTGGACATCTGTATTCAGCCACCTTTTGCATTCCGCTTTGAATGCTCCAAAACACAATGTGGCAATAATTCCGCAGCTGTTTCTTAAAAACAAACAAACAAAACCCAAACCAAACCAAATAACCAAAACCCACAAAACAAAAACCCAAACAAACAAACAAAAAAATTCTGCCGAAAGAAAATAATTAAAAACACCATTGGGATTTACCTCCTCTGAAAATGCAGTTCTCACTTGTCTCTTGCAAAATAACTACATTAAAAATATGATCTTTTTTTAAAAGTAAGGACATCCTAGAGAGTATACCTAGATCATCCCATATCCCATTTGGACGTTAGGTGAAAATACACCCAAGGATAACACACAAAATACAGGTTATGGATATCAAAGACTAATAAAGAAAAAATACAGCATTAGGGAAACAACACTGGGGGGGGGAAGGGAAGCAAAACACACAATAAAAAACAGATTTTCAGGCTAGTCAGCAAAGTCATCCATTGCAGTGCTACTCACAAAGTGTGAGGTTGGGGGCGGGAGAGGAAGCACATTTAGTGAACTAGTTTGTTTGACAGGCTGAAAACATTAAAATGCATATTTTCAACTGCAAGGACACAAGCGAGAAATGCTAAGCATGTTCACTGGATGTCACATCTTCCCCGCCAGTTTAGCAGTTGTCACCATAGGACATCACATCCCTTAATTCCATTCTGTGGCACGGCAGTGGTCTGTTCTTAGCTAAGCTGCAGCACTGAGACTCTGCAGTAACAAGGCATTACCTCAATTTTCTCTTCCACAAGGAAAGCAATCAATATTTAATGATGAAAATTCCTGGCTCCCATTCCTATAGCTCTGTACAGTTACTCTTTGCAGCAGTTCACATACTGATGCTGTTTCTCATCCCCTGCCCACATGAAGGGCAGCTAAGTGTTATCTAGTCCACATTTCTCAAAGATTTTGGGATTAGTTACTTGCACTCCCATTCTGTGATAGGAAGCCATAAAACCTCCATATTGCCCAGATAGAAAACAACTCTAGCCCTGAGGAACCTCCTTTTGGAGGTTCTGAGAACAAATACTCAGCAAAACCTTGTGTTTAGGTAGAACAGTTGCACAGATGAGAGTCCTCCAAGCAAAATCCCAACTCTGCCTTAAGCATTACAGGACATGAAGTGGGAAGCCAATGTCCTGGGACTGCCTGCAGAAAGGGGTCACAAGCACAATCCCCAGTAGCCACAAGAACACATCCTCCACACGAATGTTTTCCATTCTGATCTGAACAGCTTCTTGCTCTATGGAACTGATTGACTGTCACAGCTAAAGCACCTGTGGGTGGGGAGAGAAGAGCTGACTACACACATAATGTGGAAGAGGGATCTTTTAGCCAACAGATCTTTATGTATCTGTTAAATATCCCTAAGCCTTGTTTATGCTACCAAGGTCACAGCAGTGTAGCACTGTACCTGCCATACTCTAAGCACAGTCAAGGATGTTTTCATACTCAACTATCCCTAGACTAGTACTTTCCTATTATTGTTTTAAGGCATTGCTTCAGTTTAAGTCACCTGCGGGTTCTGTACACATCAGACATACCTAGGGCTCCCAAGGGAACATGCACTTTATATCAGTAAAATCAACTCTTCTGGCTGGTTAAACTCAATCCAGATCTCTAAATGGAGAAAACTGAAACATTATTAAATCTTTGCCCATCTAACTGCATTTATACCAGCACAGAAAACTATCATCCCTGACTAATTTCCCATCCTGACATGAAACACTAGCAAGTGCCTAATGTCAACCAAGCTTAAAAGGTCACCAGCTACTTGCTCAGTATTTAAAAGGATCTCAAATTTTTCAAAGAATATTGCTGTGTCTTCTCCATACAGCCCATTAATGCAGCAAATTTAGCCCTGACACAAGATTTCAGGAGCTTTTTTGTTGTTATTGCTCTTGCTTTTAAATAAAGGGTTCTCCAAACAGAGATCATGCAACCTGAAGAAAACTATCAGCCAACGCAGGGTCTTTTCAAACTCAAAGCACTGTTTGCTCTCACTTCTTAATCAAGTCCTTTGGCTAAATTTCCAGGCCATTACAAAGGGTATTAGAATTGTGACAGTGTTTTCCTCACATTTTTTTAATTAAAAAATTATGGAAAAGCAATTTGTGCAAACAGCATGAATTAAACATAGCAATGCTTACAGTTCTCAGTCTTTTCAGCCAGCTCAAAAAGGTTCAGCAGGCTTTCTGTGGAGCCATGCTACCAAAGCTTCCTCAGCATTTAGCTTCTTTTCCCACCGTGCCCTCCACCTTACCCCTCTGCTGCTTTTCTGCTCAGAAAAATACTCACAAAAATAACTAATGAAACCTCTGCATGTTGCAAGCTGGGGCATGAAGTCGTGGAGAGGAATCTGGTCATGTCAGGCAACTGCTTTCAGAAAAGGAACTGTACTCTTACATTTTTATTCAAGATCAAACTCTCTGTCTTCTATCACTGCCCACCACCCCAAATGCTCCTACAAAGCAGGTCAAGCAGGACTGTACATAAAACTGTGAGCAAGAAGTTTTCCTCAGCAGCACCACAGCAAAAGTGCTGCAAACAAGTCACATTTTGCAAGCCTGGGCTCCCTGCTCTTTATAAGGAGGTAAACACCTACAGACCAATGGAAATGGGCCACAGAAGCTAAAGTGTGAAGTTAAGCAGTTAGGTTGAACCCTAGGACTGGAGGGCAAGAGCTCATTAACAACGGGAACAGCTTCGGAACAACTCGTTACTTCCTACCTGCCTTATTCCAAATCTCCCACGCCCAAGGAACTGATTAACTCTCATTTGGAAAGGCAAAAATCCCCACAAGGCAGCGAATGTGCTGGGGGAGGCACAAGTGAGGGAAAAAGAAAAAAAAAAAAAGGAAAAAGAAAAAAACGGATGGCTGGAGCCTAGTGGCCTACATGCAGCTGAGATGAAGGTAGACCTTTTAATTTTCCTTCCACGGATTTTAACAGCAGCAAGAGCCAGGGCTTACTCAATTCGGATTCCTAAAAATAGCACTTGCCTAAGTAACCACACAGGACCACATGGGGCTCTATTTTCCTTAACTAGCTTTTGATCTAATGGAATTCTTCAGTTAAGTAAAAGAAGAAACGGGGTCTTTGTGGTGAAAGCACATGACCAGGAGTTAGGAGAACTGGCTTCTCCTCCACACTGCTACGGATTTGTTGTTTAGTCTTTCGTGCAAAACAATGTAGCTCTTAAAGTACGCTTCTACCTCAGACCAAAACCTGTGACTGCATTTAAAAGCTGAAACATCCGTGCCAGCTTTGCTCCTTCCAGCATGCCAGCCAGCCATGCAGCCAGAGCTCAGTGCTCTATCCATGAGCCAGACAAGGATCCAAACAATCAGCCTGCTTGCACTCCACACCTCAGAGCTACACTGGCTGCAACAGGGCTGATGTTAAGTTCTGGTACTTCTCTGCGCACTGCATTTATCTTTCTGCACTGCATTGTAGCACTGTCCTTTGCACTTCTTCTGCCCTGCATAGGAATTGAAAATAAACCTTCTTAGAGATGCAAGCGCAGTTCATTAAGCACTGGCAAGGTGTTTGTTTAACACCCAAAGATGCTCAGCAAACCAACGCAGTTGAAGCACCCAATGCAAGGAGGCAGAGCAGCAGCTCAGCGAGGCTGAGAAGCCTGAGAGCAGAGCGGAAGCGACACATGCTGGTATTTCAAACAGTCAACAAGCAGCAAGTAACCTGGTAAGACCTCTGAGACCTTGACCAGGATAGACAAGCTCTGCCCTGCCAGAACCGGCTGCTTTCCTAAGTTTGCAGGACCCTACCTGCTTCCCACACCCAGGAGAAGGCTGCAAGTGACTCAGGATTGAGATGCTTCCTCCCACCCTGTAACCTGCCAGCAGAAATTAACACTCTCCCCAAATGCTTCTTTCCACCCTCTCCAGACACTGCATGAGCTGCTACAGCTGAGGGGTCAGGAGATGGGATTCCCCACCAGAGCAGGTTTAGACAGAAGACACTGGACAGCAAAAGACAAGCTGACGGTAACAGTAAATTAACCCCTTCTCTGGCTGACAGGAAAGTGAGCCAAGCCTAGTACTGAGACATTTCAGCAGCCACACTGCACAGAAAGGACATAACATACCTGACAATACATTCAAACAATGCGAAACATCCTTCCCAATGCCTGCAGCAAGTCAGCCCCTATCCTAAAGATCTAACACACTTGGGCCCAGAAGCGCTTGCCAAGTTGTCAACATGGCCTTTGATATCAGAAAGCTTTAAAACCCCTGCCTTAAAGGCCAACACTTGCTTCTCCACCCTTATTTGAAATGCAAGATGCCTGAAAGCTATAGAACTATTTTAACACCGAACATGCAGGAGTCTGCACCACAGAGCGGACACGTTTGCTGGGAACTGCAGTTGGAAAACTAACAAGTCCCCTACTGCTACAATAACCGTAGCTGCGTAAGGGAAGACATGCCAGGGATCGCAGGAAGCTCAAGCCTTCCAGCGCTTTCTGCAATCTCCATGGAGAGATCGGGCCAAGGAGCACCTTGTTTAAATCCATGGTAAATGCCAGGATAGCAAGGGATGTGGGACAGGGCACAAAAACTGCCACCTTTTTCCTGAAAACCCAAACAAACAAAAAACCTAACAAAAAAGCTTAAATCACGTTTTGAACCAAATTGAGGCCTTAAGAGTGTTTGTTTTCATTTGGGGGGGAAGTCAGCAAAATGTTATTTCCCCACACATCAACAGAAAATGGGTGCATCCCACCCTGCAACTCAAACATTACAGCTTCATGCTTTTTCACCTAGATGTAATCCATTCTCTATTTTACTTCTACTTCTTTTCCAGGGGTAATACTGATGTAGTTGTGATTTTCTAAAGTCAGAGGACATCCTCTTTGACCCCATGCTTTCTGAGTTTTCCCCCTTGACTTCACAGCTGAACGCACAGTATCCACAACCATTCTTCAGATCCAGAAAGACTCCACAGCACATGAGATGCTAAGACCACATCACATGCCACAGTCCATTCATTCCAACTATGATGGAACCCCAAGGGCCCAGCACTCAAATTTACAGCCACTCTGATCTCACGATTTCACTCCATACACAGCAGAACCATTCACCAACTTCTTAAAGCGCCCTTCTCCACAGACACAGTAGGAGTCTGGTCTTCACACTTTGGAACAGTAATTTAGGAGCTGTAAGACAAGCACTAAAGCTGGTTTGATCCAGCCTTTTACAAGTTTTACATTTCACACTGATGTTATCAGCCAGTAAATCATACACACTGCAAGCAAAAGAATTTTTATGTTTTTCCTATATGCGTTCCTCACAACTGAGTGTTCCGGATACATTAATGGTTTTCTGTCAGTCATCTTTCCAATTAAGATCTGCTCCTTCCTTCCTTCCTAGTTTGCCAGTATGTTACACAAAATTAGTTGCTGACATGTTCCAACAGGGACAAGAGGAATGATCAGTAGAGATTAAAGCATGCCATGCATCAGCCAACTTCTCAAACAACTGACAAAAGAAACGCAAAACATCTTGAAAGGAGAGGTTTAGAGGGATGGCAGCTCTCTTGTGATGGTTGGCCCCAAGATCATCACCATTTCTGTCAGTTATCAAAAGTGTTTTATGGTTTCATTTAAAAGACTGGCAATTGATCCACAAACATACACAAAAGAAGAGCCCACAAATGCTATATCTACATTTTATTAATTCAAATCAAAGCAAGACCGATTACTTCTTATAGGGTCATCTTTAATGTCTACTAAACAGCACTACAGGAGCTCTATTCTAGGTTACACAGGGGCAGGATCATCAATAAAACTAACATGAAGACAAAGTTGATCGTGCCCTTATGGATCACTTCCGTTAACACGAACATCTGAGCTGTTTTGCAGTCCTTAGGCATTTGTCAAGGACTCCAAACAAAGAGCTTTTCTGGTCATAAACTTCTTGGTATAGAGTGTGCTATTTTAAGAGACCAGCACCTATCACACGACTGCAGATGAACAGTAAACAAACCATCCGCTCAATCCACAGAGTAGCTGGTGGTAGGTTTTGTTTTTAAATAAAGAAGCTACTGACTGTACATCAGCAAGAAGTCAAGTCGCAAGGCATTAACTAGTGTGCTCTCATCTCATTTTCCCACCAGCAACAGGATTCTCAGATCCAAGTTTTATTGCTCAATAGCCACAGCTTCTGCCAAAAATCACAAGGGAGCCAGGGGGAGGGGATGGCAAATATGAAATGGGACAACAGCTGTCAAGGTAATTTGATAGCAGCGATGGCTTCTTGAACCAGTGGACACTCTTGAGAATGTGAGCCAAGGCCTCCAGGCATCCACAGAAAAGCCAAGTAAGATAAAGAGCTCGGTGAGAGAGCTGATACAGATGTCTGAGACAGAGAAAAGAACAAAGAAAGCCAAGGCCATCTAACTTCTAAGAACTTCAGTTTTCCAAACAAAAAAAAAAAAATTCAGAGCAAGTGTCCAAATGAACCCTCCCAGCCATGAAGACAAATCATCTTTTGTTTGAAAAATGTTTGCAAGTTTTCCCAGTACTCTTTCCAAAAACATCTCAATACTACAACATCCAAACAGAAAAGAGGAGTGAAGAATGAGCTGACAGATTAAAACATCAAGTCAATAACCTTCTATAGATTCAAATCTATCTCAACTTCTGCTACTGAGCAGTCACCTGCATTATGGGGCTCACATAAATTAAACTTAAGTCAATTCCTAATAGGCCAGTGTCCACAGTCAAAAGTTTTCTTGTATCTATAACACAGAAAATATCCAAAGGAAAGACTTATCACTGGAAACCCTGAAAATTTCCATACTTCTAGTTTAGTTGCTCCACTAAAGGAACCATCCCTTCAGCAATGAGTCACATCCTTTGGTGGAACAGTAAGAAGAAAACTCCTTTGCTTGTGTCTGTGTGGCACCTGTTTTAATAACATAAAAGGGATTACTGAGACATGCCAAAAACACAAGGAAGGACAAATTGCAAGTCGGGAGCGTGTTAGCTGTGACAGGAGCAGCAGAGGGAGGTCAGATACTTTAATGATTATTTCCATCAGTAGGTTTTAATCTTTTTAGGATAGTTTTCATTTTCTTTATTTTATGCTTTAAACTTCTCCCATGCACTGAACAAGTGGAGTTCTCTGACTTTCCCTCTCTTTCCAGGGCTTCTGGATTCTGGTCAACCACCCCCATTACCCAGGCTCATCTCAGCAACCTCACAGGAGTTTGTAATAGGTGGAAGAAAAAAGAAAAAGAGAAGCAAACAGAAACACTCATAGCTTTGTCCTACATTATTGTCACCTGCTACAGATGTGTGATGCTTCTAAGAAACACGATCACTGCCAAAAATGCATTTATGGGTACATGATGCAGATCAACTATTTCTTCAAGCTGAAGCCAGCATTTTGACAGACACCAATGCAGTCAGTCATTTCTGTTAAAAACAGCTTATTCTGATGGGGAAAGTAAGAAACACATGTCAACTGGCTTTCAGAATTTAGTATCAAAATTAAAATCAGACCTAGTTTAATGTTCAATTTTCTCTAATAAGATCTTCAAACATCATACTCAAGCAGAGCCATCACTGGCTTATTCAACTGTGGCTGCAGATTTCTCCACAAGCATTGCAGCTCCCTTACCTGGCCCTGGAGGGACAGTCTACTAATATTTTTGTAAGCACTTAATAAAATTCCCTCATCCAACACAAGAGTTTTTGCCTTAAGTGCTGGTCCTGCAGAGCAGACATGAGACACAGGAAGAGGAGGGTGGCTTCTGCAGGCCTCCTGACCTCACAGTACAGATAAAGAGAATCCACAGAATGACTGCCTTGAAGCCAAACAGGTTTAACGGCCCTTCACCATCTCTGAGGCAAAAGGCAATTTGCTTGGTATGTCACAGATAAAACTCTGCCTGTGCTGAGGCCAGGGTAATGAGACATCTACCCCATGCCACTTCAAAAGGTTAACAACTCAAAGGTTGCAACACTCCCATCCCCTCCTTGCAGCCTGCAAAGGCTGCCCTGCCTAGTCCTACCATCACTCCCTTTGGCTCCTTGTTCCAACACAAAGGGATTAAAAATTAAGGAAAAGCAGTTTTATCTAAAACTAGAAATCTACTTCTATCCCTTATGGTAGCAACTTTTCCAATGAGACTTCTGAATTGACACTTTACTGGAGAATACCATTCATTCACCTTTTCATTCAGTCAGTCAAGAGAAGAAGAATGAACTACTGCCTTGTCCACCCCTTCCCTGCACAAGCCTAACCCCTGGGAGAGGGATGAGAAAACACATCATGCCTTCACTGTCCCAGTCACATCCATTTTCTGAATGGGACAAGCAGGAAAATTCTCAGCTCCTCCATCCTGTTCCTATCTCCTATGTCAAAGAAAACAGTAAAGAGCCAGGATGGAACTAGACAGGTCATTGTGACCCCAACAGCACAACTCTTCATGCTAGCAGAAGTGGTGCCCTGGATTATGAGTCAACGCCAAAATTCTGCAGTAACAGACACTTTAATCGGACATCAGTCATTAACAGAAGCATCAAGAGACACAGTGATAATGGTATCATCAGGACACAGGTTCTGTGACAATTCTGTGTGTCACAGACGCAAGTCCAGCCTAGAACCTGATGTGCACAGGCATCAAAGCAGTGGCAGAACCCAGTCTCTGCCAATACCCTCAAAAAAACCCGCAGGACAGACTGAGTGGCATACAGACGAGGTTGCCTGCACCACCCTAGAGCAGAGCTAGACTATCACAAGGACAAACCTTGCAAACCCCCTTAACTGTTGATAAATAGAAAGCTGGTGGGCTGAGCTTTTCCCATATCACATCACCACACAGGGAATAAAGGGGAAGAGCCCAACTAAGCCATTCTTCTCATCTGAAATGAATGGGATTCACCAATAGTGAGAACAGACTTGATTTGTGTCGCTACATTCCTCTTAGCCAGCTTGCCCAAGGCTCCTTGGAATGGATTGCAATGAAGAACACTGAAGCGTTACCCTCTGGTGTACACGACCTGTCCATGGTGCAAGAGCAACTTTCCAACGGCACCAGGAATAAGAGCTCAGGACTTTCTGGTTCATGAGAGAGCCAAGGTATTTAATTATACTTTGGTTACCACCTTGTCACTGACAAGAAAAAAGAACCGCTACATGCATATCCCTCGAGATTGGGAATTTAAGCACTAACAGCTATGCCACTTAAAGACTGGCTTACTAGATTTTCAGCCCAGAAAAACAGAAAAATATTTAGTGCATAATTAATCCTAAAATGGACATTACCTTAAAACCATTTGAAAACAAATGCCAACCAGCACAGGATAAAAAGGTAAATGGCATCTCTGGCACTATAAGGAAAAAACAACAGATTAAAACCCTCTGTGTCAGCAAGAGGTTAGAAAGTACCCAACTATGAACTTTACAGCAGCAATTTTAGTAGCCATAAAGCTTCACAGAACAGAGCATTAACCACGTGCCATTCACCTCAACTGTGCCTCCACACACTTGCCTAATGGAATGGCCTCATCTTATCTGTTGCCACTGTCTCCTAGACTTTCTCTGGTTTTCCCCACCTTCTGCCAACAAACAGTGCCAGGAGAACTAGACACTGATCCGAAAAAGAAGAGTGAAAATGCTAAATAAAGACAAGGAACTCAGGGCAAGAGAAACAAAATCTGAATCACTGGAAGGATTGTCAGTTTAAAGAAAGTTGCAATAAACATGCAAGGAAGCTGTTAGATGAACATTAAACCAAATTCCTATTATATAACCTAAACTACAGTAGAAAATATACCAGTTCCCACAAAACCATTCAGTTGATATGCAGGAAAGGGACAAACACAAGCCCACATTATAGAGCAAAGTAATTGAAGCACAAGGAGAAGGAATCACAGTCAACTGCAACACTGGACAGCTCTAGGAAATCCAAAAGACAAAACCCACCACTTTATCCTTGTCCAATTCTCAGCTCACATGAAGCAGTTATGCCTTTGATTTCCTTGGGTCATTTTTCCATAAAAAATACAGGAATAGGAAAATTAAGTCTCCTATATGCTTTAAACTCAGTTTTACAAGTTTAAAAAAAAAAAATCTGTTCCTATCTGCAAGGATATTTTCATCTAGTCATATCTTCACGGTTTTTTATGTCCCAATCATCCTCAAAGCCACAGAAAACATGGCAAGATGATAATTCCTTTTGTTAGAATTATTCACAAGCATTGCCACAGCAAGAGTTCTTGCTCCCAGAAACAGCATAATGCCTCTAACTATGGGAGTACATGTTTAATCACAGTACACACTCATTCCTTGTCACAACTACTAACTGCAGCTCCAGACAGGATGGTTAAGATAACCTCATTTGCTGAATGAAGTTTAAAGCACTTCATTCCCTTCTAAATATTCACTCTAAAAACTGGCAGGACAGTGCTGTTCTAATGTTTTTCAAAGGAAATAGATGTAGACCCAGGCACCATCCAAATCCCCAAACCTCCCAGTGTCCTCATGGTAACTCTTTGCCCAGCATCCTCCTTTAAAGCTTTCAAGCACTGCTCAAGGCACTCAGCTCTTTCTTCTGATCAGGAGGTAAATGTAAGCAGAAAGCAGGGTACCTGGAACCAACCTCCAACACTTCCAAGCGTGTTTTCATCGAGGGATTAATTGGACAGTGGGAACAACGGCAAACTACAGAGCATCATCAATATAAACTGGGGAAGTAAGAGACATTTTCTTAATTTCTCTACCCTATATGTTTGGATTAAGATAGTCCATATAGTTCCAGCATGGCTCCATGTGTATCTGAATAAAAGAGTGCACTGATCTCTCTGCAAAGCCAAACAGTTTAAATGAAAAACCATCAGGGATACAGCTAGACAACTTCCCCTTTTCTGAATATTTTCCTTGGAACTTTTTGGTTGGAGGTTGTGTATTGCATAGGGTTGGGAGGGCTATTACTCTTGGAAGCTATACTCTCAAATTCTTTCCTTTACTGGAAGATGTGAGGTTGATGATTTGCAAAGAAGAAATGCATTAAAGCCTTTTACCACTGGACCGTGTTCAAACAGCAGGCAAGGAGCAAGTTTAAACACGGTTTTCAGGCCAGTAATCAGAAATGAAAATGACCTCGACACTCAAATGTATGCGTGTCTTCACTCCACCCCACACGCTTCCACAGTGTCTCTCTCATAATAAAATAAAGCTTGTTCAAAGATTACAGCAAAAACTGGAAAATTCAAAACAGCTGCTCTGGAAAGAAAAAAAAAACAAAACAAAACAAAACACTAACAGAATAGAGCCATTGACATCACAGGTCTCCTGGAAGACCTCTCATCCTTATGCACAGCAAGGGTGCCCATGCAGAGAGAAGAGATTGGGATTCCCGTCTGTGGTGCATCATGAAGTACAGGGAAACCTTCATCCCCACCCTTAACCCCAGGGGCATTGAAGAAAGGAAAAAAAAAGCTCCTCTATTTGCTTGCATGTTGGCTCTACAACTGCGCTCAGAGGTTCAACACTATGATTGGCATCAAGCAACAGATTGCTGTAGTTCTTGGAGACTGCATCTAGTAGGTAATGAATTTTTTTCACTGCCCCAGCTGCCTTCCTCAAGCTCTAACCTCAGGGGATTCCCACGCTGGGAGCTTCACCCCCCACCAAGACTGCCTACAGGGTGAACTGTGCAACTTCTCCACTTCCAGGATCTCCTTGGGAGCCCTCAGATAACACAAGCTGAATTAAACCAGTAAGATGCTAAATTAAACTAGCAAGCTACTAGTAAAGAGTTTCACATTAGTGGTCGTAAATCCCCTCTGGGCCTTTCTCAAATGAGCAGAAAGACCTACACAAAACTGTCAGTCCTTCTTATGATGGAGAGGCTGGCTTCATCATATGGAAAGGGAACAGAGCGTTAAGCATGCTGTGATCTCTGCAAGGGTCACAGGAAAACACAAATACACTACTACAGAAGGAAAAAAAACCCTGGGTTTCCTTTACATACAATACTAGTAAGTCTCCCATTTTTCTTGCATTGAGTCTGAAATACACTGTACAGTGTATTTATTAAAAGAGAAACAGAGAGTGATTTTGATTTCTCTGGGAGATATCCCACGCACATAGCACAAGCAATTCTTCAACACTAAGAAAAGAAAAAAAAATACTCCTGTGAGCAGTGTGAAGTTCTTGAAATTTGTGGTTTTGAAATTAGTGTTTTCAAGCCTAACCATTCCAAAAGGCTACAGGCAAGAACATAAAAAACTACTCCCCATGAGGATAAGGAACCAGCACACAACAAGACCAGATTGCTCCCATACCTCGTCAACCATGTAAGTTCACAGTAAGCTGCTCACAGGCCCACTGCCCCAGCTTCCAGTGAGGCATCCCTTGTTCCTCTCTTCTGCTGGAGGAAGAGGAAGACCTAGGCAGCAAGTCTTTAGGCATCTTGAGAGATGCTTCTTCCCTCACTCCCCACACACTGTGTCAAGACAGTACAATAAATGCTGAAAGTCAAAAAGCCTTTATCTGTACACACACCTCAGTTACACAGCAAGGGGAGAAAAAACCCACCCAAATTCACAGAGCAAAACATATCACCTAATTTATCCACCTTGTACCAAAAACTTTGTGATGTCCCTTGGAGTTCAAGTTAAGAGTTACTGAATAACTCTAATTCCCAGTTTCAGCCTGCCTTAAACAGTATAAAATTTAACCGAAGCCTCTTTACTAGATGCCCCGTAATATCAACTGAAGGTCCATGTCTGCACTTGTTGTGTACGGGAATTGTAACTGTGAGAGCTGTGCTTGCTTCCAATGGAAAGATATCCCAGGCAAGATAGGAAGAACTAAGCTTGCAACTTGCCTGAAACCCACAGACACACCTACTTTCAATGCCAGATTGTAAATTTTTATCAAGAACAAGTTCACACCGGCAGATTTTCTTCCTTTTGGTAAGAATCTAGAAATAGCTGACAAGCAATTCACAAGCAGTAAAACCAGGCAACTGATCGTCCTTGTCCTCACATAACTGCTGCATGGAAAGGGGTCCTACAGGCTCACTTTCAGCCAAGGGCTGCCCTTTGAACACCACAGGGTAGGCAGGACAATCTTCTGAAATCCAGAGGTGGAGTCCTGGAAGGAAACCAGAAATGGCAAGATCCTTCTTAAAACTGTTTGCTGGCAGCAGAGTATCCAAATAAGGCAGAATCAGCACTTTTGTTGCCCTAATTTCCCCCGACAAATTATGAAAATAAAGCCTTGTCCACCTCCACGAAGATCAACTGTCACGAACGGCTCTATCATATCAGTATAAGAGACTATATCACTATTGAAAAAAAAAAAACTGTTAAAAAAACCCCAACTTTTATTCCCACTTGCTGTGGGAAAGGACCTCAAAGAAGCAGGAGCCTGGTCATGATGGCACAGTTCACCCTGCAGAGAGCAATGTTACAACACCAGCCTCATTTGAAGAGCAGATCCTTTTAGGGCTGACAGCAAGAGAATGGTGCAATCCCAACAGAAAGCACTACAGAAAACATAACTATACAGACCTTTTGCACTAAAAGTATGTGCTCATCTCATCTTCCAGCCCCTGCACCTTTGGCTGGAGCAAAGCTCTTGTTTGGTTAATTAATAACTGCAGCAGAGTTGTGTGAACTTGTAAAATGTTATGGCCTCCACAATCATGAGGTTTCAGCTCCCAGATTGACAGGCATCACCCTGTCCTCCTAACTATTCCTTGATGAAAAGGGCTGTTGCACCATAAACACTGAAATTATCATACCAAACAAATTTCAAGCAAAGTGTTTCAATACAAAGAGACAGAATTAAGTCTCAACCAAACAAGCTTTCTTAGCTTTGAGGTTTCTGTTTAATCTGGGGCTTGGATATTCTAAGACAAGTTGTTTACAAGACAAGTTACTTTTCTAGTATTCTTTCACTAGTCCTCTCAAGAAGATATTATCACCAGTAGGTGAAGAGCAAGTCTGACTCACATCTTTAAATCACAAAAATAACCACAAACACCCATGTAAGAAGCCCAATTTCCAACATGCCAGCCAACCCAGACAATGAAACACCTCTGGCACTGCAGGTTGTGTACTACAGCAACACAGCCCATATGGTGTCCCACAGGTGCAGGGAAGTGTGGAAAACCCTGAAAGTTATTCTTCACTTCAGTGACAACTGTCTGTCTACCAAAACTCTAGAAGACATCCTGGTAATTTTAACAGAAAACACAAGAACATAGACTCAAAGGTCCCTGAGGGCCCCTACTTTAAACTCTCCTAAGTGTAAAGCTACTACAGACAAAGCCACAAATAGGGAAGAGAGCACTTTTGAGTAAAGGAGGACAAAAAAAGAAAGAGTTAATAGAGACAATTTTTAAGGAATCAAAGTCTCTTTATTATTGGGAAGCGGGAATGGAAAGATAAGCTGAACTGACCACTATGTTGAGCACATCTGGTACATGCAACTCCAGTGGCAAGTCAAAGGAATATTCAGTTCCTCTCCAAGCGTGATGGATCTCACTGCCATCTCTTCTTCTGATATTGCAACTTTGTGTTTCAAGTTGGAGTGTGAAATAGGGACTTGATTCGTCAAAATCCACTTTGTGAAAGACACTGTATGGCTGCATGTCCTGGAATCATAACATTAGCAGGTTTTTTTTGTTGGGGTTTGGTTTTGCTTTTTTTTAAGAAACTATAGGAAATCTTTCTGTAGACTTCAGGTCCTCTGCCTCAACTCATAACAATAAGTGTTGCAGAATGAGAATTTCATTACTCCACAGCTATTTAAAACACCAAAGGAAACCTCACCTGTTCCAGGCCATTCATTTCTCTTCCCTACAACTACCTCTTTTTAAGACCACTTACACTGAAGTGACTACGTCATCTCTTCCCCTCTTAGCTCTTTAACCAGCTTCACTTTTCATGCCCTTCTCATAGGTGCTTTGTATACCACCACACTTAGCCCTAGTTTATCCCCAGCATAGCTTCTTCCACCAGCAACTATTGGGCCATGCTGCTTTCTTGGCAAAGGGAGAAGGTAGATTCCACCAGAAGGTGGTTAATGACACATTTATGCATCTCACTTATATGATTATACACTGGTGAAAAGTGAAAAAAATCTCATCACTTGATAGTCCTGAAATGACTCAGTGACCTTGGCAGGAACCAGGATGGATCAACCACCTGATCTGGACCTGTTAACCGTGTGCTGTGGGCTCTAGCTCATTAGCACCAAGTATTTACTCTCCTATTTGTAGTAGTAGGCTGTATGTCAGCACCTCATCAAATCAACAAGAATGCCAGGTCCCACTCACCAGGGTACGGTTCAGGGTACTGGAGTACTCTGTGTTGTTACAATCTCCATTAGTGAAATCGGAAGGGACTCAATACTAGAAGTGCAATTGTTCTACCTAGACTGGCAACTGCACCACAGCTCTGTAGAGGCATATAAGCTAATGAAAAAGTGAGTTCTTGTTAAGTAATACTGAAAAAAAGCACAGCTGGATGGTGTATAGACTCATTCAACACACTGCTTGGCCACTGCTTTCATTCTCTGCCTACCTGATGGTGACCAGCAGCTGTAAGGCTGACTTACCACTCTTACTGTAAAGCACCCATTGCCAAGTGTTTAGAAGAGGTGAAGTAGTGAGACTTCGAATTCTCCAGGTCTTCATTCCTGTGCACTAGAACGTCTGCCAGCCAAGTGAGCAAGACAAAATCTGACACCAATCAAAACCAGGAGATGAGTAGATCTCGTCAGTCTAGTGGCACTGATGCTCCAAGTTAAGTGGCTTAGTAACCCCCACAATACTCCCACTCACTGTAATGATTCCTTCAATAAAAAAGGGAGGGGACTCGGGCTCACAACATGTATGAAGTGTGAGGTGGCTCACTCCCTCCTTTCCTAAATTACCAGCTAGAGTGATACCACAGCCTGACAAAACAAAACCTACCTTTGGATGACTTCATACAGAAGTGACAATCAGAAATGTGCCTTTAGATCCACCTCTCTCTGCCACCAGCACTACACAGCTACTGACAGGAGACACCCACTGTTGGTGTTTGTCTATGTGCAAGAGCTGACAAAGGTTCAGTGTTGATTACATTTTATTCACAGAGAGAAATAAGCATCTAGGGTTATTTAATAAACACAGTATCTTTAGTTCCAGAACTTCCTGAATCGCAGCCTGATGAGATCAGTAAGCTTCCGTGGGGGACAAAATGAATTGGCTCTTTTCTAATACTTTCTCTAAGCAGCCACAGCCATTGTCAGACTCAAACTGCTGCTGAGGATTCACTGTCATTGTCCTTACACCCTCAGAGGCAACTGAAGTTCACTGAGAAAGTGTTCTGCTCCTCAGAACCTCATGTTGGCCAAGAAAAAATTTTTTAAAAAATTTCAGAATTTTGGAAGAATACTGCAACAGTTAAACTACCTGATCATTTTCCTGTGCTACTGACTTTGCTCAGAAGTTGACATTCTGCCTCTTAAATCTATTCTACTCTAAAACTGGCTGTGAAACGCTGTTGGCTGCACAGCCTGACCTGAAGTTTACATTGGTGCCTATTATAGATAACCTTTATAGACACAGAGAAAGCAGAAAGGAGCATGGGTCACTTGTGGGGGATTTCACTCCCATCAGCTTCAGTGCAGGCAAGCATTTGCTAACTTAGCATGCGAGGGAGGATAAAGCAACTTCTTGTGCTTGTTGACAAGAGTTGCAAACCATCAGTTGAAAAGCAATCAACGAATCACATCCAATACAGGGGTCAGGCACAAACCTCTACTGCCCAAGACATTTAATTCACTTACTCCTCACCCTGCCCGCCACCCAAACCACCCATTTCTATTCTTAGAAGCAGAACCTCCAGCTGGGCTCCCCACCCAGGTGAGGGTGAAGGAGCACTGCTGCTCTCCAAGTGGCATCTCTCCTCCAGGTTCCCAAAAGAGGTTCACAGTAGGGAGCCCAGGAAGAACTGGAGCTGCTCCCCGAAGCATTCCCCATGGCGCCTCTCCCTCAGCATACCAGCAGGAGGGCTGCCTGCAGTAACCCACATCCGCTCCTCTCCGGTGGAACGAGCACGCATCCCCCAGGAGCTCTGCAAGGCCAGCAAAGCTCTTGGCAGCGCAGTACCTGCGGGTGCTGCGCTGTCACACAGCCAAGAAACAGTTTGTCACGAGGCAACCCCCACCCCCACATGCAATTTTTGTTCAGGGAATAAATCTGCAGGCGTAGCATGCTAAGACTTCTGTTTCTTGGTGGCAAATTCCTTCCCACCTACCACTCCCCTACTCTCTTCACACAGAAAAAGTCTCCACACTGGACCTCCTCAACACCCTTCCCTTTATATAAATTTCCCCAAAAGGATCAGAGGAGGTGCCTTTTATTAGCCAAGTAGCCTTGAAAATGATATTGTTTTCCAAGAAGAAGTTTTATGTGCCTTTCATAACCCAGAAAGGATTTATGTAGTTTCATCCAGTTTCCCGTAATGCTGCAGTAACAGGATTACATGGGAAAAAAGGGCCCAGGAGACAGACAACCTGTTAGATAAACTAGAAAGTGAGCATTCAAATCTATTAAATAAAAGTTATTCGGGGAAGATTGGACTCAGATTCAGCAGGATGAGAAGTCACAAAAATTGAAAGGAACCAGGAAAGAAGCCACCTACAAACCTGGATTAAAGCTGCACCAGAAAGATAAGTGACCTAATAACAAAAAAACCCCTCAGACCAAGTGACCTAATAACAGAAAAAACCCTCAGACCAACAATAGTAATGCAGAACTTTGGATCCCTGGGATATCAATTACTTACTGTCCTACCTGCTTCCAAAAAGAGGTTCTATATGCTCAAAAGAGGAGTAAGTAGGTCTAGGTATTCTTCTCTGCACCCTCAAATGTAAGAAGTTTATGTTTCAGGCTGCTGGAGCTCGGTTTTCTTTGGAGGGAGAAGAGTAACTAGAAAAGAAATGGACATTTTTCTCCTGTGTCCACACTAAATATAGCCACCAAACATACACACTAGTAAAAGCAGACAATACAAGACCAACAGAACCCAAAGAGAATGTCACCAAGCTAAATTTGATAATGTTTTTAGGAAAGAAAAATCTTTCAAGGTCCAGTTGGCAATGATTTTAACAAAAAATAGAGGAATTCTCTCAAGGCTGCCATGTGATTCAGAAAACAAGAGCTCAGAACTGCTGCACACAGTTATTGTGATTTCTTTGTAACAGGTTATTAAGCTCTGATCTGCAGGATAAAATAATAGTGGAGACAGATATAAATAAGATCAAAACATATGACTCAAAGTCCCCAGATAAAGAGGACTCCAATTGAGAAACTGCCGTCCTCCAAAGCCACCCAGGCCACCAGGAACACAGATGTACAATGGCTTGCAGAAAGTGGGCCAATCTCAAAATATTAATATTACAGCATAAGGCTTTTCAAGCTGAATATCTGTAGCTCCGGCAGGCAGGAAGCTAGAAATAGAATGCTTTGGATTCAGGATCACACCTGCAGATATCTGCCTGTGAAAAACACCAAGAGCAAGTGCCAGAGAGCATTTGAGCAGAGACCTAGGAAAACTGTCAAAAAGGGATAGAAAAAACAAAACGACTGCACACACTTGTCAATAAGAAAAAAAGAGATCACTGGAGACGGTTCTCTAGCTTCTTTCCAAAAATGACTTTGTGGCTCTTTTGCTCCCTGCTACAGATTAGGAGCCAGGACACAAATCAATCCTGGAACAGGTAACTCCTTGCTTCCCTTTACAGCCATGTCCAACATCAGATTAACTGGGAATAAATTTATTTCAAATGAGATACCTCTGCACTGAGCAAAGTCAGGCAGGTAATTCCTTAAGCCAGTATAAAGAGCACCTTACACTTCCTTGCACTAGATTTGAATGATTGAATTCAAGTAAGTTAAGCACTTGGTCTACTCAACTTGCAGGCAAGTGGATTTGACAGTGCTGATAGAGATTTAAGGTCTGTTATTAGAATAGGAAGTTGCACCTATTTCCAAAGCTATTTATTTATTTGCAAGTAAACCATGCTTTTCAGAAGAGAAGCTTGTTTGTAGACTGCTTCAGAAATCATGTTTATTCACACTTAGAGATTAGAGCAGCAAGGGAGTGAGAAAGTGCTGCAGCTCTCAAAATTAAGTTTCTGGCTTGGCAGCATAGAAGTGAAACAGATACCTATTTTGCAATTGTGGTCAAAGAACTTTAATAACAGGCCCACCACAAATCCTCCAGCTGTTCAGCCTATGCACCAAAACAAGTACAGAACTACCCATCTTCTCTTCCACAACAGCATAACAATATACATCCTGCCATGCTCGGCTTTTAATCTCCTCCTTGTAAGCTTCCATTCCATATTCAGGTTAAAAATGTTTTGCTTCTGCCCAAAAAGCGAGTTTCAAAAACCCCACCTACCCAGCTAATTACAAAACTTCTTAAAAAAAAAAAAATTCATCCTCTTCCCTTAAACCAATTCAACTAAACAGCACTATCACAAGAGCTGCCCAAAAAAGACATACACGTGAGTTTTGAAGCAGGCCAGCTGTGGTGGGAGGTCAATGTGATGGGAAGGGAATGACTGAGAACTGTAACCTTATTTAATTTCAACACCCTACCGGAGAGTAACGTGCAATTTGATTCTCACCCTTAATTTGTACATTCTCATGGGAATTTGGCAAGGTTGCTCTGAAGAAGAAAGTTGGAAGAGCTCTTGCAAAAGACACCGTGCTATGCCAGATCAAGAGAACTATCAGTTATTTACATTCATTTCAAAGGATACAAAGGAAGCCATTTATTTCCACTATCTCTGCAGTTTTTAAAGAGAAACCAGTTAGGACAGAGCTGGTCCTAACACAAGGCTTGCCCATACAGACCAACCGGCATTGCCATTCTGGAGCAAACACTCAAGTATGCTTAAACTAGCCCAACTTAATTCACAGCTACAGAGACTATTCCAGGGCTCAGCAATCTCAGGAGGGAACAAACACATCAGAAAGTCACCCTAAACTTGTGCTACTGGGATGTTTCCTAGCGCAGGTAAGAAAAGCCCTCTCCCTACATGGGAAACTGATCTCTGGTCTGCACCTCCCAAGCTACCCAGAATTTTTAAGAAGCCGATTTTAAGCACCAGTTTCAGGAACTGTAAGGAAGCATATTTGGCTTAGCCACACTTGCAGGATTAAAAAGCACACCTAATTCTCCCAGCTGGTAAATAAAAAGACTGCTAGGCTAACACACAGCAGTGCACTCCACCCCTTTCAAACAGCGGAAACAAAATGATCAACGTAACATTCGTTTCTTCAGACACACTGATGCAAATAGAACTAGGAAAAAACTCAAGTCTCACTACGGGTTAAGAATCCCATCGTACTACCTGGAGTCTGAACAACGGGAGCTGGGGGAAGAACCACCCTTCGCCTGCACATGCAGCAAAATCCATCCTAACCAGCCAGCAGTTAAGTGACATCACTGAGTTTCCCACGTCCCAGCTGCAGATCCTGCAGTGCAGAAACCACAGCTGAGGGAGGCTCGACCCCACCTCTTCTTCAACAGCTCCAAAACCAAGTAAGATTTCCTCATCACTACACAGAGGCTAGAAGACAAGGATAACCACTGCTGTACCGGGCAATAAAAAGCAAGAGTATGTTCACTTTCTATCCATGAAGATGAAATAAAGATGAGGTAACCCCCCAAATCCCACAAATTGAGTTAAGCAGGAAAAAGGAGATAAATACCCAGGTAATATAGTTTAGCATGTGGACAAAAACAGCACCCGAAATTCAAGTGGTAATTTAAACTTATTATCTAGAAAGACCACCAAGGTAGCTTTTGCAGTTGATAAAAGCTGAACTCAGATATTCCTCCTTAGATCTCCCCTCTCAAGCAAATCATCTCCCAGGGACTGAGCTGCTCCTGGTACTTTGATCAGATCTCCCCAGGTGTGAACAGTCCAGTGGCACTCCAAATGTCCTCCAGTTTTCCAGCACAGTCACTTAACCACTACTTTGAAAGTTCTTTCTTGCACAAACCATACAGCATTATTATTTGGCTTGCAAAGAGGAATAGATTTAAAAAGGAAAACAAAAAAAACCCTTTTCCCTTTTCATAAGCAAGAGTTTCTACAAGAATTAAGATACATTTGTCAAATCAGAGCCTCCCAAAATTAAGGCAAGACCAGAAAGCCTCAGTCCCATTCTGATGTAATTAATACACAAGCTACACCAAAGAGGCAGAAAGGGTCACGTCTCTGCTGAGCCTGTGGTCCTGAGGTAGAGGGAAACCTGGGAAAAAAGCCCTGTATTTCTGAAGTGCAGCACCAACAGTGCTTTCGAATATATTTTAAGACCCTGAAACAAATTACGAGTTACAAGATCAAAGCGTCAATCAAAATAACTGGAACACAAGCAGAGAGGCGAGGTCGGCCGGCTGAGCCTATGAATGGCGCTAAAACGCCTTGTTTATCTCAGCACGTGTGCGCGCACTGAGCCTGGAAGACACCCGAGCAGCCCACCCGCTCCTCCCCGTCAGACCAGCTGAAAAAGCACGGAGAAGACACAGCCAAGTAACGAGAGCGGATTCCCGGCAGCGGTTCTCACTATAACGGACAGATGAGTGGAAAAAGCAAGAAAGAAAACAACCTTGCTTGGCACCATGCCCACACACACATCCCAGTGCAGTGGGGGAAAAGCGGCCGGGGGCACATACCAGCCGTGTATCAGCTTTCTGGCCCAGGGGACAAGCAGATCTGGCAGATGCCAAAATACCGGCCACTCGCTGTCCTGAATGCACCTTCCCACACCCTTCCACGAGCAGGAAACCCAGAGGCCCCTTTGCAGAGCTCCCTCGCTGCAAGAAGGTAGATGCTGACAGCCACCAAGCAGCAACTCCCCACCGCGCCCCCGCCACAGGCATGAGCCCACCTTTCTTGAACTCCTCCAGCATGGCATCGAGCTTGGTGTCATTGAACACAAAGTGCAGAGGATGGTTGTAGAAGCGGGTGATGGTCTTGAGTGGCGTGCAGTCATCGGGGTCCACAAAAGCCAGGTCCTTAACAAAGAGCAAGTCCACGATGTTGGAGCGGTCACCCTCAAAAACGGGGATGCGGGTGTAACCGCTCTCCATGATCTCAGACATGGTGTTGAAGTCGAGCACAGCCTCGGCAGCAATCATAAAGCAGTCTCGGAGGGGAGTCATCACATCCTCCACAGTCTTAGTGCGCAGTTCCAGGGCTCCTTGGATAATGTTGAGCTCCTCCTTGACTAGATCGTTATAAGGGTCGGTGACCCGCAGCATCTCCAACAACTTCTCACGGTTATAGACCGTGCCGATCTCCTGGCCCAAGACACAGTCCAGCAACTTGCTGACGGGGTAGGAGGCCGGGAAGGTCATCATCATGAAAAACTTGGTGAGGAAGATGGTGTTGGCGCCCACGGCCAGGCCGTGCCGAGAGCAAATTGCCTGCGGCACGATCTCGCCGAAGATGACGATACCGATCGTGGAGACCACCACGGCCACCAGCCCAGAGCCGGCAATGTCGTCCAGCAGGATGGTAAGCGTGGTATTGACCAGGACATTGCCGAGCAGGAGGGAGCACAGCAGGTAGTTGCCCTGACGCCGCACAGGCTCGATGCGCTTGGCATAGTTCTTTTCTTTGTCCGTGCCACAATTCTGCACGATGCGCAGCTCCATAGGGTCCAGAGCCATCAGGCCCAGGTTGAGACCACTGAACATGCCCGAGAGGCACAGGAGGAGAGAGATGAAGATGACTTGCAGCCAGAAGGGCAGCAGGAACTTCTTCTCCTCACCCACGATCATCTTGGTGTCCTCGCCGTCGTGGTAGATCCAGGTGGTCTCACCCCAGGGCGGGGGTCCCGCCGGCCCCTCGGCGCCAGCCAACCCCCCGGGAGCGCCGGGCCCCAGGGCGGCGGCGGCGGGGGCCGACACGGAGGTGCACAGGTAGTAGGACTTGCTCTTTTCCGTCTTGCGCAGGGGCTTGATCTCGATCTCGATGATGCCCGAGGTGCGGCGGTTGAGCACGATGTGCGGCAGGATGATGATGTCCGAGGTGCGGATGCCGCAGCGCTGCGGGGCCCCGCCGCCGCTCGCCGCCACGCCGCCGGCCCCGCCGGCGCCGCGCCCCGCCGGCCCCGCCGCCGCCCGCCCGCCCCGCCGCCGCTCGTGCTCCGTGAAGGCGATGCGCGACCACGTCTCGTTGTTGATGTTCTGCCCGTAGACCCGCAGCTTCACCCGCGTCCGCTCGCTCACCCGCAGCGCGCCCCCCTCCATGAAGGAGACGTCGTCCGTGTCCTCCAGCCGCAGGCCGATGATCACCGTCTCCTCCGCCGCCGGCGGGGGCACGACGGCGGCGGGCGGCGCGGCGGCGGCGGCGGCCGGGGGCCGCCGGCCCAGGTAGCCGCCGAGCAGCAGCAGCAGCAGCAGCACCCGCGCCCCCCGGCCGCCCCCCGCCATGTTCCCACCGGGCAGCGCGGCCATCTTTAGTCAGGGCTCGGCGCCGCCGCGGCCCTGCATCGCCGCGCGAGCACTGCGGCGTGCCCCGGCTCTCCCGGCGGCGGCGGTGGCGGCGGGCGCGGCGGCGGCGGGCGAGGCGCGGGCTCTGCTGCCCGCGGGACCCGACGAGCGGCGACTGCCGGGCCGGGCCGACCAGCGCCGCCTCTACCCGCGCCCGCCCCGCCCCGGCCCGCCCGCCGCGCGGGGCGGGGCCTCGCCCGCACGGCCGCCAATCAGCGCCCGCCACCCCGCCAATCACCGCCCGGCCCCGCCCCACCGCGCACCGCCCTCCCCGGCCCCGGGGGCGCGTGACTCCCGTGTGTACGCCGCGCGCGGAGGGGCGGGGCCGGGCGCGCGGCAGCGGCCAATGGCGGCGGGGCCCGGGGCAGGAGGGGGCGGGGCCCTGGGAGGGGCGCGACCAATGGGGGCGCGGTGCGGCCGGCGCGCGGGGCGCTCGGCGCGAGCGGCCCCGGGAGCTCCAGCGCGGGGGGACGGGGTGCGGAACGGGCCCCAAGGACCCGCTCCCGCCTCTCTCCCGGCTCCCACCGCTCCCACTGCTCCCACCACCCGGCTCGCAGCGGCCGCCGCTGCCCACGGACCCGCCGCGCCTCTCGTTCCTCTCGGAGGCCCCGGAGCGCCGTCCCCCGTGCCTCCGCCGCGCCGGTCGGCGGTCGCGCAGCGCCCCCTGGCGGACCCGCCGCGCCCCGCAGAGCGGCCCGACGGGGCTCATCCCGGGATCTGCTGGCGCCGGGGGCGGCTCTCCTCCACGTGCCCCTTTCCAGGTCGATTCGGTACCGTGCGGCTGCCAGAGATCGAGCCGTCTCGCTGTGCCCCGCAGGGCTCCCCGCCTCGGCATCTCCTCGGCTGTGTCGCGCCTGAGAGCGAAATTAACCACTGGGTATTAAATTTAAGCCGCGCTCCTCCCTCACCTCACCTCTGCTCAGCCGCCCCGTGCCGAGGTTCGGCGTGAGCGGGGCCGAGGTTTGGAGTTCCCATCGGGGATGTTCGAAGCCCCTCCAGTTGCCCCCTCTACTCATCCTCAGTGCATGGATTCACGGAGGGCTGGCAGATCCGATTCAGGAAAATACCTGTAAATTAGTGTGTCCTCGTGTCCCACCACCCTGAGAGCCTTGCTGTTCCCGAGGCCTCGGCTGCTGTGCAGCGATCCCAGATGGGACAACAGACACCTGATGCCTGGCCATCATTGCTCCATGTACCTCAGTTATGAGGGATACGGAATGCAGGACACAGTTCAGCGTCCCTGAGACACAGCCAGAGTGGAACACTGGGAGCTGTCGGTGGTGGCTGAGATCCTTTAGAGGAGGTAAAACAGCCTCCCCTTCATTTAAGTGCTTGGAAAATGGAAGAGTAAAGAATTGCACAGGACGACCCAAAACGGCAGGGAGCAGAGCAGAGGGGTCTGTAGCCACAAAACTTTCCTCATCCCAAATCTCATTCAGCTCATCCTGAGGGAGTTCCGCAGGTCTGCTCCCCCCAGAGAGGTGACAGGTGTCCCTGAGCCACAGTGACTTCCTGCTAAACAGAGTGAACACGAACTCGGGAATCCCTTCCCTTTCACCCCAACTTTGGGCTGCTGCCCTCACAGCACTTTCCCTGCCTGCCGCAGGAGGACAACAATGCTGCAGATCTCACACTGGGAGAACAGGATTTGGGGCATCTCTACAGTCACCAAAACACCCAGATCAGGGTGTTGGACAGATTGTTTTGGGGTTCCTCACGTGGGACGAGGCTGCAGGACCTCCTCTTTTCATGGATTGAGGGCTAAAATTGCCAAGGTTGCACAGGCACAAGCAAAGCCTGGTAGACAGGAGACCCCCACATCCACAGTCTGGTGAAGATCCCTACTCTAATGCTCCAGATCAAAGGCAAGTCCTCTTACCTGCTTCCTCCCAGACATGCTGAGAATTTGGAAAAAAAAAAATAGTGCTGTGCAAATGCAGTGGCATTTAAGCTGTGGCCTTTTTCCGTATGCACACAAGAGGGGAGACTTCACTGGGGGTGCATCTCTTCCCAGGCAAGTTGAAAGGACTCAGCAGGAATTTCTGTCTTTTTAATGAAGGAGTTTGCAGGTAGGACCCCCCGCCCCATCTGCTCTTCCATTCCCACTGGGAAGGCTGTCTTTGATAGCAGGAGCTAATTGCTGCAAACTTCCAGGGATGAGCTGTTTGGAGATTTTGAGAAAGTCTTTGTAAGTAATAGAGGAAGAGAGCTATACAGGGGGGCATTAAACAGCCTCTTGGTGGTATTTTCAGCAGGTCTCATCACTGAGGTCACTCCACACAGTTTCAGAGCTCCTCTTGCCTACTGATCACAGCCACCCCCAAGGCTGCTCTGCAAGGGACCCCTACCTGAAACCAGCTAATACATGCCCTGATGATCCAGATAACACCAAAGATTCTTTTTTAAAATTATGGCATTACTCTAAACCCAACAACTTATGAGTTTTTGTACATCCAATAGGTCAGGCTAATAGTCTTAATTTCTTAATGGCCAGTCTTCGTGAGCGAAGATCCGGGGAAGGTCTTTCCACCTTCCAGCCTGCGCATTGGATTTTTTAGGTGAGACACAGTGTGCGCGGAACTGAGCCCACCCTTTAATCCTAAGGTTCATCTGCCGGGGCCAAGCGAGCTTGGACGGTGGCAGTGAGGTCCTTAGGACGTAGGTGGGTTGTCTTTAAGGGCTAACGAGCCCCACCTGCCCGGGAGTGGCCCTGACCGGGAATCGAACCCGGAACCCCCCTGGCTAATAGTCTAGACCAAAGCCAAAGGGACAGGCTGGCAAGGAGACTTTCCAGAAAACCATATTCAAGGGCATTACTTATATATTTAATCTCTAAAATATTAGTTAATTGCTGCCCTAGCCAGGCCAAGCATTCCAGGCTGATATACCTGTTTCTGGACCTCCCATCACTGTGTGACAGTCGGGTACTACCTGTTCGCTCATGCTTTCCATTCCAGGTGTGCTGGAAATGCCTCCTGAACACCTGGACCCTCCTCAGCCACCGCTACTGCTACTGCAGAGCATCCTTGGCACTGGGCCACAATTATTTGTTAACCCAAATTCTATTGTTTGCTTTCCATCTTCCCCCATGCCACACCAAGACAACATTTAAATAGCATAGACGTCCCTCCTGGAAAATAAGTGCAAGGGTGGTTGGAAATGGTCCCTCATTTCCAAGCACAGCTGCTCATCCAAGGGCTGTTCAGCCCCCAGCCTTTCCCAAACAGCATCTGCAAGCCAGAGCGTGCAGGATTCATGCTGGGCAGCAGGAATGCAGCCCATCACCTCCCACCGCAGCCTCGAAGCCCTCTCTCTTTGCCCGCTACAGGATGGGGCCAGACGCGATTCTGCTTTTCCAGAAGAGCCGTATTTCCCTGCGAAACTCCGCAGATAAGATGCCTGCAGGGGACTCGAGGCTTTCCCACTAGATGGAGTCCGGGGGAAAACAGAAACCTCAGCGGCGCTGCACAGGGAAGGAGAGAGCAATTCCATCTCCTGGAATGAGCTGCAAAGCATGGGGAGCTGTGCGTGGGACACCCCTGCCCTGAATGCAAACAAAAGGGGACATCCCTCTGCACCCTGTGTGCCACGCTGAGTTCTTCACAGAACAGCAGGACTGGCCAAGCCCCCAGGAGCTGACCAATTCTTCCTGTCCACCACCCTGGGGAGATGCTCACCCCACAGGCAGCTGGCATGGACTCTGCCTGGCAGATGCTTGCATATGGAGGGTTAGCACGGGGAGATGAAAAGAAGGAAAAGAGCAACTGGGCTGCTTATTGCTGTGCCTTTCACTTCTCAGAAGCATTTAGATCTCAGCTGCGGGCCCCCAGGACCAAAAACTGGAGCCAGGCTGGCACAGGGGGGGAATGCTGCAGGATCAGGTCCCCACAGGCTCAGCACCAGCACACGGCTGCTGCCAAGCACACATGCGACCTATCATCCCATGTACAGGGACCCACAACCCTTTTCCCACGGAGACTGTCCCTGCCTGTGTGCCCAAGCCATGTGGCCACTGCCAGCCCCACAGCAAGGGGCCCCACAGGACAGCTGTCAGTCCTTACTGCACCCAGGCACAACCTGCCCCACAGCCCTGACAGGGAAGCACAGCACCCCACAGGCCCTGTGGGCCCAGCCACGAGCACACAGCCTCTGAGCTCACACATTTATTTGCTCTCTGGTGGAAGACACACCGCTGGGGCCGTGTTCTGCTGCCTCGCTGGCATCTGCTGGTGTGTGGGCACTCAGCAGCACCCTGGGGAACCATAGGTGCCACGAGGACAGCAGGCAGGACCTGGGGCTGCCAGCTGCTCCAGCAGCTGGAAGGGATTGCAGATCTTCTCCTGGAGGGCAGAGAAAAACCCAGGGCAGGATCAGACCAGAGGGAAGCAAGAGGTAACCTGAGAGTGGCATTTCCACCTGGCTCAAAACCTGCCAGCACAGAGCAACCCAAGCAGACGCCCCTAAGCTCCTGGCTCACTCCAGCTGCTTTTCTCTGCTACAGGGAGGAAGCCAAGAGCTTCCCTGGGACTATGGTTCTACTTTTATCTGAGAAATGCCTCCTGCTTGGACTGAGACCCAAGAACATCTGCCCTCCCCAAGTACAAGGCTGCGTTTCAGGGATACGCAGCTGCAGGGCGTTATCTCCCTTGCCTGTCCTGGCCCATCTACAGGCTGGAGGGACCACCAAGGAGAAGAGAGAGGTTTCGAGCAGATAGAGTGCTTTGTGATGCAAGGTCAGGGTTGGCAGACAGGAACAATCTGCTCTCCCATCAGCAGCTGGGAGAACAATGGGCAGGAAGGAGCTGCAGGGATGGACCATCACCTCCTAGGGCAGGCCCTACACAGCCATTCTGCTCAGTCTCTCCACTTGGGAGACCTCAGAAAAGTCCAGCTATCAGCCTTGCCAGTCCCCACGGACATGCTGGGGGGGGAGCAAGGGATTCTCACACCTGGTGATTAGAGCAGATCCCCCTTTGGAAGGCTATGACTTGGGCTGGGGTACAGTTTGTCCACACTTAGCACCAGGCACCAACCTTGGTGCCCCATGGGCTCCTGCCTGGTCCAGAAGGACTCAGATGTCTTGGTATCATGCCATAGCCCCCCTGATACGCCAGGGCAACTCTGATGGCATGGGACACCCCCGTCCCCATCCCTGAACCCAGCCACGGAGCTGCCTGCTACCAACCTTCACCCCCTTGCAACAGTTGCCCTGCAGTGCTGTGGCACTGGCGCCGGCTCGGATCAGGAATTCCTCTGCAAACCTGGAGCTTCGCAAGATCGCAGCCATCTCAGCATCCACGTCCACCACCTCTCCTTCCTAGGGACAGAGGAAGAGTCACAAGGCTGGGGTCCTAGATATGTGTCCCAAGGGACTCCAGCCGCCCATGCAGATTGTGGGGGGAGCAAAAGCAGGGGCAGATCTTGGTGCAGAACTGTAGAGAAACACCCACAATAACCAAGCAGCGGGCTTCAAACCCTCTTAGGAAGCCACCATGGATGTCCTGCTTCTACTTTTACTGCAATACAGTGCATGGATCTGTATCCCTTTCCTACCCCTTTGCACTCCCCTGGGTTTATACAGCCCCTCTGCTCCCACTCATCACCCCTTTTACCAAAGCTTGCCCCCCAAATCACAGAGGACGCTCCTGAGTAGCACTGCTTCATCCACTTTAACCCATCCCTACAGACCAGGACTGCTTGCAGGACTCCCTGCACCTTGAAAGTGAAGTTGGCATCAAACACCAGCTCTCGCTCGTGCCCCACGATCCCACCGTTGTAGATGACCTGTGCTGGCCCAGCCCGGCTGCCACCTGGCACCTTGAACAGGCGGAAAGTCGCAGAAACAAAGCGGCAGTCTCCTGCAAGGGGGAGTTTGGTGGGCTGGGCACTGAACACCCAGGTTGGGATCCAGCAGGGCCTGGGATCCCAGCACAATTCCCCACAGCTGCCCAGAGCTGACACTCCCTGCTTGGACCCTCACCAATGATGCCCTCCAGCTCCTTGTCTCCGACGGTGATGGGGCTGGCAGTGACCAGGCACGGGGGGCTGAACCCCACCTCCTCAGCGATGCTGTACAGGTCTCTCCAGTACAGGGCTCCTGCCAGGCACTCCCCTGGCATGAGACCACAAACAAAGGCTGGATGGAGGCAGAGGTCCAGCCCCCATCCCATTCCCCCATCCCGGAGCCCTACGCACCCCACAGCACCCTGTGCTTCCGGACGGTCTCGCTCAGGCGCTGGCTGGCATAGACGTCGCTGAAGTACATCTCTCCCCCGGGCTGGAAGGCAGCGAGGAGTGAAGGGAGACCCCCAAGAGGGTAAGGGACAAAAAAGGTAGGGGAAATTGGGAACTCCCTAATGCTACCCTGCTTGGGACCCTCTGCAGAGGTACCCTCCCGTGGCCCCATCCCGTGTCTCTACTTTGCTACATCCCATTGGCTGCTTCCCAGTGGCACCCCAACAGCAGGGCCACCCCAAGCCTGCTCTGCTGCCCTGGGCACAGGCCCAGCATCACCTTCAGCACGCGGAAGGCCTCCTGCAGCACAGCCCTCTTGTCAGGGGCAAGGTTGATCACGCAGTTCGAGCTGGAAAGGAGGAGACTGAGGCGTATTTGCACCCTTTTGCCCACTTAGCACCACCAGCTGCTGCACATCCACCAGCTGCTGCGTGTCCCATTGCTTCACACAGGGTTTGGAAACACTGATTTGACCATGAAAAGGGCAGTGTGCATATTCCCAGACTCTAGCCCAGGGTCTTCCTTGGTTTCCCTTTTGCTAACACATGCTTCTGAAGCAGGTGACCCAGTGGGATGTGGACCCAGACCCCAACCCACAGCCCCGGGGAGCAGCAGGACTGGGGGTGACAGTGCCCTGCATGGTACCTACATAACAATATCGTAGCTCTCATCAGCCAGCCCAGCATCACCCAGCTTCTCCATGTAGCCATGGAGGAACTCCACATTCGGCTTTTGGTAGCCAAACTTGTCCATGTGGTAGGCAATGTGCTTCTTTGCCACCTCAACCTGGCAGGAGGACAGGAAAAATGGTGGGGGGCTGCTGAGAGGATGAGGGGAAGCCCCAGCTCTGCACTGTACCTGGCCCTCGGTCATATCTATGCCAGTGACGTGGCCCTGCTCCCCGACCAGCTGGCTCAGCAGGTAGCAGTCTCTGCCGCTGCCGCTGCCCAGGTCCAGGATCCGGCATGAGAACAGGCACTCCGGGATCACCAGCCCACAGCCGTAGTACCTGGGCGGATGCTGAGCTGAGCTGGGCTGGGCAGAGATGCCCCCATGGCATGGCTGTCCAGGGGGCTGCAGCCCATGGGGACACAGCAGCAGGGAGAGATCCCAGGGTTTACCTGGCCACCACTTCCTCGTGGACATGCTCCAAAGCATCTCTCACCGCCTTGGGAAGGGGCCTGGCTGAGGTGACACACGCGTTGGTTCTGAGGTCTTCTGACTTCTGCAGCTCTTTGCCATAGTAATCCTGAGACGGGAAGAACAGGGACCAGTAAACTATGGCAAGTTGTGCCCTGGGAACTTCCCATGCCCCAAAATATGGGCGCCATGCCTGTGCTCAGCCTGTACATTCCCCAGTGTCCTCCAGCACTGGCATTCTCATTTCCACCCAGCTAAAAATTAGACTAAAATCACATATTCCCTTGACCCCATCCTCCCTAGCTCCCCTTGCTCACGTGCACAGATGTGTTTGTGCAGGAGAGAATTTAATTCCCATTTGCAATAGCTTTGCAGGCTGCAGTCACCACTTCCCTGGCCGAGGAGGGTGCGGGGAATGAGGCAGGGAAATGCCAGGTTGCTCAGCCCCCCCATCCCTGTGGGCAACAGGAGCAAATAAGCTGACTGCACCTGGGCAGTTTTCTTCTGGGACCCAAACAAACTTTATCCTCTGATGGCAGCAGGGACCCCCAGCACAGCCCGGGCTCACATGCTCACATCCCCTGTCCAGCCACCCCAGCCCCCCCACCAGCTCCCGTAGTGCCCCTCACCTGCACCTCCTGGTGGATCTGCTCTCTGCAGGGAGTTGCCACTGCAAGGGGAATGTAGGGCTGGTGCCTGACACAGAGATGGGCACCACACTAGGCTCTCCTCAAGGCTCTGAACCCCCCCTCTTCTCCCAGATACCAGAGCACTTTTTTGCTCTCCCCCAGTAGAACCTAGAGACACCCCAAAACTTGAAGTATAGTAGGATAGTCCTGGGAGCATCTAATAACATTCCCCCTCTCCACCCAGAAACACCATCCCAGTTGCCCTGGAGGGACTACCCTCCAAAACAACCCTGTAGGGGTTGTTAGAGGTGTAAATCCCCTCTCCCTGCTTTGCAGAGAGCCCTCTGGCCCGAGGGTGCCCCCAGAGCAGTCCCAGCACCCACAGCAGAGGCCCCTTGCTGCCCTACTGTCTCCAGCTGCAGCGCCTGGGATGGACTCTGCCCGGCCTGGGCCATGCTCCGCCCCAGCATCCCGTGACACCCCGGGCCTGGCTTCCATCCCACACCAGCTCCTGCCTCGCCCAGACCCCAGGCACCTGGCACTGCAGGGACACAGGCATGGCGAGGGGAGTGGCCCCAGTCCCTCGGTGGGCACGACCCCATCGTTAAGGTTGTGCCTGCATCCACACCCCCAAAACCCACCCTGCTGCCTGCCCCCCCAAAACAGCTCTGCACCTCCATGGTGCTGCCCCATCCCTGCTCGCCCCAAATGCAGGGAGACTCAAGTTTAATGCCACAGGGCTGCTCCAGCCTCTGCAGAGGACAGGACCTTGGACGGGATGAGCCACCTGCAACAAGGACACACTGCCTCTGTGAAGACCCCTGAGCTGAAGCCCAGTGGGGGACACTGGGGTGCAGAGACCCACCATCCCAAACAGTCTCCCTGCCACACAGGAACCGCCACTGCTGGCATCCAACACAGACTCCACTGCAATCTGGTGGTGTTCAGGACAGCTTTTATTCCCAGCAAGAATACTGCAGCTTCTCCAGCAGCTCAGGGAAAACCCTCAATCCCCCTGCAAAGCTGGGGATCAGGACCCCACCCAAGGCAAAAATACCTACCATGGCCACTGGGCTAACAGTGGTACCTTCACGGGGATGCAGGAACTGAGGTGCCATTATGTGAAGCCCAAACAGGCAGGCCCTGGTAGGAATGGTGAAATCCAGCCCAGGAGAAGGCTCTGCAGCACAGGAGCCAAACCCCAGCAGTGCTCCAACAGGAATGTGACAGGCCAATGCCCACTCTCAGCCTGACTGCTCCTATCAGCTGGTGAAAAGCACACTCAGGGAAACAAGTGCTTCCCGTGCACTCCAAGTGCTCCAGATAAGTGACATATCAAAAACAAGACACTGTGTTTATAGCCTGGCCTGGTGTCACTCCCCAGGATGTGAACAGTCCTCAACAGAGTGGTGCAGAACCAGGCACACCAGCTCATGATGCTCTCCTGCCTACTTCCCAGCCGGGCCTTTGGATACCTTCCCAATCAGATACAAACACATCACAGCCAAGGCTGCTTCATCAATAGCTGGAGCAGCAGCCCAGGGAAAGGAATGCAGTTGAAGGCTGAATGCAGCGCAGATCGGCTGGCAAGGGCCTGATGTTCCAAACTCTGGCAGAGTGGAAAATAAGATAACCTCCAAGCAGGATGCTGGCCAAACAACATCCAGCTAGACCACTGGCAGAGGTGTGTGCCCAGATTCCTGGTTTCAGAAGTTCTGGGCTGGGACTGGCACTTCAGCCAACACTGACACACCTCTCACTCACCCAGGCACTTGCAGCTCCCACTGATTAATGTGCCCTAAATAAACTGCACTCCGTGCCACCTCTGTGGCTAAATACAGACCAGTGGCAAGCTGCAGGTACCCGCATTTAAACCCCACAGTTCAACTCTATGCATTTCTTGCCAGGGTTGCTGGTGTGAGCAGAGCACCTCACCCTACATGGGAAGGAAGCGGACACAGGAATTGCTGGGGGAGCAAAGCTGCAGGTGAGTTAGTTTCAGCTGGGCACAGCTGAGCATTCCAGAGCAGAGGTATGGATGGAGGCACATGAAAGGGGACCACATGCCCAGAAACACAGACTCTACATATCCCAGCTGACATCCAGCATGATCCAGACACAGTTCTGAACCCCAAGGGCTGGATGGTAGAGGATGCTTTGCTTCCCTCAGTGCCAGTTGAGACATCCTCGTGTCTTCAGCTTCCCTTCACTTCAGCAAGTGATTCAGCTGGTCCTGAAGGTTGGATGACCGTTCAACACTGGGGACCAAGAGAGATTCAGAGTGAGATCTGCTCCCCAGACTGTGCTGTGCTGCCTGTGCCCAAGGGACCAGAGAGGCTCGAGAGCTGACACTACAGCAAAGGGAAACCCTGGGGCTCCCCAACCCACCTCTGTGCCCCACAAGGCAAGCCTCACTTTGTGTACCCTGCTCTACACAGCTCTGCTCCACACCATCCCCATCTCCTATCAATGAATAAATTGATGGTAAAAATCACATCTCTTTACTCAAATTCCCATCTCTTCACAATACTGAAACGCTATCCTGCTGGGCCAGCACCTGCTTCAAAGGCAGCTGCAAACACCTTTCCACTCTGCTTTCTGCTGTCCTACTCCATCACTTTTCCCTTTCCACACCCACATGTCCCCCAGAGTGGTACTCACTTCTTTTGAATTGCTTCTTGCCTAGATGAGAAAAGGAAAGACAAAAAGAGCATTACAAAACCAAAATCTCAGTCATGGTGTTATGTCAAAGAAAAGGTACTTGAACAACAGCTCAGGAGACACACAGAAATCCCCTGTTTCTGGATTAAGTCCTGAGGGACAGCAGTGGCACTGGTTTCTTCCCCTTAGCCCCAAATGTGTCACACACGCTCACGGGAGACAGGGTGTATGGCAAACAGGAGGCAAAAATCTCAGCTCCCTCTCTAAAACAGCCTGAGCTGTACCAGTGGAGCTGAAGAGGGCTGGAAAATTCCAGCTCCAGGGTCTGCTCAGCTTTGAAGAACTGGAAAAGAGGGATCGGTCTGAGTGGGCTTCATGCAAAGTCTTTAAGGAGAACAGAAAAAGACTGAGGGATCCACTCAGTCCCAAGAGAGAACATGGTGTTCCCTACTTACTGGTACTGTAGATGAGTGGTTATTATGGCCATTTTTCTTAAACTCTGTGGAGAACGAAACAAAGAATGAATGCCTGCAGAATCACAGTGCAAGCTGTCCCAATACCCTGGTGAGTCACAGCCATCACTGTACCACTGCCCTGCCCACAAAATGCCCCCGCCACTATCCCTCAGCAGTGGCACACTCTCCTCTTCTTCCCCAGTGACAGGCACAGATACAAGTGCTTTGTTTCAGCCCACAGTCCCTCCAGCTTCCCATCAGAGAGGTCACAGCTTGAGAGCTGTCCGGGCTGCAGGGCACTGGGGGGCCAGTGGCACACGTGGGTTTGAGGAAGCACTAAACTATTCTGGTCACCAGCCCTGCTCTTAATGCATGTATTTCACTTCAGGGCTCCGGGAGCACATCTGCAAACCCTTCTAACCACCCTCCCCTGCTCCTGCCCCTGGAATCACTGTTGCTCGAGCAGAATAACACAGCTTACATCTTCTGAGTGCAGGATGGCATCTTCTTGCATCACCATATTTCTCGCAGCTTGACCCAGGAGCTAAAAGACAAACGCACAAACCAGGCTGTGAGGAAGCAGCTCTACATTTCCGAGGCGCCTGCGACGGCTCGTGGGTGACACTCGTGGTGACACCCCGGGGAGCACCGCAGTGCCCTGGGCACAACATCCATCGGGAGAGTCTGAGACACCGCTCCCGCCCGTCACCCTGAGAGACGGCGGGAGGCAGGAGCAGCCTCCCGCCTCCCAGCGCTGCCGGAGGCACCGAGAGCCCCTCGGCGCTGCCCAGCCGTGCCCGCATCCCGGTCCCGCTTCCCGGTCCCTGCCCGGCACGGGGATGTGTCCCCGCCTTGGACTACAGCTCCCAGTGTGCCCCGCGCCGCCGTTCCCGGCGCTCCGCTCCGCACCGGCGGGGCTCGCCCGGGCCCTGTAACCGGCTGTCCGCCGGCACCCGCCGCTCACCTCGGCGCTTCGGGAGCCCTTCAGCACCTGCTTGGTGAGGGCGATCACATCAGTGCCGCAGCTCGTCACCTTCTCGGTCAGGAGCCCCTTCACCGAGTGCCCGAAGCGCGCCTGGGCGTCCGCCGCGCCCCCCGCCGCCATCTTGCCCCGCCCTGCCCGTCCCGGAGCCGCTACGGCGAGCGCCGGGAGCCAGAAGGATCGCGAAGGCGAAGGCCCCGCGGTGGGTGGAGGCGGTGCTGGGACGGGCTCCTGTTCCCAAGGGACTCCGACAGGACACCTCAGTCTCGGACATCACGGCGGGCACGGGCACCCCGAGGCTGCCCAGGGCTGACCAGCACTGACCAGCACGGACTAGCACTGACCAGAGTTTCTCAGAACTGACCAGTGCTTCCCCTGTACTGCCCAGGTCTGACCAGCGCTCACCGGCACTGGTGGAGGCTGCCCAGCACTGTCAAGTGCCGCCCGTTGCTCCCCATCACTGGCCAGGGCTGACAGCCAGGGATGCTCAGAGCTCCTCAGCATTCCCAGCCCTGACCAGTGTTGTCCAGGGCTTCTCAGCACTCCCACTACTTACCCAGCGCTGTCCAGCCTTCCACCCCCGTGCTGGTCATTGCCTCCCGGGCACATCGAGGCGCTCCCAGGGTGGGGACGGACCCCAGTGCCCCACCAGCACCCACAAGCTGTGCCCATGGCATCCAGGACAGACCTCGAGGGCTCGGCTGTCCCCTCACCCCCCACAGGGCCCTGGGGATGGAACCCCAAGGACAGACCCAACCCCGGGCATCCCCTGGCCCCCAGCCCGCTGGATGCAGCTCCCCCACGGCCACCCAGCGCGGCCGTGGCCCCGCTGCCCTCGCCCCCCGCCATGTGCCCACAGCTGCAGAGCTGGCCACGGGCCCAGGCCCGGCTCCCCCCTCCCCGTCCCCCCGATAAGGAGCCGGGCCCGCCTCAGGGTCAAGGCGCGGCCCCCGCCGGCGCTATAAGGGCCCCCCGCGCTGCCGCAGCCCCTCAGCCGGCCCCGCCATGGCGCTGCTGGGCGCCCTGCTGCTGGCCCTGGCCCTGCTCTGCACATGGGGGCTGGCGCGACGGCGGGACCCCTCGGGAGCAGGGACGGGGACGGGGACGGGGACGGGGCTGGGGCGCCCGCGGAGCCTGCCGGCGCTGCCGATCGTGGGGAGCCTGCTGCAGCTGGCCGGGCACCCCCAGCTCCACCTGCGGCTCTGGCGCCTGCAGGGACACTACGGCAGCCTCTACGCCCTCTGGATGGGCTCCCACTACGTGGTGGTGGTGAACAGCTACCGGCACGCCAGGGAGGTGCTGCTGAAGAAGGGGAAAGACTTCGCCGGACGGCCCCGCACCGTGAGTCGGCGGCAGGTTTTGGGGGGACCCTTCCCACGGTGGTGTGGGATGAGGCGGGGGCTGCTACCAAGAAAGGCACCAGCACCCAGCAGGATCCATCTCCTTTCCCCATCCTGCCCTCAGCAAGCCAGTGGCACGGCAGCCCCTCAATGCCCCGTTCCCCAGAGCGAACCCTGGGCATCCTCCATCCCGAGGGTGCCTGTTTTTCCTGCAGCTGGCTGCATCTCGGGACATGGGGACATGGGTTCAGGCATCATCAGGCTCCCCACACCTCCTAAGTTCCCTGGGCATCCTAGAGCCCCAGACCCTGGCACCTGATCCCAAACGTCCCTATCAGTCCTTGGCAGGGGGGACAGACAAGCTCATGGCCCGGGCTTTCGTCTGCCTGTGCTAACCCCCAGCCCCTCAGACCATCCCTGGGGTGAGGTGAGATGATCATCCATCCCCACAAGTGTCACCCTCGCAGAGCTGCCCTTCAGTAGGGTGACCCTGGGACTGCCTGTCCCCCAGGTGACCACAGACCTGCTGTCCCGGGGGGGCAAGGACATCGCCTTTGCCAGCTACGGGCCCCTCTGGAAGTTCCAGCGCAAGCTGGTGCACACTGCTCTCTCCATGTTCGGGGAGGGCTCGCTCGCCCTTGAGAGGATCAGTAAGTGCCTCCCACCACTCCCCAGACTCCCTCCCAGCTCTGGCTCCCTCCTGCACTTAATCCAGGCTGGACTGCTCCTTCCTCTGATTCCCTGGGAACCTCTGATTCCCTGGGAACCAAGGGGAGACTCTAGCTCAGCTCCAAGCCCCCTGGCATCCCCTTGCTGAGCAGGTGCTCGGTCCTTCTCCTTCCTTCCTGCTACTTTACCAGCACCTCTCCCCATGAATTTTTTGCCCCCAGCTTTAGTTCCCCTCACTCACAGATGGGGAAACTGAGGCATACTATTCCCCGCTCCACCCAGGAATAGCATCGAGCCACACGTAGAGACTTCCCTGCATGTCTCCATCCTCCCTCCTCCTCCCAGCACCCAGCATTGTCCCTTCTGCCCATCCCAGGCCCTTGGGAGGGGGGTGCTCTGCAGGAAGCACATCCTGAATGAGCAGCCCCCAGCTGCCCCCTTCACCCCTTGGCTTCACCATCACCCTCTCAGCACCCCCTCGCCTGCCTCTCCCCCTCCCCAGTCTGCCGGGAGGCTGCATCCCTGTGCGAGACGCTCAGCGCTGCTCAGGATACGGCCCTGGACATGGCCCCTGAGCTCACACGGGCTGTCACCAACGTGGTCTGCTCCCTCTGTTTCAACTCCTCATACCGGCGTGGGGACCCCGAGTTCGAGGCCATGCTGGAGTACAGCCAGGGTATCGTGGACACCGTGGCCAAGGAGAGCTTGGTGGACATCTTCCCCTGGCTCCAGGTGAGCAGGGACACGGGGACTGCCTGTTCCTCTCACCTTGGACAAGAGGAAGGAGCGGGGATGTGTCCTGCAGGAGCCCCCAGAGTTAGGAGGGTCCCTGCCCTGGTGTCCCACTATCCTGGCTGGCATGGAGAGACTGCCTGGGGACCTGCAGGGGCTGGGCTGGGCTGAGTTTGAGTCCTTTGCTGTAATGTGGCTTCTCTCCCCTAGATCTTCCCCAACAAGGACCTGACCCTGCTGAAAAAATGCCTCCAGGTCCGGGACCAGCTGCTCCAGCAGAAATTCACTGAACACAAGGTGCCAGTGGGGCCAGGACAGGGAGATGCTTAGGAGCTGCAGGGTGCTGGAGCTGGGATATGCCCAAGACAGCCTGGCTCACTCATGTCCCCTGGCAGGAAGCCTTTTCTGGAGACACTGTGAAGGACCTCATGGATGCCCTGCTGCAAGTGAGGCTCAGTGCTGAGAACAGCAGCCCCCCGGTGCCAGGGCTGGAGCTGACAGACGACCACCTCCTCATGACAGTGGGGGACATCTTTGGGGCTGGCGTGGAGACCACCACTACTGTTCTCAAATGGGCTGTGCTCTACCTGCTCCACTACCCTGAGGTAAGGTCTGCACCCCATGGCAGGGGGCCTGGGCTCCCTCCGGCACCAGGGACATCGTGGGGGGCTTTGGGGGACGGCAGGTGCCAAAAGAGATGTCAGAACCTGCAAATAGGCAGGATCAGGCTGTGGCCATTTTCCTTCTGCGCTGCACAACCTGACAGGACATGGTGGTGATGCTCGGGTGTGCCCCACCGTGCACAGGGCAACCCCTCCCTGGGCTCCCGCCCCAGTCCTTGCTCCCTTCCCAGGTCCAGAGGAAGATTCAGGAGGAAATGGACCAGAAGATTGGCCTGGTTCGACACCCCCACCTCAGCGACCGCCCACTGCTGCCCTACCTGGAGGCCACCATCAGTGAAGTGCTGCGCATCCGGCCCGTGTCTCCCCTGCTCATCCCACATGTGTCCCTTGCTGACACCAGGTGAGACCCCCCTGGGGTGCAGCCAGGTCATGGGCAAGTGACTGTGGGGAGGGAGCAGCTGTCTCACTCTGTGTTCGCCTTCCAGCATCGGGGAATACTCCATCCCCAAAGGTGCCAGGGTCATCATCAACCTCTGGTCTGTGCACCATGACGAAAAGGAGTGGGACAAGCCCGAGGAGTTCAATCCTGGTGGGTTGGGGGGGTCCCCATCCTCCCCAGGATCAGGGGATGGCAGGGTGGGTGCAGCAGGAGAGGCTGCCCTGGGGGAGGCTTGGTGGTGGGAGGTCAGATCCTTGGGGGGCATTTGCACCATCTCTGCTTCTGCAGCTCACAGCAGGGACACACATGTGATGAACTCAGGCAGGTCTCAGGAAGAAGGGATCAATCCCTGCTGACGGCAAGTGCCCCTTCCCCTTGCAGGCCGCTTCCTGGATGAGCAGGGACAGCACATCCACTCGCCCTCACCCAGCTACCTCCCCTTTGGGGCTGGGATCCGTGTCTGCCTGGGAAAAGTCCTGGCCAAGATGGAGCTCTTCCTTTTCCTGGCCTGGGTGCTGCAGAGGTTCACACTTGAGTGCCCCGAGGACCAGCCCCTGCCCTCTCTGGAGGGCAAGTTTGGTGTGGTGCTGCAGGTGCAGAAGTTCCAGGTGAAGGCCCGTCTGCGGGATGCCTGGCGAGCGGCCTCGTGATGGGGATGAGCCCTGGATCACAGGCAGTGGTGGGGTGGGCTGGGACAGGCACACAGAGGCCATACCCTGCCTGCTCTGCAGGTGTGGGGTTGTCCGAATAAAGATGTTCCCAACACAGCATGGCTCCACCTATTTTCTGGGCAGGAGTTGGAGAGCAGGGGAGGTGTGGGATGTATGGTGGCCCCACAATTTGCTGTGAGCACTGGGCTGAGCTGGGAGGCCGTGGTGCCTCTTTGGGGCTGCTACCATGAACAGCCCCTTTGCCCCCCAGGACTGTGGGGTGGGGGCCTGTGCATAGACAACCATGAGCCATGGAAACCAGCTGCTCCCACAGCTGACTGGGGGAGAAGGGCCCACCCTAGCCAGAAAAAGGGGAGAAAGTGACCAGTTTGGCAGTTAGGGATGCCCAGGCTGTGCCCAGTGGCTGTGACCCTGGGGTGGGTGACCTTGGCTGGTCCCTGCCCTGGGAGCCGGGAGAATGAACGCATTGCGAGCTGGGAGCTCAGCCTGCCATGGGGCAGGGAAGAGCTCCCCTAGCCCTGCCTTTCTCTGCCCCGTCCCAGGACCGTGTGTCCCAACCCTCCCTGGTGTGTGGTCCCATTGCTCAGGGACATGGAGGAGCAACCAGAGGTGCCCGTACCCCACAGGCTGAGCTCAACTGCGGCCCCCAGACCCAGTGTGTGGGCACCACGGAGCCAGGGGCTGCCGAAATTCCCTGTGCAGCAGTGTGGCATCTCCCACCTGCAAGGTGTCCAGAGCACTCGCTGTCTGGCTGGATTTTGGCCATCACTCCAGCAGCAGCACAGCATTCCTGTAACACAAGGGGACGCATTTGCTCTGCTTTCACCAAAAAACACTGTGCCATGGAGGGCAGCGTGTAATTAGGTTTCTGGTTCCCTATTACTTGACCTCTTAATATTTAACTAAATAGCTATACAGTTACGGCTCAGGGCCCTCGAGGGAAAGCAGCCAGGGGTGGAGAGGAAAACCCCAGAGACCCAGCACAGTGTGACACCCCCAGCCCTGCACCCCTCTGTATTTTCCCCCTTTGCTATTTCCCTTGGCCCCTCTCTTGCTAGCAGGCAGGAAAACTGACCTAAAACCTCCCCCCATCACTAAACTTTCTACTCAGTGTGTCTATGTGTAGGTGTTCTTTCAAACCCCAGCACCTGGTTTTCATGCAGCCCCGTCATCACCTCCCATCTGATGCCAAATGGATCCTGTGGCATGAGGATGATGAAGACAATGTGTTTTCGGCCTGGCATAGCACAGGGAGCATCCTGCCTCCTCCCAGTCATTCTCGAGGGGGGCTCAGGGTGGTAAGGAGGAGCTGGAGGAAGAACTGCCATGCACATACCCGCCCCGGGGCAGTCCTCAGGGTGATTTGTGCAGATAACCTACTGGGCAGAGGAAATATAGCAGGAGTCCAGCCCCACTGCTGCTGCAGAGTCTCTGCTGAGCCCAGGCTCCTTCCCGCTCCCGTGCCTGTTTCCATCACACCAGGGGTGTCACTGGCTTTCCAATCCCTCCACCTCTGTTAGCACAGACTGAAGCTGGGTGGGTGAAGGGGGATTGGACTCAGAATGGGATTTGGGAAAACTTGGCTAAACATGATGCTCTGGGCTTTCCTGGGGACTGGCACCTCCATGCCAGCCTGGTCCTTCCCCTGCCTCAGATCCCGTCCCTGGCAGCACGTTGCAGGGAGGCTCCCCTCCAGTCTCCTGCAGTCATCAGTAACTGCAGCAACCTGATGCCTCCAGAAGCATCAGGAGGACCTCCAACACCTTTGCCAAGGCATTTGAGTTTGCTCTTGGTAAGGGAAGGGATTTTCTCCTTGCCAGAATCAACCCAGGGCCAACACTACTGTTTGCCAAGGTGCTCTCTCTCGCACATTCGCATTCACACAAGTGCTCAAGGCCAGCAGGTACCTTGGGGCAGAAACGGGGACCTTTGAACCAGAGATGTTTCTAGACTGGAGAATGCCTCCAGCTGCAGCCACTTGCACTCCACCTGTGTTTCCCCCTTTGCCAGGGCTGGCACATGCTGCAAACCCCATCACCCCAAGCCCAGCCCCGCTTCAGGGCATCTTGCCCCCTGCCCAGCTAGTCTTCTCTCAGCTGGGAGAAGATGCTGCCACAGGGGGTTCAGTGTCCAGCACCAGCTGCCCAGCACCCTGTGAGCTGAGAAACTGCCACTGGAATGGCTGCTCTCTGCTCTGGGAACGGGCAGAGACAGTGCTGATTCACACAGCTGGTATTTATGTCTTGAGAGCTGCTCTGGGGTGCTGCTGCTGTGCCCAAATCTCCAATCCCACCAGAAAACTTCACCTGGGTTGCTGGCACTGGGGCAGTGCTGGATTTGTCCCATGGTGGGTCCCAACATCCTCCCACTCCCAAGGCCCCTGCAGAAGTTGGGGTCCCCTGAGACTCAACACACACATATCCACCACCTTGGACAAGGCTTTGTTCAGATCTGGCACTGGGCAGCTCAGTGACCCAAAAGCTGGGGGGGATGAGGCAGCCATACCCACAGGAGAGCTGGGAAGAACCTCAGCATCTGCCACCAGGTCTCAGCTGATTGAGCACGGGCAGCCACTGGGAACGCTGAGGCTTTTGCTGCTGAAATAATCCTGCTGCTGTAACAGCTTGGGTTGTGTTGGGTCCCTGCCCTCCCTGGGGGGCCGCTAGGGGTCTTCACATGGGTGGAACCAGGACAGGAGGGAGAGGGGCTGAAGGGTGTGGAAGGGTCGGGAACTAGCAGTTCCATCTCCCTGATGCAAAGGGGTCTTGCAAGGGAGGAATTGGTGATGGTGGAAAGGATGAAGCTTTTTCATTCATGGCTGTTCCCACACTGTTCCCTGGGTACACCAGGAAGCAGATGTGCAGCTTGCTAAGGCAGGGCCAGAGGGCACTAGGCCTTTCCATCACACAAACTCATTTTGGGGGGTGCTACTGCACCCAGCTCAGCAGCCCTTCAAGTTTGAGAGCCTTCACTTTGCACCAGGCACTAGCTGACCCTGGACGGTGACAGTGATGGCCAGTGCAGGAGGAGCAGGAGACGCTCGGAATACCTGCAGGCTCTGCAGCAGGCATGGTGCCAGGAGAGCTGAGTAAGCACAGACCTCAGGACACAGCTGTTCACCGGCCGAAAACAAATCGAGAAACAGCCCGGCAGCCTGTGACCCCCCCGGCACAGAGACTGCAGCGCTTGCACCGCCGTCGCGACAGCCCTGGTGCAGGCACCCGTCCCATCTGATAAAAACAGATCCTTGTGCTGCAAGGATGGGGGAAACCAGCTCTGACAAAGAGCTGTGGGATGCTGCGGGGCTTGCCTGAGCCAGAGAGCTGCCGGTCTGCCTCCCCTCCTGGCCTGGTCCAGCCTTTTCCTATATAAACAAAGGAAGCAAAAAGAAAAGAGAGGGGAAAAGCCTCCCTGGGATGTGTTGCATGGGAGGGTGAGCGAACGCTGGGAGGCAGCAGCCTTTGGGGAGAACCAGTCATCTGAGACAGCAAAGGGAGTTTATTCACTGGTGCTGGACCCTGCTCCCCGTCAAACTCTGGCAGGAGCGAGTCACAGTGGGACAAAACCAGCTGGGGCATGCAGAGAACCAGAAGATTTGGCTGTGGGAGCTCGGGCTGTGTGGGGTAGGAAGGGAGCACAGCCCAGGCTCTCACTGCTGATGCGTGTCCCCAGGGGGTGAGGGGTGCTCAGGGAGCCCAAAGCTCCCATGGCCCGGTGGAACAGACTCACGCTGTCAGTGGAGTTGCTGATTTTGCTTCTCCCCAGGCTTCCTGCCCCAGAAAGCTTTCGATGACTGTGTAATGCAGAGGCTTAACTGCACCTCGGCTTTCCTTAGCCTCCAGTTAGTCAGGTAAAGCTCTGAGAGCAGGCTGCCAGCAAGCACCAAGACACAACTCCCTTCTCCTCCATTTTCAGCCAACACCCATCCACAGGGCTGTACAAACATGACACGCTATGCAGTAGGAAAATCACACCAGTGTTCTCAGAGGAGGAGTTTGCATCATCAGAGCTGAAGAGTCCCTTGGGAACATTGAGGCAGCAGTGCAGTATCCACTGGTCCCAGGAGCCTCCGTTGTGCCCAGGGGACACTCCTGCTGAGCCACCACCCTGTGCTGTTCCTCTGTCCCCACGTAACAACCCACAAGCCTGCCAGGACACCTGCCGGGTCCTTGCCCTCAGAGACAATTTTGGTGGCTGAGAACATGCAGATCCACACTGCCATGGACTCCAGCAGAAAGAGACTTCAAGGAGCATCAGCAACACCACTTAAAGCATGTTGTAAAGCAAAACATCAAGCAGTGAATTGACACTAATTTGCTGTCAAACCTGCTGCACTGTTGCAACTCAGTTTTGAAACTCCATATTCACATCTCCCATAAAACACTCACCCCTTGCAGCTGGGAACGGGTGGGGTTTGGTGCTCTGGTGTTACAGATGCACACCTGCCCATGTCCTCACAGCTCCAGCATTTTTACACCCACAGTGTGCATTTGGAGAAGAGCTCTGTTTGCCCCGTGCAGGCTTTCTACATAAGGATTAAGCGCCTTTCTAAAGCTCCAAAGGTGGTTTGGGAGTCCTCTGACTGCCTGAAGAGGATGTGTCTGAGGAGCTCACTTGCCTGGTGTCCCGCCCTGCATCACTCCTCCCCATACCAGCTGCCCAGGTTGCAGGTCTAAAAGCCTAAAGCACTGAGAGCCACTGACAGTCCTGCTCCTCCTCAGGCACTCGTGAGCTGAAGACACATGGTTTGTGCCCCGTTTGTTTCTTTATGGTCTTTAAAAGCCTGAAAAACCTCCAGGAGTCATAAAACAGGCACACCACTGCTTCTTCCTGGTTTTTGAAAACTAAGAACATCATCTCAGCTTACTGGTACTCACCTCTATGTCCAGAGAAGCAGCAGCGTGTTCCCCAGCCCTTAGGGGGATGTCAGGAAAGCAAACATGGAGATTTTTGTCTTAGGCCAACAAAAATGTTGGCAAAGGGTCTCCCATTGGCACAGGGCTGTCCTCAGGATTTACAGCAGTAAACACCACTCAGTCTGGACTGATGTGCTTTTTTAGCTTCCTCCAGTGGTGTGAGAAACAAAGCCAGAGGCAAATAGGTCCCAAATTCCTGGGGGTGGCACTGGGGGTCTTTAATTCTCTTCTCAAAAGAGACACATGGTCAGTGCATACAGCTGGAAGTGACCAGCCCCCAAGCACCTGGCTTCGAGGGCACGCACAGCCTCTCTGTCACCACTCATGCTCCAGGAATGAGGTCTCCTGAATCCCAATCTAAGTCCTTCATTCTTAAGAGCACCCTAAGACACAAACTGAAGAGCTGCTCTGATGGAAGAGAAAGGCTGTGATGGGCAAAGGAGCGAGATTCTCCCAAACCTTGTAAGGGAAGAGCATTACCCTCAAACGTGCAGGTACAGTGCTGGAATAAACACCACTTCCCTTGCTCTGTAGCCAGCACAGCACCACACACCTCCAGTTAGAACAACAAAAACAGAACCACAAACTAAAGACAAATCTTGTTCTTAGCTCACAAAATGATACACATACACACAGGCAATTTATCAGAAAAGGCATTATATTTTGGTTTCCACCTTATTTAAAACTGATTTTGGTTTTCAATCAATCAAATCTGAGTATGTCCGAGTTTGGTTTTCAATGGTTTTCCTCCCCATAACAGCAATGATCTGGACGACCACAATTACAAAAGGGACGGGGAGAAATCCCGAGAACAAGACACATAGTCTGAACTGTGCTCTCTTCCACATGAGCACTCTTGGGAATGTTAGTTTCAGCTCTTCCTTTTTTTTTTTCCTTTTTTTCCTTTTTTTCCCTTCAGGTTGTTACTATCAAAATCTCTACTGTTTATTAAAGCAAAGCTACAGTAAATTTTCTTGCAGTCTTACAGCAGGTTTTCATATTACCAGTAGGACTCGCATGCATGGATTGCAGTCACACACACACGCTCACAGACATTATACAGTAGCCAGTTGCCACCATAATAAAAAAAAAAAAAAAAAAAAAAAGGAAAGAAAGAGAAAGAAAACAAACATTCATTTCTTTAAGTGGTCATTATTAGAATCGCACCAAACTTTTGGATTAAAAAAAAAAAAAAAAAAAATACTGCACAGGTCTTCCACATGTACATGGTAAGTCATCCCTTCGCAATGGACGGAGCTCTCGTCTCCATTTGTTCAACATGCATCGCTGAAGCTTGAAGGCACTCTGGCCAAGGAGAGCCCTGTTCTTTTTTTGTCATCTTAACTCAAGTGTGCTGCTGTCGGGTGCAAAAAAAGGAAAAAAATAAAGCCAAGCCCTTTTGCAGCACACCGGGAAAAGGTCATTCGGAGACCACAGTACTTGGAAGGCAGCCCAGCTGCCTGGATTCTAACTGCTAACTGTGCTCTTGGAGGCATTGAAGGAACACACTTGTCTTTAAAAATTACATATAAAGGCAAATTTCTGCAAACCCTTTCTCTTCCAACTGCTTATGGTAGACTAACACTCCTTCTAGAAGAAACTGGTCCTTCAGTCACCAGCTTCAAGTGGGAAACTTCCTACCTGCTGTCTTAAACACTGAAGCACCCGAGATTATAGTGCTGATGTGTTCGGGCATTCATCAGCTTCAGGAAAACTTTATATTGGGGGGAAAAAAAAAAAAAAAAAAAGAGAAAAAAGATGAAAAGAAATCCCCAATGCCTCAAGAGCACTATTTCAAACCAGAACTCTTGGGCTACTGACTGCCGGCACTGTCAGAAGCTGCTCGCTTCTGGGAAGACACCTGGAGGTTGAAGCCTTATGGTGATTCGGTATCCTCCCAGGGTGAGATCTGCTGAGTTTTACTGATTGCAAGATAAAGCAGTGTTTCAGAAAACTAAAACCAACAAACACATAGTAACCATCACCAAAATCACCATTGGAAAAATTCCATTTGTTAGAAGGTCTCATTGAGAAACATCAGTCCCTGCTCCAAGGAGCAGGACAGGTATGATTAACAAAACCCAGAGTAACCCGTCCCCCGCAAGCCGGGTCTTCGAGGACTAGTCCCCACATTATACTGGAGGGGGAGAAAGAAAAATAAACTAAAAAAGAAGGTTGTATCACCTTTTCCTCCTGTTAAAGTTTTAATCCTCTTACTCCATTTTTACTTCTTTGTATTTTTTTTTCCCCCGATTCTCCCTTCCGCTTCGCCGCCTTAGCTGGGGGAGTTATTGGTACAAGAGTTTGGAGAGTCCTGCTCATTTATTGTGTTCAAGAGTACACACACCGGCTGCCGGGGCAGGTGGTGGTGGCTGTGTTCGCGGTGCTGCTCCTCGGCGGCACCGAAAAGCCCTTCCTCCTCGTCCCCGTGGGGATGGCCACTGCAGCTGTCGCAGAAGTCCAGGGGCCCGTCCAGAGCATCATCGATGAGCCCGTCAAACTCCTTGAGGTCGTCGTCGTGATGACCCCGGTTGCATACGCAGACCTCTATGCCCGAGTCGCCGGTGAAACGGCGCTGCCTGCCTGGCGTCTTGTCCTTGGCGTCAGGAATGGCGCTGCTCTGCTCTAAGCTTTCAGAGCTGTAACCTTTCAGCAGTTCCTCCTTGCACTCCGTATCCTTATCGGGACCGGCCCTCTCCACGAGCTCGGCTCCCGTGCTGGTACCGCTGGGCTCGACGCTTTGCATTTTGGCAACTGCTCGCTCGACCAGCAGGGTGGTGGGGGGCTCGGGGTCCCCGAGGCCGGGGGCCCCGGTGCTGTCAGTACTGCTGTTATTGCTGATGGGTGCTGCAGAGCTGCTCTGTGCTGGCTGCAGGCTCCTTGGCGTGTCTGGGATTGTGCTACTGCTGCCTGCTGGGATGCACTGCTGATGTAAGGCACTGTATGGTGGTGGGGGGGTCGGCGGGCGGTTCACCACTTCCTCATAGGGAGGTAGTAAATAGTTTGGCAAAAACCCTAGGAGTGGGAGGCAAGGAGGAGAAGTTATTTCAGGAGCAGCTTATCTCAGGAAACGAGTCACTAATACAGGTTGGTATGGCATTTGTCACCTACCAGCACCTTCCCACTGAAAGCTCAATAGGCTCTACAAGGGGTGCCAAAACCTGTCCCAAGTGAGGCATGTCATGTTTTAGAGAAGCAGTAAATGAGGCACAGGAGGGGCACCATTACAGGAAGAGAGGGACACAGTTGGGAACAGCAGCTTGATCTCCTGGCTCTCAAGTCTATACTTACAGCTACCAGTCAAACCTTCCTGGACCACGTACCCAATACAGACCCATAAACTGCACGGGGGAATGGCCTGTGTTGGCTCGAGGGAACAAATCCACAGCCCTTTCCAACACTGGCTTCTCAGCTGAGTTTCCATTTTCAAGAGCAAAGATTTCATCTCACAAAGCCTTGTACAAATATGAAGAGACACGAGCGGTTACAAGGAACTTGGGATCCTGGCTTTTGGTTGCTGTTTTAGTGCTGGATTCAATTCTTCTGATGCAGTCAGAATAAACTGGCAGTACCGGCAAAGGAGTTTGATTTATTGTACTAACAGCCCCTCAAATACAAGAAATATTTTGTTTACTTCTTAAGAGGGAACAAAGTAAGTCTATATAGACAGAATGGACCTAAATACTGGAAACATTTAAGGATAGAACTGCAATTTTCCATATGCAATTGCATATCCCTGGGGCTGGAGAGGAAAAGGCTGCTGGGGATGATTTCTGAGGTGGCTGCCAGAGTTTAACGGAAAAAGCAAGTTCATACATGCAATTCAGCAGTCTGTTACAGGTATCTCCAGCCAGAAGACCAAGATTTGCTGTTCTAGCACAGCGTATCAGGGCACAAGGAAAGCACAAAGTGATTGTACTTTCCCTGTGCCGTGGGCAACAGCTCCTTCATGCAGAGCCCTAGGGCTGCTCACCAGCAGCGTGGCCTGGGAACCACAGCACGGGGTGGGAGCCAGCACGGTCCCTGCTGAGGCTTCCAGCCAGCACCTCCACCCAGTCTGTGTGACCAAATTTCATGAGGCCACTTTCCACATCTCAGTCCCACCAGCAGCAAGTGCAGGCTGGAAAGGAGGAGCCTTTGCAGAGAAACACCCAGGGAATCACTGCACTCTCAGGGCTAGGTGTGAAGGTGCTGTAGCTGGTGTGGTTCAACTCCAGAGTCAAGGGGCTTCAAATGCATCCAGCAGCTTGGAATATACCACCTCTTGCCTGCAAGTCATGGTTAGCAGCATGGCTAAGTGCCCACTGCCTCCTGCTGAGTCCAACCGCTTCTCCTCCTTCCACCCAAGACAGGAAGCTTGCTGCTGCCCTGCTCCCCATGATCTCCAGGGAAAACAGTGTGAGATACATACGGAAATAAAACGGCAGGGCCGAGTAGTTATGGGCTTCCCGGTAGGCGATCAGGTTGATCTCGTGTTGCCGCTGCTGGGCCTGGAGACGGTGCTTGGTGCGTCGGTGATGGCAAACACAACAGCAGCTGAGGATGATGATGATGGTCCACACCAGCCAAAACCCTGCAGTGGGGGAGAGTGAGTGTTAGCCACAGTGCGAGAGCCACATCCAAACCCAGGAAACCCCAAGAAGCCCATGGAGGAGACCATCTGAGAGCCTGGATCTGAACCCCACACTGCCCTAAACGTGTGTAAAATTGACCCAAATGCATTTTGCCAGGAGGCTTCGACATAGACCTCCCTGCCTGTGTGGGACATGCCTGTTTGGGCAGCCTTGCCAGAACTGGGTAGCTGAACGTACTTTGGTACAATGTGGATCATATTCAATAGGTACAACTCTGTACAAGAACTAAGCTCCCCACTCCATTGCTCCTACCCCTTGGATACCATTTCTTCTAGCCAAAAATATGAGCAGAGCTGTGAATAGCATTGAACTGGCCTCCCACAGCCATTTGGGTTTGAAAATAACAATCAAGACACAAAAGACACTCTGCAGATTGACCACAGAAGAAGAGAAAAACCCCAAGCACTATGTTTTGCTTTTGTTTGCACTGCTCTTTAATTTCCAGTCCAAATCCTTCATTGTTACGTTTAACAAAAACATACTCTTTTTGCATAAACGTCTCAAAATATTTTTAAAACTTATTTTTGCATTCAATGTCTTAAATTATCCAAAATTAAATTAAACTAGCCCCCCACTCTGAATCCTCAAGAAACCTAACTCGTGCTCCTTTTGTGGTCACGGTTGGTTTCTGTGCACTGTTGTACTGTACGTACATTGCTCCTTAAAAGGGAATTTTAAAACAGCACTTCCTGATTTTTCCCCTCTCCCTCCAACATGTGGAATAACACCCCCTTTCCACAAATCCCCCTTCACTCTTACATGCACTAGAAAATGTTTCCAAGACACACTGCAAAGAGCTACAATATTCAGTCCCGATTAGGCTTTTGTCTCCTGCAACTGCAGCCTACAGCTCTACCTGCCTTCAGAGGTTCTGTAATCTCCATCTTTTCTAAACTCAGTTTTCGCAGCTAAGGATACCGGGCGAGCTCCCCCTTAGAAATATACAGGTTTGGCAGCCACTGCTCAGTGGAGATCACAACACTTTTTCTTTCCCTAAGACCTCCACCACTCTTCACTACTCAAACTGTCAAAATGAAGATTCCTAGTGCTACTAGCCTGTTTTTACAATGGCCAGTTTGTCCTATGGGATCAAACTGCTTTTCTCTCACCACTAAAAACCTCTAGCCCTGCCTTTACAATACCTGGATGTTTTCAGCATCCCTTGCTGAGTTCCCAATGTTTTCTCTGCTAAGAGCTGGGTGGGGAAAGGTGAACAGTTTAGGAATTTGAAGAACGAGTGGAGTATTGCTTTGGCTCAGGACAAAGTGCATTCGATCCCTATCACCCATCTCAGAGACCTGCACTTACTGTTTGTAAGTGAACTGGATATGCCATATCGTGCCTCTGAGCATTTTGAGCAGGGACTTTCACCTCCCTGTGTTGTAATCCAAATTCCTCATGTATTTTGGCACTGCAAACTGATATCTTTCTCTTACCTTGCGCAATCTATTTCCCTAATCAAATGGAACCTGCCTTACACACAAACTTATCAAAACCTGCTACCAAATGAAGGTGTTACATGCCCCCCTTTATTTTTTGGCTTGGTTGGAAATGAAGGTTCCTGGGTAGTTTCTCTAGCCAGCCTGCTGAGCTGTACCATGAAGGGCAGAGAGAAGACTGTGATCTTCACTCCAGAGAAGCAAAGGATGAAGAATTCAAGATGCCTTCTGCACTTCCCAGACCAAGCTGAGGAAGTGTCCGCTGCCCTCCCAATACTCTCCTGCTTCTGTAAAAAACCCTTTTTATATAAACTAAAAGGATTGGTCTAATCCACTCTCCCCTCCTGACTCAGGCATTCGCCACTACCCAAACCTTGCTACACAAACCCAATACTTCAACTGTCTCAAATTTTGAAGATTCTCACCAATACACTTTATTTCTTGCTAAGAGAAGGTCCCTTGGCTCTTGCTTGCTGAGGAAGCAAGAATACACTCATCAAAACCAGGTCACAGCATGCCACCATGCACTGAGGCAGGCCTGCAGTTCATCTTCTAAGTACTCCTTATTTTCGAAGAGCAGTCCGTGATCATGAGTTCAAAAACAATGGAAAATTACACCCAGCTATCCAGGGATTTTTGCTACAGTTATGAAAACAGATGCTTTTTAACACATTTGATCACGTTCTTTCCCAAGATTCTCTAGATCCGATGGTAACAAGCAGCATTTAGTTAGTTAAGATGTCCTGGAGAACTGCCACTGTTAAGCAATCTCAGCTGTAGCAGCCAAATATTTCTGCAGGGAATGGGAATAACTGCTCCCACCCAAGCCTGCATCCAGAAGATTAAAAAAGTATTTCTTTAGAAAACTTCTCTACCCGTTCCAAAAAAAGTCCCAAAGTGCTTTGCAGACAAACCAATGCACAAGCTCAGAGCAGGGGTCAAAGTAAGCTCAGCCATTCCTGGGAAGAGGTGCGGCAACTCTGTTAACAACAGGCAGTAACAATGTACAACAGCTTAGGATAATAAATTAATGTTGGATCCTACTGAAACTGCAGGTGGCATTTTAAGTAAACAGACCATAATTTAGTGGACTGCAATCTGGCCACAGTACCAGGAACAACACCTCCATTCCCATGCAAAGGGTCTGTGCACACTCTCAAGCACCAGTGGATGAGATCTGCTGTTTTTCATGAGAACTTTCAGAAAAAGAACCCACTAATACCACATTATTGCCTGGTTTCCTTAACCACTGACACTTCCTAGAGCTTCTAGGAATTACTCAACGCCTGACTCAGAATGAGCCCGAGGACTTGCCTGGCTGATCACAACAGATCAGCAGCATGTGCCCACCACAGCCATTTGCTGGCCCAGCTTCTGGAGTCCCCTTTAATGGCTTTGTTCCCACCTTGTGACCCAACAGCCCATCTGTACTGCAGACTGGAAGGCCCCCCAGTGCATCAGAAGCAACAGGATTGGACACAATGGGTGCTGAGGCACACAACAGGCTTCTTGGTTGTTGCTTGGGCAGGGGTCCCAGTGCTGAGAGTCCAGGGCCTCCATAAAAGGCTCTACAACACCCCCTTGCCACAAGTTTGGGCACAGCTGCAATTCTGGCTGCAGAACAGAAAAACTGTAAAAGTCCAGCAAAAATATAGTATGGTCATTTATTTGGAATAAAGCTATGTGTGCAAGGCCAAGTGCAATTGTAAATATTATGTCTAAGAGCATGGAGTGAACAGTGAGGACATCCATAGCTGAGCTATGCATTTGTACACCTGGTGAGGCTTGGCTTCAAACCAGGAGGAGGGAGCTGAGCCAAGCAGACCACTGGCCCGCGCAGGCAGTGGCTCATTTGGCAGGAGGGGAATTTCAAATTCACCCAAAGACAACACTACACAAGCAGGAAACACGGAGACCGAGAGCAGCTGCGGTAAACGCTAACACCTCCTTCCTTCATGGCAAAAGCAGGTACCAGCTCTGCCTCGTGCTAGAAATGGGTGAAATGTACAGAGGCAACTGAAGTTTGGCATTGAAAATACTCTAAAAGCCAAGTAAAACCGAGCTTCTAGTTGTCTTCACTATCCGCAAAAGTACTCCCTGCTTCCAAAAGCCTTCCTGCTGCAGACACTGGAAAAGCAGAAAAGGGCAGGAGACACTGGGCATCCTGAGCCAAGTCTGCCATTAAACGTCTGATTTGAGAATATTTCCCACAGCCAATCTGGCCGTAACCACTGGGAACAAAAGCTCGTGGCAACCTGAGAACAACATGGCACATAAAGAGCAAAAAGGGTCTTTGGATAAACAGCTCCTGATGGACAGCTGGAGCAGAAGGAAGGTACCAGACCGCAGTGAAACCGGCACCAGGGAACCATCTGAGTTGAAGGCAGTTTCAGGCTTGCTCTTGGTTCATGGAAGAGTCAGAAGTTGGAACACTCTCCTGCCCAATAAAGGCTGAGTCCTGAGAAACACTGCTATATTCTTTGTCAAATTCACTGGTGATGCCAATGGATGGATAATGATGCAACCAAAGGTGAAAGAGAGCCAAGGAGCTGATTTTTGCCAAGAGATTTTCCTGCTAGAGCATCAAACCTTCCATAAAAATAAAAAAAAAGAAGTACCAATTGCTTACTAAGCATCACACAGGCTTAGAGCTCTAAGCTTGACACAAGTGGCCAAGCTCAGGGAATCAGAATGGGAGCTGCAGAAACACCTGGGAACAGAATTAGCTCCCACAAAAGCTATCCCTCGCAAACTGAGGCAATATTGAAGAAAGAGAAGGATGCTACATTTACAGCATCCTTGGGAAAGGGAGCCCCATCACGTGGTCATGCACCAGAGATATTTTCTACCAGCTGTGAAAGAACATACCAGGCCCAAGGCTTGAAGAAAAACCTTTCTACGACACAAACCACAGTTTTGCTCAAAAGTAATTAAGAACAAAACAACATAAGAATTAAAAAATCAGAGCATTCGTTACTCATGAAAAGGGAGGGAGCAATGTTTGGTCTGATGCTGTACTGTATTTGATGCCTGGGATGTTGCCATCAGCATTGCTGTTGAGGGAAGCTCCTTTTATCCTGTGCAAAATGGAAAATGTTTTCTGGAGCATTCCAAGGGTAGGAACAGAGAAATCTGCCCTCAAGTTCATGGTAAACTTGGGCAAATGCCATGGCTCTGTTGGCAGGAAGTCCCCTAAAAGCAAGCCAAAACATACTGTAAAGTGCCTTTGTGTCTGCCCGACAAGCATCTGGGTAATAGCTTTGGCTCCATGAGAGCTGGTTCTGAACAGACGGAGAAGGGAGACAATTTCATTGACTAAGAAGTTCCAAATGGTGGCCTCACAGTCAGCCATGGCTGGAAAAAATTATCTTTCTCAAGGCCAACACTGTCATCAAAAGTAGAAGAGAGATTTACTTGGTACAACAACCTGGATGCACTGGGGTTTAGTCGTGTCTTCTGGCAGAGAGACCCCATTGTCTCTTGCCACTGCGGACATGAGCGTGTACGAGTAAATGCTGCTGCTCAGGAAATCCAGATGAAGGATCTAGGCCATAGGCCTATGAACATTTTAAGAATTAAAAAAGAAGCTGCTGAATGACATGGTCCTCTCCTGCTTGTCTCATCCATACCTCCTGCTGCTTCCTCCACCTCTTCCTGTGCCAGCACAAAGTTGTGCGCAACTGTGGTTTGAACGGGTTTGAGGAAAGCAGAGCAGGTTGAAACTCATTTGCCAAACACAACAGCAGTAAGAGAAAGACTGACTTCCAATGACAGCTTTATGTCACTTTAAGTAACTGGAACTGCAGTCCCAGCTTGACCACACTGCAGGAAAGTTACTGAATATTTGCAGAGTACAATGGGAAAAGAAAAAAGCTGAAGACATCTCCAGCTCCTGCTTGCTTGCTCCCAGACTGGTAACACCGACAAAAGGAGATGGAAGTTCACTGCAGTTGGATTCTAGTTTCCAGAATAGTGTCCACTGTACCCAGGCACACCCAAAGAGAAAAGGTGGAGAAAGACAGGTTTCAGAAAAGCCCTTTGCTTATCTTGTAATGAGAGTGAACTTGACATACAGGACCGTGGGTGAAACAGCACCAGCCTTTCCATGTTGTTTAACACAGCCCAGGTGGAAGTGGTCACACAGGGCAAAAGTCAGCATCTGCACAGCCAGGCTGTGCCAGACAGTTTGCCTTCTGCTTTGGAGCTAGGAATTTTACTGAGCCAGACCAGAACACACTTAAGGTGATTTAACTGTCTGGATTAAGATACAAGAAGTCCCAGGAAATCAGGAAATAACTCCCTCAGTGACCCTATTTATCATGAGTTTCTGTACAGCTGAGACATCTGTTGTTTGCCCCATATTGTCAGTGAGGCTTTGTCCTGAGGGGACTATCACTGAAGCACAGCTGAAGAGTAACAATGGCCAAAGGGGAAGTTTGATACACCTTGGAAAGAGAAAGCAAGTACAGCCACGTAGGAGGCTGGGTCAAAGGCAAGGAAGATCACAAATCCCTCTCTGAAAAAGGATGTGGTTATACTGAGGGATAAAACAACAAGGGGTAAGGAAGAAAACGTGGGACTGATGCAGTGTTTGACTGAGGGTTTTGGAGACCGCAGCAAAGTCTTGGAAATAAACTCTTATTCTAAAGCTGACCTGGAATATGTATGTGGTACAGCAGTTGCTTTAGTTTTAGCAACTAACCAGATCCTTGCCAAAATTTTCTGGCAGCATGCTTTTTGGGGAAAAGAGCTGTCTAGCGATTCCAAGGGGAAACGTGCCGAGATGAGCAAAATGTTCAAAATCAGCAAAAACATTGACTGTGTTGCTTGCAAACTGAATGTTTTTTTCCAGTACAACTCTTCCGCTAGGACCTAAACAGTCAGGATTTTTTTTCTTTTCTTTCTTTTAGAAACAGAGGGTCTCAGAATCAATGCTCAACCAGATGAAAGGAAGCAAAGAAGGCACATGCAACATCTGAATATTTACTCACCACCAGTGCTGGTTTGTTGTGCAGCACCTGAATGACTCAAGACCCTCTGACTCTGAAATCCTACAACTTTTTGCATCCAGTGACTGGCTGCCTGTTTCCATGCTCCACAATTCCTGAAGCACAGCGTACTATTTTTCCAACCGTGAAAATTACTTTCTACAGCTTTGCTTGCTGTGTTCAGAGCCTCTGGAATAATTTAACTTCAAGCTGGTCCTCAAAATAGGCAAGGAGAGAGACAAGGATGGACATCAGGAGATCTGGATTTCATTTTCAGTCCACGTTATACACCTAAACTTTGGAAAATCCAGAACATCTGAGCCTTACTTCTTAACCTTCAAAATGCGGGAACAACGTTCCTCGATAACCTTCTCTCCTGTATTTTGAAAAGCGGTATTTTGGAACATTTAAGCAATAAGACACCTGTCAGGCCTGGACAAAGGCCAATACTGGAAAACTCCAGCAAATCACAATCACACCATACAGACCTGAATAAAAACTGCTAGTAAACAAAACCCATTGGCTGCTGCCATTCTCCCAAGACCTCACCCGTGGGGACTGTGAGCTCTCTGGGGAGCCCAAAGAAATTCTTAGACTAAAACACTGACCCAGCTCATCCACCACCCAAACAAACACCTTTCCCTAAGTGAGGAAATGCAAAAGTGAAACTATTTCTTCCATTTTACTTTTTATGATAATGTTCCAAAAAAGTTAAATATATAATGCACCTTTTTCCCCAATATTACCAGCTACCAAGCTTGAGCTAAGAATTAATTAGACCTTTATATAGCTATTAGACCTATATATAAAAATCTGAATATAGTTTTATTATTGGCAACATGGGACTTTTTTTTTTAATAAGAGATGGGTGGGGAATCTGAACCAGGCTGTTATCTAATTTTAAACACAGGCTGTCCACCTGCTTGGCATATCATATTCTCCATTCCTCCACTCCACCCCTTAACAAAATAATACCTTGATTTTACATCCTATTCCACTGCCCTCAACGACTGGTTTATGATTACTACAATCTTACTTGCTGCCTAGAAATGTTGACATCAGCCATTTTCAAAGACAAACTTCCCTCAAATTCCTAAACAGGGAAAAAGGTCCTTTTTACAGGAAACATTTCAAGTGGCCACAAAACAGGATCATGTTTCATAAGCCATGTCCAGCAAAGATAGACTAGTTTTCTTTTCCATTTCAAATGCCACCCTCCTCTGCTTCTTCTTCCCACAAAGCTGTGGTGGTAAATAAATCCAGGATTTAATTCAACAGGACTAGCAAAAAGGTCTGTTTTTAGGCACACAAAAGCACTGGTGGTCTGAGAAGGTCGAGAGAAGCAAAAACTTCTCAAAAGCTACCTCAGCACACACATACATTGATTAAAATCAAAACACAGAAAACCATGAAGCCATACTTAAACGGTGCTGCTAAGTTAACTGTTCATTAACCAGAAGTTATTATTAACTTTTAAAAAGCTAATCTGTTCCCAAGCATGTCTGTTGCTCTCCACTCCATCAATTCACTGCTCATATTAAGGCTATTTACATACACTCACTGCTATTCACCTTGAAGGTCTTGAGTGCCTCACATCATGTACCTACCAAAGGTACTCAACAACTGGAGCAGCAGCTAAACTCACAAGCTTTAAAATATGAGTTTTCATTTAAAGGACATGCTCCCTCTGTGACTCCTCCCCTCCATCGCAGACACTATTTTTTTTCCAACACTCATAATGGCAAAGCAAGCTTTGAAAACATTAACTGATTTTAAATTGATGTCCGATGTTCGCCTGAATTTGCAGAAAGCCTAGAAAACAGGTGTCATGTTTGCATTATTCCCTTCACCTCAGCGTGGTACATGATGCTCTTTGCAATGCAGAAGGGATGTGAATCTCCACAGAGAAAACTATTCCTCCTGAGGAACCATCCAGCAGCATGTGCCACCACCGTGTTTATTCCATGAGCTCAGCGTGACCTGTGTGCTTGCTCTAGAAAGAAGCCTGGAATATTCTGCCTCCTTCTAACAAAATCTGGTTGTATCTTCCAATAATTTTTATGATGCAGCCAGGCACTGCCAAGTATAAAAGCCTGTGCCATACTGAGAGCACAAAGACAGCTAAACCATCCCATTAAAATGGCAGGGGGCTATTGTTCACACTGTAATGTTTGTGTGCAACACAATTAAGCCTCTCTCTCAAGATGTCCTTGGGAGAAACATGGTGACCGTGCAACAAGCTCCAGTGTGCAGCTGTACTCCACGCTGTTGCTCGATTTAGATCCTGCTTGCCACGGAGTCTGTAAACCCTTGCACACATGCATCTTCCTCTGTATTCCCACCCACACAAATCCAAAACTGAGTTTGACCTTCCCTACTTTGCTTTGTCCATACATCCCCATCAAGTCCGAACAAACTCCTGCCATCTGTCCTGCCTGTGCTGCCGACTGCTACAATCTGATCCAGGCAGTTCAAGGCAGCCATGTATACAGGCCTGTTTCTTAGCCTGCTAGAGTCGCTGGAGCCAACCCCCTCCCCCCCATCCGGAATTGCTTCTTGAGCTGTTTGGACACTGTGGAAAATATGCTGCTGTACAAGGTCTGCAGTACATTAAAATCCTACCATTAGGATGGACACAGTCAGCCACTAAAGTCTGATGTACAGTGTGCCTTGAAGATGTCTATTAGAGTCCTGTTTAGTTTACAACCACATCCTCCATGCTTCGCTGGCTAATTTGAAAAGTAAAAGCATGTTTCCAGGCTAAAAGATGAAGTGTCAGCTATTCCTGTCCTTGGGTCCAGCTTAAGTGACAGTCTTTGTACATATAACACGTTTCCACACGCACGCTACTTCGGCAGAGTGAAACTGTGGGCACAACAGAGGGATTAAGTAGAAAGCACAGTTGCATAAAAGCTAGAAGTTACCAGTGGGCGTGGTAAGAAAGTATCTCCAGTCTCTAAGGTACATGTACAATGCCCAGGGTTTCACATTTCCAAATTCCAGGATCACAGATGCCCTATCAGCCTAGGCTCCTGGCAATACAACTGCACGTCAACATCAACGTTCAACCCTCTGTGCTCCTCCTCGAGAAAGGAAGACACCATCAGACTGGAACAACTAGAAGTTTTCCTTTAAAATTTGGCATATTTTCCTTTCCTTTCAACTTCCCATTTTTCCATATATCTTTATCAGTTTTGCTGACCTGCTTTGACCTATCTGCTGCCATCTAAAGGGACTTAGCAGGTATGGTCACTCAACCACTCACTGGAAACTTGGGTAGTTTTAAATGCCACATTTTGGGAAAGAGGAGATAAGAGGGGTTGCAATGGGCAATGAGTGTTGCATTCAGCATTCAGCCACTGCAAGCCCACAGGATTTGCCCAAGACTCTCTCCCACCCAAAAACTCCAAACACAATGAGTCCTGAAGAGAATAAGCACCCTGGCTCTCCTCCTTGAAAAAACAGCTTTAAAAAGATAAATCAGATTTCAACTGTTGTGCTTGCAAAGAACTAAAACAATAAGATGAAAGACACTGAATTAATTCCCTGTTTGAGTATGTCAAACTCCAGTGTTGTGTCTGCATTTCTCCCCCAAGCCGGTTTCCTCATACAATGTTATCTTGAGTATCCTCAGTATTGCCCAAATCAGTGAGAAAACCAAACAACAGTGGCAAGACGACTCATTACTCCTCAGAAAGCACCCATTGTAACAATCCTATTTCCTTGTCATATCAGGTCAGCTCCGGATTGTGCTGCAGTGAAATGGCAATGCATAACAATGCCTGAATACGAAACGGCACAGGACACCAGCCAGACCTGTAGTATGGTATGAGAGCCATGCAGATTAGGAAGGGAAGCCATGCAAAATGGAAGGACTTACACCAGAGTTCATAGTAGTAGTTGCAACACTGGGATTGTCCACAACAGTGGCCCGTTTCACATATGTAACTTTGATTGTTGACACCCATGCAGGTTTCCTTGTCCTAAAATTAAACAGACACACTTTTAAGATGCTTTGTCAGTATATTCTGTAAATGTTTTACACAATGATCTGCAAGCATTTTAAAAGTACAGGTTATGGCCTTGGGAAACTCTAAAATACATAAAGAAGTTAAAAAACATCTAAGGGTCACCAAAAAACATAAAGGACTGATCAGAAGAAAACCCTGTACCTCCAGACCCATGAGTTACATTGTTTAGCACCCAGTCAGCATTGCTTTCTCATCATCCCTTTTCTTTTCCATTAAAAGTTACCATATTTTAGGAGCCAGGCATTATGGCGTTTGTTCCACATTGTGCACAATATGGATGCATTAACGGGGCTGAATGCCAAGCAGAAAAAATAAAAGGAACATTATAATTTGAGAAAAGACTGCTTCAATTCATTTAGATCTAAATGATAATTACAACATGCTCCTGCAAGATTCCAATCTGATTCCTTCACAATTAGCCATGTGCTTTGTGTAAGATCAGCATTCCTGTAAAACTTCCTGCAATAGCGAAGTAGGCCAAGAGCAGAGCCAAATCAGCTGTAGTGTATCACCCAGCAGGTCCTCAAGACCTCAAGAACTATGGTGTGAGGTCTCAGTTCCCCATATGGTGCACCACTTCACAGAAGTCTGTGTTTTCCTGCTAGTCTGAAAATATGGGTGCAAAAAAGTACAAAACACAAGAAAACAGAAGCATTTTACAGGTTGTGGTTCATACATCCTCTAACAGGTTTTGGGGCAAACTGGATGTTAGAAGAACAATACACAGTTTAAGAAACAAACAAACCTTAATAAAAACCACTGATGTTGCAAACAAACCTGTAACAAAATTTTAAAATTTTTACTTTCTTTCACTTAAAATTTATTATAAGGAAAAGAAAATGCTGGGATGTTTATACAGAAAGATATGTTGAAATAATTAATTTCTTAAGTACCACCTTTCAAATAAAAAAAAAAAAAAAGAAACCACAAACCACAATACACCAAACTGCAAAAGCCCAACAAAACCCAGCCAGCTGTTAAGAGCAGCAAGCCCAACCAGCAGGATACAGGGATGCACATCCGTAGGTGCCAACACTTGTTGAGCTGCACTGCTCCTCTCTTTTATGGGAGTGCACCATGGCCACATTTCTCACAAGCCTCTCACAAGCCACCCGACATGCAAGGGGATGTTTCCACCTCTAATTGCAGAGGCTGGTAGCCTCTTGTAAGAGACACTGCTGAGCTGGCATGGCATTTTCTACTTCAGGCATGCTATTCATTCCAAAAATTGTCATTTTAGTCAGCAAAAGAACTAGAAATAGGACACATCTGTTCTCTTATCTGTTCGTACTAGTTTATTTACACTTTTCCTCATTTTTGTTGGTATTGCAGAGTTAATGTAACTGATAAACAGCATAGATTTTGGCTCTCCTATCAACAGAATTGAGAAATTAAGATGCCATTGCAAAATTGCAATCCTGTTGATAATGCACAAGCCAGAAAGCAACTGAGGTCTGTGGTTGTGACACATGAAGATCAGTGTGACCTGCTGAACCAGCCACTGAATCACATGGAGTTGGTGAAAAAGTCCCACGGTGCCATTTCAGAATCTCCTCTGCATCACCACATTGAACTATCCCTGACCACCTCTGATTTACTCCCCCAAAATTTGATCCATTCAATGTTGTCTGCTTCAAAGAGCAGCAATAAGGAACACATCAGTGTCATTTGGCAGCAGCAGCTTATAACAGCTTCAGCATCACTGTATTTTTTCCCACTTAAGAACTTGCAGCAGTCCTGATTTCAAAGACTTTCATCACACTGTCCTTTCATTTGAACTTCCCAGCACCCTCTTGCCAACGTTATTATATGTGAAAAGACCTTTCCACGCCGCCACATGCTTATGTGCACGGTTGCCTCTTGTTAGTCCAGCTGGCTAACACGTGTGTCAGTGTACATGCTGAACAGAAGATCCTCAGCAGCTAGGTTGGTATCCTGCAGGTTGTTCCTGGAAATCAAGTCTCAAGCAACATCCTGCTTCCCATCTAGTTTAAACCTTGCTGTCCAGAGCTTCTTTACACACTGACCAAGACAAATCATCTTCCTTGCTAACGCGTAAGAACTTGTACCTTCAAATAGTCTCACGGTTCTCTTTCAGTTCCCACAGTTCAGAAGAGTCAGGGTTTTAAAGTACTTGCAGTGCCAACCACCAGCCATGCCCCACGAAGCCCAAGCAGCTCCTTTTGGAGCCCTTCTGCAGCCCTCTGCCAGCCCAGACACCAATGAGTTTTTGGGAACTATCAGACTTGGTGCAACGTGTCAGGCCCAGAACTGTCACTCATGTTTCTAAACAGTTTCACAGAATCAAGGAATAATTTAGTTTGGAAAGGATCCCAGCGGGTCACAAGGTCCGACTACTGCTCAGAGCAAGGCTACCCCCAACACTAGGTTATGCTGCCTGGCACAGGGAAAGAGATAAAATGTAAATGCAACAGATCTTCAGAAATAAAACTCGACTAGGGAAAGATTCCAGCACAAGGAGAGCACTGTTTGGGATATGTTACAGGTGTCTCCTTTGCATGGAGCATTTCAGTCTCCTTTCCTCTCCTCACTTATGTCAAGTATCATTTCTGTGAAAAGCTGAGCCCCTGTACAGTTTCCTGCACCTTTTCTGCAAGTCGAGGAAGAGATTATGCATGGCCACCATGGCCATGACAGAGACCATGACATTTTTTATTAGGAAACTTCCACCTATTGCCAAGCTCTTTGATCTGACTTCAAGTTCTATTTAAATTCCAGGCTGCATTTTTCATACCAGCAGTGTTGTACTATTTCTACTTCCTTCTACTGTGCATTCTTTGTGCATGGTGCCAAACTGTAACTACTTAAGACATATCAGCAATATAGTTATCTGCAGTCTAAATGTCTCCTGGAAACAATATCCCAAGTACTTGTGCTATGAAAGCACATTGTTTCCTCTTTCACACTAATAGGCATGGACAAGGCACAAGGGCTGAAAGAGTAGTTTTACAGAGAAGAAAAATATATATGGAGGAAAAAAAAATCTCATAGAAGCAAAGTTGGGGCACTCACATTTTACTGACCTGCCTTTGTTTTTAATCTCCATTGCAAGTAGCATTTGTAATGATAATTTTTAATCATTCTTAGCAAAACTGATTTTGTGTTGAACTATTACAGAGGTTTTGGGGGGGGGGGTTTAGGCAATCTTATGAAAACAAGGAAGGGGGAGGGTTTCTTTCCAAAAGCACTTTATTCCCCAATAGCCCGGCGCTTATCACATTCCAGAGTAGACTTCCCTACAGTCTTGTTTTCTTGTTGTCCAAGTACATCCCTCGCCACCATCCTTTGTTCAGCTAACTGCAGACGCCTCCAGGCAGGATTACTAAGCAGGATCTATGTGGGTCTGCTGTCCAAGAGCATTCACCTCCATTAGTGCAGAATATTCTTGTTTCCTGACTAAGAAGCCAGAACATGTCATCCTTTATCTCCCACCTGCAAAGCCTAAGAGATTCCCAGCTAATTTCGAGGGATTTGCTTTGTCCAGTAAGTCAGCATGTACTCTAGGCCCCATGGACATCACTGCTTCCCTGGCATCATCCTAAAAGCTGGTCTGAGAACTTGAAATCAAGGGATCCCTGACACACATTCCAAGGGTGGGAGTTTTCAGGAGAAAGTCCTGCAGTCCTGGAGCCTGTGTTCCCTCCCAGTCCAGTCCAACAGAAACCATTTGTGAAATACGATACAGGTTCTTTCTCATGGAACTGGTTGAGTTGGGAAGACCTCATCTTGGTGCATTTTGAGAAAATACAGTTCTTTGTATTTTAGATGTGGCATCTTGGATTAGTTTGCACAAGTCAAACTTTATAAAGCAATTCTGAATAAAAACAAGACTTTTTTTTCCAACTTATTTTCTTGTTAATATTTGGCATTTGTGGTAAACCCACAATCATACTGGTAATTCTGTCAGTAGTACGCTTTTGCTGTCAAGTGCTTTTACAAATAAACCTTAAAATATCCAACAGTGGCAGGTATAAGAGAACTTAAGGCAGTGCCGTATGTTGTCACATCTGAAGCGACAGCAAACAGTAATGTCACTGCCAAAGAAAAAAGCCAATTATTTTCTTTACCTTCCAGTTTAGTATTAGACCTTTGTTGGAGGTCTACACGACAAATTAAAGGTCAAAATCAGGGGCACGATGAAGACAAGAGGCATTCACAGAGGTCTGCAGGTTGACTAACTGCTCCTCTCTGCAGAGAAGGATGGAAGAAACATCTTTATCCTACTTTTGTAAAGGTTTTCAGTACTAAATGGTTGGGTTTCATACCCATAAATCTGACAGGATTTACTGCATCTGAAGCCAATGCAGGAAATGAAGGGAAATGAGAACTTGATTGACAGTGGAGTATCATCAAAATAAAAGGATCAAGGCACTTCACACTCTTCTACTCTCCAAAGTCAGCATTTAACCCAGGAACATTGTTGCTACGTCAGAAGGGAGAAAGGTGAAGATGAGCAAATTCCAGGCTAGTGTGGCTATTTTCCAAGCTGAAAATTAATATGTGCAACTGCAGCAACAAACACTACAGCCCACACTCAGAAGTGCATAGTTGGCAGTGAACCACCTACAAAAGATGACTCCTCAGTTGGCATTAACCAGGTAACCAAAACCAGCAGTGGTCGGTATCATGAAATCTAATAACCACTTTAGGTTTTTGCTCTGTCTCTTCTTTCCACAGAAATCCGGTCTCCTTTACCTAAATATGAGCACCTTGCATCTATTTGTCCTCCATGTGTCATTCAACCTGCCGGAATATCTGTTCATCCTAACCTTGTCAGGATATCCTGACACCCTGGGAAACAGTTGGAAATATGACTTGCATTTACTGACAGCAGTTCAGAGGCCATTCCTGTCTAGAAGGACAGACAGTTTTTTAGACTTAATTTCCTATTTTTTCCATACTTCAGTACAACATTTGTCAAGGTGCTACACAGCAAATTACTATCTGAACTGAAAGAGATAGAGAATAATAACAGAATGACAGGGGGAGTAAGGGACTGAATAACAGGCGTACAAACAGTGGGACACAGAGAAAAGCCCAGCAGCAGGCTGCAGGGAGACTGCCAAAATGGCATCTCCTGAAGGGCAAGATGTGACTGGTTTTAACAGGACTCTGGCTCAACCTGTGACCACTCCAGACCTTCTGGTTTCACGGCTCTTATAGGGACTTTGGTAATAAGCATGCATTTAATAATAAATAAAAATCCTGACCTAGTTATTTCACTAATCTCATTACTGGCAGGCAGCAGTCCCTTGCTCTCGGTACCCAGACACACCCATAACAACAAGCAGGATGGATTCAAGCAAGTGATATTATCTTCAAAAAAATGTATTAAAATTTTGAGTATTAATATTTTGAGTAACTCACAATCAGTATTTAAACCACATATATTTTTGAAGCATCCTGAGTAACAGAATGGAAATGACTGCCAGTATATTAAATATGTCAGAAACAACTATTTGATATCCACTATTTATTAGTTCCCACTTGGCTGTTACTCAATCTCACATATCAGACTATCACTAGTGCTGGTGATCGTTAGCCAAGTGCACCAGCAACAGCTCATGAGAATGCAAACACAAACCTACCAAAGATGGGCATCTCTGTCAGATAAGGCACTCAAGCGTTAGCAGGTCAAAATTGCTACTGAAAATACTAGGCTGGAATGCCAAATCCTGCCACAGGTTTACTGCAGTTGCTGGTTTGCTAGCAGCCCCCTGGTTCCTATTCAAAGTAATCCTAAATAAAAACTCACTAGATCCTTTCAGAGAAGGATCCTAGGTGGGACCACAGCAAGGACAGGTAGAACTGCTGGGGAACTCTGGATCAGTCCTGACACGCAGCTCAGGACTGAGAGACCTGGGTGAGTCTGCACTGAAGTCTCCAGACATATCCTGTCTTCACAAACACTACACTTGTTAGTCCTCTGGAATATGAAATCAAAAATCCACCATCTGAGCATGTGTCATGCCTTTGGTGGGTTCAATTTAACAAAAACACATAAGATTGCCAAAGATGAAAGTGGCTTTGGCTGCTGGGAGTTACTGGAACCTCGGGTGCCAGGCCCTGCCAGCACGACAGGGGACAGATTCCTGTAAGCCTGCCTTATGACAGACAGCTGAGGCCAGGAAATAAATCAAGTCTGGACATTTCTTCATAAGTCACCCACCACAAATTTTGTTTTGCTGAACATGGAAAAAAAATTGTAATAAGTGCAAATACCCAAATACTTAAAAGCATAATAAGTGGGGGGAGAAAGATGCCTCTGAGCTGTCTCAGGCACAATAAAGATCTCCAAACTGGGAATTCTAATCCACAACATTTATTGCTTCACTAATGCCAGCATCAGGAGAATTATATTTAGATCAGCATGATTAATCAGCCACAGCAGACCCGTCTTCACCCCCAGCGGATGCAGAACCTCCAAGGTTTTATTAACCTTTATCTGAGGAACAAATTGGTTTGTTGCATCCATTTATCCTGGAGAAATACTCCAACCACCTTTAAAGGAACACTGTCCTTTCACGGATCATGGACACGTCAAATATATTTCAATAAAAGCTGGTTTCGTTTTTGTTTATCACAAGTTTCACTTTCAGACTACAATCGGGTTTTAAGCACCATGTGAGACTGTTTACTTCCTCACGCCTTGCCAGAAGCTTCCCAGTTGCAGTACCCAGCCCTCTCACATTAAAAATACTCACTTCTAGGAAATTACAGCTTTGAGGAGGCTGCCTTGCATTTTGTTGTTTTAAATTACCAAACAGCAGACCATGCTGAAAACCTCGAGCAGTTAAAACTAAAACGGTTAAGGAATCCAACATCTTAACATTTTTTTCTTCCTTTTACATTTATGCAGTAAACTCGACGAATGTGTTCAAGCTTCCACCTGCAACCCTAAGAGGAAATACTCGCTTGAAACTACAAGCTGAGATCCTACACAATCAAGTTTCCTGGGATGGGAGCTTTAAACACCCACATTGCACTCATGTCAGATAGTGCTGACCTAGCTTTTATGTATTTAAATACCAACCCCACTGCAACAATAAAAAACCAAATCAAAACCTGGCAAACACCCTAATTTTACCATGTGTTCGGCAGTCCATGTGCTAACAATGCTGCTGGGTCCCAAAGAAGAAGGGGAAGGCAGATGTTCAGTGAGGTGCAGAGCGAGGGGTGCCGGTCCTGGAGAGCTGAAGCTCTCACCATGACCCTTTTGTCCTCGTCACGCAGCTCCCGGGAGGGAACCCCACCCAGCACCTATTCCCTGAGCTTGCAAACCCAGGGATCAGAACCCTTGTGTTGAGTGGGAACAATAAAGGACATCCCAGACAGCCAAGTGTTTACAGTCCAAGTGTAAACCAAGAGACAATAGAGGTGATGAGATGTTCCTGAATTTCTCCTACAGTTTAAATTAAATAGCACTGTTCACTAACAGCACTTTTAGAAGTGGAAAAAGAAACTTCTGAATGGTATCTGCATGCAGGAAACAATCACAAATACTTCAGCTTTCATTTTTTAAAGACAAAATAATTAAAAATCAGTATGATTAAAACTAAGAAAAGTTCAAGCAGCTGTTTCCCACTATAATCCTTCATCAGTGGATAAAAACAGTCAAGAGCTTTGCTCTGTTTTTGAGGTAATACCTTTTTTCCTTCCTCCTGTAAATGCCTCTATCGATGCTGAAAAGTTTAGCAGCAGAGAAAAAAGTACCATCCATCCACTGAGATAACCAGGTGTTCCGAGTAGACGAAGCCAAATTACACCTAACTTCCACTTTTACACCTTATGCAGCACCTCAATTGCCTGAACACATCTCTAAAACAAAAAGATTAATTTAAAAGTAGGAACTTGGAGCAAATCTCAACATTTGAGGCAGCGATGTCTCAGAGCGATTCGAGAGTTACCTAAAGCCATTCAGCCTTTGTGCCCGAATTTCCCTCTGGTTCAGCTCCGAGGTTTTTAAGGAAAGTCTCTTTGTCCTGAGAGCTAACAAGTGAACTATTATTATAGCTATTGCATCAATCACGGAAGGTCATTGTGCTAGAGGTAGTTTCTTATGTAAAACTGTTTTCGGTTCAGTAAAGTGGGAGGAGCTGCATTTCACCAAACCTGATCTGATAAGAAAAAAGAGGCAGCACTGTTTACTCAGCAGTGTGCTTAAGGCCTTTTGCCTTCGTTTCTAAAGAACTGAAAGCAGGCAGTTTAAACCATGCTAATGGCCCAATCTTGACTTTTTAATTTTAAATTAGAAACTGTAAGCAGCACTCTGATACAATGCAATATGTATTCATTGTGAATTACAGAACACAGCAGTGTTGGAAAGAGTTTACAGTTAAGATTCCCGTACAGACGTGCCTCCCAGACCAAAAAAAGGGTTTGCTCTCCCCGAGCCTAGGAACGCATAGTTGGCACCTCCTCCAGCAGGGAGCAGCTGGGCAGTTGCTACCGTTTCTCATTCCACTCGACACTACCAGCTATTAAATTATCCCAAGTTTCTTGTTCAAGCGCAAACTCTCTCAGAACAATTAAAAAGTCACCAAGCTGGGGGTCACAGCATGTTGCCATTTTCCGTCTAGTGACCTTTGTCAAAGATGAGACGCACACACACACACATATATACAAATGCCTCAAATGCCTCTCTTTTTTCTTTTTTTTTTCCTTTTTAAATCTGCAGTTTAACACTCAAAATACTGCTCGCACAAAAAACCCATTCATTTGGCATGTTTTTAAGCAATGCAAACACAATTAAGGACTGTGGAAAGTACCCTAAAACGCAACCAAACAAAAACTGCACAGGAGCACGACACAAAGAGCCGCCCTGCCGCAAAGCCTACAATAACAACAAGGGAGTTTCTATCCTTGGCTCACAGTTTTGCTCCTTCCTTGCTAATAAAAAGCGTCTCTCACACAACTATGCTCCCGGATCACACGCGACGGGTGGGGAAGTGCTGTTGGTACAGTTCCGTTTCGGGGAAGTCAGAAATCATTTCCTTAGAGCTGAGGGGAATAAAACTAAAATCAATCAGTCACATCCTCCACTTGAGCGAGCAGCTCCCCCCCCCGCACCGAAGCCGGTTACCTGTCTGAGACCCAGGAGGAAAGGCATTCTGCAGGCTCATCCTCCACACCGGCACATGGGAAGGTAGGAATTTAAAGCCCCACAGCGACCATTTCCTCATCAGCTGTGGGCAGCCCGCTCCTCCGAGCCTATTTAAACCAGGGCTTCCTCGGCTGGGAATGCTAAGTAAACAGGGTCCTGGGACACTGCACGCACTCGCTGGCTCCCCCTCCTCCTCCTCCCACTCCCTGTGACATATCTCAGACGCAGCCCAGCCGGGGTGTTTGCAAGAGGGAAATGACATCAGGTCGGGCAGTTCTGAAAAAAATAACAAAAAAAAAAAATAGGGGAGCCAAAGCAGCCCTGAACCTTAAGACAGCTGCTGGGTGACACCAGCCTGCACTGCAAACGGGTCTCTACCAGGGGACCCTGGCAGAGCAGGAGTGCTCTGCTCCTGCTAACGGGATGCTGCGATGGAGGGGAGTCTGTTAACGCTGGCGGGAGCAGACAACTCCTCAGCGATGATTAAATCTCACTAAGCAAAACCAGGCATTTCCTCTTGTTTCTGAGGAGAAAGCTAAGTTTGATACTGCTCGTAGCACTGCAGTCCTAGGAGCCACCACCATGGTTTCCTGAGGGACCTGCATAAAGCCTTCACAGATCCAAAGCACTCCCATGCCACCTTCTGCCTGCCACCACTGACTCCACAAGCAGCAGTTACAGCACTGTTCAACTCTCAGCCCCTCCTGATAACAGCTGTTCCTTTAAAGAAATAGCAACAACTCCCCTGATTTCAGAAGGATCGGGATTGGGCCTCTCCAAGATCAAACAGGTGAGGGGAAGAGATTTGAATAACCCAAGGAAAATGTGAGAAGCCCTTTGGAAAGGTTTCTCATTCTACTTGAGCTCATTTCACATTTTCATGCCAAGGGGCAATTAAGCCTTATAAACAAATTTATCATCTGGTGCTGAGGATGGCATGTCTTGTTTGTCCTCCCCCAAGCAAGGAGTACAGCAAGTTCCATAGCAGTGTAGAAGATGACACTGCAGAAGGTAATCTAAATTTAACTCCCTTTTCTATGCCCACTTTGAAAGTTCAGCAACCTCTTTTTTTTGTGCTTCTCTGTAATCAGCAGCTGTCCTCGTCTGTCCAGGCTGGGGGTGGGGGGGAGAACGGGACTAGGACACCATCACCACTTATGCCCCAGCTACAGCTCCACAGATATTTGAAAGAGGAGCAACTTCCCTGGCTTTTGGCCTTCTTGGCTTTGGAGCTCAACACATTAAAAAATATGACAAGGAAAGGAATATACATTTTTTCCATAGTGAGTTCACTAAATGCCTTTTTTAGTAGCAGTTTTAACAGTAATTTTAGTACTCCAGAAGAGAGAAATCACATACAATTCTTGCAAATGTGTCTTTGCAACAGGAGAAAAAAAAATAAAGAGGAAAATAAAGAAAGGCAGGACAGATACCCACTCCCCACCCCAACAGTCAGAGAGCTTGTACCAGTGTCAGAAAAAGACACCCATTTTGCACAAGCCAAAACTACTCAGTGACCACTGCTGCTGCCTCCTCCCAGCCCAGCCCAGGGTGGTTTCCAAAGAGAGAACCCCGCTGTGGGTGTCCTCTACACAATTAGGCTGTGAGATTATACACAAGCACCACTTATTTTTAAACCAACCTAAAGGCACCATCTAAACCTGCTGTTTAAAGTAAGCACATCTCTCATTTTCCTAAGAGAAAACAGGCACATAAGTAATTTCCTGGAGGATACAAAACACCGGTGTTAACAAGCATCAGCCAGGCAATGGGATTTTCCAGCTTTTGTGCTCTTGGATCTAACAGACTCTCAACCTTTGCTTTTCCAATTCTATGGACAAACACCAGTGATATAAAAGGGCAGCTTTCTGTTTTAGTAATCTGTTCTGTGGCCTCACGCTGGCCTTTGAAACATCCGATTTTGGCTGTTGCTATCCAGAGCCCTGGACAAGGCAGATCCCAGGGCTGAGCCAATGCAGCAGTTTCTAAATCCCTACTGTCAGAAGGAATCTAACTTTAACCACCCGCCTCTCCCCCAGCACAGACTCAAAAGGCAAAGCATCATTCCAGATCTAAGACAAGTTGTGAAGAACTATCAAAGGCAGTAACTTAGCAGAAAAGCAAAAGCATCCTAAATTATGTGCGAATTTAGAAATCCTGGAAAGACTGACACAAAAAAGGTGGTTTCCAAGCAGGCATTACCACATTTGACTGCAGCAGGAGCAGCCACTCTCTCTTGCAGTCCCTGAGTGACAGTGGCCAGTAACATGCTCCACAACTCTGCTATAGGCGACTACGGAAAAAATCCTGTAGAAGGACAGAAAAAAAAAAAAAGCTGGACAAAGTAGCTCATGCCCTTATAAAACCCTAATCATCACATAACCTTTCCAAAATACATAGGTTGTCTTAATTGTTGCAATTGCTTTGTATATTCCAACTGATATCCTTTTACCCTCTTCTCTCTTTTTTTTTTTTTTTTGAAGTTCATAAGTTCTTGCCCCAAAGCTTTGTCTGGCAGCAACAAGTTTTATAGACAGTGGTTGTGAACAAATAGTTTCTTTCATCAGGAATGAATTCACCACCTTCTAATCTGACTTTCTTATTATTAGTAGGTGGGAAGAGAAGTCCCCATCCATCCTCTCACCCATTCATTACTCTGTACCTGTTAGCTATCTTCTTATAAAAGATATCAATCTCCCTGATCCTCTTAATGCAAAATCTTTTCCTGAAGCCTTCAGATGCTCATTGTCCATTTCCAAAACCTTTCTAATTTTCTACTGCTTGGAGGAAACCAGAGCTGAAATAATAATTATTTTAATGAAAGCAAGAGCAGCTCTAAGGCAGACTTAGCATGGGTTTGATTCCTTTATACAAACCTGGAGTGTAAGATCCACAAAGGCCACACAAGAGTGTATCTATCCAATATATAATGAACAGAGAAAACAAAAGTTTTCACAGTTTCTCAGTGGATGACTCTTGAGGGCTCTGAAAAGTCATGATTAATGTCAGGACAGATTATGGGATCTACATTGCTTTGAAAACTTGCTGGTTTAGGAAGCCACCAACCATCCTTTTTAGGTATGTCAGCATAGATCCCACTATAGAAAAAGAGGGAATAGAGGCCTTATAGATGCTTTTCTTTTGAAAAAGAGGGAATAGGGGCCTCTAAGCATTATCAGTCTGTATTACTGTTCTCCCAAACAGGCCTGTACTCCCAGTCTGTATTACTGTTCTTCCCAAACATGATGTCAAGCAAAGGAAATTGCTCAATACCTTCACAAGCTCAACACACAGTGACTTGTCACCTCAGATATAAGCACGAAACTGAAGCAGATGATAGAAGTTGTCTGGTCCATTTTAGAATCACTTTCCATGTTGGGAGATGCATGCAAGCAGGTTTAGTAACCCAGCAAGGTATAGTATTAATTTTGATACCGCTGGAGGAGACAGCCTGATCTTTGGGTGATCCAGTTATGATAACATGATTGTAACAAAAATTGAAGTCGTGCATCTCAACTCTCTCGCACTTGAAGCACAAGGCTGCTTTCAGATGCTCCGCTATTACAGTCCTAGGCAGGGAGAGGTTCTCAACAGTAAATATGGGTGGTGTGTAATACCCCCTCAATTAAACTTTAATACCATGGTTCTGCAGCTTATCTACATACACAGGTTGACCATAAAATTGGAACAATTTTACCTAATTATTCTTCTATTATTCTTCCAAATTTGCCTCAGTGTACCCTGTTATTTTCATGTTGGTAAGAGGAACATCCCTGAAGCACCAGCTATCCAGTTTTGTTAGCCCACAGCCTTGGGTGCCAGGACTGAGACTACCCAAATCTGGCAGGCACTTGAAATTAAGGTGAAAGAAGCAACCTCAGTGAGAGTAACTTTTTTTCCCAATCATGGAGATGCCTCTGGGAATAAAGGAAAAAAAAAAAGTAAAGAAATATACAGAAAGGCATAAAAGCAGATCTCTGTTTCTCTAGAATAACACAATATCCAGTAACAACAAACTCTATCTGCCTTGATAGCAAGTATTCTAAAGGGCTTGCTAGCAAAACCAGCCTGAGACACAGGGAGATCACCAGTGCTGGAGCAGCAATGCAATGCTAGATGTGCCAAGAAACCATTTCTGTCTGGCCACCTGCCCACTTGTCTTTGATCCCTGAAGAGTGAAGGGCGACTTCCCCACCCTAATGACACTATTACAATAACACGATGACTTTCCACTATGAGGACCAGGTGTTGTGGGTTCATGTAACATATGGTATTGGCACTGCCTATCAGGAATGGCATCAACAAATTCCAAGAGGATCAGCAGCAACAGGTCAGCCTGATAACTTCCCAGCACCTACAGGACCTAGAGTATCTACTCTATTGCTTAGGGGGCAAGTGGTCCAAAGCAAACCTTTCAGACCTCTTGTGCCTTGTACTACTGTATTGTTTAGAGAGTGCGGTAAGTGGGCCCCCAATTTGTGTGCAGTTCAGCTACAAAACAAGGACACTAAAGTCACTTGCATTTACTATTTGTCAGGCCAAACTGACTTAATCACTGTTAGATAGAGCAAAGAATAATTACGGGAAAAGACAGCATACATGTTTGGAACTGGCTTGTGAGCCAGCACTACAACCAGTCTGATGGATCAATAAATTTTAACGTTCAATGAAGCACAAGGGCTTACAGTTGTTAGAACTTGTCTGTGGGTAGGTCCCTCTTCTCCACAGGCTGTCACTTCTGTCAGCTCAGTGGTTTAGAAGTGCAAAAAACTTTTGCAGTGTAGTAAGTTAAGCAAATAGGGACAGTGCATTTCAGCCTCACTACTGTCATCTGTCCTTGTCTCTGAGTAACTGGTTAACCAGGGAGGATGAGACTGTGCACTTCAAAACGTGCTCAGTATTGCACAGAGCCCCAACAACAATAGCTCATGCTTGATTCCAATCAACTCTCAGTTCCAGCTAAATCCCAAACAGCAAATATCAGCCAAGCAGACAAGTGCAAATATGTGCCACATCTCCACCTGAAAGCCACGTGTGAGCTTTGAGCCCAGGCAGGGCGCATTGCAGAGGAAGCCACTACCCACTCTGTCATCTTGCATTTCAGCCTTTCTCTTCACTGCTCCTATGTGATTGAAGAAATGCCAACAGTAAAGCACTTCTCTTTGCACCTTTGTACAGCAAGCAATCCCTTCTCTGAAGCTGCCTTCTCTATTAAGCTATCCAAAGAAGGGCACTCAAGAAAGGGTAGGAAGCAGACAAGGGGTGGTTGTGGAGGACATACCCAAGAGGAGTCCTCTCCAACACTCATCTGACAGAGGAGAAAAAAGCAGCCACATCCAGGTTGTTCCAGACACTCCTACCCACTCTGCTGTTTAGCTGATGGGAGAGCGGTGGCAGTGAAAAGTCCAGGCTCTTCTGAGACCGGAATAGTTTTTTCTAAGTGTAGCTTAAAACTTCCAGCCCTCAGTGACATTGTTCCCATTGCTGTTTCCTCATGGAGGAGGAAATGAGAGCCACAGGTCCAAGCACACTTTTCTTCACAGCCACGGAGTTGTGGCCAACCCAGTGCAACTGACAAAAGACTACATGAATTATCTACTTTTGTATGACCACTGTTTGGATACCCAGGCCTTCTGGTCTAGCCCAGAGGTCTTAAAAAGCTTCAAAGGTCTTCACCACTGAGTCTGGGGGACACTAAAGGGTTGAAAATGCCCTACTGAGAAGTGATGCTATCTTGCTTCAGTGGAGATAGGGTCAATTCTGCCCCTTTAGCATTCCCAGGTTTTTGGGCACATGAGATGCCTAAATGAAGATGTCAGGCTTCACTTTTAGTCTGGAGTGGGTAATGAAGTCACTGGAAAGCCTACTCAGCTTTCTCTAAGCCTGCAGGGAGGGGGAGAAGGAGGAGGAGTGGGGAGTTCAGCTGTTACATGACGAGACTGTCTCCAGGAGAACTAGTGTATCCGGGGTGGTACAGGGACACCAGCTTGGCTCCTCGCTTTTTGGCACTACAGCTCTTGTCTTCCCGATGCCCATGTATGCAAACAGGACTTGGGTAACAGCTCAAGAGGAGATGATCTGCTCCAGACAGGGCAGAAGGCAGAGTCTGCAGACAGTAACAGGATCCCCCAAATGTGGAATCAAGACGGTAAGCGTCTGTTCTAGTTTTAGAGTCTGGCACCATGTGGGTACCAAAAATACAGCCTGTGTGTATCCTTTGGTCACATCATCGTAGGAGACAGCATTGTCCCGAAGCTGCTTACCGGCACAACCTTGATGGAGATCTTGGATGCCCTACTCTTAGACGTGCTATTTGATTTCTCTACAAATGACAGCAACTCACTATTTTTAGTGCTCATCTCATGTCTGCTTGGCATTTCCCTTGGGCCTTACCCTTGTTTCACAGCACTGGTGCCAGCTCCCACGAAGTGGTTTTTTTATGCCAGAGGGGCTGATGCCAAGTCTGTCTGTGTTGATGCCAAAATGGCAGCTGGCTTTATTGTTGAGACAGGATTTGCCAAAGCTAACAACACTAGTGCTGGGGTGCCTAGCATTGACTTTAAGGCTTTCACCTTCCTTATTCTTCTGCTGCCTCTAGATTCCATGGGCTAACACTGCTGTAAATGATCTTCTGGGGTCCTTGGAGACGGATTTTTTTCATCAACAGGCAAGTACACAGCAGACAGTCTTAACTTACATGTCCTTAAAGAGAAAGATATCTTAGACATGGAGCAATTATCTGGCACTGCCACTGTTCGCCCAACTACATAGGGCACGGCCTGCTACAGATCAGGCAGGGCTTGAACGCTCTCTCTTGAGCCTGCAAATGTGTTTATAAAGAACCTACCACAAAGCCAGAGAATCTATTGAAGATAAGGGTGGTTACGTAGTATTTCATCACCAAGATATACCTAAGACAGAAGTCTGGAGCACAAGAGGGTCAGGGATCAGCCAAATTGCATCACAGCACCACAAGGAAGAAGACAAAATCCAAGAGAAGTCATGGCCTTTTGCCTCTTTCTCACTCTTGCAAGTGTCACCATGTGAAAAGACACTTTCAGATAAAATCCAGTCTCACACATGAGGCACAGGTACGTTGATCATTGGAAACACCCAGAGAGATATCAATAGATAGCACATAATCACACATGTGCAGATGCATGTAATATGAAGTGATGGTGTCCCTCTAAATTAGGAAGTAATTTGATGTTAACCTCTGCTACTTTTCTTATAAACCTAAACCCCACACCTTCAAATGAGCACCTGATTGCCCAAAGACGCTCAGCTCTTGCTTCAGGAATGGTGCAGTTGGTTAACCTGACAGGAGGTAACAATTTAAAAGGCCTTCTCATCACGTAAGACTTTGCTGGGAGCATCTGTTGTGTGTACAGCCTGGTCAGATCCTTCTGAAGTTTGTTGGTCTTTCCTGAGCTTAAGTTTACATCTTGAAGAAGTTTGGAAAGCCCCCAAAATCTCAGCAGTCTTGTTTTCTACAGCTCATTTTACAAGAAAGAGGTTCTTTTATTAGGTTCTGAGAACTAAGTTTTTGTTTCTAGCAGAACAGCAGGTAAGCACTTCTATATGGTCCTTACCCTTCTTGAAAGAAACAGATTTTGTGGGAAATCCTTTAGGGTAAAAAAAAGACATCAGCAGGCTACCTCATTCTGAGCACACTGCCAGATATTATGGTTTGCTAATGTTACACAGCAGAGCAATATGACATAAGTTGTACTGAGGCAAATGTCCTCAAACTGCCCTATGTACACTCTCAAGCACTTTCCTACTATTATCCCTGGACTCTTCACTCCAGGCCCTGCTGTGGCACCTATCTCCCCATCAATAAGAGGGTTCTGGGTTGCACAAATGACTGGGATTGTGGTACTCAAATCACAAACAACTGGTTTAACCCAATCTTCTTCTTCTTCTTCGAAAATACACGTGGATCACAATATGGTATTCCCAAAACTAAAACTCTGACCATTAACCCAGTGGGCTGTGCAGTACCAAGAGTTTTACAGGATTTCTCTTTATCTAGCAGAAACATAAACTCACCTGTACTGCTACAGGTAGGGTGAGGCTTGGAGTTTGTGGCACAAGCATGAGGAAAGCCCCTCCACATGGCATGGTCTGAGTAGCAAAAAGATAGGAAGACTTCTCTTCCAAAACAAAGGGCACTGAAGATCTCATACACACAGACATATATATATATATACACACACACACATATCCTTTCATACAACAAAAACAAAAAATGAAAGGAAACCACAAGTTTAACCATTAAGAAAGCTCAATACCAGAAGCATTTAAAAGATCACAACACAACAGTATTAAAGACATTACTTTTAAATCCCCAGACAAAACTGTATTGAGAGCTATCAAATCTTAACCTCCACAGTTAAAAACTTCTTTAAACATACAACTTCAGGGAAAAAACACTTCAGAAAACCTCATCTTAAGATCTCTCTAAGTACTTGGAAGAAAAAAACAAGTAAACAAAAATAAATATTATACCAGCATTGTGTATGGTTAAGTGCAGTTTCAAGCTGAGTTTACCCATATCCATAAGAGAGCAGAAAAGATCAAGACCTTAAAGCCTAATCTCTCCCTGTTACATTACTGGTTCTTGCTTTGGCCCACTTCTTTACCAGGAAGACAAGCAAAGCTCCCCAAGAGGCCATGCACTCTGCTCTGCCAACCGGAGGAGAGAGGTTTTGGGACTGCCTCAAACAGGAGGGCCCTCAGAAAAGCATTATCTACATAAACCAGAGCTCACAAACACAGGTCTCCAGGTACTGATGAAGTTGGTTTGATCCAAACCTACAAGGCAAAAAACTCAATGCCTCCCATCACCAGCTCCACCATCCTGCTACATTTTTGCTCTCAGCAGCTATTTTCCCTAACCATAAGATGTGGATCCCTTGCCTGAAGGTTGTTTGAGATATTACAACCACTGGACTCTGAGTACAACTAACTGTTATTCCTTCCATGCCTTGCAGAACTGCCACCAGTTGGGCTGATCTGGAGGCTGCCCCGGGAGAGCCCATGGTTATGTAAGGAGCGGGCGGCTGGGAGGAAGCGATGCCCCAGTGTCGTGTTTCAGCATCGGCTCTGGCATTATGCAGTTTGCACTTGGCTTAAGCATTAAAAGCACTGGTGGCACCTCGAATCACAGCCAGTTTCTAACTTTCAGGGACATACTTACGGGTCAGGTGGCTTTGCCCTTTCAAGGGCAAGATACGTCCAACACCCCGTGGTCTCGCTCCCCTACCTGCCTGGTATCTGTAGGATTTTTCCCTTAGGTATATGCATAACGTGTGCTCCCCTTGCATGCATAAGCATTCTTATTTCATACAGTGCCCAGTCATTAAAAACTTAGTTCAGTTTTATTTTGGGAAGAAATGCTGATAACCGTAGCCTGCCTTTATGGGTATTATCTTATCCCAACTGCTGTAATTTCCCTTAGTGCTTGTTATTCTACTGGCAGATAAAGCAAACACTCCCTGGCTGTGCAGGGCTGAAGGAGGACAGGGTGACCCACACGGCTTTACCTCTTTCACACATTTCTCTGCAGCAAGGTTGCAGGCTGCAGGAAAGAGAGAAGGCCAAGCACTCGCCTTCTCCTTGCTCAGATCTGGCTCCCAGACATGCACTTGCTCTAGATCACAAAACCAGCGACCTCTTACTTCTGGCAACCGTTGCTTTCTTTGGAATTCTCCTATTCCATAAACCAAGTAGTTCATATGCATCTGTATAAACAAATCAAAACAAATCAAAACCTCACTGACATCCTACCTTTTTACAGGAAAGTAATTGGTGCTAATTAGCATGACTATAGTAAAACGGTAACTTTAAAGAAAAAAAAAGCACAACAACAACAAACCAAACAAAAACCAGAAAATCACCCCAAACCCCCAAACTGTCAAAAGCCAGTACACTTTCTTCTTCAAAAGGTGAACTATATGCATGTCATCCTCAGCACTCAGAAAGCTCAAAGACCTGTGGGTGAGCGTTGAATGAAGAAGTAAGGAAATATTTTCTATTTTTAGAAATACTCACTTCTGACACATTGTAGGCTCCTACAGTAGTATTTTTCCCCTGAAGGATGTAGTCTGGGGAGTACGAATTCTGAACGTGTCCTTTGGAAAACGAGGACCAACCCCCCTTTCCTGGAAACAGGTGAGAAAACTGCACACCAATTTCATTTCAGAGACCCAACCTGCACCTTGTAAAGTCATCAGACCATTGAAAGAGACATCTTCCAGGTAAAAATACATAAGGAACTTAGGGACAGACAGCAACATTTGTTGAGCAGGATTTAATTACGGATTTAATTATAGGCTGGCCATCAGACTGTCCTCCTTTCAGCACTTGTTCCTTAACACAGGCTTCAAAAGTCAGGGCTGTTTGAAAATGAAAGACGCAAACCCAGAGGCACCAGGCTGTCAAACTGCTCTGGAAATGATTCACTGCACCCAAAGCATCAACATTTCTCTAACCTATTCTTAAGATAACTTAAATCACTGGTGTCCCCACTGCCTCAACAGGACAACATGCTCCTGTGCTCGATGCCCTTTAAAAATTAGGATTTTTTCCCCATTAATATTAACTCAGGCCTTAGTGCAAGATAAGGCAGTAATTTCTTCTTCACTGAAAACAAGACAACTGATCATAGTGATCTTCTTAACTTAGCTCACCTGGAAAATTGTTCCATTCCCCTATAAGTTGCTTTTAGAAGACAAAAGAAGTCTTTTTTTCCTAGACTACAGGGATTAAATCATAGTTTTACTGGTGTTAACAGTCTGAAACTTAAACCCATCTTAAAATGTGAGATCCAAAATGGTGCACATCACTTACCAGAATGGACTATTACAAAATACCTGTATAGGACACTTCTGTTACTACATCACTAGAGATTTGGTGGTTTTCTTCTGAAAGAACTGCACTCAATTTCTGATCCAAAATCCCAGGCTATTTGGCATTTTCCATCCACTAAGTACTCTGCATTTTTCCTTCAGGAAAAGTAAAATAGGCTTCAGGCTATTTCTTCAAGTTGTTCTGTCTTAAAAAACATAGACAACTCTCCATCTGCATCTCAAGTGCTTTCTCTTTGTCTCCCAAGCTGTTGGCACAGAGGCAAAACAAACCCCTCCAGGATCCCAGTCACCACCACAGACTACTCCTTAGCATATATTCATGACTTAACGGACCCACCCTATTACTATTTAATCCTGAACACAGATCCCTATTCAGCATCCCATAACCAATGTACTGCCTCACTCAGGTGGGGCTGTAAAACATTCACTGAATTAAACCAAATTAAATTCATCAGCCCACCCCTCTCACCACCACCACCACCACCCTGAGGTTGTTCCTGATAAATCCACACTGCTCATTTCCTGTTGCCTTAGAAATGCTTATAAACCTTCAGGGATTTGTTCTAGAGAATAAATCTTTAAATACTAATAAATACTTTACTAGAGACTGAAGCACTTGACTATTTTCTAACTTTTTCTTATTATTTTTCCTTTACCCTGACCCCTTTACATTTAGTATTTATTTTAATGTGTGTAGATTTATAACCAGGAGTTTGTGCACTTTCTGTTTATTTTTTTCCCTCCAGAAGCAAAAGAACAGCAAACCCTTTCAGTCTATATCAGTTACTGAGTTACTGTTCACTCACTTCTCCCCTTAATTTTTTCTTTTTTTACATCTAACACTGTTTTGCAGAGCCTTTTCCTGAGCCTTTGTGTGTCCCTTGCTATCTGCAATACAATTTTTACACCAAAGGTGAATTATACAAACAGTAAAATCTTTACTGTCCCTTCGGCTTTAGATAACTGAATTTAGTAGATGGTTTTAAGATCAGCAAAAAAATAATGAGGATGGTAATAAATTTCAGGTTCCCTTTAAAATGTTAAGAATTTTCAACATATATACCCCTTTTGTGGAAAGGATTCGGCATAAACTGACGGCATGGCTTTATCTTTTAGTGTCAGCACACACTGGACTATTTACTGCAGTCTGAGCTCATACTGAGCTGAAGTCACCATAAGGAAAAACAAGTGACTGTCAAAAATGTCCTAAAATTCTTGGGAAATGCAAAGCAAAGCAAAATCAGCTAAAGCAATCTTTCATAAATGTAAAAACTTATTACAGAACCAGTGGCATTCAGTGTGTCCACCATGCACCAAGAGAGATCCTCAGAGATGCTTCAAGGACTCAGGTCGGAACCAGATCCATAACAGAGACTAATCAAGCAGCTTTGCTGCCAGACAAAGCACGCTGGACAAGGTTTAATTCTCTAACATGCAACTAGTGTATGCCTGAGCTGTGCAGTTAGAGAAAAGTCTTTGAGCTATTATTACGCTCTGTAGCCGTGCAGCTCTGCACAGCTGAGCCTCTGTACTTCTCCTTTCAAGGCAGGCTGGAGGAAGCGCAACCCCGCTGCTTCCTCATTAGTGTGAGGCACTGCTGTCAAATTGTCTGCAGCAGCTTTCGAGCTACCCCAGGGACAGCCAGACCTCCAAAACCTCAATACACTCATGGAAAATGCTCCTTCCTAAACTCCCCAAGAGCAGAAAGATGCACCAGTGGCTCCTACAGTGGCTCCTACAGTCTATAAACTGCAACTGGCGTGCAAGCATCTGCCACTCACAGCAGCTCTCAACAGATTCCCGTTCAGGTCCTCCACTTCTTGCCTCTCATTTAGACGACCTGGAAGAAATTTTGATGCACACAGATGCCAAGGATGTCCCCTGTGAGTTGCATCCTTAGGTATGAGAAATGCCACTTAATTCAGAGGTTTGACTGAGAGCCCAGAACTTCCCGTAGTGCGGTAGCTCTGCCACAGTCATCCTGCCAGGTCTATAAATCCCAATATTTCACAAAGGCACAGCAGAATGTGAAATAAGATTAGTTTCTGAAGGACAAGCTGGTGGTCTGGAGGTTTTATTTCAGAGCGCTGCCCTAGGTCAGTTGACCACACAAGCACGGAGCACAGGCACACAGGCTGCTGCTGTACCACTGCAGATGCCAAGCATTCAGTATCGGCAGTAAACGCTAATGCCGGAACAAAAGACAAGAGCGTTTTCCCAAGCACAACAGAGCCCCCCTGCCCCCAGACCCAGTTTTCCTTGGATTGTGTCTAGGACTAAACAGCCACTTTTCCACAGTAGACAGTTTTATTCTTGGCAAAAAGAAATGCATGGTGGGGCATCTTCAAGAAAGGTCAAGAACTCCCCTCTATATTCCCTTAAGACTTACTAAGAATTAACAGAAATGAAAGAACTCTCTCTCTATTCAACAGCACAGATTCAGACATTCTGTCAAGATCTGAGCACTTATACCATGTTTTTTCCCAACACAGCCTGGGACTCAAAAGCATTCTTGAACACGAAAGTTCATATAAACTTACCAAATTAGAGTTAGAAAGATTTTCAAATGTAATCTACAACCCAGCCAGTCAGCAAAAATATGAAAATCCAACAACCAAAAGGAAGGGCACTACCACGTATATTCCCCCCCACACCATATAAACACTCTGAGAACAGCATCAAAACTTGTTTAGCAATAATTTCTTCATGAGACAGTTGATCTTTAGTGATCTAGGAAGCTGTGGATAAACCTCAAGACTGAGAATGTTTTTGCTGCATATTCTCATTTCTCCCCAGGGAATCTTGATCTTCAGAGGAATATTAACATGAAGTATGTAAAACATTTTGTGGACTGTTTATAACCTAATGACTCCAAATGTAACCTTAGATGCCATTCTGCAGAGACTTAGTCATATTCAGCAATTTGAGCAGAGGGAGAATGCTAGAGCCTCTTGGGCAGATCACTTTTATTGCTCTTTTAGCTTTGTTCAAGCAATTTCACATAATATAGTTATCTTAGACTGGTATCAGCAAAACACTGCTCAGAATCAAGCTGACATAAAACTCATGGTTGCATTATTAAGTAGTAAAATCATTCCAAGGACTTGTGTTTGGGAATGCCTGTTCCACATATACAGTCAAATCTGAAAATCCAGCTTCAGTTCTTACTTAAACAATATTTAATGATAATGTTAAAAATGGCATTCTTCTGGAAAAGACATTTTGAAATAAATGTTCTAATCCTCCAATAAAAGACAAACGTGAAAAGCATATGGTTCCCACTGGGCACACTTATTACAAATAGAGTTACCTTTCAGGAAACTCTATATATATAGTTGCTAAATGAAAACAAAACATCTCTTATGGCTTCACAATTAGAATTTAAAAAGCCAGATACTGTGTAGGAATTACTGTTTTCTTCACAACGTTAGTTTACCCAGTTATACATCCTGAAGGCTAAAAAGGAGTATTTAAGGAGGAAAGAGTGTTACAATCTGTGAAGTTAATATTTCTGTTAAAAATACTAATGGAAAAATCTAGCTGTTTGCTTTCCAGAAGCCACTATTTGGTCTCTTCTATTTTTCAAATTAGAAGTGGCCTTTGCAGAATTATAAATAAAACACTGAAAGCTCCATGTGACTTTCCCATATGTAGTTTTTCAACAGCCAAGTAATTTCCCCTATCCCATCCCCACTGTTTGCATACCAAGGCTATGTTTGCCAAGTTTGAAGTAGAGAATTTTTAAGCCAAATTTGTAAAGCCAAGAAGATAAAGATTTTGTTAATATGCTTTGATCAGAGATAAACCTCCTAAAAAGAGTTAAACTGTGGAGAAAAGCATAGAAAAAAGATTGTGTGTTTTGCCATCAATTTACAAGGACTATCACTGTGTCAGTATAGAATATGTACAAATGCTAAGCATGCCAACATTAGCTTCTCTGAGTTTTGGAGAGCCATATATGTAGCCATCCCACTTCTGCACATGTTCTGAGACAGAAAATATTCTTCACTCAATGAACAAACAAACAGACCTAACCCAAAAAGTGGAAGACTTAAGAGAACATCTCAGTTTTATTCCTCCAGGGCTACTGGCAGATTGCAGCAGACAGAAGGATTTTCATGTCTGCTGCTTGCCTGGTTGCCTTCATTCCCACTACAGTATCCAAATATCTGAAAGCCCAACATCCAAATGGCTCTCCATGCTATGCATCACATCCGAAGAGCTTGTGGAGGTGACTTAAAACCAGGCCTCCAGCTTTCTGAAGGGTGGGACCCATGGCCACATCTACAATGAGCAACACAGCAGGGAATTCTGAGCGAAAAGGATTCAAGCAGGCAGGGCTGAAGCACATGTACCAGGACAACAGAAAGGACTGCCTGCCAGAGGAAAAAGCAGAGAACAAAGAGAGCTGGCCGTCACCCGAACAAGTAGGGTAGCCCAACAGGGAAGACAAGAAAGTCACCTGCCACACAGCATTAAGACTGCCATGTTAGATTGAATGCCACAAAGCCAAAGTCAGACTTGTTCTCCCCAGAACACTTAAAGTATCTCTTTTCCAGTCTAAGCTGCAGCACAACATTCATTCCTACTGACCTCACTTTTCCCTTTGGATGAGGAACACACCCAGGGTACTATCTTGATCAATGCAATCACAAAAGGTTGTTCCTTATGTGCAACAGTTCAGTAAAGCACATCTGGCAGCACAGTAAAACATCTGCACAAGGACACCTTGAAATTTGATTTGACCTACATCAAATCCTACTACTATCTAAATACTCCTTTGTCACCAGGAGTGGAGGAGCTGTGGCCATGGGCTGGTGACAACCTGCAGCTTCACTCCATGCTGTGTCACGAGAGCCAACAGCCAAGACTGACATGAGGACACAGCACACACACCAAAGGGGGTGGAAGAGCCTGCTCCACCTTCATGAAAGAAGGTGTTCTCTGGTCCTACTTACAGCCTGAAAAGCGAGGGGAAAGAGGTTCTGTCTTTACTCTTTGCAGTCTTGTTCAGTCGTGCTCGACGCCTGCACTCCTCCTAAGTTTATGGTTACTTCCTGTTGACAAATATGTTCTTCTGCAATCTATTTCATCTATTTTCAAAAAGACAGATAACACATTTTTTAACATTAGCCAGGTTTTGGTTTTTGGGTTTTTTTTGCAAGACAAGTTATGGCCTCTCTACAACACAGAACTGGGACTCCAAATAACTAGTGGTCCATTCTCAAACTATACCAGGCTTCATGTTTCTCAAAGTCACTGTTTTCTAGTCTTTCCTTTTCCACCAGAAGAATAAGGGAATTTACTATACCCAAAATAAAGTTAACTCATTCATGATTACAGATAACACCTCTTACTTCACACTATGCCAAAGATTTAACATGTTTCATTTTTCATTTGATATTTTTCATGCCAGTTCAGTGTATTAACGTTTGTATGTGTATTGAAAACTATCAGAATTCTTAAAAGATCACAGGTTTCAGAAATGGACATACCATGATTTAGTTATTTGCATGTAATAAGGGAAAACCAGTATAAGGTGAAAACTAGTAATTGTTGATGATGACCATATTTTTAGGGCCAATCTCTGGAGAACCGTCAGTAAAAAGAAGCACCTTCCTTTTATTTACTCTGACCTACATCAAATATCTATATTAAAAATAAATTTAAAAAAAATCAAGACAACTGTGTTTTCTTTTACTCTTCCACAATAACAAGGAGACTGAAAGCATAAGTCACTCTAATAATTTTCTGTAAAGGAAGATTTCATTGTTAACTATAGTAAGTAAACACCAGATATAAATTTTCCCCTGCAACTTGCCAATCTTTACATGAGTCAGTTTACAAAAAAAAGGTTTCCATTCCACTTCAGTAACTTTCCTCTTTTAGTCTACAGCAAAAAGAAGAATGATAATTTAGAAAGATTCCTAGCCATGCACCAGTTATGGCTGAAATCAGTTACAAACCCAAAAGCAATCAAACAAAATATAGGCAGAAATTGTTTAGTGGTTGGTATTCCTTTGCCAAGCTAGAACTTCAATATTGCCTTTATAAAGTAAATCAGCATCAAAAGAGAGGCAAAAATATGTGCTCAATACTTCTGACATACTTGATTGTAACAGAATATTCTAAGTAGGAAGTCATAAATATATTGCCAAGAGTCCCTGAGATAACTGGTAAATAAATGGCATCAAGATTGAAACTGAATAATCTCGTAATTTCTCCCAAAGGGCAAAAAACTCAGACCTCCACATGACTGAAGACTCTGTAGTGAGTATATAAATAACAAAACATACTTTTTAAGACCCACAGGACTGGAATCCTAATCACAAAGTGCCACAGTGACAACACAAGTTCTATGGGCAATATTTTTTTTCATGACATTGAATATCTAATTTCCCTGTCTCCACACCTCACAACCCACTTTTTGTACCTCAAGATACTGACAAAAGCCACAGAATGAGATGCATGGGAAGCTCTACAACAATCTCTGGGCTAGGGAAGCCAGCTCAGATCCTAATTTCTCAACTCGGGAGCACAAAGAAAAGAACACTTGTACCGGCTTTCACATCTCTTTTCTTCACATCTTGACGGGTCTGCTAACAGATTCTAACAACCAGGACACCAGAATTCATACTTCAGCATCTTCAACTTCTTTCCTGAAGGACTCCAGCTATTGACTCCTGATAACGCTGCCAAGCTGGTCCCTGAAACAAGCCAGAGAGCGCTCAGGAAACATTCAGGAAAAGGTTGAAAGCAAGAGGCAGTTGCAGGCAGATCCCAGCACGCAAGAGGTCAGCCCCTGACTGCAGGGACTTGCAAGGCTTTCCATATCCCAACAGATCTCAAGAAGATTGCAAGGATTTCCCAACTTAAAAATAAAAAAAATTCACCAAGGAGGAACTGTGAAGGTGAAGGTGCAAAAGCTTGTGAGGCTGAGCTGAACCATTTCTAGCTCTCTGCAGACTGGAGAACGTACAGTCCAAAGCGTTATTGCAAGTACTAGATGACTAGATGACAAGTACTATGTTGAAGTCCACATTTTTTGACCAGAAACCTGAGTTTAACGGTCAGATTTAGCAGTGAAGCTTTATACAAAGATTCTGATGTGAATGTTAGAAGAAACAAGAAAGAGAGGGGGAAAAAAAACCAAAAAAACAACCAGTCAACCAACCATCGTTATTTAGAAGAGCAGCTGTCTGGAAGGATTTCAGAAGTACTTGGTCCAAAAGTGTTTCAGTTGCCATTCAAAACACTCTCCCATTGCATTTCCAATTTCATAATCTCTTCGCCTTCAAAGTCTGTGTCCTCCTATACTTTCTTCAAAGGTTCTTGCAATTTAAAAGTCATAGGAAAGAACACTAAAAATACCAGAGTTGACTAAATGCATCAACTCCTCTGCAAGCTTTACTCCTTCTAAAGCACCAGGTATGCTGACAAGCATGTACAGATACTAACACAAGTGAAACGGGATTTTCTGCTATAGAAAGTACTGCTTCTAGTCTTTTATTTTCCACTTGAACCATAATTCTTAATAGGAAATGCTCCAACTTTAGTTTAAGCAACTAAACATAAATCCTGATGAAAGGTGTTAGGCGTATAAAAATGCCCATTACCCCTTTGGACTAGATTTGAACTGGTGACCTAATGATGTGACGCTCAGTAGCTCTTTAACTATCTGTGATCACAGAGATTTGCATCACCAAATACTTAAATCCCAGGAGATGTTACTTCCTTGGGAAGAATAAATGTTAGATAAATGAAATCTTCAGAAATGAAAGGTTCTAGATTTGTGCAGTTTTAACAAGCAAGAAAATACAGATAACAGACTCCTGATTCCTGTGAGTTTCCGTTGTGTACTTATATTACAAGTACATAACACACAAATTTGTACCAAAAGCCAGTACTTGCAAGGCTCAGCATTCACTACTAGATAGGGGTAAACACAGTAAGCCCCAACAGTCTCCCTCATGGTTTTAGAAATTTACTAAAAATCAAGACACATTTTGGATAGAAATGTGCAAATAGTTCCACTTTCACTCAATGTATTAAAAACTAAGATTTTTGCGATCTGTTCAACTGTATCATGCCAAATATGCAGAACCTGGCATCATAACATCTACCCTTCCAGAACTATTCAGGCTCTTTGCAATCCAAGAGCCTTCCAACAGTATCCCAGTGCTGTGGCTGTGGAGGTAGGTGCAGATCCCAATGAGGCAAGCACGTGTTTTTTACCTGGTTTCAGATCAGCATCAGCTGAAAGCAGCTATCAAGTTTCCTCTTGAAGTGAAGCATCCTCTAATATTTTATTTGGCTGTAAAAATTTCACAATGGTACATCTGCCAGCGAGGCAGACAGAGCCAAAAGCACAGTTAACAATTCCCAGCAGAGGGCAGATCCTGTTTAACATATTTCAAGAAGTACTACACATATGCAGGTGCTCCATTTCATTGGAGAGTCTCCACACAAAGAAATCTCCTGATCAATAGCAATACCTATAATTTCCCTGATGAAAAATAATACTCCCCTGAATAGCCATCGGCCCCTCTCCCCATCGTACAGGCAAACTCAACCGTAAGTGTGACCAATGCTACAAAAAGGCTCTTGAGAAGAAGCATCTGTACAAACAGCTATGGGGGATGGAAGTCCTTTTGCTGGGTTTGTTTTGGAACTACAGATGTACTTCAGCTGCCCTACACTCAGTTCAACCACCCCAAACATACCAGCCAAAAATGTTATGCCATCCACATGAAGACAGTCACGTTCTCCAGTTGGCATCTAAGAGGAGTGCAACTTAGGACTTGCCAAGAATTGCTTATCGTAGTTAATTTTTACAATATCACACATAGCATTAAAATAGCTTCATGAAAGAGAAGAAAAATGTAATATAAATTACAAAGGCAGGTGATAAATCTTCTGCCTCTAAGGGTAAGCAACCTGGTTTCATAAACATGCTTCCGATTAACCCTTCTGCAGCTTCAAAAAGATAGGATCTCTGTTGTTCCTAAGCACATCTGCCAGAGCTTGCCAAGGAAAGCATGAGCAACCAGCTTCAAAGGCGGGATGACGTACCTACAGCAGTAAACCCTAATCCTTGCTGGGGAAACCACGCAACTCAATTTAGTCATAGAAAATGGGATTAGAAACTTTAAAACAAAACAAGGAGTTGAAAGAATTAGCAGTCATACCAAGATCATGTTGAAAATATTGAGCAACATTTAAATAACAACTTTCGTCAGGGCTGATAAAGAGGAGAGTAAGACTAACAACTTGCACAGGAAGCCTTTAGCAGATGGGGGTAGGAACAGGATATCTGTGTCAGCCTAAAACCTTACACGATGTCACTGGATGGTGGCTTGGCAAAGAGCAGAGGTGCCAGAGAACATCACAATCAACACTAGAAATTCAAGGACACGGACCCCTAGAAAAAAGTTTCTGTGGTTTGACCATAAGAAACATGACATGGATTGAAGCAGACAGTGCTTTGACAATCAAAGTGACTGCTCGTGTGCAGGGGCAGAGGGAGAGTCTGTGGGAAGTGATTTGGGAAGCACAGCATTATTCTTTCCACAGTTCATAATGTCATGCAAACACATATATACAAGAATGTTGCAACTGCTCAAGTGACCGTCTCCGCTAGCGTCATGCACACGGCAGAAATGCAGAGGTCAGGATATCTGAGGCACTTCCCCAAGGAGACAGTTAATGTGACTTTCTGAAGTTCCCCACGTTTCTTGCACTGTAATTTCCTGGACAACAGCATCGCATATTTTCCAATGCCCGGACCTAACCCAAATTACATGTTTACACAACCCACATGAAATTCAGGTTTTGATCGATGTGTGTTTTCATTTTTGGACAAGAGCTGATTTTCTAACTTAAGACAATCTTTCTAAAATAAACCATGTCTGCATGTAAGGTCAGGGTGCCTAGAGAGATCCTAAAACAACAATTAGTTTAAGTGAGTTTCCCTGACCTTCTCACTGCCAAGCAAGCTTCATTAGCAAGTACCGAGTATTCAAGTCTTGATCACATCAACAGATAAAATAAAGACAACACAAAGACTTGAATCAGGAAAAGGAAGGCAGTGGCAGGAACAAAGTAGACAAGCAATGAGAGAAAAGAATACCTTGAGAAAAAAAAGGCAGACCGTCATGATCTAAGTGCTGATTAAATCTCCTCCTGAACATATGAAACCAATGTGACCATAAGGCACAAATCCAGTCTAGTACAGAATGCATATTTCCCCTTTGATCATTCTTTGGTGTGGATGGAAACCCACTGGGGCTTGAAGAGATATCAAGTCTTTGAGAGATGAATATCTAACATGGCACACAGAGGGTGAATGGAAGTAAAAGTAAGTTTCCACCCCTTCTACTGGGGCCCAGGACTATCACTTCCATTTAATGAAGTCAGAGCGCTCAGATTTCAGTCACCTCTCTCTGCTTTCTCTTTCCCAGTCAACAGTCTCTTCTTTCCTAGATATCAGGCTCTTCTTTCCTTTCAGAAAGGCTTCCATGCCTCCCTCTCCCCAAAGTGAAAAGAAAACAGGGCAAGAGAGATACCAGGTACCACAGCTTACATGCAGTTCTTCATGCCAAGCGGTACAGCACAGGCCTGTCCAAATTCATGGCAAGAGCAGAAGGGCTGCACTGTCTTTCATTTACCACTGACACTGCCATGTGAGTCTTTTCTCCCTTGCAGTCTCACAGATCCCAGCAGAGCCCTGCTGAAGAGTGACCTTGCAGCAACAACCAATCATACAGTATCAGGAACAATTCGGAACCAGGCAGTTCCCAAACCAAAGGTTGCCACGGGTTTGAGTGGAGAAGTCTGGAAACTGCTTATCTAGAGTCTCTGCAGGGAAAGCGTAACAACACTCAAGGATCATCCTGTAGAGCCCCTCTGAAACCTCAAAGGTAACCAGACCTGCACATGAACACAGAAAAACTATGCAAAAATTCAGCTTCCACCAGCAGCAGTATCCTGAACAATAGCAGAGCCTCTTTGCTATGTCTGGACAAAAAAAAATAAAAGAAAGAAGATAGGACATTTCACAGTTTGCTCAGTCTCTTGAAAGATGAAAGAGGGGATTTTTTTTTTTTTTAATTCCTTGCTTAGAAGTTATGCCGGTAAACAACAACTCCTAGCTTTCCTTCCATATTTAGGCTGAGACTTTTTCAGTATTTCCAGTGTTGCAAAACAGAACACAGAAGAAAGCAAATCTACTTTGACTACACAAAAGTGCCAAACAGAAAAAAATAAGCCACAAAAGTTTGTATAAATACATGCACATCCCTAAAAACAGATGTACCTATCAAAGCATTGTTTAAAGTTTCTCTGAGAGTCTAACTGAACTCTCTGTACTTGCTGTTAAGAACAATTTTACTCAAAATAATAACCAGGATTCAAACCAAGCAAGAAATAATGAACTTGGGTTTAATTGGTTTGCGAGAAACCCAATTTGCAAATGCAACCCTTAGCCAGCTATTGAATATACAAGTTGACTGAGCCCAGAAGGCACTGTGATGAGTGGCTTAAGTGGAGGCACCCTACACCCACCAACATTCCTGCTGAATGAATGTGAAATCGGCAAGAATTGCTTTTATTTATCTTACTAAAAGCGTTTCTTGGAAGGGCTGGAAAAATTTATTTCAGATGGATTTTTCAGCTGAGAACAAAGTTGTATTTATTATAATTATGCACTCTCCAGTGTGGCCTGCCTTGCTGAGAAAGAACATTAAATTCAGCTGTGCACGAACTCACGGAAGTGACCTTTTGAATGAAACTGCTACAGCAAGAAACTTGTGGAGCATTCTCACCAAATAATAACCTACTGTCTCCAACTTGCAGATTAGCGCTCAGACCACTGATTTCAGCTGCTACTTACACAGGCACAAGTCCACATGAGGTCAATCAGCTGAGAATAAATCATGTGTGCTGCAGAATACAATATGGAGAACTGTACTTGGGAAACTTCATAGTCTCCAGCCCAGTATGGTTTTATGAACTTTTACTAACCATCATTTAGCAGCATAACATTGCAAGGCATTTTAGAGAGATCTTTTCTGCAGGACACCCAGTATTCATTTACATAAGAGGATCAAAGGTGTTATTGACACAAACTGAACAAGCTCTCACTTTAATGAGAGCAACAAATGCAAGGATGAACACCCACCACCCACACAGAAATACCCTGCTCCCTCTTTGCAGAAGGGCATGAGGATTATCTGAAAGGCTTTGCTCCATGGAAAGACCAAACCCTTGGGGAGAAGACAGGTTAGCACTAAAGAATGAGAAAAGTCAAACTAGAAGGTTCATTCCATCACCTAAACGAAAGGTGAAATGTAAAATAGCAAAATATGTAAAATAGTAAAAATGTAGAACAGTAAAATGCTTGTTTGGAAATGAAGGCTGTCTTTTCAGTGTGCAAATGTAAAATATCCTTCATAGATACAACAGATGATCTTACTCATTGCAGAAAGGTTGGGTATCTCATCCTGTAAGGAACTTAAAACAGATGTCTGAGCCTTCCCAGCAGCTGGGTTGCTGGGCAGTCAAATTCCCTGCTGCCAAAGAAAGCAAGGCAAGCTCGTGTGCTGACGTCCACATCTCAGGGGCAATTGGAAGTCACTCACTCTGCTGCCCAGACCAACAGCATCCCACGATGGACAGGACCTGCTGGCAACCTGCTCCAAGCTCCCTCTCCCTTTTACTCTCCTAGGCATGCACAGCAGGCTCTCAAGGTTCATGGCCATCTGAAGATTTTGGTATGCAGTTCAAAGGTTTAGAAAAGAGACTACCCTGTATTAAGCATCAAGAAGCCAAAATGCAGCTATAAAAACAGTTTGCGCTGCCAGTTTGGGTTCTGCACTCCCTTTTCAGACTCTTGTGTTTGCATTTCAGCCAGCTTGTTCTCCTCCCACTGCTCTGCTCACTGAACTCTGCTGATTTGGTCCCAAGTCTGCATCTCTGTGTGCTGCTGTCTCCAAGGGGAAATAATATACAAGAAATTCAGTGTCTTGACTTTGCTACAGAACCAATTAATTGAGGTGCCAAGAAGGAAAACCTTTCACTTGAAGGAATTGTTTTTTATGCAGTAAACACAGCACATGTAAATTTGTGAGGGGCACAAAAGCTTGATCCTCCTGTGTCTTCACATGTTGATTATTTACACTGATGCTTTCCAGACAAATAGAAGAATAGTCTCTACTCAACTTCAGAAGAAGCCAAGAAAATAAAACAATTAGGTAAAGTTTGACCACAGTACTTGAGGGCATTGAAAACCTTTGGACCAAAACCTTGCACAAGAAAACCAGGCATTTCTTGGTTAACAATTAATAATTTAGCCCTGAATTCTCTCTTTCTGACATCCAGCTGAAGAGGAAAATTACACAGTATTTATACATCTCATACCACACAATCCCCCAGTATTTTGATACAAAACCCCACAGTTCACATTCACCATTTTAATGTCCCCATTTTAGATAAGAAATGTGAAATTACTTTCTTAATATCATGTGTTAAGCCAGGATCACAACTGAAGAGTTCTTGTAAAAAGTACTTGAGTGTCAAAGGAAGGACTTGGGAGTATACTGTAGGTTTCAAAAAAATTGTTTTAATAATATTTATAAATTCACCCTAAAAAATCCCAACAACAGCTAAACTCAAGAAATTTCTTTTGGAAACTATTTTTGCCATTGTTTATCTTTGCACTAATCCTTTGGTTTAAGTAAACTATCAAGACACTTCACCCCCAAGAGCCCTCACACCACTACAGCATTTTCAAGATGCCTGCTCCTAGGATAGGGAAAAAGCTGACAAACACAGAAGCAGTACAAGACCCGTAAATGAACATGTTAGTGGGTTGAGCCAGATGAAAGAAGTATTTCTGAAGACTATATTTCTCTAATTAGAGACACTAGTTAAAAGCATAAACAAGTTTTACCTTTCACCCTGTCCTGAAGGAAAGTGCCTTCAGAAGAACTGTTGGCAGGCAGGCAGTGCCTGTGTGAGAGAAGAGCTAGTGATAGTAAGCGTTCTCAGAGCAAGGATACAAATAAACAAAAAATTAAGTTTTTCTGTTTAATAGCTACATCAACAGCAGCAGCTCAGCCAGCCTTCAGATTACACTCATGCAAGGTACCGTTTCATGGACACAAATGAACCTCCATTTCTTTGGTTCCAGAAGATCAAGATGCAAGAGGCACACACCACCCAGACAGGGTGAACACCTTGTCTAGTGGTGTTTTCCTCCCCTGCAGACATCTACATTCTCAAGCCAAAACCAAAATGTTCACTGCTTGCAAATGCAGATTTAGTTCGCTTTTATTAGGACAACTGAATGTATTTAATCCTTTGACTGCACTTCTGAAGTCTTTTAGAGTAGGATCATAGCAAGAAGAGTTTTGGTTACACACTGCTAGATGATATGACACAGACAAGAAACCATCAGTGTCACTCATTCTGTTCCCAAAGTTTATCTGCTCTGTTAAAGGCTGTGAAAAAAGGAGATTAGTCTGAGACTTGTCCACACAAGGAATTCAGCAAACCCTTACATTTCATATCAGTCTGAAGTTACATGCCATCAAAGGTGAAACAAGGCAACAACAGGTTTGTCTGGCCCTTAATCTAAAGTTTTCCTGGCACAATGCTTCTCAATAAATATATATCATGCTGAAAATACAGGAGGACTACTTCTTCAGCTGGTCCATCTACAGAAAGCAGACTGCAAGTTTCAGAACAGAAAACAATCACTCCAGACTTCCTGAATTCATCTTTGGAAGGACGATCCTTGGATTTTGCAGTCAAAGGACGAGCCTAAGAGCACAAAATGTGTCTGGGGAGAAAAAAAACTCCCGACTCTTGTTCCCACAGCCCAACCACGGGTTTAGTATGATCCCAGACTCTGAGAAGTAGAGATACAAGGACAGAGCAGAAAAGCAAGAAACTCAGTAAAAACAATGAACCACAAGGCATGAGAGTGATATTAATAACCAAGTATGTGAGATGCAAAACTTCCCTAGTAAGATGGGTAGGAAAAAGGAGCAAAACAATGAGACAAAGAGAAAACAATGCAGCTAGGAAAAGGAGAGGAAAATAACTTTAGGGCTCTTATTTTTGACAGAGCGATTTAAGAGGGCTCTGTTGGAGTCCAGGTGATAAGTGCCAGTAAATGGAGACAATCAGCAATGACAGGTGTCTGAAAGCCTGTTTTATCTAAGTTCAGATCACAGGAGTCTGGAGAGTCAAAGGCAAGTGTTTGTGAAGTTTGCATCTTCTAAAAAGACAGAAGTCAAAACGACAAGGTAATTTGAAGACAATACAGTACGGGCATAACCCTCCTCCTCTTCAGCATTCACTGTGAAAAGCAGTCTGCAGACGAACAAATGAGACAACCAGTAAGAAAAGGAGGAATTCATCACACAAGAGACCCAGACATGAGTCATGACCTTCACATGCATTCAGGTAGCTTCCTCACATGCTTTCTAAGCAGAGTTAAGGTCTTTCAGATTGTATCTCAAGAAAGTCTTTCCTACCCCCAGCAGAAGAAGGGGGGGAGTTTGGTAATTTTAGTTACAATTGATGAGCAGGATGTGATGAAGTCAGCCCTGTGTCGTGGCCTTGAAGACACTGCCTTCTTCAAAGGTTTTTTTCAGTCTTTGCAACATCCCTGTACTGTGCCCACCACCTCCTCCAGCCCTTCCCCTACCTCCTGGCTCAGTCTGACCTCAGCCACCATTTTACCCTTTCATTCCACACCAGTCACTCCCAGTTCTTGTTTAGCTCGGCTCTAAAAGGTGCTTTTACAGTAGGCTCCGTGGGACGGATTTTCTGCCCACAATCAGTGGGATGGCTGTCACAGGGGATAATTTATGCAACAGAATGGCCTCAACTTCTGGATGGAGAAGACATGCAGTTCCTGTGGCTTCCTGTTGGCAATCATCCACCACCTGGGATTTAAAAGAGGATCCCACATAGAGAAAGAGGTTTTAAAAAAATCAAGCAACCACTGATACAGTATAAACAAATAAAAATCTTATTACAAAGGGTGAGGAATACAGAACTTGGCAAGAGAGATGACTTCTGCATATTTTGCACTCCTTCCATATCAGGACTCTGGTGTGGCTGCCACAATTACACCACTGATTTGACTGACAGCATTATCCCAGACTGGAGTGATTATGAGCTCTGGTTTCATAAAAAGTAAAAAAGTCTCTTGTGGACAACAGTACCTGCCCTGCTGGTCGTATCTGTGTGCTTGGACACAAGAGAAAAGAGTCATTCAGTTCTGCTCATTAAAAAGCCTCTGTATCCTCTTCGAGTATCTTCCCTTACTCCAAAGGAACACTTGACACCTTTTACACAGGGAAAGCTCAGGATGGTTAGTGAGATTCCTGGCAAAACACACTCCTCATAGCTGTTTCTACAGCTTATCAAGCCTTTTCCCCTTCAATTTACTTTTCAGACATTGGGAGTCAAGAAGAAAACCAAAATTAGCTCTGTAACTACTGCAGCTCCATAAAGCTGACCTCCCATCAGTTTGTTCCACCAGGTTGACTGACTTAGCAGGCTCAGAAACTGTGAGCTCCACCTGAGGCTTTGGAAGAAGCCAGGGCATATATCAAGTCAAGTCAATCCAACTCACGTTTCCAGTGCTAATGAGCTTGCAAATGTAGCTTCTCACTCACAGATGACTTCCTGTTTGTTTGGGTTTTTAAAAGTGTCTCTATTCCTACCTCTTTCCAGGAATTCTGGTGAAACCTTAGGCATCTTTGAGGTCTCTTCCTATCAAATTTGGTTTAAGTTAGCCAGTAGCTTCAAGATTAATGAGGAGACAGACATTGATAACTGCATAAAGCTCACCTCCTTCTGTGAACTATCTTCTTTCATTGATAAAATCCTTTTCCTGCTCAAGTCACTCTCTGTCCCACTCCGGGATATTTAGCAAATCAGTATCTTGACAAGCTCCCTCAGCCTGAATTAGAGCCAGGACAGGGTTAGTTTTCGCTTTGACCATATTCCCTCCCAGATCTCAAAAATAAACCCTCACAAAAAACAAAACAAACAAAAAAACCCCAAACCAAAACACAAAACCCCAAACCCAAACAAAAAACAAACCCTTAAGTTGCCCCTGAAATTTCTATTACTGCTTTGCACACATCAAAACCAGAGATGACATAAAACCACATCACCACTAGAAGTAACAAACTTCCACCTCATAATAGTGGAGAAGATTAAAGAAGGAAATAAGGGAGAATCCTTTTCTTCACTGCTAGCAGATCTTTCCTTTCTTGAGGTTCACTCTTTCCTCTGCTAGACCTAATGACTGCAGACAGGATCCTAAGGTCTTGATCCTCTATGAGAAAAGAAAAGCTCCCTGTTATCCCTTATTTTCCAAACCCAGTACCCTGCAGCTTGTCAGTCTTGGTAGCTGCTTGCCACACCCACACCTCTGCAACCCACTGTCAGCAAGAGGCCAACAGCATTTTAAATGGCAAAAGCCCTGTCCCCTGATGCACTGGGGATTTCTTCCAAGCTAAAGCCATCACTTGACAGCAAGCCTCCAGTGCACTGTCAGTGGCTGGATTTGGTTTAAAATATGCTGGCATTAAACTGCTTGTGAAGAAGGAAAAGTCAGAAAACTGCATCTGAATCTCCTACACACCCCAGTTCTCACATCCTTTTCTTTGGATCAGCCTCGGGCGATGCCAGGTGGATGCTGACAGGCTCTGCAAAGAAGGCCTGCAGACCAGCAGCACCACAAGATGCCTCCACACAAAATAAAGTCTCTCCTTTCTATTTGCAGGTGTTGTTCAGGGCACAGTGTTGGCCACACTGGCACTAAATGGTTTGGCCTGCTGTCTCAGCCCACCAGCATCACCTCACTTTGCACCCAGCAAGCTCCTGCATGCAAAGTGCTCTGCTACACTTTCACAAGCCATTGCAGAGACCACAGCCATCATCTAAAAATAATACTGGGGGCAGTGATCCCACTGATAATCACATCATTAGAGGAGAATCAAATTCCTCCCTGTTCAAGCAGATAAACAGCAGGTCTCTGCAGCACCTTGAGTCTTCCTTTGCAGTCAAAGAGTATCTGCAAAATCATACAAAAAGCTTCATTTTTGACTGCCATACCAACACGCTTCTTGTAACAGAGGTAAGGGCATGCAATTCCTGCTTAGCAAGCCTGTTCTCTCCAGCCAGTTGTTATTTCAGGCATGTTTATTATGTGCTCTGTTCACAGGCTCAGCCACACAGAGCTCCATTGCCACAGGTGTTGGCATCTCAAAACCTCTCTTCTTAGCTGTGGGCTTTCTAATCACGTAAGACAGCAGGGAGAGGGAGGGACCCAACTTCCCTGTCAGCATCTCTCCATGAACTCATACAGGAGTACCATCCCTCCCCCTGTGCTCACTTTCTCCTGACTTGGAAGCACAGACTAAAACCTGGCGCAATCAAGTTGTCCTGTAACATGCAATGAGTATCTCTGCCCTCTGAGATTGTCACCAGCCCTGCTCCAGAGACATCTCTGACATGCTGAGTTCTTTCTCCCACGTTGCAATAACAGCAGTGCAGCTTGCCAGGCTGTTTTGGATTCATGAACCCCCCTCAAACAAATGCAAGACAGGAGTGTGTAGAGCCACAAAGTCACAGGTTAAATGCATTAATAAGCTGAGAAGATTCCTATGCAGCTAACCGGAAAGGGCAAATTCTTACCCTGTCCCCTGTAAAACAGAGCAGCTCAGCTCAGAGGAACATCCCCAAATCTGGTACCAAATACACCCGCTGTCAGGAGAGAGAACAAAAGGCCACGTGCAGCTCTGCATTACTGAAACTGCAGGACATGCCTGACAAGGAGACATTTGTGTAGGCACAGCCACAACCACAGGGCACATCAGAGACAACACTGAATGGAGAACTAGGCCAGAGGATCACTAGCCCAACAATAGCTTTTTGCCACAAGCTACTGTCTGTTCAATCATGCCAATCCTCCCAATATGACTTAAGGGGGGGAAAAAAAGCAAAAAGAAAAGGTAGGCGGTTTGCATTTACTAAATATATTGCCCATTACCTCAGAAGATGGCCATATGTTTTCAGATTATAAAGAAACACAAATTATTACAGACATTAATGCCTTTCTAATACCATAGAAAGACAAAGGTGAACTTCAGCATAACCCTGGGTTAATGCAGGCTGACAGAGCCATATAAAAGAGTACAGTTTCCACTTTTGCCTGCAGAAAAGCAACTGCTGAAGATGCTTAGAGGAGTGGCACCTTTAGGAATCAAAGAGAGGGTTCAATGGGCGTTTGAGCCAGGGTTGAGTAACTGCTGTTGAAATGTGGTCAAACACAGAGCACATCCATTCCTCTGCCTCACTAGAGGGGCTGATGGCAGGATCACCACTTTGGGCAGGATCCCTGCTGCCCAGCAGCACTGCACACAGCAGAGCCACTGCTCAGGGATGCTCCCACCAGCCAGATGAGGTTGACCTGGCTCAACAGGCTGGGAGGATGGAAAAATCCCCAACCACATCGAAACAACTCTGGCAGATGAAACTTTCCAAGTTCCCTTCCAGCACAGCACAACTCCTCAACAGCTGCCCAAGTTTATTCTTAAAGAGGTGTTATATTTTTGCTAACTAATATTTGCAGGGTGGCAGGGAAATTTTCAGAAAGGCAATGACAGGTCCCAGAGCTGCCTTGACTCTGCTGAAGAAAACTGCCACAATCCTCCCCAGCATTCACTGGATGTTTTCAGACCAGGCTTTCATCTGCTGCCCAGCTCCAGAGATGCAAGGAGAAATCCTCACAGCATTGTGTGTAATTGTGAGGGCAACTCACAAACAAAATTTAATCATTGGGAAGGTATGCTATACAGATGAGACACTGGAGTTCACGGTGGTATAATAATCACAGAACGAGCAGTCCTTAATCCAGCCCTGCACAGTTATTTAGAGGTTCCTGTTCTGAGCAAGTACACCACGTACTTTGATCTCTGCTGCCTCCTGCCAAAACTGTGGAAATTAGCAAGCCAAAAACCAAGAGTCACAGACAAAGATGTCATGGCAGACAAAACAGATACTATGGTTATATAAGCAGCTCTCCTCCTGAAGGACTCTGGTGCACTTTGGGAGAGATTGAAGGTCAATTATAGCTAATTACCTTTACCTTAATCATAAAAGCTGCTTTAAATTTACAGATAAGGAGCCTCTATTCCATGAGAGCAATTGAAACTTTGCTGTTCAGTTCACAAACTACCTGAAGTGATGCTCTGAAAGGGCTTGAATCCTGCCACACTATTGTATGAAGCGTAGTAACTCCACATTGGTGCAATCAGAGCTGTGGTCACATCCTTGGACAGAAACTCTGTGTTACAGGGGTGTTAGCCACACTGACAGTCATGCTGAGTTCTTCCTTAAAGCAAGGATCTTTGTCACACACGATGAATCATGCCTCAAGTCACAGCACTGCAAGTAAACTCTTTAATTTGGGATGAAATTGGTCTTTAAGAGCATGCTTCTGCTACATTTTGGCTCAAAACCACCTTGTTAGAGAAAGACGGATTCCGCAGACTTGTCACATAGTTAACATTCACTTAAATCTCTTGTTTTTAAAGAAAACAAAAGTTGAGAAAACTATGTGATAATTAAGCTGCAGGCATGGGAAGCAGACAGATAGTTCAGGCGGTCAAATAACCTTTATTCTGCCCTGTAGAGGCAAACTACAATAGAAAAATGATTAATGGTTGAGATTTTTCATTTAAAAATTGATCCAGTTCACTTAAAAATGTATTAATTTTGTATTTCCTTTTCCTTCAAACCAGAGGGGAACAACCAGCTAAGGTGTGCTGCTAAGGCTATACTTCTATGCCTAGATAAAACTGAGCATGGCTTGATTTCTTCTTCCTTGACATTTATCCTGATTTTATTACATAACTGCATTATTCTGCTTGTAATCTACTGATAAATGCTTCAACTCCAGTTAACAGAGCTTTGTGCTCGTAATATCAAATGAAAGTGCAATAAATAGTCATGGAGGCAGATAAACAACTTGGTTTCAGGATAGTGATGAGCTAAATATCTCCTTTCTCCTCTATCCACCTTAGTCTAAAGAAAGGTCTTTGACGATCCTGGGCAGCCTGGACTTATTTTAACCTGAAAAATCAGACCCTTCTGCAGAGCACAGTGTGTTCTCGGGAATGTTTGTTCAGTGCAGCTAGGCAGTACAGCTCCACCTCCTGAATTATTTAGAGGACACATTTCCTGCAGCACCTCCAAGCCTTAGACCACCAACTCTGTGGGACAGTTCTTCCAGGTGTGTGGGACAGTTCTTCCAGGTGAGGAGGGACAGGCCCTGAACAAGAAGCAGAAGCTTCCCCAAAAGCAGAAACAAGCAGAGCAGAGCAGGTGTCTGCAAGACAGATAGAAGTAGACAGCAGTCACCAGAGGCAGCAAGGGCAACAACACTGGAGAGAACAAGAGGCAAATGCTGTCAGGGTTTCACCTAGAAACACAGGAACTCCTGGTGCAGAGATCTTTTAAGTCCAACGCTGTCCCTTTGAAGGGTTTCTCTACAAACCCATCAGCTCTGAGGAAATCGGGCTCTAAGGCAACACCAAAGCAGATGAAGTTTTGTTACATACTCATTTTCAAGACCCTATATTACCACTCTTGGTTTTGAGTGGGCAGCTGTCAATCTCTATGCAGTGAGATAATACCAGTCTTTTGACAGACAGAGTCTACATTTAAGATCTAAAATAAACTGTGAGAGTTTTATATAGACAAACTATGGAAAGGAAATGAGTAAAAGATGCAACCGTATCCAAGTGCTCTTAAAGAAAACGTAGGCAGCCAAAGCTCTTCTCTCCCACACTCATGTATTATACCACTCAAGACTTATTATTTTAGGATTATTTCCGGTGCACTGACTGGAGAGGACATCCACAAGTCACATATGCAACTACTCCACAAGCAACCTAGCTGTAAGATTGCTTCCACACCCTTCTCCTTTTCCTTTCCTCCTTTTCTACTTCCTATTCCTTTGACTGATGTATAAGCTGTGTGAGGCAGGGAGCATCTTGCACTGTCTTCAGAGTACGTATGGCATTTTTATTAGCACATGTAGGGTTGAAGACATTCACAGCTTCCATACAGATAATCCCACCACCTGATCACTGCTCACAGCTGGAACGTCACAAGAACCAGAGAGCAAAACGGATCCGAGAGGTACCTTTGGTTTACGTGCCTCAGCCTGCAGACGAAACGGAGCAAGCACCAGGACCTCCATCTGTTAAAGGCAGTTGAGACAACATGGAAAACACACAGTTCAACACAATCCTGCACCTGGCTCGCTAGGGAAGGTACAGTCAAGCCTTAGCCACAGTGTGGCTGAAGGGGATTTGGGATGGCACTACCAACAGGGAATTACACAGCTCTCAGCATCTTAAAAAGAAGAAAATTCAAGAGGGAGGTAACATCGGTAATCATGGACAAACTCCTCACCTCCTCCTCCTCCTCCCGCAGAAGGATTGGGAAGTATTTCAATAGACCCCTTCCAGAAGGACACTGCCTTTCTGCACCCCTGGGAGATTAAGCACAATGCACCCCACAGCATGTGTGACCTACATCATCTCACCATCTCTGACCTTCGACAAATGCAAACCACAATTTTTACCTTACACAGAATACACCACATCAAACCAGAAGTCATCATATTCCATCTATGCTCTACATGGGGTGAAAAAGACAAATGAAAAGATCCAAGTTGTGCACAGGTCGCTTGGCCCAGTGCAGTCCTCTCCGAGTGTCACTGAGCACATAGCAAGGTGGGAGAGGTTTACAGGCGTCTACACTGCTGGACTCAAGACCATCACTGGAGATCTCAACAGCACCAACATTGCAGCATAGACAGGAAACAGAGTAAAGAGATGAAAAAGAGAGAATCAACTTCATTAAAACCCTTTCCAGGCATAATGAAGGCAGTAAGCAGGTGGTCAGAGACTACTAAGACAAGGCCTAGTTCCCCTCATCTCAGTTGAAACACGATCCCTCTTCCTTCCCCCTGCCCACAGGAGGTTTGCACAGAATCTCTTCTCTGCTGTTCCTGGCACGGGAGACCAGCTCACCTGTCCTGGGCAGCACCACTCAAGTCCCACTTCCCTGCTGACCCGGGTCCTCCGGCCAGCTGCCCCTCTGCCACCCTCCAGCTCACACCACACCACCTTCAGCACTGTCCCCTCACAGGTCACCTTGTTCCCTGTCACCACCCCCAAAAGTCACCTGCACCTCCACCCGCAGGCCCGCGCCAGCTCCAGCCTCTTGCCCTCACTACAGACACCTTTCCCACGGGCTCCAGTCAAACAGCTTTCTCCCTCGTCCTGCAGCCACCCTGCCGCACAAAGCCCTCCGAGCGGCACTGCCAGCCGCTCCTGGAGCCCCACACCCCCTCTCCGTCCCCACGGCACGCAGGGACCCCCGAACTCAGAGCTCTGCATCTCCTACACCCTCACTCAAGCCACGGCGCTGCCCAAACCTCAGGCGGGACCCCAAAAGCCTCTTCCCCCAGGCACCCCCCGCACCCCCTGCCAGCCCGCCGGACCCGCTGTCCCAAGGGCCGGCGCAGCCCCCGCGCCCACAGCCGCCCCCGCCCCAGGGACGCAGCCCCCGACACGGCGCGACCCCAGAGCCCCCGGGCCGCCCCCTCCCCTACCTGGGCGGGCTCCACGCCGGCAGGCAGCCCCTCGGGCAGGGCCTGGAGCAGCAGCAGGGCCATGGCGGCGCGGAGCCTCCTCGCCATCCCCCCCACCCCCCGCTCCCGCCTGCCCGGCCCGACTGCGGCCCGGGACGGGAGCCGAGGGGCACCCCGCGCCCGGGCCCGCCCCCGCAGCACGCCTATTGGGCGGGCGGTACGCCGCTCGGCTCGCTATTGGCTCAGCGCGCTGTCGCTTAGGGCTAAACCGTGGAGGGCGGGGTCTACGCCCTGGGGGCTGCCATCTTGAGTGTGGCGCAGCGGGGAGGGACCCAGGGGTGGGATCCAGGCCGCCATGTTGTGAGTGGCGGAACTGTCTGGAAAGGGGTGCGGGGGCCGCACCCCCCTCCAGTTGAACCCCGGGAGCAGAGCTGGACACTGCGGAAAGGGGGGCCACTGGCATCCTCTGGCTGCCACAGCCTCCCTGACACCCCGGTGGCAGCCAGGCACTCATCCTCCATTCACCTGGTCATTCCTGGGTACCATGATTCCGGCTCAGCCTCCTTCCACATTGTCCCAAATCCCAACAGCCCGCCCGGTCCTGAGGCATGGAGAGGGTGCTGGCATGGGTGCAGCAGCATGATGCTTGACTCGAGGTGTCCGGTGAGCAGTTTTGTGTTTGTGCCAGTCCCACTGGGAGACAGGATCAGCATGGAGAAGTTCTCCCACTGCGGCTGGATCCCAGAGTTTCCCCACATGGCGATCCCTCGCACTCCCAGGAGAAGTAGGGGCACCGGCACTCAGGATTAATTCACAGCTCCAGGGAGACAGCCAGTGTTTCTGGGGCAGTCTCAGAGGGTTTCCACTCTGCCACTCCCAGCATGCCAGGCAGCCTCTGTGCAGGATTGGCATGACAAGGTTTATAAGATGCTCAGATAACATGTTAAGAAAAGCCAGGAAAAAAATAACTGACTTAGCAGCTTATCTCCTGCCATGGCATTTTTCTGTCAGGGCAGTACTCAGGCACACCTAGGCCGGCCGGATCAGCTCAGCTGCCTGCCCTGGTGTGGGCGTTCACCCATTGCACATGGACCCTGCTCCCTCCTCGCTCTGTGGCAGCCAGTTCCCCAGTCTCCACCAGGCTTTGGGCTTGGAGCCGCGAGCCAAACCTTCCTGCTGGGACTGCTGGTGCCTCAGGGAGCCCACCAGCCCCCCATGCCTCCCTAGCCCCTACTGAGGTTCTGCTGCAGACCAACGTGACATCTTTGGTCCGGTTACCATTTGAAGGGAGGTTGTAAATGTGCTGGAGCACTGGCATTTCAGTCACAAACAGTTATTGAAGAAGCTTTAATCCTGTTCCCAGGTAGCCCTGAAATTAGAGGCACAGCAGGGAGATGGGCAGCGAGTTCACCAGTGCACAGGACAAGCCCAGATCAGGTGTGACTCATCACTGGAGAGCAATTAACGCTTGCTGCTCTTCCCAAGCGGGAATGAGTCTGGCTCTGACTCCTGGCAATGGGGTTTCCTTTTCTATTGCAATGGGAAATGGAGACAAGGCTGGCCTTGCATGGGGACTTGTTGGCCACAGCTTGGCAGGGACCCCTCTGCTCCCCAGTGAGACCAAGGCAGGCCAGGGAGTTACTGTGGTTTTGGGGAGAGCTGGGAGGCACAGGCTGCAGCAGCCATCTCCAGAGTGATGTGAGCTGCTGAGATGACTTGAAACCTTCCGGGGAGACTCCAGCTACAACCTACAAACCTAGAAACCCTGCTGAGCTAAACTGTCAGCTGGCATAAATCCATGTCGATCTGAAGAGAGAATCCACTGCCCTAAGCTCGAGGCGGGGGGAAGGTCTATCTTAAGGATCGTTTGGCAATTCTCTGAGCCCAGAGCAACCCTTTTCCTCTTGCCCATGAGCAATGCACTGCACCGCACTGTGCCCCACTCCCCAGGGCTGGGGGAGAGCTGATGCAAGATGGCAATAGCTCTTCAGAGGGTCTCCCTGCTCCATTGCCCCTCCAGCATGGCTGCGGACAGGAAAAAAAGGGTGGCAAAACAGCTGAGACTTTGCAATCATGGTCCCAGCCTTTGCCTCTTGTGGCTGCTGCCCCAGCATCGCTGGCTGCAGAACCCTCTGTCCTGCTGGGACTTCCCCAAACTGCCAAAGCAGGAAGGGTCAACAGCAAGAGCATGGCTGTGATGCACAGGGGAAGGGCAGTTTTAGGGTGCTGCAGCACATTGTTTTACAAGCATTGCCGTGCTCCCAAGCATGCCAGAGGCATCTTGGACCCAAACACAGCCCAGGCTGCTAGAGGTACCTTTCTGAAAGTCCCCAAAGCTGTTTTGGGTGCAGGATGAGAGCAGCTTGAGTTAAGGAGCTTAAGAAAAGCAGGGAGTGGAGGTGGCTCCTTGTGGCTTCTCCCCAATCCCACCAGGAGTGACATCTGTTTCACTTCATGTGCTTATCTTTTATTTTAATTGCACTTTAACAAGAGATCTAATAATGCCCAGGGAACAGAAACACAAGTTTGAACATGTTTTCCTACTTTCTGCTGGCCTATTAATTATTTCAGAGCTCTTTTACAGCTTTCTAGCTGTATCTGTGTGTGGTTGGAGACATTATGCTCTGCCTGTTGCAGCTTGGGCAGAAGCAATGCTGTGGATACAGCTTGGCCCTTTGAGAAGTACCTTTTGGGTTTGTCTGCTCTCTCTGTAGGAGCAGAGTGTTTAATGTGTCTCTACTCAGGCACGTAGCTGATGTGAGAATCCCCAGGGGATCTGGCATATATCCCTGGCTGGAGAGAGGCCATGGGGCTCTGGGAGCAGCCACATCGTATGGCTTGTTAGAAATATGCTTGTCCCACTGAGGGATGTTCATCAGCAAGCGGAGAGCCTGGGTGCAGCTGATTAAAAGCAAGGGTTTTAGCCCAGGACTTGGACTCCTTCCTCCTCCAAAAATAGGCTGCAGCAAACTCAAGCTGCTCTTCTTCAGGGTGGGAGAGGCCTCATGGCAGACCCAAGATAGCATCATGCAAACTCTGCCAGACCAAGAAGATAAACAGCACCCATGGGTGTAGGAAGGGTCACCCAGTGTCACCCCCCCAGTTCCCACAATGGGATAAGTGTCACCATGAGCACAGCACTATCACCTTTTGTAACTTGCCTTGGGACTGTTTGCAGCCTCAAGAACCATTTGAGGAATTCTGCACTGGACGCCCAAAGATTTCAGAATTCATGCCAGCCCTTACACTCTTCCTCCTTCCCCTGGCCCCTGTGCTGACCCTCACTCTGGTGCCTGGTCAGTCACAAAACCTGCACCTTTTCCCTTTCAAGGCAAGCATGAGACCCACATACCAAACCAGCCCAGCCCAGAGAACCAGACACACAGAGACCAGCCAGGAGCAGAACCCACAACTGTTTTTTAAAAATCACTGCATTTATTTTTCGACCTTCCTCTGTTGTTTGCAGTGCTGGTATTCAGAGCCCAAGTGAGTGCAGCTCTGTGAAAAGAAAGACAAGTAGCTACTGGAGAGGGTCCAGCAGAGGCCACAAAGAATGATGAGGGGTCTGGGGCATCTCTCCTATAAGGAGAGACTGTGGGAGCTGGTCCTGTCTGGGGAAGAATGAGAGAGGATCTCATCAATGCACATAAATATTGCAAAGGCAGGTGCCAAGAGGATGGTGCCAAGCTCTTTTCAGTGGTGCCCAGTGACAGGATAAGGAGCAATGGCCATGAACTAAACCACTAGAAGTTCCACTTCAACATGAGGAAGAAATTCTGTGCACTGAGGGTGGTAGAGCACCAGAATAGGCTGCCCAGGCAGGTTATAGAGCGCCCCTCTCTGGAGATATTCAAAACCCGCCTGGATGCCTTCCTGTGTCACCTGCTCTAGGCGAACCTGCCTTGGCACTAGATCATCTGCCTAGGCAGGCTAGATGATCTCCAGAGGGTCCCTAAAAATTCTGTGATTCTATGATGTCTGTGTCTTCTTCCCCCATCCAAGGGGGCACAGAGACAACTGTCCCCCAAGGCTGCAGGTCCATGGTCCTACCGTGGGGACAGTGAGATGCAGGACAAGGGTGACAGCTGGCTTTTGTGATCAGAGGAATGCAAAAATTAGAGCTTAAAAAACATTAGCTATTTCCTTCCTGGATTGTGGCAATAGCACAGTGAATAAAACCTGAACCTGAGAGCAAGGAAGGCGTAGTCCAAGCACTGACATCTGGACTTTGGGGTACTCCCTGTGCAGAGGGGCCAGGTCCCTTCGTGCCTGCCAAGGCATGATTCAGGTCTTGGTAAGAGGCTACTGTGGAGATTTAAGGCACGAATGTGGTTTGGTTGCTGGTACAATGGCAGGACAACTGCTTTCGGAATTAGAATTGTGCTCTGAGCTCCATGTGAGAGAGCCTGATGCCTTGTGGGGCCAAGTCCAGTGACCACAAAAGGCTCAGACAGGTTGGGCAGATCCTCCACCACTGGGCCAGTGGAGGAAGGCAGGCACTGCTCAGGGCAAGAGGAATGTGAGGAAGCAGGGACATGGCCAGCAGCAGATGAGGGAGGCTCAAGACCAGCCAAAATGCTGCAAGCTGGGCACACAGAGCCAGATCCTGCTTCTCCAGTGGAAGGAGGCAGCAGAGAAGATGCTGGGCTGGGGAGCAGATCTGGCTGGACTGTGCTTCTGATCCCCGCTCAGGGAACGTGGGACTGGTGGTGGCAGGGGGCTGGAGAGGTGTGATGGCTCCTGAGGTGGTCTCCTTTCACAGTCCCTTGTTAAAATAGACATACGGCACTTTGTCCCCGTGCTTGGCCACGATGCTGTCACGCAGCTCCAGCTCAAGGTCAGCCAGTGCAAGGGAGCTGTGGGGAGAGGGGGTAGACACTGAGACCTGTGATCCTCCTCCCCAGCCACCAGTCAAGCCACCCTCCCTCCCCACTGCCATTTGAGGCCCTCTGCATTCCCCGGGATCTTGCAGGCTAATGTCAAGACCCACTGCCCATCCCTGGCATCCACCACTCTGAGTGCTGGAGGGCACAGAGAGCTGCCCTTGGAGCTGCATGTCCCGTTGCTCCCAGTACAGAGCTCACAGAGGAGGGCAGGCACATGCTCTCCTGCTGCCCTGGGCACCAGCATGTACAGGAAAGCGCTGCCTTGAGTTGAAGAATGGGTGTCCATCATGCTTCTCCTGGGATGGGCAGAGGAGACCTAGGGGAGGGGGAAGTTTCACGAGGTTTCATGCAGGAGGGGAAAGCAGTGGGACAGGTACCATCTCTGTGGGAAGAGGGCACAGGCTGCTGGCACCATGAACAGGAGGCTGTGGAACAGAAGAGCCGAGCATTAGTGTTGGGGATTGCAGCCCATTTGCCCCCCAGCCACAGAGATCTCAGCCCAAGAGGTGCTGCTCACACCTTGTGACACCCAAAAACTGGGGAAAGCCCAGGCTGAAGGGCAAGCCTTTGCATTCCCCTGCTAGAAAAGAGGTATTTTTTCCAGCATCCCTTGGAGCCGTGCTCCAGGCACCCACAGGTGTTTGAGCAGTGAGATACTTACAAGCCTCCGCAGAGCAGCACCTGTAGAGGCCCATGGAGAACCCGGATTCGCTGCAAGAGAAGAGCTGGGATTGAGTCTCTGGTCCTCACTGCAAGTCCTGCTCAAAGTGTGGGCAGACTTCTGCCCTCAATGGTGCTGAAGGCCCAACACCTCCAGCGTGCCACCAAACACTGCCCCCTTTCACACCTTCTCCATGTCACTCAAGAGACCTTTGGTGTGTCGGTGACTTGAGCAGGGGGCAAAGCAAGCCAGGCTCTGGAAACCCCCATTTCATCCTCTGCATCTTGTCGGCTGGGAAGTAGGGCTAGGGCACCGCAAAACCCACTGGAAAACTCTGGTAGGGGAAATGTGAGCTCACCTGCATGAAGGTGAATTTCTCCAGCCGCTCCATGATGATGGGCAAAATAACTAGGAACAGAGGAAAAAGATCAGGCTCCTCCTGCAAGCCAGCCTGCAGGGCTCTCCCAGCAGGACTGTCCACCTGGAGGCCATGGCAGCAGCTAGTTGTGCTGAAGGCTACTGGGTGTTTGCTCACAGCAAGGACCTTAACCCACACACATCCATCACCCAGGCTGCATGGTCTGTGCCCCTCATGCTCCCAATCCCTCCGGCTAGGCTTGCAGCATGTCAAGGGTCTCATGAGGTGAGGGGATGCTGGGCTGCAGAGCGAGGGACTAGGGCCAGAGAGCATGAGATGTGTCCTTGTAGGGCCAAACTGCCATGAGAGCACCCCATGTCCCCCATAGGCTGTGGGTTGGGATGAGGAAGCCTGGGGGACTCTGACTGGAATAGGTAGGATAAGGAGATCAGCTCCATTTGTGGGATGAGACCAAATGACACCTGGGATGCAGCGCCACCCTCCCTCTTCTTCGTGGGGGAAACTGAAGCAGGGGAGGGCAGAGTAGTGGGTCCCAGAGGAGTCCTTGGTCCAGTCCTGCACTCTCCTGCTTTACACTCACTCATGCCTGGTGCTGCCATGGTGATCCTGGAGACCACAACCTGCGCGATGCCCTTCACTGCTGCCCTCTGCAAACAAAAGCAGCAGGTGAGCCCCTGCAGCGCCATGCCCCAGCCCGGACGTCCATCCCCAGACTCACCCTGGAGCGACCGAGCTCATTGTTGTCCCCATCTGTCACTGTGATCCCATTGATGATCTCCCTGAAGGGGACAGGCAGCCATGAATGAAGGCCAGGATGGTCGGGAAAGAGTAAGAACACAGCAGTGGGGTGAGGGAGTGCCAAGGAGGCCCTCTGTGCTGTGCTGGCACAGCAGCACCGGCTGCCCCCGGGGCACGGGGCTCCATCACCCCGGGGTGCTGTGGTCCCAGCCCAGCCGATGCTGCCATCTTCAGGGCACAGCTGTGAGCAGGATCCAGCCGTGCCAGGGACAGACACTGCCTGGGACCCACAGCCAAGCCAGGGGACAGTTCCTCACACAGCCCCCCACCTCCCTTGCTGCAATTTGTGGGGGATCTTAAGCAGCAAACACAGGTCTCCACATGGGCCCCACCTAGAGTGTACCAGCACCAGGATATCATGGACTGGGGCTCTCCCTTCACCACATGCAGGAGACCTTTGGGTCTGAGGGATCTTCCGGCCCAGATCCCAGAACAGCTATCCTCAGCCCAAAATACCTCTCCTGCTCCAGGCAGAGGCTGAGCCATCCCACCTGGCACCCTCCACCAGAGACACAGCACTGCAAAAACACAGACTCCCATTCACCTCCCTCCTATCCTCCCACCCTCTTCAACCCCTGGGGTGGGAATTTAAGGCAGGGCGACCAGGCAGCCCAGGAGCCCAGCTGCCACCAGGTTGCCTTGGGAAGGAGCTGGGTTCCTGGAGTGTCCCGTCCACTGCATGACACTTACTGTTGCCGCATCATGGGGATATTGACACAGTTGGCAGCAGCCACAGCTGCGAAGGGCACCCAGCGGGCCACCAAGGGGGGTGCTCGCTGTGGGAGACAGACTGGCATCAGTGCAGGAGGGCAGGATGTGCCCAGCTGCCCCACCTGGCCCTATCCTGGCATACCTTGGTGTAGAGATTGAGTCCCACCGCGGTGGCCAGGGCTGCACTGGTGGCCGTGACATATGCCACGCCGATTTGCCTGGACAGCGATTTCCAAAGAAAGGAGAGAACAGAAACACCAACTCTGACTCAACCTTCTTCCTTCAGTACCCAAGACAGAGCATACATAGGTGGCCTTTACAGGGTATCCAGGGGGGTGTCAACATAGAGGGTCCCCACCCTGTGTGTGGGATCACTCACCTCAGCGAGATGGGGGAGGCAGCATTACGGTTGGTGTAGTTGACGAAGGCATTGAAGGATTGATTCACCCACTGCCAAAAAACCACAGCAGGCACTGTCCTGCAGAGGAAAAGGACCAGGAGAGCACACAAAGGCTGTCATGGATGCCTAGCCTGTGCCTGTGGCCAGGCTTGGCAGTGAGCCAGCCAAGATACCCTGAATATACTTGTCATGGTGTCTCCAAAGGGAAACTGAGAAATGCTAGCAAAACCATGAGCCAGTGGCAGAGCTGGGAAATAACCCAGGAATCCTGGCTGCCCTAGGGCTTTGGGGATCACAGGAGGGGGTCTAGCCCTGCAGGGCACTCAGGCAGGGGTGGGAGATGCAGCTCTTGGCAGGGCGGCAGCCATCCTGCTGGGCTGAGATAAGCATTTGTCAAAGGGAACAGCAAGGGGGGAACACATGGGGACAGAAGTGGCTCTGGGGGACCAGGGTGCCTGGGCTCCTACTGGTGTCTCAGGAACATGGAAGTGGGGCAGGAAGGGACAGAGGGAGATGTGGGTTTGAGCAAGTTTTGGGATGAAGGAAAGTGGAGGTGGGCTGAGAAGAGGGTGACCAATTGGCACTGGGAGATCCCCCATCCAGACTGGACTCATCAGCAACTGTCAAACCAGTCTAGCCAAGAGAGGTGGGATTGGATGAGGATCCAGAGGGAAAGGAAGTGTAGGATCCACATACTCTGGAGACAGGATTGCTCATCCCCTCAGCCATTTCAGCAGGTAAATGCAGGGAGATGTCAGCAGGGGCTGGGGATGCTGAAGCAACCTGGCCTGGGGGCAGATTTGGTTCTCAGTTCTGAGGACTGCTACGGTCCACAGACCAAGCAAGAGCAGCAGCCAAGTAGGACTCGGTTGCATTAATCATTACAGGGGCTCTGGGAAGAGCTGAGCTGAGCTCAGTGTGAAGTGAGAGCATCCTCAGCGATGCCAGGGGCTGAGGGGATCTGTGATGCTTCCACCACAGGCTGGGTGCTGGGGACAGGGCACAGGGACACGCATGGGGCTTGGCCATGGGACACAGGCAAGCACAGCAGCCATGGGCATGCCCTGGGCAGTGCCCAGCCCCAGAGGAGGCAGATTGGATTTTGCAGCCTGGCAAACCCATGAGCTCACCGATAGAACTGAAGCATGCAGCCGGTGATGGCCATGCCCCCTGGCACCTGGAAGGACATCCTCCCGACGAGGTTCATCTTCTCACCGCTGTCAGGGTGGAAGGCTGAGTCGTACAGCTTCTTGGCATAGAGCAGCTGCTCCTGGCTGCTTCCTGGTGGCACCAGCCCGGCCCTGAAAGCCCAAAGCCTATCAGGGAAAGCTGCACAGACCTGCCAGCACCTGGCACTGCCGGGGCGCAGAGCCCCGGGCATCACACATGAAAGGCAGAGGAAACATCTCCCATGAGAGATACATGTTGCAGCTTAAGGCTCCTGGGAAAAGCCTGGGAAACTCCCAAAACTGCCTCCAGGGGATGTTACCTCACAGGGTACCTGCTTGAAAATGACTGCCTCCATCCGCTGCAACACTGCAGAGTGGTCAGGTATGGCCACGGGCACAGGGAAGGCACCTGCCCTGGCTGTACCCCTGCCCCTCACCTGCAGCCTTCCACCAGGGCCTTGGCCCGGTCCAGCTCCTCCTCCGGCACCAGCACTGTCCGTGGGTCGGTGATGTTGAGGAAATGCTTCAGGCGTCCGACAAAGGTGCTCTGGTCCCAGCGTGGGGCATCAATGTTGAAGCCAAGGGGAACAGTGGCCATTTTGCTGTGGGTCTGTGCAGGGGAAGAAGGTGGCTCGGTAGGATCCTGCCTTGCTTGCTCGTTGAGAGCAGGCCTGCCACGGCCACAGGAGCGGTCAGCTGGGTGAGGGCCAGGGCAGGTTTATGTTTAACAGGACAGTTGGACTTTCAGCAGTCCTGAGCCTGAGAGCCTCTTGCACCCCTGCTGCCAGCAGAACACTGCAGCAAGGCTGCTCCTCCACACATCATCTTGCTTGCATGGGGTCCCCCCAGCTGTGCTGCCCCTCAAAGCACCCAGAACCCCCTCCTTGGGGTGGGACATGCTGCACAGCACTGCAGGGCCCAGCTTGCCCCTCCCCAGGGCTGCACAGCCCTGCCCTGCGAGCACTCTCACAGGGGAACTACACTGCACCCCTGTCTGTGCACAGCACCACACCCCCACACCACACTATGTTCCCCCAGCACCACCCTGCACATCCCTGCACTGCCGTGGCACTGCCCTTGAGAGCTCCCCAGGGACCTGCGCTGCATGCCCACCGTGGCATGGAATCAATTAGGCGGGAAAAGAGATCATGGAGTCCAACCTATGGCAGAGCACCACCCTGTCAACTAGACCACGGCACTAACTGCCATGTCCAGTCTTTCCTTAAACACCTCCAGGGACAGTGACTCCACCACCTCCCTGGGTAGCCCATTTCAACATCTAACCACCCCTTCTGTGAGGAAATTTCTCCTAACATCCAATCTAAACCTCCTCTGGCACAGCTTAAGGCTATCCTATCTCTAGTTCCCTGGGAGAAGAGGCCGACCGTCACCTGGCTACAACCTCCTTTCGGAGAGTAGTAGAGAGCAATAAGGTGTCCCCTAAGCCTCCTTTTCTCCAGGCTAAACACCCCCAGCTCCCTCAGCCGCTCCTCATAAAACCTGAGCTCCAGACCCTTCAACAGCTTCGTTGCCTTTCTCTGGAAAGCCCGGCCCGGGCCGGCACAGCACAGTACGGCTCAGCACACCCCCGACCGGCCACGGCCCGGCCCGGTTCAGCTCAGCTCTGCGCGGCCCCGGACACCACACCCACTGTCCCGGCCCGCCGTGCCGTGCCGAGCCGTGCCGAGCCGAGCCGTGCCGTGCCGTGCCGAGCCGAGCCGAGCCGTGCCGAGCCGAGCCGTGCCGTGCCGTGCCGAGCCGTGCCGATGCCGAGCCGAGCCGAGCCGAGCCGAGCCGAGCCGTGCCGTGCCCACGTGTCCCACCTGCGCTTCCCGGGCCGCGCTCCCGCCCACGTGTCCCGCCCCCGCGCGCCGCGCTCCGGCGCGTGGACCCCCTCAGCCAATCACGGAGCCCCGAGCGGCCGCGCCCACCTCCCCCCGTCGGGGCCGCCCTCGTGCGCATGCGCTCGTTGTAGCCCGGTGGCGCGCACGCCGTGCGCGGGGCGGTGTGACGCAGTTGCCCATGGTAACCGCGGGCCGCGCCGAGCATGGTGAGCGGGGCGGGCCCGCCGGGCCGGGGCGCGGGGGCTGGGGGCCGGGGCGCCGCCACAGGGGACCGTGGGGTAACGAGGGCCGGAGGCACCACCTGGAGTCTGTCGGGCCCGGCCGGGGCCCGGGGCAGGCGTTGGCGGGCCTGGGGCCGCGCAGGGGTTTGCGGAGCCCAGGAGGATGGACCAGGCTCTGCTGGGTGATGCCGGGCAGTAGGGCACAGGGCGGCGGGCACGAGCAGATGCAGAGGATGTTCCTCCACCTGAACTTCTTTACTGTGCGGGTGACCACGCACTGGAACAGATTGCCGAAAGAAGATGTGGAGTTTCCCCTCACTGGAGAAATTCCAGAACCGTCTGGATGCAATCCTGTGCCACGTGCTCTGGGATGTCCCCTGCTTGATTAGGGAGGCCAGACCAGGTGACTCGCTGTGGTCCCTTCCAGCCTGTCCTGTTCTGTGATGCTGTGACACCCACCTGGGAGTCTGGCAGTCCTGGGATCTGAGTGCCCACCTGGGGAGTGGAACAAGGACCTAGTGGAGCAGGGGTGTCCGGTCGGGAGTGGGCGGCCCTGGGCTGTGGAGGCTGGGGGCACCCAGGCAAAGGGATGGGAACAGTGTAAATTTGTGGCCTCCAGCCATGGGAGACCCTATCTGGGGCCCTGGCAGGACACAGAGATTACAGGGGACGTGAAGAAGGGGGTTGAGTCCAGAGAAGGGCAACAAAGCTGGTGAAGGGTCTGAGCACAAGTCCTATGAGGAGGAGCTGAGGTTGTTTATCCCGGAGAAAAGGAGGCTTAGGAGGGACCTTGTCACTTTCTACAACTACCTAAAAGGGGGATGTAGCCAGATGGCAGTCATCCTCTTCTCTCAGGCAACTGGTGATAGGATGAGAGGACATAGTCTTAAGTTGTGCCAGCAGAGGATTAGATTGGACATTAGGAGAAAGTTCTTCACAGAAGTGATTAGATGTTGGAATGGGCTGCCCAGGGAGGTAGCGGAGTCACTATCCCTGGCGGTGCTCAACAAAAGACTGTACGTGTCATCTAGTCCCACGGTCTAGTTGATGTGGTGGTGTTGGGTCGTAGGTTGGACTCAGTGATCTCAGAGGTGTTTTCCAGCTTAATTGATTCCATGAGTTGGATCTTGGCAGGGGCTGGGAGACCTGAGGGTGCTGTGGGGGGATGGGATCAGCCTGCCTGTAGTTGATTCAGTCAAAGTCTGGAAGGCGTGATAGAGGATTGGGTGCTTGGGAGGGCAGGGCAGCATGATGGCAGGCTCTGGGCTGAGGAGGGAAGGAGCAATGGAAGAGCCTGGCAAGGATGGAGGGCAGTGTTCAGGGATTGATTATGAAGAATCTTGAACCAGCTGTGACTGTAAAGGGACACTGGACAGCCCAACCAAGGTGGGAGGAGGACACCCTGTGACCTGAATCCTGTCTGTAGGAGTTGATTGAGGGAGCTACTGGAGAGCTTGGTGAGGTGTAAGGCCTGGTTGTTGGTAAACAACCTTAAAAGGGGAGTTCAGTCATGGCAGAGAGGCCTGGATGAAGGGGTTGCATGTTCAGGGATGGGCAGGACTGAAACAAACTACTCAGAGGCTGAAAGAAAACTGCCAGTTGGGTGGGATGGACAGTCTGGTGAGTCACTGGGAAAACCCAGTCAGTGTTGGCTGGCTAGGATACTTTGCTGGGATCTTTTGTGCCCTGGGGGTTTCTGCCAAGAGCTGGGGAGATGAGAGACAGTCTGGGTTGAAAAGAAAAAATAAGAATATACTGGGGGGAGGGATGGAAATGGAGCTTTGGTGCTGATGGGAGAAAGAGAGATCCCAGGGAGAAAAGAAGTGTTGGAGGAGAGAAATTAATTGTTTGAGAGGTAGCAGTGTGGATTGAAGGAAGAAATGGAGGTCTTGGGTGGAGGGCAGTGCTGGGAGACAGGTAAGGTGGTGAGGGCACAGTTGAGGTTGTGGGAAGGTTGGATGATGGACCAGGGTGTTGGAAACGTGTTGGGTTTAGATGCCAGAATAGTTGGGGTGGGACAAGTGGGATGCAGGCAAAGTCTAGTGAGGACTGGAAGGAAGGGTTGGGTCTGTGGATGAAGGGTGGTGAGAGAGAGGTGATGTGGGTGGGGAGCAGCTGCTGAGGATGCAGCGTGAGCAGAGAGCACAGACAGAAGGAAATAGCAATAGGGAAGGAGATTTCCCAAGGGCACAGCTTTATTTTGTCCAGGAGCCCTCTGGATCACAAGTTGGACTCATGCAAGAGGACAGCATGGGAGGATGTATAAGCAAGAGCAGTAAAGGCAGCTTCTCATCTTCACTGGGTTAATTCTGGCTACATCCCCACCTGCTGGGCTACAGAGAGGGAGATTGAGATGAGGCCTGTGGGATCTGCTTTGTTTCAGATGAGTTGGTGATGGAGCATGTCACACCAGACACTGAAGCCATCACAGGGTGGACATCTGCTGTAAAGATGAGGGCAGCTGCTTCCAGCAGTGCAGTGCTTTGTAGGACACATTTGGCCTGCAGCTGTCAAATCTGCTCTTCTGCCTTATGATGTCCCGATAAGCTGGTGTAGTCTGGGATCTGGCTGCTCTTATCCAGGCGCTTTGTGTGTGAAGAGGGTGGACTGGGTGTTCTCCAGTGCTCGTGTTATTTGATACAGCATTTTACTGCCTCTTTGTCTATTTTCCACTTCTGGGAGTTGTTTTCTGAATTGTAACCTCTCAGGCAGGGTGGGTGGCACTTTGGGGTGCCTGGTGGACTGGCTGGACTGGCAGGACGCTGCACTGTCTCTCTAGATTCCCAACTTCCGCTGAAACAGAATTATCCTTCGTGGATAGAAATTCTGAAACAGCAACAAATGTATCCAAAGCAGCTGTGGCAACCCCCAGGGTGTGGGTCAGCAGTCAGAAATGATCCAGGCAGCTTGATGTAACAATTTACTGCTTGTCATCTGAGCTGTGGTAGCTGCCCGTGAGCGCATTCTGCCATGCCGTGATTGCGTTGGGAGGCACTTAAACCCCCTTCAACAACTGCTAGCTCCAGTAATGAGAGGGTTAATGCCGAGGTTTAAATTATTTCAGTGTTCATCCAAGTGAGTAGGTACAGAGGGGAAGTGTCTCCTTCTGCAGAGCATACCAGCATTTCTCACAGCTCTGGGGCAGGGGTGGTGGAAGGTCGTAGGTAGAGCATGGAGGGAAGGATGAGCATAAAACTGCATAGCATGAGAGACATGTAGCGCTGTAGTCTTTGGCACAGTTAAGCAGCATCTGTGGTGGGCACACAGCAAGGGCAAAGGGAGACTGCTGCATGAAAGGTTATGCTGCTTTCCAAAGTTTAGGAAATGCCGTGTGAAGCAGAGCTTGTGGCCTCCTCATCACTGTAATAACAATCTTTACCGAGAGAGATGGTATGTTATTGATAGATACTGGGGCCAGAGGATGGACGGTGTTCTTCTAAAACCATTGATTGAGGATGACATCATTATGTCAAAACCAGAATTGTCAAAGTGTGGCCCCATTTTACAGTTGAGGAAACTGAGTGATGGAGTGTCTAGCTGATGCTAGGCAGATCTGGTGGAGAGGATGAAATACCAGCATAGCTAAATGTGTAGTCAGGCATTTTTCTCCTGGTCTTGAGCTTGTGTTTCTAGGAAAACCAGCATTTATCTCTTGCCTGCTGTAGGTGTACCTCGTACCCAGAAATTCTTTCTATTATCCCTTGTTCTTTGGCAGTAAGGCTCTATTTAAAAAGACCCCATTAGAAAAAACATGCTTGCAAGGGTTTTAATAGTGCCTCACTACTTTAGTTTCCCAGTACAGTTCCATGTCATGTTTTTTGGTTTATTTTACTGATTGCTGAGAGGTTGATAGGAGAGACCACCTGCAGATAGGAGAGTATATCAGCTGCTGACCAAGACTTTGAAGTTCTGAAAGCAGACAAAGACTGCTGACATTGTCCAGTGCTGGGCATTCACTCTTCTCTGTGCAGGGCAAAATGCTTCCCTCAAACTTGCTAAAACCAAAGGAGTTTGATTTTAATTATGAAATGAGGATTCATGCTGGTATTGGTTAATGTATCAAACTGGAAAGTGCTGTGTGACCTCTTTGACAGAAAACTATGTTAGTAGGTTTGAGCTGAAAAAACTCTGTAGGTGACTTGACTCCATTAAATTTTGGATTTTAATTCAGGAAAGAAAGTCTGCATTGAATGACACCATATGGTGGAGACACGCAGCAAGCAAATGATTTTTTGGGAGTTTTGCCAGAGTAAGAAGTATTGAATAAACTGTGCTCAATAGATTAATTTACTTCGGTTGTATTTTGAAAAAGACTGGATGATTTTATGACCATTAGTGACATTTGCAGTTCTGCAGCCGAAGATAAAGGTAATCAGACGTCATTCTTCAGGGCACCAGCTAATCAGTGCAGTTGTCAGGAAGGACTCCCCTCCTCCAGCTCTGTGTGTGCAGGATTGCACCCTGGATGACAAATGTAGCCTCAAATATCCACTGCGGAAGGCAGAATATTTGGCTCAACTAAGCCCCTCGTCCTTCCCCATGTCAGCTTCTCCTGTGTGACTTTCTGAAACCATCACGTGCACCCTCTGTCTTTAACTTACTCTTTAGAAATGGTGAACTGCTACCATGTTGTTTAATTAAAAATAAATTGGGGTCCAGAGCTGTGCCAGGTACTGTGCAGGCAGAACATGGAGTTGTTCCCCATGCCATGGAAATACGGTCTGTCTGAGGTGAGAGATAACCAAGCGATACGAGTGAGGAGAGTCCAAGACAGGTTCAAACTTGACATGTTGGCTGCCTAAACCTCATCAAGGATTGTAGGTGTGGCAGAGAAGGAATTAGCAGAAGAATCATGGGGTGGTTTTATGGATATTTTGTAAAGTTTCTCTCACGGTGGTAGGAAAGGCACCAAGGTTTAAGAATACAGCTCAGCAGTGCTGGGGGGCAGCTGTGGGAGACAGGAGCCACTATGGCAAATGTACTTGGCTGGTAAGAGCCTTGAGGATGAAGACAAGTGACTTGTGGATGAAGCAGTGCGGAAGAGGGTGTCTGTGCAGGGGTGTAGGGATGGGGGAGATGTGGTCACAGTGGCAAGGTGAGCTGCTGAGCTTTATGGCTGTATTGCATCTTGGTGAATTAATTTGATTCTACCTAAATATCCACATCTAGTAGATAAGCAATTGCTGGTGACTAAGGGTGGTTTTATTTTAAATTCATTATCTGTGCTTTGTGGCTAATAAAGTTAAGCAGAATACATTTACGTCTCTTTCCTAATAGGAATCAACTGTGCTCTACAGCAGCTTGTGGGCCATGCTTTTTATCCATGCTCCATGTATCCAGCCCTCAGTACAAGGGGAAATTGTTCTTTCCATTATGGCTTTATATTGCCAAGCTGATACAATATTTAAACAGATTATCTCAATGCTCTGTTTGTCCCAAACCAATTTTTGCTTTGGCCTGTAAAGTGAATCTTCCTTTCAGTGGCTTCTGTGGTACAGGATGTAGTTACATGCATCAACTAGTTCAAAAGACCCATATACAGCCTGGATTTAAAGCTGAATAAACCCACAAAACCCTTAGCTAGGACTATAAATGTCACTGTATTTTTATATATGTCTGCTTTTTTTTTTTTTTTTTTTTTTTTAAGAGACTAGGATTACTGCATGCAGCTATAACTGAAAGTCTTTTGATAATTCAGTGGGTATTTTAAACCTAGCAATGATATCTTTTCATAAAACCACACATCCCTGTTTTCTGAAGGATGCTAATAAGATGGTTAGCTTTTCTTTCATGCTTGATGTGTTTGAGTGCTCCTGCCCATTTAGTTGCTTCTCAGAATTTAATGCCCCACTCTGATTTCACCGTAATTGTCAGGAGTCTCTTTTTCTTATTGTATGTCCCCACTCACTGTCTGGAAAATGCAGTCTCCTCATTGCTGACCCCATCAGTCTGTCTCCTCATGGTGCTTGTAAGGAAAACCTCTCCACCAAGGACAAAGATGTTTTTAAACAAGCCAATCTGATATAAAACATAGTTTGCTTAACCCAGAGGTGACCAAGAAGCAATTGCTGGCTGACTGTGCCCAGCCTTGAGGTGCTCTGTCTGGCTGCCCTTCTCCAAAGGCTGTGCACGCTGCCATGCTGTGCTGTTCATTATCTGAGCAGCGTCTGCAGTTCCCTTCTCTGTTACAGATGCCGCAGTCTGCTTAGTTTTGTGCAGATGACACACTGCCCTTACACTCCTGTGAGTTGTCTCTGCAGCTCCTCAACCAGCCAACATCTCAACTGTTCTGCTTGAGACTTGTCCTCCTTCTCACCCGGGACAGCCCAGTGAGTGAGTGCCACTGGCCTGGCTGTCATGCCAACCTCCTGGGCATCCTCCCTCCTCACTGCTGGTTAAGTCCCAGCACCGAGACATTTGTTACCTGCTCTGCTTCAAAAATCTGCTCCTGCTCTGTTGCTTCTGAGCATCCTTTTTTCACCAGATTTTCCCGTGTCATAGCTTTCTACCTGACACCTCTCATCAATAACAAGGGGTTGCTTTCTGACTCTCATCAGGCCAAGTTAGTTTCAGCATTGTGTTTGTAAGCAGAGAAGTGCTTGTCCATCAGTGTGTGTGCAGCAAGGGCTTGTCCCACACAGTGGTGGCATGCAACAGGGAACTGGGCTGAGTTATTTTTTCCAGTCTACTAACCTGTCAGGAAATGCTTTCTGTCTTCCTAGCCAGTGTGCTCGTAAGACCAATTACAAAAAAAAAAAAAAAAAAAAAAAAAAAAAAAAGTTAGAAACCCATCTGTGCATGACTTTCCTTAGTTTTAAATCTTCACTAACTACAGGGATAATGCTGGGTTCAAGTTTTAAGTACTATTTACAAAATAGTAACAATCATAGTAACCAATACTATTATTTGACTCTTGATTTAAGTTGTGTATACAGACCATGTAACCCATGCCTGCAGCTACTGAAATAAAGTCCACTTCTCTGTGTTGCCTTGCTTGTCTTCCAGCCTTTTAAATCAGCTTACTTTATACCTTAGAGAATACTTTTATTTCTATATATATCTTCTCTTCTATTGGCTACCCCAGATAATCCTGTGATCAGCCATGCAGCAGTGTCACTTGAGTAGAATATGGAACGATGCTGATCGTTTTCTCATAGGCTGTCATACTAGCCCAGAAATAGCATCCATCTACAATGGGAGAAGCTCTATTAACATTTACAACTGTTCCTCTTCCCGACCCCTGAGAATTGCTCCGTGGTAGATAAGCAATACTTTGTAATACATTTCTTTGCGCTCAGTATTTTGGAGTTGAATTCTGAAATATAAAGGCTCCTAATCCTGATCTGCTCTGGGATACACTGCTCTGCTCTTAGCAAGTGGTGCTGTGAATAGGATTAGCATTTCAACAGCTTCTTTTTTTAACTGTGAGCAATAAACTAAAATAATAGGGCCTGATTCAGAGCTCTCCAAAGTCGGCAGTAGTGCTTTGGCTGGTGTGCATTGGCTTTGGGTCAGGCTCATAAGAATGGGAAATTCACTGTTTCCCTGAAAAGGAAGGAGAATGTGTGAATTTTAGAGTTCCTGCTCCTATGGGGTCTGTCCACACCGAGCTGAAATCCACGGATTTACAAGCCAACAAACACAACTGTAAATTTGACAGCAGGTGAAAAGAAAATGCGTTGCTAGTCATGGGGTTAAAACTTGTGCTTTTTAATGATGTCAAGAGCACTTAGGACATGCATATAAACATGTGAGCATTAAAGGTATTTCTGCTGCCGTTCCTCTTCTCCCTCGCACGTGTGGCAGTGCAGACCGTGGTCGGGCAGAACGTGGCCTGGGCACTGTGGCCAGGGAGATGAGCTGTTGGGCTGGGAGGGCTCGCAGTGACTGGCTGCACTGAACACCGCCCTTCAAGTTCATTAGCCACGGCTCAGGTTTGAGAGCCAGCTGTGAGCATCTGGCCCTCAGGGCCCAGCACGTGCTGTTACAGGCCTGTATACTTCAACTAAAAGGAGTTTGGGGATTTTACTGTGCCTGTACCAAGCAGAGCCCATTCCTGATTAACTGCTCTTGAGCAGGGCCTGGATTCCCAGTTTTTTAACAGCCTATTTATCACCTATGAGATAGGTGACACTTTGAGCCCACTTACTGTGTGGTAAGACTGCAATTTTGCTGTTCTTGCATGAGCTCTGAATTTCTGAACCTCAGCTTTCTACAGTGCTTTTTAAAAGCACAGCAACAGTAGCAATCCTTAGGCTTCCTTAAGATATCCTTCAAATGCAGTTTTACCAAGTTCCTTCTCTTCTCCCTCTTTCTTACATGTCGCACATGTATTTTGAGCTGTGGCTGGTAATTAAATGGAAAACCGATAAATTACTCTGAAATCGAAAATGCTTGGGGTGGATCGAATGTCACATGAATTTGAATCTCTGTGCATTATGGAAAGCTTCGGTATCACGACCTGTAGCGCCGTGTCCTTTCCAAAGCACTCCCTGCCTTGGAGCAGTGCAGTGAGCAGTCAGAAGCAGCAGTTTCCGAATGGCTAAGGTGGGGCGCTCCCAGAGTGGGCAGAAGGGCACTGCTGGAGACAGGGGATGCATTGCAGCAGTGACAGTTGCACTGCTTCCTGCAGCTCTTCATCTTGAGGACAAGTTTCTGGTTGCTCTGATCTGGAGGGGATCAGGAGCAACCTTCAAGGCTCAAATAGTCCTTGGCTCCCAGCAGGAATATTTAGAAGGTTTACTTCCTCATAGCAACAAAGCACTTCGTGACATTTAACTGATTACACCCTTGCAGGTCGACAAGAAGCATTGTCTCCATTTTGCAAATTGGAGAACAAAAAAGCTTGAGAGATGGGCCCTGTGGGCTCAGGTTTCTGCTGATATTTGAACTTTCTTCCTGGCTCTGAGTCTTAGTGTGCTTCAACAAGGGAATTGTCAGGGAGATACGTAGCAGAAGTGCTCAGGGCTCCAGAAGGGGCCCTCAGAGGTGTATTCCTCTCCTGGATTTTCTCAGGCAAATTAGTTGCAAGAGCACCTGTGTCCCCAGGCAGGGTCTCAGTGTGGTGTGTGCTGCTTGGGCTCCGAGGAGCAGTGTGACAAGCAGGGGCTGCAGAGCAGCACTGCGCCCAAGGACACCCAGGCATTCGTGGTGTGTCAGCCTGCTCCTGTGCCCTTGGCTGCAACTGCCTGTGGGGCTGGGCTGGGCTGGGCAGCAAGAGGCAGGTGGAAATGGGTGATTTGCATCTCTTGGTTACATGCCAGGGTCCAGAATATTTTTCCAGCCGTTTTCGAGAGGTGCAGGTCTCTGAGTGGTGGCACTGACAAAAGCTTGGGTGTGCTGCTGTAAGGTACCCGGTTGTAAATGAGCTGACCTGGATATTCTGTTTCCTAATCCTGAGTGATACTGTCAGCTCAGAGAGCTGAGCCTGGCTAATGACTGAAATCCACTGTGCTTTTCTTAGCGAGGATGTGTGGTGATCTGAGATAGTTGTTAAGTGCTACATCCTGAGAATCAGAACTGCACGTGCCCCGTGGGTCCAGCATGTTTTAGACAGATAAACAGGGTTTGAGATGACCGGAGAGTTACTATGAAAAGAACGATGTCAGGTACATAGTAACCTGCGGTTAACTAGGAGGGAGATTAAATTAATGGTCTTTTCCTTCTGATAAAGATAATGAAGAGCTTGCAAGGACTTGGTTTGCAGCTCCTACACATGGTATGTGTAGGCACTGTCTCCCTGGCACAGGGAATGCCAAACAGCTGTGTGACAAGAGCAGTGCAGCCAGCGGGGCACCTCACTGAGTGACATTTGTGCTGTCTGAGACCTCGTTGATACTCTGAGATGAAAGAAAATAGGGGACAAGGGCAGTAAGAAATTAAATGGGAACAGGGACTGCAGGAAGGGATTCAAGGTGTCCTGGGATCTACCACCATACAGAGCCCATTTCAGGGGAGGAGGGCGTGACATTGAAGGAGAGAGTCTGGGGGGAAATAAACACTATGATCTCTCTTGTGGATTTAGGGTTTACTGTCAATCCTGCGCAAACTAAAAAGCACCCCAGACCAGGAGGTGAGAATCCTCCTCTTGGGACTGGATAATGCAGGCAAGACCACACTCCTGAAACAGCTGGCATCAGAGGACATCAGCCACATCACACCAACACAGGTGAGGAAGGCCTTTACCTCTCAGGGCAGTTCTTGTGGTCTCCCCTGCCACCTTATACAAAGCACTAATGATTCAACAGAGTCTTTCAGTAAAAGGAGGAACAGCTGGAGCCTGGTGTACCATTAAGTTTGTGTCTTTTCTGCCTAAGAGGAGGCTTCCTGAAGGAGCCAGAGAGCATCAGGCCAGATCTGTCAGGTAGTGCAAAAGTGGATGAGTGCTGTGGAGTTCTGCAAAAGGCTTTTGGGTCATGCTAGAGTTGCATGGATGAAACTTCATTCCTGTTGTCCTTGACAAACAGGGGACATGTACAGTGGATGCTGAAGAACTGGGCCAAGCCCCTGTCTCTTTGCATCTTTCACCCAGCCAGCTCCAAGTGTCCTGCATATACCAGTGCTCCTTCTCTAATGCCTCTCATCCCCTTTTGTTGAGCCTCAGGGTTGGGGAGAGGGATGTCTCCCATCCGAAGCACTGCAGCATCGCTCCAGAGGAGGTTGCTAGAGAGCTATGGGAGATGCTTCCCCCCCACCCTGTAGCTGCCTCCCAAAGCTCCTAGCCCTGACACCCCAATTCCAAGCCCCAGTCCCCTGGGTGGTGTGGCAGCACGTTGCCAGCCCACGCCACATCCTGTTTTTCTACTTGAATGCACTTTCAGTTGGTGCTCTAATTGATGAAATGGACCCTTCAGACGTGCAGCTGTTGCTCTTTTAAGCCCGGCATTAGCTGTGTCGTGTCGAATTGAGCTGAGACCTCTGGCTTCATGTTAGCTGTGACTGTCTACTCAGCTTTCACAAGCTCAACCCTGCTTCTCACAGTGCCCTTGTTTTCTCCTTATCTGCAGTTCTCCCACCTCTTCCTGCACCTACACTGCTACGCCCTCCCAGGGCACTAACTGCATCATATGTCTCCCTAACCATGACAGTGTTAACCCTTGACCCAGGAACGCTGGCAAACTGATGGTTTGGCGGCTGTGTTTGCTTTTGCCAGTGTCTCTCCAACAGCCGATCAGTCTTTGTGGCTGCCCAGCCCATCTTGCTGCACGTTGCAGGCGTGGGATATATAAGGTGTTAGTGTCTGCCTATGAACATGCTCCAGCCATTCAGGCTTATGCTCTGTGTGGCTTTGTTTCTGCTCTTTCCAGGGCTTCAACATCAAAAGTGTACAGTCTCAAGGCTTCAAGCTGAACGTATGGGACATAGGCGGACAGAGGAAGATCAGGCCGTACTGGAGGAACTATTTTGAAAACACTGATATCCTTGTGAGTATTGGCTGCAGTTGAATGCTGTGTTCATGCAATGGCTTTCCGAGGTCTCAGCCAGAAATTCAGAAACAAGTAATGTAATGTCCCAGTCCTCAGCAACACCATTGCCATTGTAACAGGAGTTATTCTGAGCGAAATGGCAAGATTGGTTGGGTGCAGTAAGAAAAATACAGTAATGTTTGGAGAAATCCTTCGGTTGTATGTTTTTACTTTCACAGGATGGTGCTGTTTATAGCCAGTTCCTTTCCTCTCATCTCAGTCTCCTCCAAATGAAAGAACGTTAATAACTTGTACTTTACTCATCTATAGCTCCTTTCACTGGAGACTCTGAAGGCCTGTCATGGGCATTTGTGACTTAAGCCTCGTGTGTAGAGGTAGATCAGTATGGTGTTCTTGTTCTATAGGTAGGGAAACTGAGGCACAACAATTAAATTCTATGTCTGCATCAGATAGGAAAGCTTCTGACTGAGGGACACAGAGAGACTCCTTGTCTTTTCTTTTGCTCCTTTAATCATGTCTTTTAATGATTTCGACAACTTAGCTGTAATTACCTTAGAACTAGCTACAGATGACCACAATTATATTTACAGTGCAGAACCTTTGTGTTTCCATGCCAGACCACATTGCCCTGGGACCCTCCAAGTGCTGTCTTGTCCACTTTCAAAGATTGCCTCTAGCCTAGAGCCACATATGCCAGGACGAAGGCAGGCTGGGGGCTCCAAGCCTCTCCCCACCCCAAGCAGTGTTGCCTGTGGGAACAAAGAAAAGTCAAGGACTGCAGGGCTCCCATGGGAAAGCGGGAAACTCTCTCAGAAAGATGCCCTTCCTCCCTCCTGCTGCACACACATGCTCACTATGTGTCAGGAGCTTCAGTGCACTTCCATGGAAGTATCAGTGCAACTAGGGATAGGATTCTCTACACCAAGGCTCATATCCAGGTGCTGAAAGTCCTGGCTGTACCTGGAGGTTTGGAAAACATTACCCAAATGAAGCTGTTATTTAACTGTGACTAATAAACCCTCGGTAATCTCCTTTACTGATCAGCCTTTTTGAGCCTTAATTTGGAATCTGATGTTCAAGGGCAGCCACCACTGCATAAGCCCAGTTGGTTGTTTTTGCAGAGCGTAATGGAGAAATCTTTCTAGGGGAAAGATCTGTGTTTGAGAAATGAGCAGGACACACATTGTACTCTTCTGTGGCCATCGAGGAGAGAGACATGGTGTGGCTGTGAGGTGATTATGCCCCCTGAGCTCAAGCTCTGCCGCTGTGTGTGTGGCGGGGAGGCAGTAGGTGTGCAGATCAAAGTCAGCCCTGCAAAGCAGCAGCTCTGGGATCTCTGCCTGCTGTGGCAGGTGCTCAGGCTGCAGAGACTGCGCAACCAAAAAATAGTATCTGGAAAACTCTGCTGGCAAAGGCAGTGAGCTACACTGGCCTGTGGGCTTCCACCCTTCCCGGTGTGTGCTGCATGGGAGGTGCAGAAATAAAGGTGAATTTGAAGATCTCCTCAATCACATTTGAAGATGAAAGTGGCTGTTTTCCATGCCCCCACCCCAACCCAGTTAAAGCAATGTACAGAGAAAACCCTTCTTTTCCTATGAGTAAGAAGATAGGTAGATAAAAGCAGAATCAGTCTGGGGGAAACAGTGGTGTGAATTCAGAGAAGTAGCTGGTGCACAAATGGACCTAAGCAACCCTGCCTGCACTCCTTGCTGACACTCAGTCCCAGACTGGGAGATGCTGGCATGTTGGGTGTCCATACACACCAAAACTGGGATCAAGTACATGCTGATGGCTCTCTGTCTTCTGCCAGTCCTCACCCCTGTTTTAGCCAGTAATTTTACCCTCTGACAAACCTGGTGCAGGCTGTGCACCTTTAAATTGAGCCAACGTATCCCTCATGTTATTTCTTCATCCCGTCCCATCACGTGCAATTTCTGCCCAACCCACTTACTCCAGGTTGTGTTTTGGCATGTTTCTCAAAGGAGGTATCCAGCTTTACAGGGATTTCTTTCTCAAAGCTCTGTTCTACAACCTAATATTCAAACTGGCAAACTAGGCTACCAAGCACCACAGCCAAAATAGGCTCTTGAGTGGCCCTGGCCATAGAAGGAAGTTGGAGATGAGATACACTACAGTTCCCAGGACCCACTGCTTCTCTCTTCTCCTAAACTGTATTGCCCAGAACAGAAAGGACCCTCTAAAGAGTATTAAAAAGCAGGAAGTGATTACAAATTCAAATCCATGCAGGTGCCTTTGAATGAGAGCTTGGTCTTGCATCACACACCTGTGATATTTGGAAGCTTAACCCAGGCAAATAAGGTGTGGATATCTGGCTGATTGCATATTCAGACAGGCACCTGCAGCTATTTGGCACAGCGCTTGCTGGTTTGGAAGTAGGCACTCGGCACATACTTTACTTTCTCTGTGCTGTGCTTTTGTTGCTTTTGCCCTGAGCACAGTTGTATCCAGTTCTCATCTTGCAAAATAGCTCCATAGCAAGGAACAGAGCCGTGCAGGAGAAACCCTGGATGGTTGGGATTCAGAGCTCTCCCTTCCCGGTTAGAGAAGCACCGTAATCTGGGAGGTGCTGCCTTTCAGTTAAGAAGTAGCACTTGACTGTTGAGTTCATGTGTCGCTGAACTTCCCCAGAGATGTCCTGAAGGAGGAAAAATGCCAGTCCAGTCTCACCCCGGAACACAACTGCAGCTCTGCCGCTTTTTTTGGTTTGTGTTTCCTACCCCAGATGGGATGCACAGGGGTATAATGCTTGGCACAGAGGCAGAGAGGACGGGGGTAGCTGATACAGTATTGGTGCACGTGCTCGGGATCACATTGCAGGGAGAGGCTGTGTGTCACGGTGTGCCCACGGGCCGTTCCCCATCACATGGCACCGCGTGCGTGCGCTGCTGACGCATCCCCGCGCAGCTGCGTCCAGCCTACCGCGCATCCCCCAGCCTCTGTCACTGCACATCAGCCCCAGGTGATCTGCAGAGGGGTCTGTGAGGTTTGCTGGGTTACCTCCTCAGGCCTGGCATACAGATTCTCCTGCTGCGTGTTTGGTCCTATTTCAAACAACTTGAGTGCTGCTCATTAAGGGAGTGCCTGTAGTTTAATAGATATTGCTGCTAGAGATCTTCCCTCCCCCTACTATTTGGTCGAAATTATCCTGGAAGCGTGGAGTCTTATGCTGAGACTGCCTGCAAGGATGCCATTTATCTTGATGGCGGGGTGCTGTGCTCATCTATTCCCTGAAAACGAGGCTGACACTTGCTCCCTGTAAGCCACCAAAGAGCATGCAGATGACATGCTAGCAGCTTCAATCACTACTGATGGGGAATGGCAGGGACTGGAAGCAAAATGCTCAGTGTTTGTCACCAGTCCTGTCCCTGTCTGCCGTCCCAGCATCCTTCTCCTTCAGAAACCTTCCTGTACCAAGCAATTAAAAAGGGATACGAGGCTATTCTTGCCCAAGTATTAGACTGAAGTTTCCTGGTTTTTTTGGATGGTAGCTGAAAATGGAGGCTGGATCCAGTGCTCCTCCCCATCAGCCAGCTCCAGGAGGCTGCAGTAGTGGAGTAGAGGCTCCAGTAATGGAGAGGAGCTCACTGTCCCCTGACTGCTATTGTGTGCATTGGTGGCTTATTGAGGAGGTGATGTTGGAGGGCAGCATGGCACAGTCACACCAGTGCGGTGCTTGTACACCTTGCAGGGGTGAAAGACCATGTCTAGCTCCCCAGGGTTTGCCCTCCTGCGTTCAGCTTCAGCTTGTAAGCCTGTCATATGAAACAATACCAGAAGTCTCCTATTCTCTTTAGGTAACAGAGGCTATGAAGATGGTGAGTGCATCCCCGTACTCCCCCATCTCCTTTCTGATCCTACCCACGTGACTGTCCACTCCCCCAGCTTTCAAAGAGGTGGTTCCTCTCCTTTCAGAACATCATGAAGTTTTGTCAACATTTTGCTATAAATAAGAGCAAGGATCTTTGTGCCCAAAAGCATATTTATTAGGTTTAGCTCATTTAAGCACGTGCTACTATGGAAGAGTGTCTTCTGGGAAGAGTAACTTTTCCTGTCATTTCTTTTTCAGATCTATGTCATTGACAGTGCAGATAGGAAGAGGTTTGAAGAAACGGGTCAGGTAAGTTACTTATGCCCAGCTTCCTTTGAAGTAACTCGGTGCTCCTGAGTGCCCCTTGCTCACAAAAGTTAGAAAGAGGATTTTGTTGTTTATGAAGGAAATTTGCATTTCAAGGGACTTGCCTTTCAACATCAATGCAGATTATTTTGGTAGATGTGAAACAAGGAAAATAGGTAGCCTAATTCTGTTTAAATAGAACGGTTTTCATTAAAGTTATACAATAATAGCAAATGGAGCCTAATACTGAAAGCAAGAACTTCTCTAAGTCCTTTAAACCTTGCCAAACCAAGACCCTGAGGAATCCTATTTTCTTATGTACAAAATTGAAATGGAAATCATATTGACTTGATTGTCTTTTGGATGTAATTGAAAAAAAGCTAAGAACTTTCTAACTAGGACTGGCCAGAAAATAAGATTTCCGTTTTGCAAAGTTTGGATGTTTTGTAACATTCTGTATTTTAGCATAGAACAAAAGTAGGACTTTTGAACTTCCTTTTTAAAATTCAGAAAGTGACAGTGTCCCAAAATAGCTAGCAACAAATTTACCCCCCAGAAATGGGAGATTTAGATTAAAGCCCTCTGTTCTGCCTGATTTGAAGAAGGTACTTGATCTTTTGCCTCTCATGAATCATGGACACACCCCAACAGCAGAACTGTTGGCTATTCTAGGGATGGGGGCAATCTTTCCCCTGCTGGAACTATTTCATTTTATATAAGTAATGAAATATTCATTGGGCAAAAGAGAGGGAGAGGAAGCAGAAGCTTTTAGAGCGCTTGCCCGAGTCAGGAGGAGTCAGCCAGGACCCCTCCTCATATTTCCACAAACACTTTTGGTTTCAATAAATCAGCTGTGTCAGATGAAAGACCTATTTTGTTGAAAAATTCCCAGCCAGCTCTGTTTATAACTCCATTCTCTCATCCTGGTTTCCAAACCAAACATTGCTTTTAGGGGGATGGAGTTGTATTTCCACTGCAGTTTACCATCTCCCTGACTGCATTCATTTAATCCAAAAGTTTCTATCCAGTGGATAAAGGATGTTAGGACAGTATCTGGGAGCATGAGACCTTTCCAGCTAAATAAGGAGCCCATAAAAATCTCATGTACTCATCTGTCTGCAACGCCAGCAGTCCCTACAGGTTCAAGTTCTGCTGAGTTTGTCATACGTTCCCATAGGGAAGTGACTTGTTTCACGTGAGACCATTGCACAACCCTAGGCATGAAGTGTTTTAGCCATTATTGATCCACTGCAGATTCAGATATTCAAAAAATCTCTTTGAGTCAGACAGTTTTGAATGAGCAAACCCATTCCTCAAGACGCCACCCAAAATGTGTGCCATACATATGGAGCCAAAATCCAGCGAGTAAAGCTGATTTAGCTTGCTTTCACCTAGCCAATGCCTTCAAAAGCATCAGCACTTTCTTGTGGGAGGGAGAATTCTATTTCTGTGGGGGAAAAAAGTCCTCTGTTGTTCAAACTGCAGTGTATAAAACTTGGAATAAACCCCTGAAACTCCTTATTAGGAAAGATATCAGGGCTGGTGTCAATGGTTGCTCAGGTACAAATGCCAGTCAGGCAATAACTTAAGACAGATTGCTCATACTGCCAATTTATGTGGTTTTTGCTGTTTCATCAGTTTTGGTCTCCTGGGATCAGGAACTGGTAAAACACAGAGTTGTAGCCTTTAAGGCAACTGCTAATTTCAGACCAAACTGAAGATTTTTCTAACCTGTAATTGGAAGAAATAGCTTTTGAACCTTGGGCAGAGATGATTGTATACATTTTTGGTCTCTTATAATAAGATCTAGATTTCACTGGAACACGCTCTTCTAGCATTTGCCCTAAATATATTTCTAATTAGAGACAACCACTGGTGGTTGAAAGTTTTCTGCCCTTCCCTCTCTCCATCTTCCCCCCACCTCACTCTCTTGTAAATGACACAGGAGCTGGCTGAGCTTTTGGATGAAGAAAAGCTTAGTGGAGTCCCCGTGCTCATATTCGCTAACAAGCAGGATTTGCTGACGGCTGCCCCTGCTTCAGAGATTGCCGAGGGACTGAATCTACACACAATCCGGGACAGAGTCTGGCAGATCCAGTCTTGTTCAGCTCTTTCAGGAGAGGGAGTACAGGTGAGGCTCTGGAGAAGGCTTGCTGTGCCAGCAGGCCATCTGTAAAAGATTGTTGATCTTCAGGGTGGGGCTGGACCAGCTGCCTCACCAAGGAGGGTCAGCACAGCCAAACCCTTGCAGCGAAGAACGCGGGGTGCGTGTGTCTCTTTGCCTGTGCAAAGGAAAGAGAGAGCAGTGGGCCCTCGGGATGTCTTCATCCCTGGGAAAGGGGAGAATGATTGCCTCCCCACCCAGGAATCGTTGGCTGGGCCAGATGAAGACATTGATTTATTTTAAAGAGACTGCTGTCAGGTTAATCATTCTCACAAAACAAATCGTCTTTTACTATTAACCCCTTTGACTGTTACAAGTGTGCACTCCAGAAATCTGATTTACCTTCACTACTGATGTCATTTGGCATTTTGCTCAACCCAGGCGCCAGAGAGAAAAACTGATCAATTTTTCTGATCCAGAGAAATGCAAGAGTTGCACATGGGGCAAGGGCACTTCTAATGACAACATGTGGGGCAGCAGAAACCCACCGAAGGGCCTGAGCTGTGTCCCTGTTCTGAACTGTAATAGCTGTGTCTTGGGCTCCTGTGCTGTAGCCAGTTCCTGAGGTATAGTAGCTCTTTGTAATGTAAATGGGACCTAGGTTTGTTTATTTCACTCCTAGGCTTTCCTGAATTAATGAAGTATTTGTGGTGCTCTAAATCTGAGTACTCCCTTCACTGATATTTAAAGAAACAGAATGGTGAAGACATTTATCTTCATTGCAGTTTCTGTAAAGCCTTATTTGCAGATGCTACAGAGCTGTTCAGGATAGTCAGATCTCAAGCTGAGTATGAAGAGTGGCAGAAGCAGCCCGCCATACTGAGTGGGCAGTAAAATGGCAGATGAAATTCAGTGTTGACAAGTGCAAAATAATACACATGAGGAACAACAAGCCCACTGTCATATGTGCATATGACAGTGGGCTCAAAATTAGCTGCCATTACTCAGAAGCAGATCGTTGTGAACAGCAGCTCATCAGAGGCCAGAGAGGAAAATCCAAACACTAGACAATTACAAGAAAGCAAACAAGAAACATCTTTTCTAGCAGGTTAAAGCTGTGGTGGGCCCATACCTTGAACATGACATTAATTTCTGCCTCTGGCCCATTTAAAAAGATTTTAGTAGTAGTAGAATCATAAAGTCCAACAAAAAAATAGGTGGAATGGTCTTCAGGAGATCTTTATACCAACTTCATGTTTAAAGCAGAGATAACTGTGAGTCTCAAGGAGGTTGCTGAGAGCCTTGTCCAATTAACTTTTAAATATCTCCAAGCATGGAGAGTCCACATCCTCTCTAGGTAACCTCTTCTAGCACTTAACTACCCTAATCTGAAAAAATATTGTCCATATATCTTCTCAGACTTAGGGAGATTTGAGATATTGAGAATGATCAGTAGCACAGAATGCCATCTGTATACAAGGATAATAAATAAATTAGGACTTACAGTTTGGAAGAGACAGGACAGAGAGTGGGAACATCTTCAGGATTTATAAAATAAGGTATAAAAATATCAGATAGACCATATGCTATTTCTCACATTGCTAGAGGGAGGGTGTTCCCAGTGAAATAATCAGACGGCAGCTTAAAAGAAGTAAAAATAAGTGCTTCTTTGCGAGTTCCATAGTTAAATTGTAGATCTAACTGGCACGGGATGTTGTGAAGACCAAAGGTACCAGTCTGTTAAGAAAAATACCAAGTGAATTTCTGAAGAAGGGATCTGCAGGCAATCACTGACCACTAAGATCTAGAGGCAGCTTTTGACTGAGGAACAGCTTGGGACTTGGACTGGGAGAGAGAACAGAGCGAGAGAGATCCTGTTCCCACATGGTCTTTCTCCCTGGCATCTGGAAGGAATGCTGGCTTGGATGAACCGTTGGTCTGACCCAGTACAGCAGTTCTTCTAATTTCAAATTCTCAACCTGATGTTTAGAGCTAAATGTCGTAGATGGTATCTTCTAAAGGGCCTCTATTTACTTAGCTAAGATACAAATTCAGCTATGTTGCAGCCAGTCTAGTGAAAAGCTTCAACTCCAGTCTTTATTCTGAAGTGGTGGTGGTAGAGGGAAATGCATTCCACTCTGGCAGTGTTTATTCCAGTCCGAAGAAATGTGATCAGGAAAGTTGACAGGATTTCAGGCAAGCATAGGTCACCTTCTTCCCTCCTCCAGGCCCTCCTCTGGTTTATGGACATCTAGCTGTGAAGGGGCAGTTAAGTGGCAGATGAAATTCAGAGATGTGGGTTGGATGTGGAAGAACTAAACAATAGGAAGTGGCACTTTCTGTTTGTGAGCTTTGAAATAAGCCTCCTTCTTGAGCTGATCTGTGTGCTCTGGAGTGAGCTGCACATTTCTGCATTGACATCACCTTCCTATGCCTCCTCCCTGAAGTACAGCACATCCCTATACATTCAGTAGTGTAAAATACACAGCCCAAATACCCTCTACTAGGGGAAATGAAATCTGCTTCTGTGTTCACTTCCAGAAAACAGAAGACCAGAGCTAAATAAAAGTATTTGCAGGCCTATATATTGTGTTCATCATGCTTATGTAAACAGTTTAGGTGCAGGCCAGATAGTGTCCCTCTTAGATGTAGGCAGTCTCATTTCCCTAAATACTGCAGCTTATTCCATAAATTATTATTGCAGAAGGGTCAGGGATGTCACAAACTCTCTGTAGCTCATAGAAAAAGAACCTCTACATTTCTCTTCAGGCATAACTGCAGGCTTGTCAAATCCAAGCACTCCCTTTCCTTGCAAATTGAACAAAATGGTTTGGGAGAAGGCTCTTAAACTAAACCTGGATCAGCCTAGAAAGAAATGGTGTCTTCAGTCCTGGGACCCTTAAGGAGGGGCCAACATGCTGAAAAATTTAGGAGAATCAAAGAACTTGTTTAAAGAGTGACATCAAGAATGATGTTATTGAGGATCCTAGTACACAGTATCTCTACCAGTGGCTCAGAACAGGAGCTCTCTATGTGTAGTTAAATCTCAGGTCACTGCTTTAAGGACTTCTTTGAGAAATGACAATGAGTGACAGCAAAATAAATGAAGATGTGGAAGCATCAGGTATTCAGAATGAAAGCCAAGGAGTGGGTACTCCAACCATCGCTGCTAATGGAATATATTAGCTAGAGTAGAGTTGGAGACATCACTGAAGAGTGGTGGCGTATCTTGTGCTGAGCACATGCAGGAACAGAGTTCATAGGGGAAGATGTTTGTGATAGCTTGAAGGAAGAGCAATGAGCAAAGATAAATAATGCCAATACATGAAGGAGAAATATTTTGAAGGTCATTTAATTAGTTTAGCTGCTTGCACCATGGTGTATAGAACTGGGTAGTTAAGACTGGGGATTTCAAGGTTAATGAGATTAGATTATGGTTAATAGAATGATATAAATTTAGAGAATTTAACTATTATTTTAAATGGGTTATTTAATAAAACTGTTAATTAAGGGGGGAATCCATATAGTCATCTTCTCTTTTAAAATTAACCACTGGGGACTCTGTAAAAGGGGCCCAGCAGTGTCCTGAGCAGGCTCAGAAGAGAGGTGACTGGGTTAACTGGAAACCCCATACAGTGTCTCAGGATGCCAGCTGGCAGCCCCTGTTATGCCAGCTGAAGACTTCATTACCTTCAGACTGTAACCGTGGGCAGCGCTTGTGTTAATCAGACTTCATGGTGCCATTGAGGGAGGAGTGGCATCACTCACACTCAGAGGCTTTTTCAAGCAAACTGTCTGCTTGGGTCTGATCTTATCCTTTGGCTCTAGTTAGGAAAGCAGGAAAGCTTTGTCTCCCTGCCACAGCCATCTGGGCTGTGCCTCTGGAGCAGAGTGCTGAACAGCCTACACTGAGCCCCTTGCACAGGATACAGCAAACAAGGGAGGTGATTGCTGATGTCAGCAGAGGAACACAAGGGAACTGTTGCCTCATAAGGGCTCTCTGGTGCCACATAGGCTCTCTTGGGATTGTATTGTGACCAGATCTCCAACTGCAGCCCTTGGTGTGCATTAGCTATATACATCCCACCCTGGCTGGCCGTGGCAGGGTGAAAGCAGGCAGGACTCCTCTGCTTTGTAGCCTGCCCTCTTGCTGGAGGTGTTATTTAGGGGCCAGGGTGATGTTAAATATGACTCAAGGCTTTGGACCGATCTGTGCTCTGCAGTTTGTTTCTTGTCTGAAGCAAGAGTCTCCGATCAAGGCAGCAGGAGTTCAGCCTGCCCTGAGGAACCGTCCTCCAGAACGATGCTGCAGCGCATTGTGTCCAGTCTCCCAAACATAATGGCTCTCTGGAGACCATTAAAAGCCACTGAAAACTGAGAGTAGCCGCTAAACTTCTCAAATTTATGCCAGAGCCCGTCTGGCCCAAAGGACTGTGGCAAGGGCTGAGCCTCCATCTCCTGCCTGGCTGTTTCAGCCCAGCTGAGAGTGAAGCCCAAGACCCAAGTTATGTCTTTGCTGTGATTCAGCACTTTCATAAGAGCTGAAGTAGAAAAGGACCCTCTTGGCAATGTGGTATCCTCAAAGCTTAAGTTTTGTCTTAAAGATGTCTTAGCCAGGGCAGGCTGGATGAGATCTTCCACATCTTAACAAGGTTCTGGAGCTACTTGTAAATGTGATTTAAAACCAGTTTTGATGACTGCAGCTCTCCTGGGGCAGGCAGAGCATGTTAAGGAGAAGCAACCCTGTTTCCAGATTACAGGACAGTGTCTTCTGATTTTTAAGCAGGGTAAGGAAGGAGTCTACAGCACTTCACCAGGGATATAAGGCCTCAGAGGACAAAAAAAATAAGGTTTCAGCCAGGCAAAAAACAATGGATAACGTACTGGCGGAAGCCCATAAAAGCCAGCCTGTATGATGACTCGAGGTGCAAAGAAACGACAGATAATGAAGGCACAGTCCTGCCTGTGCAGAGGGAGAAGAAAGTGACGGTTAAAATAACGCATACCAAAAATGCTAGAGATGGAGAATTTTGCACTTGCCTGACCCAATTTATTATGGCAGACAGAGGATTACATGAAAGGATTAAGCTTTGCTGTCCTTAAGGTCACATTAGGGGTCACAAGTTTGTGGCCTTGCCTGATCCCTGGCTTGCAGGGGAGCAGAAATCGGGAGGCTTTTTATGGGGTGGAAAGGACTTGTTCGCTGTGTTTGAAGTCAGATTACTTCACTCCCATAGCCACAAAGCTGATAATGCAGAGAATAAAGCAAGCAGTGGGCTAATCTTAAGCAGGACTTTTTATTTCTCCCAGGGAAGGCTCTACCAGTACTTTCCCAAAGGGCGTTGGAGTACAACTCCCTTGGCACAATAGCAGATGGGACTGCAGCAAGGCGGGGTTGGGCTGAGCAACATTTCTCTGCAAGGAGCGTTATGCTCTTCCCTGGGGTTCTCTCTCTTTGCTTTGGTAAAGTTTACTAGCTGCTTGTTAAGGAGCTAAGAGAGGCAAAGCTGAAAGATCTGAAATATTTTCCTGGCTAAGTTTTCCCAGGGTTGACTTGAGGCTGGAATACTAATATTGTATCCGCCTCGATCCTCAGAGTACCTGCCAATGATTCTGTGTCTCAACAAAGCAGTGCAAGGACATCTATCAAGATCTAAATGTTACTGTAGGGACTGTACTTTCTTCACAGAGCCATCTTTTAAGCATGCAGATATAGGGACAGAGTGTGTAGGGACAAAGGATGACAACAGTTGACTCCTTATGGACTAGACTCTTTCAAGCTCTGTTTCCTCCTTCCCGTGTGCCTTTCCCATAGCAGCTCTTTGTGTTTGTAACAGCTTCCCTGGATTTCTCTAGCTTACCAACATTTCACCCTGCTTCAGACCTTCGGTAGAAAAACTGCAAACATACCTTTTCGTTTCTTTTGCTTTTCATTGCATTTGCTATTCTCCAAAGCATTCGGGACACTGCAGAACAACCCCAACAAAAAAGTTGCACCAGAAGCTGTGGATGTAGCTGAGGAAGGCGTCTCACACATACCTCTTGCATACAGCTGAGCATGTTAATTTTCTCTTTATCATCACAGGCAAGCAGAGAGATACTTATGATTAAATGTGATCTTTTCTGTCAATTAACTCACGCCAGAAGAGGGTTTTAAAAATCTATTCCTGCTTTAAAAGTTTGGTGACCTACTTACGTATTTCAAGCCTGTTTGGAGTTCACCTTTCCTCTTGCATTTTGCTATGTCATTCTTTTGCCCTCGTTAAATGCTTCATGCAGCCAGGCTCCCAGCCATGGTAAATCCCATCATAAACTCTGCTTTATGACCCTCGCTGCGCTGGTGCTGAAACGGTCTGTCTTTCCCCTTCCCAAGCTCCCCAATGGCAGCAGGCAGAGTTTTAATCACTGTGAATTCAGGTTGTGGTCAGATTAGGTAGAAGATAGGATGCGTGTTTATTGTTTTGCAGTGATGTATTGTTTCTGGGATTACTGTGCTGAATAGCAGAGGGTGTCAGCTGATATTTATTACTTTAAGCTGTCTCAGCTGTTCTGGTTCAGCAAATAAACCTACATTCAAAATGAATGAGGAGCTCTGCCTGCCTTGTATGCCATGATGTGTGCAAATGTGATTATTGCTTCCGAGGCAGGGGAAGCTGAAATCATTGTGGGAGCATTTTTATTTATTTAGTTAGTTTTACTCTTTGCAGGCAATCATGCAGATTTCTAAAGCACACAATCAAGTCAAAGGCTTGACACCTCTCCTCCTAGCCCCATTGTTAAGCCCTGGCATTCCTCATGCTGGGAATCACTCCCTCCCTCTCTCTAAAGTGATAAGCTTTAAACCACACTATTGATTGCTTAAGGCATTACATGTTTTACACCTAGGTTATCAGTGTTATTGAAAGAGGAAGACACAAAGCTACTGGGCCTTAAAATGAATCTACCGCTCATCTTTTCCCATTTGCTCTGAGGATTTCAGACAATTTGTTTTACAGTGATCTCTGCTGTGGAGATAAATAAATGAAACTGGAGACCTCAACCCTCCCCAAGGTTAGAGTTAGAAGTGTTATTAGAGTAGGGCCTCATGTGCACCCCAGCACAAGCTGGGCTCACTTATTCTTTATTTAACACAGCAACAAGGGCTGATTTCAAAAGTTGCTGCTCCCCTTCAGATAAGAAGTGTCACATAGCACAGTTATCAAGGTGAATTGGTATTTTCAAGTGAGAACCTCTCTGCTTCTGATTAAGCCCTGAGGACTCCCTCTCTTAACTCTTTAGCTCCCCTCCAATGTGGTCACCACCTTTGTGACTGACGGACAACACAGAGGCACAGCAGTGGGTTTCGGCTCACCCGAAGGGCCTGCCTTGCTGTGCCTTTGGCCACCTGTCCTTGGGGAAGTTGAGGTGCTTGGCAGCCTTTTGGCAGTTTGGGGACAAGGGTGCAGGAAGCCAGCAACTGCTACCATGGGGCTAACAGCAACGTTGGCCTGAAGGCTCTGATCTTTCTTAGGGTCTAATTATTGTTTTAATGATCCAGAAATGACCGCTGAACATAATACAGTGAGATTCCCTGCTCTGAACTCTTGAGGTGACAATTTGTCCAATTTCCAAATGCAAATATGTGCTGCTCCCCTCTCATCCCCAAAACCCTACCTGCCTCAGCCTCCCTGTCAGCAGAGATACCTCCTAGGCAGGGTAGAAGTAACGGACTTGATGGGACACAAATATGAGGAGACCGTGCATCTTGCGCTCTGTTGTGCATGTCTCCTAACAGATAAATGACAGGAGCAGATGAAGTGTTGCTGTGGCTTTCAATAGCATATCCCATTCTGGAATCTCAGCAATAAACTCACAAATTGGGTATTCACAGCACAAGTGTTGCAATCCCACTTGCAGTGGTCAGAAAAGTCACGCACACATTTTACAGTCATACCTTAAAGAGCATATCAGCCTCTTGAAACATCATTACTTTGCTTCTCACTGAATCCCTGTGGGACCCCTGAGGGCCCATTTTCTGTGGGGGCCCTGAAGAACAAGAAGTAGGGTCCAGATCTGGGTATTGCAGTGACTTTCATGGATCTGGATTTCAAGGCTTTCAGATGAGCAGAGAATTAGAGCCGTATTCTTAACAGAGAACTGACTGTATAACAAACAGTTCCCTAAAATCCACAGTGTCAAGATTACTTGCCCGAGATTACACAAATCATCTGTAGCCGAATGTGGAACTGAGCCTTCATCTGCCACTGATGTACCTTGACTGCAAAGTGATCCTTCCTCGAAGGACCTACACATAGCGACGTGATGAGAGGATGATACTTTTTATGGTCAGGTGAAAGATTTAATGACCCCTGTGTGACAACATCTACTGAGCAAGGAAGCACTTATTTTTTTTAACCCACAGTGGTTTTGGGCACAGAGGGGCAGGCAGGGGTTCTGTGAGGAGTCCGAATGTGGTGCTTGCGGAGTGGTGGTTGGGTGGGGTTGGGGGATTCCTTTTCCCTTCGCTTGACTAACATTACCTTTCTCTGTCTGAAGGACGGCATGAATTGGGTGTGCAAAAATGTCAGTGCTAAGAAGAAGTAAAGCGATCTGAGCTGCATGGAAATGGAGGAGCGGTGGGAGCAGAATTCTAGCCTGAAAACACTAATTTGCTGCTTTCTGACCAAATGTTTTTCCATCTGTGCACAGCTACAGCTGTTAAAAAAAAAAAAAAAAAAAAAGAGAGAGAGAAAAAAAGGGAACAACATCGGTTTAAACCTACTGCTGGATTTGGAACTTGACCTGCTCTTTAGTATCATTTTTTTGTCCCAATAAAGGAATTACATATTTCCTCCCTATGCATAAATAGTATTAAGTGTCTGATTAGCAAGCAAGTTTGTAAGCAGAAGCAAGATTGTGATTCAGTGTGGAGCAGAGGGAGTGGTGAGTTACTGTAGTTGCTTAGATGCGTAGGACCTGCCCTATACGCGTGGCTGCTGAGGACACGCTCGGGTGTCAGTCACAGCTTCCCCTCAGTGACAGATAAAATGCGGTTGTGTTACCAATTGTGGGTAGTTTCTTAAAATAAAGCTGCTAAGGAGTCATTTGTGTAACAAGGGTAGAAGACTTCCACATATTCCTATAGCCATAAAAGAGGAGTTTGATCATAACGAGGCACTGTTGCATTGCGACACCGCCGTAGAAGGGAGAGAAGGGTTATATGTGTATAATTGAAGCTCTTTACAGTTGGAATAATGCAGGATGAGCGTGCCTAGGGCTTTTCTCGCAGCTGAAGGAGAATTTAGCCCAGCGTTTCACCTTGAGCCAGCAAAAACGTGGTTCCTCCGTTCAATAAGTTCCATATGTGAGATTAGTCTTGATGTTGAACAATCCCTGTTGATTTTCCCTTGATGTTAAGGCAACTCTGCAGGAAAATGCAATTAAGTCCATGATTACTTTCTAGAATGAGATATCAGGTCCCAGGTTTCCTTTTCTGAAATGTGCAAAATGTATTCTCCTACCCTGCCACTTCAGCAAAGCCTCGCCTAGCCCTGCCAGGGATTGAGGGACTGCCCCACAGCAGGCTGGCTGCCCAGTGCCTGAGGTCCTCCCGGGCCCATCCTGGCTGTGGATTGCCCTGGTGGAGGGTGAGGATCCCGATGAACGGCAGATGGGAAGTGCTCTTTAAAACGAGATTTCATTCTTTCCTGAACTGGCTTTCCTCTAAAAGGATGCAGTTGCTGAAATAGGAAAGAGAATGTGTTTTCCACCTCCTCGCCCCCAGTTCAAATCTAGCCCCGGCTGACAGTGAGCAGGAACGATTAGCACGCCAAAGCAGCCATGTCCTGCATGAAGCAAGCTTGGTGACTCCTGGGCCAGTTTCTAATGCACAGATGGTAAAATAATCCCACTGCCCTGCTTGCCAGCTTTGTTTGCTGCCTGCCTGCGAAAGGGCAGAGAATGACTAGGGACTGCATTACCCCTTCCACCTCCTGGAGACGGACTGTCGGGCAGGATGGGGAAAGCTGCATGTACTAAAGCATGTGGCTTTACCACGCGTCAGCGAGTTGACTCATGGACCCAGGCAGACGGCTGACACCCCTGGAGCTCCCAGCTCTTTTTTCCTCCCTTCCCCTGGATGTCTCCACCTCACGGCACAAACATCTGCACTGTACGTGAAGCAGCCCCTGGCCGCCTACGTGTTACAGCTTGGCAGATTAAAATCATCTGGGGCTCATTCCAGGTCCCCCCATACATCAGGATGTACAGTAGCAATTCAGGGTTGATCCGCGTGTAGTTCAGCTGTCTGCTGTGGCTGGGGGCAGAGGGACAGCTGGGACAGCAACTGCTTTAGCAATCCAACTTTAATCTGCCTGCGTCCGTGAGTCAGCACCCTCCGAGTGCATCTGTCTCCAGCACGGAGGCAGGACATGCCTGCTGGAGAAGCACAGCCTTACTTTAAAATCCAGACGACTGGGGAGGGGGCGGGGAAGAGCGGGCTCGAGTGAGCTGTTAAGCAATCGCTAATGACACAAAGTGACACAGCTCCGGCTGTGCATGGATTGAGTAAGGAGTCATAAGATGAGATGTTCGTTTAAACACAGCTTGCTCGGTGACTCCCCAGCTGCAATGGCTTATCAGAAATGCTGCAGATTTGGGCATGGCATGTTCCTGGGTCAGCCCAAGGAGGAGAAATTCATCCCAGCATCACCTTTTCCTTGCAATTAATGCATTTGCCTGATGCAAGTGCTGTAAAGAATTGCAGCCCTCTCCTGTAGGCACGCCTGGTGCTGCTGAGTAGCAGAGCTTTGTGACAGATACTCCTGAGCTTTGGATTTGCCCACATTGCATGCCAGATGCAGAGGGAAATGCTTGGGTACCTATCCCCTGGTCTGGGCAGGACAGAGCAAAGTCCCCTTGGGGACTCAGGCACTGATCTTTCTCCCCTGCAAGGGACTTGAGTTGGTGCTTTCCTGCTCCCTACTTTTTTAGCAGTGGCAAATTTACTCTGTGACACCCCACCTGTGCCACAGTTGGCTTCTTGGAGCTGAAAAGCATCCAGGAGGGTAATTTAAGTCTCACATTGGTTAAACTTGAAAATGTGTGTAAAATAAATATGTAGTAATTTTCCTATCGCTTTAGTTGGGAAGGGAAAATTGCCTTATTGAACTCAGGATCCAGAAACATTTGCTGGCTCATTCATTATGTTTGCATGTAGCTGCACGAATTGGTTGCGTGCATCTGTACTGCCAAGAGTGTCACCTGTAATCCAGCAGTTGATTTGGTTTTCCTGAGCAAGGTAGTAAGAGAGGAAGACCATGACAGAGTGATCTGTTCTGGGAGGAAGGAGGTGGAGTGTTAAAATGACCATATCTTGAGTGTATCACCCAGCAGTGACGGCTGAAAATGCTCATTGTATTGTAAACATTTCTCTGTGCAACCTGGTGAAAATGTAAAAGGATTTGAGGTTCTGTTCACTTGCTGCTCCTTACCTGAACGTATTTACATTTGCTATACCCTCTGCAGGGCTCACTGCCCTGGGCAGCACCTGGCTAAACACCACCTGCACAACTGCCTGGGGCCAGCCAGAAGCGCCTGCCCCTGATCAGTGCAGCCCCTGCCCCTCTCCCAGCCCTGCTCTGTTTACAGCAATGGCACACGCAAGGCTCTGTCCTTCCAACGCTGTCGGCTTTGCCCTCCCTAAAGTGAGGCTGGGGGAAGCAAACCTCTCATTGGTATGGGTGGAGCTCTGCCACACTTCGCATCAATTCATAGATTTTTAAAGCCAGAAGGGATCGTTATGTTCCTCTCTCCTGACCTCCCGCATAACACAGCCCATTAAACGCCATCCCTCCAGTGGTGACTCACGGCTGAATTAGAGCCCCTCTGGTAGGAAGACACCCGGCCTTGATTTAAAGGCTCAGAGTGACAGACAGACCCACCCCAAGCCTCCAGAAGTTTGTCACAGGGGTTAATTCCTCTCCCATGGGGAGTTTGTTGTGCTTCACTTTCACATCATTAAATCTGATTCTACCTTTGTGATAGATGGAAAGATGCCTCTCCTGCTCCTACCCCGTTGTGTTCCCTGGAGGGGAGAGGTAGTGGAGAAGTGACATTCTCCAAGGGCACATCAGAAAACATGAGTCCAAGCCCTTGCTCTGACCATGAGCACTGGGTGTGGGGATTCATGTCCTCCCCTGGCTGTGGCTGCGTCCCCCACTGCAGCTCTGATGGAGGATGTCTCTCCCTGCCATCGGAGAATGCTTCCCAAAGCCTCTTGCAACCTTCTCCCATTTTTCCTACTACCAATAATGTTTCTGGTACGTTAATGACTTCTCTCTCTGTCAAAACTATAACTGGTCACCAGACTCTTTTTTATGAAGTGTACTGGGATGAGACCAACCCACTCCAACTTGCCTCCTGCCCCACAGGTTTCACCCTTCTCCAAAAGCAAAAGGTGGTGGCTGTTGCATTCCTTGGGCCGTCTGGGTCCACACAAGCTCTTTCTTTTATGTTCCCTTTTTGAATTTCACCAAAAAGGGATATTTGCAATATCTGGTCATGTTATTACTCAGTGTATAATTTAGATGTCTTTGTCAAAAAAAAGAAAAAAAGGAAATAAATTAAAATTTAGTAGAAAGAAAACTGGTGTTTGGGGGTGATCCTTTGTTCTTTGGCAGGTTCCTTTTCTGACAGCCATAAGCTGAGAATTGCCTCTTCCCAAGGAGCCCCCAGTCAGTCTGTGAAGTTGCTGTTCCACTGTTCCCCTGTCTTCCCATCAGAGATGATTGCTGGTGCTAGAAGTGATCAAAACTGTTGGAAGAAGCTTTTTCCTTTGGATTTTCACTTGTCCAAAACTATCAGAAAAAGCCAGCAAGAAAGGCAAACTTTGGGAGGATCTTCTTGTTTCAAAAATCATGTTGAAGGTTAAAAAAAAGCATGCCTTGAAACACATTCCCTGCTGACCTGGCAGGAAAAAGGAAGGGGAAAAAGGAAAGCAGCAAATGATTTGGGTTTGGTTCAGCAAAGTGGGGTTGGGAGGGTGTTTGGAGGGAGGGAAGCGAATCTGGGGTTGCTTTCCAGCTAATCTGACTCATTACTGTTCCTGCTACACCAGGACAGGCCAAAAAGCGAGAAACTGTTAGAACTCTTTAAAGCATCAGCTCCCTCCCTGCATGGCTGGGATGCCTGGAAGGCTGTCAGAGAAGCTGGAAAAAAAACATTATAGATGGTCACACTTAATTTCTTTTCTCTCTTTTTTTTTTTTTAAGGCACACTTTATACTGAGCGCTGTTATTTTTTCAGCAAAGTAGGAAATACTTTTTCATCTTGTTTGCCTAATGGATTGGATGTGAAAAATATTTCTCTGGCAAGTGAACACCCTGAGAGTTGTTTGACTTGTCACAACGTTATGTATCGGCCCCTGCGGCCCCCGGCCCCCGAAGCCGCCGCGCTTCCCCTCTCCTGTTGCTGTTTATGGTGGGACACACCGTAATTTATGGCCAGGCTGCGTGTGACCTTGCATGCGTCTGCTCGAGCGAACCGCAGCTCCCTTCCCCGCACAAGCCCCGCTTTGCATTCACATGATGAATTTAGTGCTCCCGGAAGGACAAGGAACCGAGTGGATTGGATGTGGGGAGGGGAGGGAAAAAAAAGAAAATAATAATCCAAGGCCTGCAGGAGAAAAAAACACTGAGATTTTTGTTCCTCTTTGAGCAGTATTTCCCTGTTTACGGCCTTGCACCCCCCTGGATGGCTGCCTTTATCAGAGCAGAGAAATGGTCTGCGGACACAGAGCTGGAGATATCAGCCTCCACTTTCTCGCCCTGTCGGTATCCCCCAGCCGGGAGTGCTCTGCTGGGAACACATCCATGAGGGGCAGCCGGACCGATGGCCACGGCCATACTCCAGCCGACCCGCCCGGGCACCCACCCAGGCACTGCGCTGGAGCTTCTTTTCATTTTATTTTGTTTTGTTTAAGTGGAAACAAGCTCCCACCGCAGCCTCGTGATTGGTTCCTGCTGAAATGGCAGCTTCGGGCTCAGTTGGCTGAATTTGGGCTTGTTGGATTTTTTATTGCAATCTGTTCACTTATTTCCCTTCCCAGCACCGACTGGAAACAAAACTCCTGTAAAGCTGCGGTCGGGCTGTGCCCGTTCTGGGGGACACCATCAAAGGCTTTCTGGGAACAGCGCGGGGTGGGGGGTGCCCGCTCTGCATTTCCTATTTAGCTGCTGACCAAGATGAGTATCTGTATCCTTTTTAATGGGAAAAGGGAAAAAAAAATCCTCAGAAGAGGAAGGGTTGGAAGGAGCCCCTCTGCTTGCAGTGTGACTGCATGGCTCCAAGCGGCAGCCCTACGAGTGGCACAGCCTTGAATAAATAACCCTACGAGGAAGGGGACCTGCTAGGTAGGTTAGGCCCCATGTCTGAGCTGCATTAGGAGATGGCATGAACACCCTGCAAGTAAATCACCTGGATATTCTTAAATAGGTATTTTTAAATAGGGTTGTCCTTGCTGCTTGGCTTTGCAACCTTTATGCTGCTGATAGGAGCCAAAGCCTGCAACCTTTAACGCTCCTCTGGCTGGCAGGAGCTTGGGGTGCCAAGGGGGCCACTGCTGGGGGGAGTGGATCCCCCCATGCCGAGAGCATCACCATGGGCTGGGGACACTGTTCTGTCTCCAGCCTGTGACAGCTGGGTCCCAACTGACCAGGCAAAGCCCAACAACTTTGGGTGGCTGAGCCAGCTGTCCTACCCCGGCTCCATCACCCTCCCTGATGTCAGACAGGAGGATTTATATGTATTTTGGGTTCATTTTTATAGCTGGCACCTGTGAGGCCAGCGCCAGGCAGGGATAACCAAAGGGGCCACACTGCGGGGGGCTGGGTAGGTGATGCAGGCACAGAGAGCTGGTCTGGGGAATGGGGAAACAGTCATGGCATCCTCTCTGCACTTGGGGACCGTGCGTGGGTGTGGGACTGGGCAGGGAGCTGGAGCCTGACTTACGGATGCTTTTGGAGCCAGGGTAGGAGCCACAGCTCTCGCAGCCCCAGGGGGGTTGGGGGGACGCTGAATTGGGTGCATTCAGCGCGGCACAGCTGGTGTGGGCTGCGGGGCGGGGGGGCCGCAGTTGCTCCTGACACTTTTGCCTCTGAATGTGATGATAAACTCCCTTTCCCGATTAGCGCTGATCCCTCTGCCTCCAAAACAGTTGGCCCTAATGAACATACGGCCCAACAGCTGTAAGCGGTTATACATATGCATGGATATATATATTTATCCCCCCCCAGCCCATCCATATATACTGGAGATCACAGCTGTTGCTATTCTTCCTTGCAATGCAGATCAGACGCTCTCTCTCTTTGGAGTCTTACTTGACCTATTTTGCAGGCGCAAGATTTTTTGTGATGATGATTTCCCCAGTTGGTGCTTTTGATTCTGCCTGAAACATCTTGATTGAAGGCAAACAATGGCAGCTCCGGCAGCCGGCAGTGCCCCGCACCCACGCGCCGCCCCGGCCCCGCCAGCCGCCACGCGCCGGGGGGGCCAGGGATGGGGTCCGGCCGACAGCGGCTGCCGGCTGGTCCATCCCAACCCATCTCCTCTGATGCCGCTTCCCCGTGCCCGCAGGACAGGGACCCTGCCACATGGCCCATCACCTAGGACATCCAACCTGGACCTTGAGACTTGTGCTGCTGTCCCCATCCTCTGCTCAGCTGTCCCCTGCTCAGCCCAAGACCAGATGGGGAGACGACGCCAGAACTGGCAGAGATGTGGAAATCCCAGTGGCTGCTGTATCCCGCAGTGCAGTGATGCTCTGAGCATCCCACGGGTGATGGAGACCTTTGAAGCCCTTTCTGCAGGGAGCCCCAGCCTCCGCTCACTGCTCAACATCACGTTTCAGGGCTGTGAGGAAGCCTCCAGTGTCCCCACAGCCTCCCCAGCCACACATGGTGCCCCAAAGAAGGGCCCCAGAGCCACTGCATCCTGGCAAGGAAAAGCGGCCATCCGGGTGCACACAAAGCCATTTCTTGTTTGGCATTTTCGTTTGAAGTGTGTCCTTCATCTGGGTTTCTACAGCAACTGGGAAGTTCCTATCCTGGCCCAGCTGGAGGCAGTGAAGCAGCTGGGGGAGTGGAGCAGGACAGCAGGAGGCGAGGATGGGGGGCGGGAGGGGAAGAAACCAAAAATAAGTTTTTGAGAAGCAGGGCTGCACTTTCTGCTTCCATCCTGGGCCCAGGGCTGCTGCAGCCGGGACAGGACTCCAACCCCATCCCCTGTGCCTCTGTCCCCAGAGGCAGCGCAGCCAGCTGGGGCCAAATCATGGGGTGTAAAACACCAGCCTTTAGGGTCCCTCCGTGTTAGGGGTAGGCTGATGTGTCCCACCCTGACCAGCCCTGGTATGGCTGCATCCCCTCTGCCAGCCTGAGTTAAAATGAGTGAATTACCTTAGAGAGCTTAAAAGAAAACAACAAAACCCAATGAGCCACCAGTGATTCATCTTAGGCAGTGAGTCTCTTCATTTATTCATTACGAGATAATACCCAAATCTGGCTAATTAATATTCCTGCATATTTTCCAAGGGATGATGAGGTATCTTAAACATCTCACTGAGATGGGGTTTCATATTTAGAAGGTTGATGTGCAAACTTAAATTGACACCATCTAAATATACTCTCATGTTTAAGCATGGGGCTTTCACTCCCAGGGTGCCAGGGGCGTTTCCCTGGGCTCACACCCTGGCTGGAAGCAGGACCTGGGGCTCAGCAGGTGGGACAGTGTCCTGAAAAGGCTCCCTCAAGGCAGAGTGTGATGTTGTGTGGTCCTTCTTTCCACAAAAATGTGAGATTTCTGTTTGCTTCGGCAATGGGAACAAAGTTCAGCAGGCACTGACCCACCGGTGGTCATGGGGTCAGCAGTGTCCTGGGGCGAAGGGTTGGTGCAAGCACCCACACAGCTGGACATGCTGATGGGTGCCAGAGCGGGGCCTGCAGCTTCCTGCCGAAACCCTTTTCCAAGGTTAAAAATAGGACTTGGTTGCAAACTGAAAGCCTGGTTTGCATTCACCCTCATTATGTTGATTGCTTATTTACATGTATGCAAATGGAGGAAGAGGCAGCGGCTCTTCCACCTGGCGACCCCTTGGCGTGGCAGAGCCTGAACTCCACTGCGTAAATCCCTGCTGTCCCCTCCCCAGGACTGCCCTGAAAATGAACCATCAGCCCCTCCTGACAAGCTGATCGAGGGATGAGGCACAGCCCCGTGCCCTGATGGCCGGTGGCGCGGTGGTTACAGCAGGCGTTGCCTCTCCCCTCACCCTGCTCCACCAGATGTGCGTGTCCGGCTCCAGCTGTTTCTCATCATCCTCCCCCGTGCAGCACCGCCGGCCTCGGGATCCTTTTTCCACCAGGCCCCACGTCCTTCATCAGACACCAATTTGGTCTGCCCCAGCTGCTCATTTTTCTTTCCGCCGTGTGACATGTTTTCACCTGGCTCCTAATCCGTCTCTTTCCATTCACAACTCGAGCTGTTTATGGATGTGCCTCTGCTCCCCCTGCGTTCCCCCACACCCTTCCGGACAGAGCCATCCATCAATAAAACCTTGCTGTGCACCCGAGCATCAGCACCTCCCCTCCCGGGACACCATTATCCCAGCAGGGCCATGGACACACGTTCCTCCCACACCCCCACGGAGCCACTGCCTTCCTCCTCACCACCAGCAGCACACGGCGTTGGATGGCACGGTGCCGCAGGAAGCCGGGACACCCGGGACACCAGAGGCCTCTTCTTGGCTGGGAGGGGCCAGAGGGGCTGTGGCCCCAAGGTTTGGCAAGTGGCACCCACTGTTTTGGGGCTGCTCTCTCCAGCAAAGGGTGCGAGTGGCCCATCCCTGGGAGCGTCCCAAGCCTTTGGGGGTCATCCTGTGGGGTGGGGGCTGTGCCTGTGTCCCCCTGTCTACAGACAACAGGTGCTTTAATGCCTGCCCTGGCCGGCAGCTGCTGCTCTCACAGCAGGAGGCAGCTGTGCCAAGGAGGAAGTGGATGAGGCGGAGGAGGACAGCTGGGGAGTCAAACCTGGAGGCACCAAAGCATAGGGGACACGGCTGGGGAGCACCCTGGGGTGGGGAGGTGGCCCTGGCTGTGCATTGGGGACCCCCTTCCATGGGAGGGACGTCACTCATCCCTTCTGTGTCCCCATGACCTCTGGGGCTCTTCCTCACCACCTGGCAGTGGGCATGGGAACACAGAGGGGAAGCACCATGAGGTCCCTGCACCGAGGCTGGGAGCATCCTGCTCCCTCCTGCTGCCCCAGGGTGCTTTGCTTGTGACTGAGAAGCAAACCCCCAGATATCCCAATGGATTCGGGGGTTCCTAAAGAGCCCAAGCAGGACAGGGTTGGGAAGAACCTTGCAGGACAGAGTTGGCCGAGCTGCCACCCTCTGCACCTTGTGTATGAAGCAGCATTAACCCGGAATACAAAGGGGCAAGAGGTGCTGGCTCTGCACCCCAACACTGCCTGGGAAGGGGGCCCTGTTGGCCAGGGATTTGCTGCCATCTCCGTTGGGATGGAATGGGGTGAGCTAGGTGTGAGAGCCCCCCTCCCTTGGACCTACTGTTCCCCTCTTTCAGCTCACTGAGACTCTCTCCCCTTCCTGTTTCCCACCAAAGCAGCACGGGGGGAATCCAAACCGGAACTAAACCCAGGGGCGTTTTGTAACCAGGAACAAAATAAAGCAAGCCAAGCCTGAAGAGAGCGATGGAAAAACCCTCCTGCCTCTAGGACGCTGCTCTGCTTTATGAAGTCAGACTCATTTTTCCCAGACCATGAGCTCGCCCCTGCACAGCCACAGCCAGGCCAGCCCACAGCTCCAACGCATGTCCTGGGAAAAGGGTTCCTCCTCACCCTTCCCAGCCTTGGCTGAGAACAGAAGGTCCCCAGAGCAACCCAGGGTGCTGCCAGCACCCACAAGGCCCCATGGGGCAGTGGGGCTTTAGGTGGGGACAAAGCCTCAAGTGCTGGGTGCCGGGGCAGCACCGTGGCCGGAATGGTGGATACTGGCAGAGTCAGGAAAGCTGCTGTCCCCAACCCCATTCCCATCCCACAATGGGGATTGTTCTGGAGGCTGTGGGCAGGATGTGGCCCGGCCGGCTCCATGCCTGACTCACATCCTTGCCGTCTGGGAGGGAGCTGGTGGAGAGCCACGGCTCCAGCACACTTCCCCATGGGGAGGCGGGATGGGCGCTGGTGGGAACCCCCTCCACGGCTGTGACCTGCTCCCCAGCAATCCCTGAGCTGCTCCCTCCCAAACAGCCCCTCTGGAAAACCCCCCACCATCATCCAGGCCCCTGTGGGACCGGGGAGTGGTTCCTTCCAAAAGCAGGTGGGAGTCTCCTGCAGGAGGTAGCGTTCCTAGGGGAAGAGCTGCAGCAGAGCGAGGCATTTGCACTAAGTGATCACATTTATTTGAATATTTTGTGTGTGTGTGTGTGTCTGTGTGTGTATCTAAAATTGGTTACAGAATAAATACCTGTGCCTTATAGCAGGAAGTCCACTTTTTTTTTTATACAAAGTGCTTGTTACAGGAAGTTGCATCAGCGATACACAGGACGGGGGTGCGTTTCGGCAACGCTTCCCCTCCTGAAAACTAGAACAGGTTTTTTTTTTATTTATTTATTTGTGGTTTTTTTTTTTAAAGTTTCTTTTCCCTTTTTTTTTTTTGTGCATTAAATTTCCTGCCATTGTGTATTTACAAATCTCTGAAAGAAGGAAAAAAAATGCCAATATGCATGATAAGTGGCCTCATAACACAAAAAAACCCAGCCTTTAAAAAAAAAAGGTAACAAACCCAAAATCTACAAGTATCGTTTCATACTGAATCAATGATAGACTTTTTTTCTTTCTTTTCTTTTTAAAAAGGGAAAGAAGGGGGTTGGGAAAAGGGAAAAACTCAATCAAACCAGAAAAAACGAACTTGGAGAAATGGAAAGAGAGAAGGTGCCATTGTCCCTTCTGAAGTTTTCCAAAGGCAGAGAGGAGCGAGGAAGAGCGCGACGCACAGACCCAGACGTCCGACTGAAATCCCCATCAATTTCTTCTCAGTAATTTCTCCCTCGTGTTTTCCCAGCGAGGGGCAGGAAGGACTTTCCAAAATTAAATTAAAAAAAGAATTAAAATGAAAAAACCTTATTATTTAATTTTATAAAGATTAAAAAAAAAAAAAAAAGAGAGATATGATAGAACAACAACCCTCCCCAAAATCCTGGAGGGGCGTGAGGCAGGGAAAATATTGGGTTTGATTTAAAAGGGGTAAAAAAAAAAAAAAAAAAAAAAAAAAAGAAAAGCCAAACCAAACCAGACTTTTCTGTCTGAACACGTCATCGAGCGGGACGCTCCAGGGTGTGACGGTTAACTGGTGACGTAGTGTTTCGCCGATGGCTGGCCGTAGACCCTATAGAAATCCTGCCGCCCGTGCTGCTGGGATGCATCAATCCATTCCCTCACGGCAAGTCCCGGGAGCGACTGGGGGACGGCGGGGGCGGGCGGCAGTGGGTGGGAGTACTCCTGCGACGAGACTGTCCAGGGGAAGTGCCCCGACCGCGGGTAGGGCTGGTGCCCGCTGTGGTTGGACACGGAGGAACAGTAACAGTTATCCACGGAGCAGACGAGGATTTTGCGCCCGCCGTACTGGGAGAGCACGGACTGCTGAGATGACGTGGTGTTGGGGTAGTGAGATGGGTTGAAGACGGAGCCCGAGTGCACCGGCTGCGGGCCGCTAGGAAGTCCAACTATGTGCTGTGTGGAGCTACAAGGCACCATGGCTTGTGCGGACTGCCCCTCGCCAGCTGAAGCGCCCTGGCTCATGTACTGGCTCGCCACAGTCCCGGACGATGGCTCGAGGAAGCTGCCCTCGGGGAAGGCGGTGGAGTGCTTGCGCTTCTCCGCGCCGGAGTTGCTGACGGTGCAGGGGTACATGGGGATACTCTGCAGGAAGGGGACGGGGGTGCTCAGAGGACCTGCGGAGGGGAACAGGAGAGGGGAACTGCATCAAGCACAGCATGGAACAGCTACAGGGAGCTCTGGACATTTATCCAAACCTGCAGTGAAGCCCCAAGACCTGCGCTCCAGCCCCACATGAGCAGAGGGTCCCCCAGCCCACCCCACCAGTGGCAAAGCAGGCGCACAACCACACACAGGGGGATTTGCAGGTTCTGTGCTGGACCCTTGCCAGCAGGCTCAGAGCAGCCTCAGGCACTGCTCTGCAAACAGCTTGTCATCACAGTCCCTCACAGGACCAGGGTGGGACAACCTGGGGGACAAACCCAAATCCCCCAGGGAAAGAGGACTGGGAAGCCTCTGCAGGGCGTGATCTGCTCTCAGGCATGGGCTGAGGGCTGTGGGACCACGCTGGGCCCTGGCTGTCCCTGCCCACATCCTGACCCCTATTTTTCCACTGACTTTTCCTGCTGATGGCCAGCCCCTCAGGAAGCCCTATATTTCAGGGTTTCACGTAACTCTAAAACACAGCCATTTCACAAGCCAAGGGAAATGCCCTGGGGAGAGTCAGGAGCTCATTTCATGACTCCCTATGCCCCTGCTGACTGCAGAGGGGCTCCCTCCAGGGGTCCCTGCATCCTGACAGCTCTCCCCACCCTTTGTACTGGGATCTGCAGGACACCCAGCTATGGATACAGGAAGTAGTGCACGCACCCCACAGCCCTCAGGTTTCACCCACCTTCCAGCAGCTTCCTCAGCTGCTTCTCCTTCTTGGCGATCTCGTTCAGGAAGAGCTTAGAGTTGAGGTGGCCGATTTTGGGTGGGGGCAGGCTGCCACCTGTACAGTTCTGGGTCCTTTTGGGGACAACGGACAGAGAGGAGAGGCATGAGGGACAAGGCAGACTTAGGAGAGGGTCAGAAGTTCCTTCCCCCACACCCTCCCAGGGATAGACCCCCTCCCTAGGGTGGAGGGCAGAAGCGAAGCTGTCTCTAGTGGGCAGGACCTTCCCCGTCCAGCTTTGCTGTGAACTTTCCAAGCCAGGGCACATCTGCAGTCCATGTCCCCCCTGCATGGCCACCCCAGCTCGCCTGTGCTCTGCTGGTGCTGGCTTTGAACCCCTGCTATGTCTCTGCCCCAATGGAGCTGGACTGAACCCTGCACCCCAATCTGGCTGGGGTGCTGGGTCCCAGCTCTGCTCTTCCCACAAGCACACTGCTGTATTTCTCCTAGCCCAAGGGAAGGACCAGATTTAATGGCTGCACGAGGGGATGTTTTCATTTTCCCAGACACAGAGAGAAGCTGAGGCACAGCACATGTCTCTCCCAGGCCCTGAAGCATCCCTGCCCTGGTTCTCCTCCGGACATGGTGCTGTTGTGCCCCTGTGAACATGAACGTGCCCTTCCCCCACGAACACGACTGCGCTTACCTGTCCATTAAGATTTTCACAGACTTGGTGTTCTAGGAGTAGAAGGAGAAGCTCTGGTCAGTAAAGCCAGTACCTGCCACAGCAGCCACATCCCCTTTCAGTGTCAGCTTCTGTGGCCCCCCAGGAAGGCACAGGCTGCCCAGGGGTGCTGAGCCCTCTCCCTCTCAGCACGGGCTGCGCCAGCCGCATCTCCAGGCTGCAGCACCTCCTCATCTGAGGCCGGCACTGAGCCTGCCCCACTGCTCCTTGCTTTCTCCCACTGCCGAGCCCTCTGGAGGCATCAGCCAGCCCTGCCAATGTCCCCAGCCTGCTCCCTGCCATGCCCCACACCTCCCCGATGCTCCCCACACAACCAGACCTCCCCAGAGCCCCCGTCCCACCCCCAGCACGGGCAGCTTGTCTTACCTTCATGAAGTTGATGTCCTCAGTTTTGTCGAACATGACCTGAACAGAGCTGAGGAGCTTCTTGGCCTCCTGCATGCGCTCGTTGAGGTGCAGGACTTGGGCTGCATTCTCATTGCAGAACTTGGCCTGGGCCTTGTCCAGGATCTCCATGGTCTTCCGCAAGTCCTCGTCCAAGATCTGGTGCATCTTCTCGTACTGCAGGCGAACCTCGTCCTTCAGCTGGCTCACCTTCTCCTGGGGAGAGGAGCAGGGTCAGGCCCTCTGAGCCCTCCAACCTGTCCCATGATGTTGCAGGACACCCGGGTCCTTTCTCCAGCAGGGAAAGGTGCAACCTGAAAGCTGCACCCCAGCTCTGCTCTCCTGCATCACTTACACAGATCCAACCCTGCCATCAGCTGCCACATGGGACTTCTATGTGCCAGACCCAATAGGGACACTGCAGAGGTTTGGCTGGCCCAGGAAATCCCTGGACCTGCTTTCTGGGGTCTATCTGTGAATTGCCTCCAGAGAGCTAATGCCAAGCAACAACCTGCTGCACCACTGATCCAGGTGTGCTCCCCTGAAAAACCCCATCTATCTCCATCTTCATCCCCAGTCCCACCCTGGGCGGGAGATTTCATCCTCCAGAGACCTTCCCTTCATGTTCTAGGAGGCTGAGGGGCTTTAAGGACCATGAGCTGGTCTTGTTTTCCCTGTGGCCCAGCAACACTTGCTTGCATCTCTTCCATCTCATGGGTATTTCAGTGGTTTATTCAGGGATCTCCCACTCCAGACCCTCCCTTTCCACTCAGGATGAAGCAGGCAGGCTGGGGAACTCTGCACTGAGCTGAAGGCAGGGTGGGCCATCTGATACTCAAGGGCAGCCTTGTTCCTCACCTCCCAGCTCACCCCAGCACCCATGAGGCTGTAGGGCAGCTCCAAACACACTTTGTCCCCCAAAAGGATGACTGACTGCCAAGACTGGAATTGAGGCAGCAGGTCTCTCCAGCTATTCCTTCCCTGCATGTCTGCCTTCCTCCCTGCCCACCTGGCCCCTCTGTCCCAGGAGCTTGTCCCCGTGGTGCCATGGGGTGACAGTCCCCAGGGCTGGCCGCAGCAGGGTGCCAGTTACCTCGACCAGCCGCTTGTCCGATTCCAGCTTGTAGAGCTGCTCTTCAATGTCCTGCTCCCGCTCCTCCAGGCGGTCCTGCTGTTTCATCAGCATCTTCTGCAGAGGTGGGAGAGAGCAGCCTTGTCAGAGCCCAGCGACCACACAGAGCTGGTGAGCGTCGGTGCTGCCCACACCAGCTCTGCCCATGTGTTTGGGAGGAACAAACACAGCAGGATGCCACCGCTGAGCTGAAAGCCCATGCATAGCTGGTGGAGCTGGAAACCACGCAGAGGGGCTGTGTGTGCCGGGCAGCATTATCTGCTGGGGACCTTGGTCTGGGTTCCCTGGATGGGGGCAGCCCCTAAGGTAACTTTCTGCAGCCCAGTCAGTGGGGCTGGGTCAGAGCCAAGCCCTGGGGACCCTGGCAGGGACATGGAGAGGCTCATCTTCCACTAAGGCAGCACCGTTTCAAGGCCCATCACCCACCGCCAGCAGGCTCCTGTTAGACATCACCACGTCCCTCACGCCCCTGTACACCACGCCAAATCCTTTCTCCCTTCCCCGCCTCCGTGACAAGCCCCAGAGCCAGCATCAGTGTAATCGGGAGGGACAGAGTGAGGAGGAGCGGGGCCTCCCCCCGCCACACTGCCAGCCCCCGGCCCCACTCCTCAGGGCTGGGCCTGGGCCATCAGCCGAATAACTGGGACAAGATCTTATCTCCAGCTACCAGTGTGGGTGCCTCGCTCCTGCGCGCTTCCCCAGCCAGTATGAAACCCACCACCCAGGAGAGAAGGGCTCCATCCCTGTGAGCAGGAGCAGGGCTTCCCAAAACACTCTCAAAATCAACTCCAAATATTCCTCCACCACGGTTACTGGGGGGGAAAAGCCAGGACACCAATGGGTTGAGGAGAAGGGCTTTGCCCAGCACAGAGACGTGGCATTAGAAACTCAATGATGGGGGTGAGATGGGAAGAAACCAGCAGTGAGAATGAATTTCGAGGGGATTATTGCTATTATAAACTGCCACTCGGGAATTTATAATCAAGTAATTAATTCCTGGACGAGGCGGGAGGGGGAGGGTGGCAGAGGCGCTGCCGGGATTAATTGCATTGCAGGGAAAGGCTGTCACCTCCGACTCAATTCAGGAGCAGGAATGCGAAGCCTCCTCCCTCCTGTTGTTTTTCTTAAGGTCTCAGGCACCTCCAGCCTCACTGTCGCTGGGCTCCTACCACTAATAATAACGAGGAGCTAAAAAAACCCAGCTTCCCACTCGCAGGCGCACTCCGCGTGCATGCCCGGGGCCCACACGTGTGCACCCACCCAGGCACATGCAGACAGACACACAGACAGCACTTCCAGTTGAAACAGGGGCTGGCTGAGGGGCAGCCACAGTGATTCAGACACCCCCAGCTATGGGGGGACATTTGCTGGCACGTGTGTACAGAAACACAGGGACCTGCAGCATCCAAGGGCATGTTGCTGCTGCTCCTGATTTTAAGACCCAATGAAGAAGTGGGAGCACCCACAGGAAGAAAGATTTGATGCATATATTAAAAATCTCCTTTTTTCATTGTAAAAGGGTTGTTATTTGTGCTGCTGTAGCATCAGGAGTCTGCGGCCCACTCCCAAGTTAAACACGATGGGAAATGAGCTCTGGAGAGAGATGAAACACCACTTGCTTGGAAAGAGCTAAGGGTGCAAGAAGGAACCACGTCCCAGGTCCTGTGCCAGTAGCCAGCCCTGGATGTGGGGCCACTGGGGCATTTTCTGGGGGCTCAGACAGGGTTTTGGGTCCAGCACCAGGCAAAGCCATGGTGTGGGTGGGCAGTTGTCCCATATAGCCAGGCTGAGAAGTGGCGGGCAGCAGGCCCACTCCAGGAAAGAGCTGCTTTCCCACATCCCTGCTTGCAGAAGGCCAATTGAGCATGGGAGCCGAGGCAGGTCATGCTGAGCTGCTCGCTCTCCATGCAGGAGAGCCAAAGGACAGCGAGCTTTGCACTGAGCCCTTCCCTGTGCCTCCCTGCTGCAGAGATTCACCATTCCCATCACAAGCAGCCTGATCCATCCCACACCAGCCCACCAGGAGGACAGCCGAGTCCAGCAGGGTTCCCAGGAGCTTCCCAATCCTCTGTCTGACCTCCCTGTCTGATAGCTGGGACAGGGACATGGAAAAACAGAGGACAGGATCCAAGGCTTATAGCTTGCTGGGCACAGAGGCCAAATCCCTGTCCCACTCCGACATACGCATCAGGTATCTGACATGGAGGCAGTGGTCTGAGGCAGCCCCTGCCTTTCCCTCCCCGGTAGTGCTGGGATGCTTTCAAGGGGAAAAGCAGGCTTTCCCATCACTTCCAAATGCCAAGAAGTCAGAAGCCACCCTGCCAACCCTACTGGTGTGAGGGACCCCCAAGAGAGGGACCAAAAAGCCCTGGACATGCACGTAGCATCACCCCGCAGCTGCCATGGCAGAGCTGCCAACCTTGTGTTTTGTAACAAAACTTAGACTGCTCCGCTCCTGGAATCATACAATTATGTGAATTCACAAATATACACACAAACGTCTATATAAGTAAGTTTTTATACATGTAAGTTAATTTTATAACCCCTCACAGCTGGAAAAAGTGACCAAAAATTCAAACTAAAGCCACAGAAATCAGAGAGAATAGAGGACATGCAGTGTTTTCTTTAAATCTCACATTTGAGCCACTCTCTTGATTTTAGGGCGATTTAAAAACTGTACATGCCTGAGACTGCACTGGGATGGGAGGGCTTTTCACCCATGGCAACAAAACCTTAACAAGGCACGTGGGTATGAACTACCCCTTCCAGCAGCGAGGGGCAAAATCTCACTGTCTATGCAGTGCAGGCCAAATTCCTTAGGTATTTTGAAAAGGAAAATATATCCCTTCCCCTTCCATCCCCTCCCAAATCTGGTATTTCTGAAGTCATGAACTCCTCCTTCTCCTCCTCCTCCTCCAGGATCAGAATTTCTCAGGGTAATTTCTCATATTTCATGCATGACCTTGATGCCAGGAGAACTGCAGTTCCCTCCACACAGGCACCCTTCCCTGGCTCTGAGCAACACTGATCCCGGTTTGTCTTTTCTGAGACAAGTCGCCAGTTTCTGAAACAGACGTTAAAAATGCTCTGTATTCCAACACCAGCTGAGAATGAACTCATCTCATGAATTAATGAATTAATCAGTGGCTGGGGTAAGCGGCTGGTCCACCGTGACCCCACTGGCCCCAGTGAGACAAGGCTCATTGATGGACACTAGCTTATTCTGAGATGAACGTAATCTGTCCTCTCTCTATGGAAAAAAATAAAGTATAGTGGAGGTACAAACGTGCTGAGCTCATACAAGGAGTCAGGAGACACACTGTGGACATTAACCTCATGTGGGAGCAGAACCACCGGAGGTGCAAGGAGAAATGAGCAGAGGCTATCCTTGGCTTGCCCATCAGGAGCCCCACACCAGCAGAGCAGGGATTCCTGGGGAACCGTCATGGCAAGTTAGATGGGTTGGGGTACCAAGGTCATGCACTGGGAGGGAAATGCTACTGGAGAGGCAACTCTGCAGGAAGCAAAGCAAGTGCTGCAATGTCTCACTGCAGGGAGGATGCACACAGCTGGTCCCCGTGGGATCGTGTTGGGGAAAGGCTTGCTGACCACCGGTATCCGCCCAGGGCTTGCTGGGAGAAAACCACCACCAGGGAAAACATCACCCTTGCACTGTGCACCTTATTGCACCTCCCAGTCAGTCCCCCTGAATCTGCACTGGCCCCAACTCTCAGCAGCCGCTCCAGCGTGGGACACATCCACCCCCAAGGCAGGGGATGGGGAGATGTCTGCTGGGGGACAGGCAGTGAAGAACTTCTGCAACATTAAATGCTTGAAAGCCACAAGACAGGAACACAGTAATAAAGAGTTTAACAGCTCTGATGATACAGGGTATCTAGGCTCCTTATCTGAGAGCCACTGCACCGCATCAGACAGACGTGTTACATACACGGGTCCAGCCCAGCCAGTTGGGAAACTCCCCACCGCAAAGGGGAGTACTGGGGTGTGGGAAGGAGCTCACACCCACCCAAGACCTCCCAGGCAGGGAGAAATCTGCGGGCAAGATGTCTCCCTGGCTTGTCTAAGGCTTGTCTCGCCACTGTCCTCTCCCAAAGGGCAGAGCTAAGCCTGTGGTCACTGCTGAGCCCACAATAACAGCAGATTGTGCCCCTGCCCTGCCTGAGGCCCAGCACTCCCCTCATCCCTGCTTCACAGCCCCCAGCAGCCCATGGCCCTAGGGCATAAAAATCCCATGACATGCCCCAAGGTTCCACCTTCTCCAAGGTTGGTCAATGCCCTTGTGAGCCTCCTAAGGAGAGCTGGCAGGGGAGAGCCTGTGGCACCACTTCCCTGGGGTGCTCGAGTGCTCACCAGCCCGTGCCTGACTCCCAGCAGGATCAGGAAGGAGCCTGGCAGCTTCACCTGATATGAAGCAGTGCCCCATGACCTGCTGAGCTGCTGTGGTTTAGACAAGAGCTGAAGCAATGAAAAGCCTGTGTTTGTAGGGTAAATAAAGCCCATGCAGCTTCTCTGATGTCTAATAAGTGCTGTGCATCCTTCAGGGCCATTCACCTTGCAAGAGCAACCAAGTCCCCACACAGTGACCTGCAGGATGCTTGCAGGATGCTAATTCCCAATCAACTGTGCTGGAACTGTCTGTGGGTTTGGAGGGTACTACAGCAGGGCAGGGGGACAAACCACAGGAGTGCGCAGCCCTTGTTACTGTAGGAAACTGGGGGGAGGAGAGAGCCAGACTGGCCCACAGAGCGCCTTTAACCACAGCTGGATGGCTGGCCCAGGACGGGCGCGCTCACTTCCCTGCCTCTCTCCTTCCTCCTCCTGTGCTGAGGCCTTCCCCAGCCACGGAGTGAATAAGGACATTGTTTGCAGTCACCGGAAAGCCAGAATGGAGGGAGCAGTTTGGAGCACAAGGGGGAGAAAGGGTAAGGAGGAGGAGGAAGGTGGAACCGGAGCAAGGAAGCCGCAAAGGGCAGATGCCTGTTGCGGGAATGGCTCCAGACACCTGCAGCTCAGCCCAGGGACCGGGATCAAGGGCTCCCATTGAGACACACGTCCCGGCACGTTGCTGGAGACGGGCCTGAAGTCACAGTGACTGAATTTTAATGCACCGAAAGCCCTGGACCAAGGAGGCGAACGCAACCTTTCGCCTCCCTGCGCCTCCCACACACAGACTTCCCTCTCCTCAGCCCCGCTCTGCTGTCAGCTGGACAGTTTTCTGAGAAAAACCCATGCAATGAGCTATTTTCATCCCTCCTGAAAGCATCCCCCCCACCTGCTAGCACACCAGCACCTTGACACTGTGAACATCTGGGGCACAGAACTCTAGTGTGCCCCAAAACCAGGATCTCAGACCACAAGGTCACACACCGCCACAGCCCAAGGGGACCAGTCTCAGCAGCCCAAACCCCCTGGAGCATCCCTCCCACCCTGCCACAGTCTCCTGCTAATCAGACCCAGGTAAAATCAGCTCTTTCAAACTCCTCACAGCCCCCACGGCACTCGCAGAAGGCTGATCCCCTTACAGGGACAGGAAGGAAATGCTTTCACATTGGGGTTTCATCTTGCACACATTTACAGTAAGCACCAGGCAGCAGGGGAGGTCTCCAGCCAGAGCAGGAGGCCTTGCCTTCCCTGGACAACCCAGAGCACACACATTGCTCCAGGCTTTGGCTTTTCTCGTGGTACTCCTTGTGCAGAGATCAGGCTGGTTTATCGTCGGCAGGGGAAGGAAGAAGGGAGGGGAAAAGCTTCCAAGATATTAATAGCTGCCCTTGCTAGGAAGGGATGGGAGCAGCAGCCATGCAGTGCACAGGCATCAGGGACCCCCTGAGCACCAGGAGAGCTGGGGGTGGAGAAGGGCTAGAGGCCAAATATTCAGTGCCAGCTTGGAGGAACAGGATGCAGGGTGCCTCTTGCAAGAGCAGCTCTCCATCCTGTTCCCACGCTGGGGTGAATGTCCAGCCTGTCCCCATCACCCTGTGAGGTGCTGCCTGGTCACCAAGCCTCACCCAGGACACTGGGGAGGAGAAACCATCAGGCAAAGTCCCATGTCCCACCTCCAAGTGCCCACCCCAGCACAGGACATCCCTGCAGCAGCTGGATGCTCCCGTGGAGGCACAACTCACGGCTGCTTGGCAGGATTCAGGCTGGCCCTGGTTCCTAGGGCAGCCCGGGATGGTGGGCATGGCAGACCACACTTCTCTGCACGTCCCTGTACCAGAGCAGATCCTGGACTGCCATGGGGCTGTGCCAGTGCCTGCAGCCCGGAACAGCTTTTCCCCTTGTTTACATCCAGCAGAAAGGAAGAACTTGTTAGTAAGGGGAAAATAAAAAGAATTGTGTTGGATGGGGCCAGCAGCAGGATTTCTGGAGGCCAGGAAATGGGGACCTATTCTCAGTCAGAAAATGACCTTCAGAAAGACCTTGAGGATGTTAATTTGCCTTCCTGGGCCTCTGTGTGGCCCCCTGCTCCTCCCTGCCACAGGGGTTCCTTGAGGCTGTGCCTCTCACACAAATGGGGGAACAAGGCTGGGGTTCTACCCAGCTTTTGGACCCCAACTTCAAGCCATGGACTGGCTCCCACTGCTGTCAGTGTCCTCTGACAAGGATCTGCTTCAAGGAGAAAAGGGGGATAAGGGAGATTAAGGAGCAGAGAGACAAGGGCAGTGGATGGAGATGTATCACCTCTCTTCCAGCAGCCCTGCAAGTCCTGGAGGCAGGAGCCTTCCTGATATGGGGTGCACAGTATGGGTGATGTGTCCCCCAAAACAGAGGCTCCCTGAAGACACTTTTGCAGCATGTTGGAGGGCAGGAGTGAGGCCATGCTGATCATGGTCGACAGCAGCCAGTGTGTGCCCAGGTGGGCAAGGAGGTCAATGGCATCTGAGCTTCTATCAGCAATAATGTGACCAGCAGGTCCTTTTCTGCTGGGTCACTTCCCACCCATTTTTTCCCCCAGCCTGTAGCGCTGCAGGGGGTTGGTGTGACCCAAGTGCAGGACCTGGCACTTCACTTTATGGAACCCCATACAATTGGCCTCGGCCCATCGATCCAGCCTGTCCCCATCCCTCCATAGTCTTCCTGTTCTCCAGCAGATCAACATTCCCACACAAGTTAGTGTTGTCTGTGAACTTACCGAGGGTGCACTCAATCCCCCCAATCCAGATCATTAGTAAAGATATTAAACAGGACTCTCCCCAAAACTGAGACTTGGGGAACCCTGCTAGTGACCAGGCCTTTGGTCAGCCTCCTGCCCCGCATTTTCCAGGAGAGATGGCATCCGACCAGGGAAAATACTCCCACACTGTCCCAACAGCACAGGGACAGCAGATGCTTTTGGGTGGTGCAGGAGCAAGATGGAGAGAGCTAGTTGGGTTGTGGCTGCAGGCGCGACCAGGCCCTCAGGGCAGCAAGGAACTCAAGAAATATCTTTTCTTTCTGCTGCAAAGGGAGGGAGAAGAGATCCCCACCCAGGCCTGGGTGCGGACACTGGCCAGCAGCCCACCCCAGCCAGCTTTTGGCAGGGAGGACAGTCCAGGCCACCTTTGCCTGGGAGCAAGGAAAGCCAGGAAGAGGCACGGGGTTCGGCTCTGTGTTTATGAAGGACAAGGTCTACATCTTCTTTGCCATCAGGGGTGTGAGGGAGGAGCTCTTTTCCTCACCCCTTTCAGTTTTAGGGGGAAAATGTCCTGGTTTGGGGCTGCTGATAAATCAGTTCCAAAATTCACCCTGCTGCTGAGCCATTGCCAGCACAAGGCTCCGGTTGCAGGCCCTGGCACAAGCCTGCCCTGCCCAGCACCAAATGCCCTTTGAGTAACCGGCTCTGGAGCACCGGCATCAGGGCACTGCTCGGAAAGCACAGGGTTTGGTTTGTGACATCCAGGAAGTTTCAGACATCCAAACTCGAGCGCCTTGAGCAACCTTTTCCAGACACTTGGGACCTAAGACTGACACCTGGAGCACATCTGGTCTTGATGACCAGTGTCGCCTTATGCTTCCTCCCCACCATGCCAGAAAACAAAATCTAGTCCCTGAAGCTACACCAACTGGGATTCAGCACATTTCACAATTTTTCAGAGCCTAAAAGATTGTGTAAAAAAGTCCCGCCCTTTCCACCTTCAGCACACTCTGTGCTTGTGGTTCCTCAAATGCTTCAATCAATTTATATGGACGTTATGGGGCCTAACCTCCTTTTCTCCCTCTACTGTCTGTTTTCAAACAGCTGCCCCTTCCTAACCACGGATCCAGATAAAAAATAACTCCAGTAAAAAAAAAAAAGCAGTCTCTTTTTGGTGGGATCATCTCCCCCAACTGACTCTCAGAAGTGCTCTGCCAGCTCCAGTGGTGGCAGTGAGTTGCTCCTCCCATAACCCCCACAAAAAAATCAACAGGTTTTGGCAGCACCCCCAATCCGGCCTCAATCTGCTGCTGTCCCAGTCTCGTCTAGCTCTGTTAAATTCCAAGATCTTCCCGACATGCTGAAATCTCAGGGTCCCAGCCAGTTGTCCCCAGACTGCGGCTGGGGGAATGGCTTGCCTTCCAAAGCAGCCATTCTGCAAAGACCCACTCCCATCACTTGGCAGCAAACCTACCCCCATCTGCAGCCCCTGCAAAATTGAGAAACCCTCACTCTCTCTTCCAAATAAACATCTTGGATTCAAGATCCAGCTGGCCTGTGTGATCTCAGAGTCTTCTCCCTGCAGGGGTGAAACACAGCCAGCCTCTTCCACCCTTTCTCCTATTGCAGGCTGAGCAGCCTCTCCCTTGCCCAAAGACCTCTGCTCTGTACCCACCACAGCTGAGCCCCGCCATGGGGAGACCTGAACTCTGAACAACAGCCCCTTAGGCTTCCTATTCCCCTGATTTCTAGTTTCTGCTCGGGAGGGAGCCTGGCCTGAGGATATGAAAGCACAAACAGGTTTTTTGGGGGAACTCAGATACCACCGAGGAGCAGAGCAGCAGCAGCAATACCCACGTGCACCCACGTCCCAGCCATGAGACCATGGGCATGTGCCCCATCAGCATCTCATTTGGGGACCTAGAGATGAGGGGTCCGGCTGCACAGGCAGCTGCCAGACTCAGGCAGCACCAGAAAGAAAACCTTCCTTTGATTTAAAGGCCATGATTTCATTTTTTTTTCTCCCAACTGATCTAGTTAAACTTCCAACTGCTCAAGGCTATTTTAATTTGTACTGGTAAGTTAAATCAACACAAACAAGGGCAGAACAGGTTTATATGCACCTCTATTACTGGCTTGCACCAACTAGAGTGCAGCTACATTTCTCCAGGCACCTTTTTTTTTTCTCTAATAAAGATAAGGGGGGACGTTTTTTGTGCACCTTCAACTGACAAATGGAGCCTGAAAGTGAGTTGGGAGTCAAAGCCTTGAGGAAAGTCAAGGTGACTTATGCGCCAACAGGCTGGATTCAAAGAGCTTTGCAAAAATGCAGATCAACTAACAAGATTTATAAAACCCGTTAGGGGTTTAGAGGTCGCTTAATTCTCAGAGGTGCCAAGGAAAGTGCCTGACTCACAGAAGGATGGATGGGGTTTACGGAGGTGGCTATCTCAACCTTTCAGTTGCTTCAAGAAAAGGGGACTCAATTTCTCTTGGAAACGAGGTTTTGACATGCCAAAGTGTTTACTCTGAGCCTTGGCTCCTCCATCACCTACTTTAAGGAAAAAGAAACCAAGTCCTGTTGCTGCAGACAACTGTTACAAACATCTACTGAAAGCAACAGCAGAATCTGCTGCTTCAGCTCACCAGCGCCAGACACCACCCAGAGGAGTATGAGACTCAACCGCATTCGGCACACAAGTTAGAAAAAATAGAAGAGGGGAAAAGACTTTGCACTTCTACAGCTCCCCTGTGCCTGGTGTTTACAGGCTGAAAGCAGCCTGTCAGCACCTGTGGGCAGCCAAGGCAACGTACAGCGAGTCCATCCACCTCACTGACCATGACCATGACCTGCTGGACATCGAGGACCCTCTGCTGCCTCCCCGCTGCGTTTTCTCTCTCCCCCATTTTTTTTGTGAGGCGGCTGTTGAGAACCTGAAAGCCCGGATTATAATCTTTATGAATCCCATAGTTAGATCGTGCTGAACAGCAGCCCAGCAATACCAGATGTTCAAACAAAGCTGCCAACCGACAGCTGTCTGCAGCTTGCAGCGTGTTTTTACTTTAAAATGCAAAATGATACCAATCTATATTAAAAGAGAGACATTCTGAGCCTTGCGATAGCAGCTGAAGCCGCGGATATTGCTCTTTCATGCAGGGTGTGGCGGCAGAAGGAAATATCTCAAAAACTACTGCTTAAGCCACCCTCCCAGCCCCCCCAAATCCTGGCCCCTTTCCTAATGGGAAGGAGACTCACATTACTGCCTGAGTGCTGTGAATGTACCAGTGCGTGTCCAAACAAGCCAGCAAAAAGAAAAATGCAGCATGAACAAACACCATCTAATGAAGGATGCCAGAACGAATCTGGGCGCTGCCCGCACCTGGCTCTCAGTGTGCGGAGGACAAAATGACACATGGGGGGACAGAGGGAACCGGGGTGGAGGGTGCAGCCCCTCCTGCACCAGTGACCAAAGTAGGAAGGCAAAGGTCCCTTCTGGCAGCAAAGCATCACCAGTAGAAGCTAGGGATGGAGGGGCATCTTCCACTGCTTCAGTCCATCTACCCAGCATCCCACCTTGGGTTGTCCCACATTCCTCTAAGCTTGTGTAGTACTGACCCCAGCGCGGAAACTCTTCCTCTGAGACTTGACATGCAGTAGGTTTTGAACTTGAGGTTTTGAACTTGCACTGCTTTGTACCTTTATCTGTTAGGCTGGCTGGGACCAGGCACAAAACCCTACACCCTGCAACCTTTTCCACATGTCAGCTGCTGGGGAAGGCAAGAACCGGGGCTCAACCTTGCTCTCCATTATTCTTCCCTCTGGAAATGCAAGCCACCCACAACCACTGCATTTTGGGGATGACAAGTCCCAAGCATGCTAGGCATGGCAGAGTACTCCTGGCTTTCAGGAATTGTTTGAAGAGGGCTCTCACTTACTCAAACATGACGTCCCAAATTCCCCACCAGCCGCGATCACAGGAAATCTTTGGGACCGGTCCCAAGGCTGCCTCATTGTGCTCCGAGAAGCAACAGCATGAATGAATCATGCTCCTCAACGTGACACCCAGCTCCCAGCAACATACTCGGGACCAAAATATTTACATTGCAAATGAGTAAGAATAGGACCAGATCCCCTCCCCAGCATGGTGACATAAAAAGGCCAACCTGGTCTTGCATCAAGCAAGTGGGTGGCAGGAGGATGGGTAAGCAGGAGACAGAGATCAGCCCTGTGCCTCGCAGCCTGGCTTTGCCCAGCGATGCTGAACCAGAACCCTTCCCCTTGACAGTGAAATTGCTGCAGCGGTGAGCAGAGACTACAATCCCCGTCGTACCATGCTCCTGCTGGAGCTCAGCAGCCGGGTGACACGTGAGGGAGCATGCTGGGACCTGTAGTTTCCAGCCAGCCAGCTGCAAAATGCCATCCTCCAGTAAACACATCTCGAATTAAAGTGATGCGAGGCCCCCAAGCTCCTGGCAAGGCGCCAGCCACGGCTTCTTGTTGGCAGGCGCTTGGCCAATTCCCATGTGTTGTATTAGCCCTTTCCAAGGAGCAGCCAAAAGCCCACACCCTGCAAACCCCCTTGCAGCCGAGCTGCAACCTGCCCTTGCTGAAGAGATGTGTCTGCATGGACAGAGCCCTGATGCATCCCTGGGCCACAGGAAATGTCAGCCCTGCTCCTGCCTTGGCGTTGGGCCCCTCCACTTCTGCTCCGTGGCACCGCAGCACTGACCCTGGAGTAAGACCCTGCAGCCAGAACTGGCCAAGCTTCAGGTCCAACACTGCATCCCTCGAGGGGTCCAACAAAGATGCTACAAAAGCAATCAGAGTCATATGCAGCAAGAAGCAACACTCTGGAGTGGTGCTTTCAGACAGAGCAGCACAAGCAAGGCAAAACTCCACCAAATCACCACACCGACAAGGCTGGGGACAACTCCGTCTCCACAGCACCCTGGACGGGCATGCAGCCTCTCCTGGAGTGCTGCTGCCCCACGCTCCAGCACAGCCAGACTGTACGTCAACCCCTGGGGAATGTGGCACCCTTCTCCTTGCCTGCTCACCCTCCCTGCTCCGGAGGAAACTGTGCGCCCGGCTGATGTCAGGAGGCATCACTTCACACAAAGGCCAGGCTTCCTGGCAGGGAAGGGGTGGGGGAGCGGGGAGGAAGGGGAAGAGGAGCCTGGGGCAAAGGCAAGCAGCATTTCCAGCTCCTTGTGTGTGCATGAGAGGCAGCGTCAGGAGACAGCACGGCCCCTTCTACTTTTAATCACCCTTGCACTCAGGAAAGAGAGGCAACGTTCTATTTCCCAGTGCCCTTCACAGCAGCTACAGCATGGCCCTGCCCTGACAAGCCGTGATGGACCACCCTGCGCACCCCTTTAAGGATGCAGAGAAAAAAGGGACTCAAGTCTACTTTAATTTGCTTCTGCAAATAAACCATTTACATCTTCTTCACCTCAGCCAGGCTGCTGCTGAACAGGGGAAGCTCCCTGCTCAGCACCCATCCAGGAGAAAAACCACTTCTATGACCAGATCTAACACCAGCACCCCCAAAATGGGCATGAGTGCACACCCCACCTGTCTTCTGCTCATGGGTGGCTAAATACTTGTGGTACCCATGAACAGGTAAAAATAACATATTGAGGACAAAGTCAAGAATGAGCTGCAGTCCTCATCTCCCAAACTCCTCTCCCCAGTGCGCTCCCCAAAGCCAAGCATCTTTGCAACACACAGAATTTCATGGTACCCACAGCATCAACATGACCTCCTGCTTCAGCCTCTCCTCTCCTTCCTCCTCCACCTCCCAGGGTCCCAGCTCACCCCTAGGCAGCAAAAGGGGCTGGTGGCTGCACTGCTTTTGTTTCCACCTCAGCCACGCTCCCAAGGGCAAGAGCACTCTGGACCAGCTGCATGGGGACCAGTGAAGAGGGCTTGGCTGTAGGGGACCTGCAGAATCTGGTCGATATTGACTGAAGAGGGCAGTCACTGATATTGCAGGGGGCAGCCAGGGAAGGTGGGTTTGGGATATGGGCATTGCCAGGGAATAACTGTAAAGGAGCAAACCCTGCCGCTCTCCTTCAACGTGCTGACTTCTGCTCCTAGGAGGAAGCCTGTCATTGGTTTTTAATCTCGCCTGATTACGGGACAGCCTTTGACATTATTGATCTCAGGCCCCTGAAGTATCATTTATCTTCCAGGTTTGACTTGGTGATCGGAGCTCGACAGCTCAGACTCCAGTCAGCTCTATCCTCCCAGGGAGCCAGGGGAACTGCTCTGCTCAGCTCCAGTCCTGCTGATGCAGGTGAGCCATATTCGAGGCTCAGTTTCCATCCTCAAATGAGGTGGCTTTCACCAGATGCCCTCTCCCTACCTGGTGTTTCATCTTCTGACTCAAAAATCCATTTGCTTAGGTCTCTGGCAGACCAGCAGTGCTTTCTCAAGCTTGGCAGCCCAAGGTGTCTCCAGTGTGCACTGCTTCCCCCTTTCAGTTTCATTATCCTCTTTCAAAGAGGATGCAGGGAAAGCACAAATGTTATGGGATGTGCTGAGAACTGCACAGAGACTGGGGGAACAGCGCCAGCATGCAGGGTATAACCAGAGAAGCCATTTCTAGCTGTGACTGCACTGCCATTTTCTAGAGCAGAAGGACCAACAACAGCAGCTCCTCTTTCCCTGGAGAGACTGCACCCAGAGGAACCTGGCAGCCAATGCAGTTCTGTGGTGGCTTCCCCTTACCTGCTGGCCAGCAGAGCTGCCTTGGGGCCAGCTCGTGATTTCTGCTTGACCTTCAACACGTTAATGCCTGCTCCCTCCACCAGGCACAAGAGATGGGCCCACAGGTTCCCTCTCCCAAGGTTACCTCTATCTTCCACCCAAGTTGACGGACACTCCCAGCCTCCACTGTTTGAGAAGAACAAAGTTTTCTTCAAATGTCTTCGTCAACGGTTACTGGGTGTAGTGTGTGAGTGAAGGCTGCCCTTTCGAAAGATGACTCCTGTGTCTCTCTCTCTCCTGCAAAGTCAGGCCTTGTGTTTTGGGAAGGAGGAACATTTCCTGAGGAAGGCTCCAGCAGGCAGTTTTTAACGCATAGAAGAAGGTTTAGCTTTTGCTCCTTGCCTTGTTATTGTTTATCAGATTGCTGAAAAGCACTTTGTTAGATGGAGATTAGCACCATGTGTGTTCATAGACCGTAGCAGGAGCCAGCCCTGGGAGGAAGCGCCTGTAAGGGTGCAGTTAGCAGGTTCTGCAAGGTACCACCATCAGCAGAGAAAGCTCAAGTCTCCAGGATTGCTTTACCACACTTCCATGGACTTCCTGACTTCCTAGCAGGTCCCCCCACCTCTGCTTACCTCTAGTTCAAGGTAATACCCTGACTCTCTGACCCAGATTTTAGATTGTTGCAGAGATTAAAATGGCCTTTTTCTCCAGTGTTGTAAGTAGAATGCTACAGATTCCTTAACTGTAAAACAGTCCCTGGTTTTACCTGCTGGGCTCACACCCTCTGGAGATGTATTTGGCAAGGGGTGGTCTTCACATGGGGTGCTATTTCCAGTTCCCTGCCTGGATGTCCTGTTGTGCAGGATGCCAGCAGGCAGAGGCAGGAAAACAACTCCAAAATGTGCTCCCATTCCCTTGTAGGGGCAAGGTCCTGTGCCCACCCGCTACAACCAAACCACCTCTGACTGAAACAGGGTTCACAGGCCTCAGCCTCTCAGCCACAACAGGGCAGCTGTGGCAGGAGAGCTGCAGTAATTCCCTCCTGGATCTGGCCACCCCCATCACTAAGGGGCTAGCACAATACCAGAGGGAAGGGGGAGCGCAGCACCCCCCCCACACTGTCCCCAAAGGGTCTGCAAGGGGGACAGAGACCTTGCAGCGCATTTATTCCGCTCCATCCATTTGAGAGGCACGCTTCAAGGGGCTTTTTACTGTCAGAGGCGGGTGCACCAGGACAGGAAAAGAACAAAGGGAGGCACCAGCACCCCCAGCCCTTTGTCTGAGCGCAGAGGAGCTCACCTGCAGGGAAAACCTGCTCCCACCGCAGAGGCAGCAGCTCCACATAGATTCAGATGGGGAGAGGGACGCAGCCCCACCACCCCCACCGCTAGAAGGAGGATAATGAGCAGAAGGATGCAATCACATTACCCTCTCTCTCCCCTTGCCACACGCACAAGCCCGTTACAGCTCACACCAACCCCCCCGACTTTCCAACAACCGCAACCAGCAATAAAAACCACTGCCACAAAAATATCAACCCACCCCCCAGTGTGATCGATCTGTGTCTGCGTGTGGCCGAGCACCAAACCCTGGAGCTTGGCTCCACCGACCAGGATTGACTGGGAGGGAAGGGGGTGGGAGACTAGTTTCCAGGGGATGGGGTTTTAAAGCCACACAATAACTGGCTCAAATGAGGGTTTAGATTAAGCTGTCGTATGGCAAGGGAAAACACTGCCTCCATTAGGACATGGGGGATTTTCCTTCCCTTTCTCCAAAGCTACAGCTCTAGGATGAAGCTTCCAGGTCACCCAGGCAAAGAGAGGAGAACTGGGTGATGCTGAGCAAATGGGGGATCCTGAAGAGGGAGAGATGGGTGGAGGGAGGAAAGGGCAGATCAGCCCTCCCCAAACCCCGGATCATACAGTCGGCTGGTCTGACAATGTTTACTCATATTTCAGAGAGACACAGCCATCCGGAACGTCACTCCCTGCCAACTGCCTCATCTGGAGCCATCCGCAGCTCGGCTCTTCCCAGCCTGCTCCAGAGACAGCCCTCCCCCAAAGCATCCACATAGCAAGGAACTGAAAAAGGACAGGTAGGGGGAAGAGAAGAAACAGATAAATTAAATAGATTTGTGTTTAATTATTTTTTTTTAACAGTTCTGGTACATTATCCCAGCAAATAGATGACTTCGACTGCACATTACATTGACAGCACTGCTGCAGAGTGGCAGGGCGCTGCTCTGAGCTGGGAACTTCTGCTCATGTTACCATCACAAGAAAATCACAAGACAGAGGAGGGACAACCACGATGCCCTGGTGCAAACAGGCTGAAGCTGTCCTTATCAGAAAGGATTTGGGACTGAGAGCCTCTTCCCTGAGTTCATCTGGGGGACATATGTAAAAACTTTTGCGTGCATCTACAGTCTCATGCCTGTAAATAACTGTCCCTCCCTCTGTATTTGGAATCAGGCATCTTTTCCTCCCATTCCCAAGAATGCTGGCTGTAGCTCTCCTGGGAAAAGAAGGAATGGATGCCTCTATCAGTCCTTCTTCCATGGAGGAAAGAGAACATCCCTGGTCCTGGACATTTCACATGTCCCCACTGGTCCCCCAGCATCTGCTCCACCTTCTCTACCAGCACACAGAGGTTCATTGCAGAAAATTGGCTATCACTGCAAGCAAGCTCAGCAGCTCCAACTCCTGTGCCGTTCCCCTTATTCCAATCAAACCAGCACCTCCTCAGCCTACAGGCTATTGATAAATGCAGAAAGTTGACAAAGTCACCAGAACCTAGCCCAGATCCATAGCATTTTATTTTTTAAAAGCAAGAAAGCCAGGCCAGACCAGATTCTGCCCCGGAGCCTGCGTGGCAAAGCAGAATCCAGCTCCAAGTGTTTATTTATAAATCCGTACATACATGTACATTTGAATTCTGACAGAATTAATTCTGGCATCCAGCTAATTCAAAGCATTCCTCCCCCATCACACTACTGTTGCAGGCCAGCCCTGCACAGAAGCTGATTATAAAATGCTGCACTAGCCAGGCATTTCTGCAAAGGCTTGTGCTATTGAGCATTCAGTCTTTCCTTGCTTGGCTATTTCATTGTTTCGGTGTCGATCCCTCCTCTCTTGCCCTGTGTTTCCTGGTTACTTTTGTCCCTGCTCTGGAAGCACTGCTGCTCTCAGCCCCATTTCAGTGTCAGATTGAAAAAAAATACCAAAACAATTACATAAAATTAAATAGAAGAAAAGAAAAAATTATCACCATGTACCAAGATTTCCAGTAAACAGATAGGTAACGAGGAAAAAATAGGCCAATATGCTGCAAGGCAAGCTGCAGACAGATCTGGGGATAGAAAACCCGCTGCCTGCCTCCCAAGTACAGCTAAGAAATCCCTGTGTGGTCACACGCTGTCCTCTGGAGCAGAGAGGAGAGAGGTCAGGGCAGCCAGCACTGTAAGAGCCTCTTTATTCTTGGGCAGTTGCATGAATCTGATCGCTTGTGCCCTTTGTGAGACATGGAAATCTGCCTTCTCCTTCCACCCCCTTCACCAGCCCCTCTTCTGCTCCCCCACTCAGATGGGGACAGAGGCAACTCTTTGGCTCCAAAGACCAGAGAGGCCATGGACACTGCTCGGGCAGGACTGGGCCAGGCCGAGCATTCACGAGACCCTGAGGACAGTGTTTTTTTGGAGCAAGGGGAGGGGACAAGAAGAAAAGGATGGTCTTGGGACTGGCACATTCCTTGAAGGGCTCACCCAGGCTCCCACATGCAAGGCACGAGGCTGAGAGGTGGAGAGAAGCCCAGGGTGTCACACTGCAGGTCGTGTCTCTCCTATTTCTCCCTCTCCACCACGCTCATGGGGTTGAAAGATCATGAGAGTGACATGCTGCATATCTCCATGCCAGCAGCTACATGATGTTCACATAAATATCACAGGTTGGATTTAGATTAAACAAGGGTCTATTATGCCCTCATCACCAGTAAAAGCTGGGTTTGCATCTCCTGGTTCAGAGACCAATCCACAACAGCCCAGTTTCGGGGACTCATTGGAAGTCACCACCTAGGGATGTCATCCAGGTGGAAAGCTCTAGGCCCAGGCTGTCTGGCAAGGGATGGCAAGCCTGTGCCCAGACATACCTCCCTGCAAAGTACAGACAACCCCTGTATACCACAGGGGGGGGATAAGCCTGGGCTACATTTTCTTCCTATTCCTTGTAAAGCAACTCAGGGTCCTCAGATGAACCTCTTTCCCTATCCTCCTTCCACCTCCCATTTCAACAGCACCCATCCACACTGCATTATCCCCTATGGGAAGAGGAGCATTCTCCACTGCAGCCCCTGTCCTTCTCCTTTACCAAAGCTGTCCCCTCCACGCAAACCTCCTCCCTCCCACCCAAACCCACCAGGCTGCCTTCTGGCATCCTCCATCTCTGCTGTCACTTCTTGGATTTACTCTGCACAGAAGACATGCAGCTGCAGGTCTGGAGCAACCGCTGGCAACCTGATGGGCTGAGGGCAAGGAAAATGCTCAAGCTTAGCAGGAAAGCAGCGGAGAAAAGCCCTTAATCCAAACCCCAGGGAGGCAGGAGACTGCTCCAGTTCAGCCAAAGATCTGGGACCACCAAGATACCCACTGCTGCTTGGCCAGCAAACCCAGAGGGGTTTGCAGCAGGGTGGCTCAGCCCTCCCCAAGATCTCTCTAGGGCAGCATAGGCTGGTATGGGTTCAAAATATCAGTTGAAATATGCTGCCCCTGACAACACAGCACAGCAAAGCCTGACAGATCAATAGTGGTGAGTGGCACAGAGCTAGGAAGCCAGACTAGGTGGGTGCTGGGATTTGTGCCACTGCCCAAGGCCCAAGAAGTCAATGCTCATCATGGCAGCTTGACCAACTGACAGCATCCCAGGGCACAATGAGCAGTCACATTTAGGAGCACAGTGCCAGACTCCTGAGGCCCCTGAGCAGGAATCAGGGAGTGGGCAAAGTCAGGGGAGGGAGAGACCTGGGTTAGGCTGACCTAACCCCTGGGTTGGGCTGGCGGTTCAGCTCTGGAAGTTCAGATGGAGGGCGCAGGGAGAACCTGCCCAACTCCAGCTTTATAGGACCTACTGCAAAAATTGTCTGGGGACCAGGTATGCTCAAAGAGTGCCACTGCGAACACCCGCCAGGCACCAGCCCACACCATCTACAGTCACAAGAGCTAAATTAACACTCAAGCACTCGGGCACTTGCGCTCACAATGCCTCCAAGTGAGCTGCGTGCCGTGCTCCTCATAAACAAATCATCTGGAAAATAAGTAAGCCTGTAAAAATCCAGTCCATCACAAGTTACCAAACCTGTTTCAGAGTAAAACAACCTAGAGCAGCTCATGCCAGAAGCCTGGCAGTGGAGCTGATCCCAGCCTCCCCACCAGTGGGGCTCCCTAGGTCTCAGCAAAACGAATTGGGCACAGATGGCAGCATGGGGATGCAATGGGAACTCACTGGTGGCCAATGCTGGCAAAGAACCTGAGTTTCTGGTACTGACTTGGGATTCATCTCTTCCTGTACTCCTACCAAGTACTCACCTCTCCTCTTTCTCATTATTTAGAAAGCATGTGAGCTGGCCTTAGGTGGGGTGCTGCCAAGAAAGTAAGCCCAAATCCACAGAGTTGCAGATGGACTCACCAGCCCAGTCCCTGTCCCCCTGGATTTGCTGAATGGACACAGGGAAGGAAGCATCTGTAAGGGTGCAGCTAGCAGGGTCCAACATAACCACTGCTGGGTGCTGTTCCTACACACCTGCAGGAGGATCCCCAATGTTTTCCTGCAGGTTTCAGCACCACAGCACATCTTCTCCCTCTTAATATTTAAACCACAAGAGATCCTCAAAATGTGAAGGGATTTCTCCCAATTTCCAAAAAACATACTGCAAGCTAGGTCATGGGGAAATCTATCTCCTTCCCCTGAAACAAAACAGAAGCAGAATCAGAGCCTCTCTGCCCAAGCCCCTTTCCACTCGTGGCACCTCCAGCTAAGGACAGGAAGCTGGGACAACCCCAAGCAAGCAAAGATGTACCTGGCCTCAATCAACACTGCGCCACACAAAGGCAGGCAATCATGGTAATACCCTGCAAGTGAGTCCCTTTCTCTGCCTGCTGACCCTTGCTCCAGTCCTGGAAATGTATTTTTCCCCTTTCTGGATGATGGGGGCGGGGGGGGGAAACAACACATCAACCTCAAGCTGGAACAACTTTCTTTTTCAACCCTAGAAGCAGGTTCCCCCATGCAGGCAGGAGGCACGTGGCTGGTGCAGCAAAGGCAAAGATGGAAGACAAAATGTTTCGTTTTGAGACCTTGACACAGACAAAATGACAAGAAGTACAAAAAAGAAAAAAAAAAAAGAGAGTGCGTTGTTGGCTTTTCCCCCCTCTCCTCTTTAAGCACTACAAAAACAGGAAACAAAGGAGAAAACATCTCACGGGGGGAAGGGGAGGTAAGCGCTTTATACGCCCACGAAAGAAAGATTAACCACATATTTTATTTACTGTTTGTATTACGGTTGCACCGTGGAGTTCAACTAATTCTGAGCCAGGGCTCTGCGGGTTTGTGCAGCACCTAACGCTGAGTGGGGTCCTTCCCCCAAACCCACCAAGCGCGTGCCTCTGCTTCAGGCGAACCCTGCACAGACACCCTCTTTCCTCCCGCAGACACCTCCTGCCTCCAGCCTCTTTCCTCCAGCATGAGCACTCTTGCCCTAACTGCCAGCTCACAGCTGATAAAGCGCTGTCCCCAAGGACTTCTGAGCCCCTTTTCCCCTTCAAACCAGCCTGCAACTGGGGGTAAGGTGCCCTTTGAGACATCTGGCAGCACAGCCAGAGGAATAAATGCTAAGAAAGGGGAGTTTATGGGGAGAACGTTTGCAGGCTCCAGTCCCTCCTCCAGGCTATGGGGGCCACCACCACACCAGGTCGATGTTGCAACCCCCACACTGGCAAGTCCCCTGCACCAAGGACAGGGCTCCGAGCCTCCCAACTTTGACTCATTTCTCAATTAACGGCTTTCCGAACGCAAGCCACACATGGAACAAACCTCTCACAACGGGGCCTCCCCCGGACCTCCCAAGCCTGGAGTTACTCATCTGCCCCCTAGCCCCAGCCCTTCTTTTCCCGGGATGCTCCAAGCGTGGCTCACCGCCGCCGCAGGGTGAGCAAGCAGCCAGGAATCCCGGGCTTGGCTCCCGCAGGCGGGAAACCGTCACCAGCTGAGCTCACGCACCCAAATTCGGGAGCCGCCGATGCCACCTTCCTTGCTGGCTGGCGAGGGGCGGCTTTCAGCCAGAGACCTGGCCAAGGCCACGGAGCAAGGCTGGCAACCTGCTGGGTGATTTTCCCAGGGGATCATCCCTACTCTAGCGGCTTCATGGAAGAACTGCTTCAACTACAGGGGGGATCCTTTGGACACACGGTCCCCCAGCTTCGTGCTGTCCTTCATTGCCCCAGACTCCAAGCACCCAACCGAGCCACGCGCCTAGCGGGAACAGACAAGCTTATCATCACAGAGAAAGGAAATTAAGATAACGTGGCGATGGAGGTACCGAGGGATTTGGCCAAGGTCACAAAATAATTCTGCGGCTCTACAATACAGCTGCCCGACACTTTCTGTGTCTGGCCACATATCCTAAAATTTCAAGCCAGAGCCAAAATCCAGTCTAGCTGGTGGCAGCTTTCTGCCAGGTCATTAGCAGTGTGCATCCACAAGAAGCGGCGAATATCCAGCCGTAACAACGGCAGCAGCAACAACAACAAAAAAAAAAGCCACGCTGCAAGATCGGGAACAGATGAGATGGAAGTGTCCTGGAAAAGGACCTGGAAAAATAGTTTTGGGCCCTGGCTAAAGCTCCTGAGAGATGCACATGCGAACCCCATCCCAGCACCGCACAGCCCTCCCGAGGTGGCTCCCCACCCTGGCAGAGGGAAACCAAAATGAATCCCTATAAATAGAAGCAGAAAAGCGCTTCTCCAAAAGCCTGACTGGGTCTTTCCCCTTCCAGTGTGTGTGGCGGAGCTGCTGGCACCTCCGTGGAGGTCTCTGGTTTTCCCCCAAAAAACCTGGAGAGGAAAATAACCTTCCTGTGAGCTCAGGCTGGCTCCTCTGTACTGAACTGCCCCCCCTCGCCCCACTCCCAGGCCTGGCCATCCAATTGGAAAGTAATTATACTGCAATTTTTATTTATGACTTCTTTTTTTTTTTTTTTTATTGCTAAATGGTGACTCATTTTGGCAACATTAAAATACACAGGAAATCATCCCCATTTTACAGTAATCACCATTCAATTCATTGTTAAATATTTATTCGACAGACAAGCGCCGGGCCTCTTTCGAAGGGTCGTCGGGGGAGAGGAGGGGCAGCCCTGGACAGGGGGAAGGTGGTAGTGGGGTCATGGCAGGGCTGCCCGCAGGGCTGGTAAATGCCCGCCAGGAACTGGAGGGTGGGGAGCCAGGGGTGAAAGCTCCTGCCAGATGGCCTCACCACAAGCAAAATACAGACTCGCTTTCCCTCGAATCCAGCACTACAGCCCATGCTGCTCAAGAGAGGAGATGTAGCCCTGTGCCCCCTAATAAAAACCCCATTATTTGTCCAAACCTCAAGCCTGAATCTCTTGTCAGTGAGACGTCATGGGTCTCTGACACGAAGCTCTTCCATTGCCGGGGGGAAGGGGATGGCAGCCACCGGCCCCAGTGGGAGGCGGTGGGAAGAGCAAGCAGTTTGACATTCACAGGCCTTACAATGGACGGGGTCCGCTCCTGCGGCCGCTTTGTCCTCCCAGGAAGCCCAATTTCGAGGCGACTTGACCTCAGATGCAGGCAGCTCCTCCGCCTTCTTCCGAACGGCCGCACAGCCCAACAGGAACCTGGGAGATGACCCCTCCAGACCCCCCTGACCCAGGACCTCGACCCCTTCACTGCATAGCCCAGACCCAAGCAGCTGTGGGTCCTACACCTCAGCAGCCACAAAGGCCTCCTGGCACAGATCCCCTTCCCTGGGGAGCCCTCTTGGCACCCGTGGGCTCTGTCACTGCTCGACTGGGGAGGCCACCTAACATGTCTGCCGTGGGGGGACCGGGCGGAGGAGGAGCAACGCCAGGGCGCATTTTGTGTAGGTCCTACACGAACACAGGGGAACAGACTCGGCAGGGCAGAGGGTGGCCGGATGCCCCCGGGCTGGGCAAACCCGGGTGTCCAGGACGGTCCGACTCACCCGGATCTCATTGCGGCGGATCTCCACGTCGCACACCGAGTGTCCCTGGTGGGCCCCGCTGTAGTAGCAGCAGAACTGGCAGACGGCCACCTGCTCGGCCTCGCAGTGGTACAGCCGGTAGGCGTTGTGCTGGGGGCAGCTCCAGGCCCGCACGTCCTCCGCCTCCACCAGGAGATGCCCCCGGGCCGTGGAGGGCTGCTGCAGGTGGGTCTGGACATGGGACTGGCAGCACGGAGCCTCGCACCTCAAACAGATCTTCTGTGCGGGCAGCGGCGGGCCCCGGCGGCAGAAGACGCAGTGCAGGACCGAGGGGGGCTTCTCCAGGTTGAGGGAGTTGAACTTCTCAACGATGTTGGTGAGCTTCAGGTTCTTCTCCAGGTTGGGTTTTTGGTTGTAGGCCTGGTTGCACTCCGGGCACCGCACCAAGCCCGACTCCTTGGCCCACGCCTCCCCGATGCAGCCTCGGCAGAAGTTGTGCTTGCAGGGCAGCTGGACCGGCTCCACAAAGACGTGCAGGCAAATGGGGCAGATGAGCTCCTCTTCGAAGCAGTTCTTCCAATTCTCGGCCATCTCTGCCGGCAGCTCTGGCGACACTTCCCCCGAGCCGCTTCGGTCGCTCAGTGCGGTCTAGGGGCGGACGCCGGGGTCTGTCCTCCCTGCAAGGGGAAGGCTGAGGGTGAACGGACAGGCTCCCCCCTCCCCGCACCACGCGCCATAAATAATAAACCGCAGCAGATTTTAAAATCGGGGATAAAATAAACCACAGAGCAGCACTCTAGGAATATCCGGCAAGAAAATGCGACGTCCCCGTCGCTTTGTTAAAAAAACAATACAAACGGTTAAAAAAAAACCCCAACGTGATCTTGTCGGACTTACAGCCCAAAGTCCTAACCACCCCTAAAAGCCATTTGCTCCTTTTTACCCCAGAAGGTGAATCGAAACTTACCAGAGGTTGAAAAAAATCCATACAAAATCCAGCAGCAGAGTCCAAGTTCCATATAAAGCTCCTAAATTTAGCGCTCCGGATCAGATTTTTCTTTTCTTAGGTTTGCAACTGACATTCAATATTTTAAGGGGACTTTTGTCCCCCACCAAACCTGGCCAACAGCTGAGGGCACCGACTCGCTCAGGCTTTTTTTCCTTCCCTGGATTTCTCCTCCCTCTTCCCCTGATGGGAGTTGGGAATCAGAGTCTTTTAAAGGAAACAGATCAAAGGGTTAAGATCCAAAATGGGAAAAGGAGGAAGATTAAAAAAATAATAATAATAATAATAGCGACGATGACGATGGCGGAAAAACGAATTCTCTCGGCGGCCCCCGAGATTTGCTTCTAAATCGGAGGAGCAGCAGGAAAAAAAAGGAAGGGGTGAAAAAAAAAAGACAAGACAGAAAAAAAAAAACGGAGAAGAAAAAAAGCCCTCTCGCCTGCTTCGAGATTGCGAGGTCTTGAATGGGAGAGCTCGGTCATTCAGAGCAAACCCCAGCCAAGCACAGCCCGCCCAGCTCCTCCGACGCTCCCGCAGAGGGATGGGAGAGGGGACGGGCTTTGCCACGGGGGGATCTGAGCCCCGCGGACCCCAAATCAACCTGCTCCCACTCACAACCGGGGCTGGGGGAAAAAAACGGCGCCGGGGGGAGGGGGTCCGACCTAGTCCGCTCTCATGGCCGGCCGGGGGGTCGCAAGGCCCCGACAGCAACAATGCGCTGGGACGGTGCCGGAGCCGCCGGCGGAGCGGTGCCTTCCCCGGCGCGGCCCCGCCGGGAAGGGGCGAGGCGGCGGCGGGCAGCCGGGAGGAGCGGCCGGAGCGAGCGGTTCCGGGAGAGCCGAGTCAGCTCTCAGCCATCTTGAGCTGCCCGGCTGGAGAGCGGAGACCGGGGGCGCGTTAAAAATAAAATAAAAAGAAATTAAAAAAAAATAGGGTTAAAAAAAAAAATTATAAATAAAGTCACCGGAACAACCCCGCTCTCGGGAACCGCCTCCCCCGCCCGCCCTCCCGCCCGGCGAGGCTCTGCGGAGGGGCTGCGGGGCCAGGCGAGTCCGAGCCGAGCCGTCCTGTCCCGTCCCGGCGGGGCCGATCAGCACAGCCCCGCGCCCGCCCCCGCCGCCTCCAGCCATCTTGGGGTCGCCCTGGGCGCCGAAGCCCCACGCCCCGGCTTCCTCCCGCCGCCCCTGGGAGGCGGCCGCGGCCGGGAGGGGGGGAGAGACGAGGAGCGAGGCGGGCGGGGGCGCGGATCCCCGCAGCGGGGAGGGGAAGCGGGGGCGGCGCCTGCGAGGCTGCCGGGCTCAGCCCCGGCGCTGGGGGCCGGGGCGGCGGCAGGGGCGGGCGGGGCGGCCATGGGGGCGGCGGCCGCGGGGGATCGATCAACGGGGGGAAGGGGGGCACGGACGGGCGCGCCACGCCCCGGCGCGCCGAGGGGCCGCCCCGCTCGGGAGGCGGCCGGGGTGGGCGGGCGGAGCGGAGGCGCCGGTGCCGGTGGGTCCCGCCGGGCGCTGCCGCCGCCTCGGAGCTGCCGGTGCCGCTGCGCTGCGGCGGGTGCGGCCCCGCCCCGGCCGCGGGACCGCCCCGCGCGTCACCGAACACCGCCCCCGCACCGCCCCGGGGCCGCACCGCCCTAAAGGGGACACGGCCGGCGATGGGGCTCGGTGCGGTGCCGGCTGCTGCGCGCCCCTCCGCCGCTGCCACATGGGAGCCCGGGTTGGGATGTCTCTTCTGGCCACCGGCATCCCTACGCGACCAGGGTTGCTCCAGGTGCCAGTCCGTAAAAAGGCCGGCTGCCCTGGAACCAGCGCACATCTGGGTCACAGCTGGCGCTGGGTACCGTTCCTCATCGCAGTCTCCAACTTCCTCGCGAGGGGAAGTGGAGGGCCAGGCACCGATCTCTTCTCTCTGGCGACCTGTGACAGGACCCGAGGGAATGGCCTGAAGCTGTGTCGGGGGAGGTTTTGGTTACATATCGGGAAAAGGTTTTTTGCTCAGAGGGTGGTTGAACACTGAGAAGTGATCACAGCACCAAGCCCGACAGGGTTCAAGAAGCGTTTGGACAGTGCTCTCGGGCACATGGTGAGACTCTTGGGGATGGTCCTGTGCAGGGCCAGGAGCTGGACTCGATGATCCTTGTGGCTCCCTTCCAACATATTTTGTGATTCTGTGATAAGTGCCCTCAAGAGCTTCCTGTGCCCTCTTGGCTGGCCCCTGTATTGGCTGTTACTTTGCACAGAGCCATTTCAGGTGTGTTTCCTCCCTGTGCAGAGCAATCACCGTTTGTCCCCTGGGGTCTTTGCCAAACTGGCAGCCCCAGCACCTCCCACCAGAGCTCAGGGCACAGAGGTGTCTCTGTCAACAGCTCTCCCACCAAATGTTTCTGCAGCTGTTTTGCAGGACACTGTATATCTAACCCCTGCCATATGTGCCAGGCCACTGGGAATAAAGCGCATTGCTGGTGTAAATCCATTTCCCACTGGCAAGAGAGCCACAAATGGCTTTAAACGGAGTATTTACACCCAAAAATGCCCAGGGTCCACAGTCAAGGTTTATGGTGGAGTGACAAGGGGGCAAAGGCTCAGTCAGTGGCTTCAGGATCTGGCCCTAACCTGACCCCTGGGTGATGCTGGCTGATGGCAATTTGCCTCTGGAAGACATTTCGTAGGATTTCCCTAAATGTGGCCTCAAAGTATTGGTGTAACTATATGTACCTACTATAACACCCTGTGCCCCCAGTGCCTTGGACCACTGGGGGCAACTTACTAGAGGGATGAGCACTATTCCCAGTGTGGGGGTTATCCAGGTCTTTCCGCTCTGTCTTTTACAGGAATTCCCTGTGCCAGGGCTCCTGCCAAGAGACACTCTGATAAGGAGACAGTGATGGGTACCTCTCAGGGACTGGCTCACCCCATGTCACCCCTCGGCCACTCCCCTCCATACCCGCACACCCATCCCACAACTCCTGGGGCTCAAGCACCAATTCCTGAAAGGGGAGCGGTTTGACATGTAATTCCTCTGCCAGGCCTCAAAGTCTGTGGGCTGTACCCCTCCTCCAGGGTTTTACAGGCTGTCCAGCAGCCAGAACTGGCAGGAGCTGGGCAGGGCGGCATGAGATATGTCAGAACCGCAGACGACTGGCTGAGCCCGTGCGGAGGCAAACCTCTCCTCAAAAAGTCAGCACAAAACTATTCATGACTCTCACTTCTTTCTAAACGCAGGCAGTACCAGCCAACCCCTGGTGACAGCCACCATTCCCATCTTGGCCAGTGCTTGGCTCTTCTGCAGGGGACACTCAGGCACCCTGTGCTCCCACTGTGGGTGAGCTGGGAAAGCCAGCTGGTATTTACCAGTATTTAAAAGAGGAAGGTGGAAGGGATGGGGCTGAGTCAAGCCGAAAGATGCACTCTACTCTCAGCTGGGAATCTCTCTGTCTTGGGAACGGCACTGGCCCTGCTGTTGTCACACCCACATCTGGATGATGCCATCTCCCCGCCCAGCCTGGAGAAGTTCCCTTGGCAAGGGAAATCCCAAAGCCAGGCTGGGCATTGCTGCCCTTCCACAACCAGCAGGAGCTGCCTGGAGGGGAGCTGTAGACAGGCACCCCCTGCCTACACAGATTCCAAACCCCTTCCCGACAGTGTTGGGTGACTGATGGACACCAGTAGGAGCAAACTGCAGAAAACCTGCCTGTGTTTTATAGTCTCTCCTCCACCAGCATCCAGCCTCATGTGGGTGTTCCAGCCCACACCAAAGAGCCACAGAGGTGGTTTGTAGCTGAGTCCTGGTGTGCATCTCTCAACTCTGCCAAACCTCGTTTTTTCCAGGCACTACCAGGCCATCATTCCCCTTTGCCAGCGGTCTCACTTTGGCAGCCTTTAGCCCTGCCCTGGAGAGACCAGTTTGGTATTTAGGGCTTTGGACCCTCCTGAGCTGATGGGAGAGGGAGGATGTTTGCAGAGATTTACAGAGCAGTTTGCTGTTGAAGTGACTCCATCCCTGCCTGCCACCACCCCATCCCAGAAACGCTCCTGAAGGCTCTGGCACACAGCCCCAGGCCTTCCCCAGAAGCCCTCCAAAAGTAATACAAAGTGCTGTGCTTCTCGGGTCATTTATAACTCAATTAACCAGTCAGAGAACAGCCATTACTGCCCTTTTGTCCCTCTTCATGTCAGCCTGGTGAGGTGGCTTAGTGTAATGGAGAAAGCTCTCTCCACCCTTCTCCATGTGATTAACACGCTGAAGGCTTTTACTGAAGACTGGGTTTAAGGATGTAAGGAATGTGCAGGGTGGCAATAGCCTGTTTTGCAGCACTAAATCTGTCTGCTTGTGGCCATCCCCCATTCCTGGTTGGGGTGGAGGAGGAGGGAAACAGCCCCATGGAGGAGGCACAACACAGAGGTTCCCATGGCTGGTCACCTCCTGACCCAGCCCAGGACACACCACCAACATGCACCACTTGTGCCCACCCATCCCATGGTGTCACATGTGTCCCTCCCACGCTGTCACCTGCCTGCTCTAGCCTGGTACCCTCTGGGAGAAGATATATGTGTGGTGCATCTGCAGAGAAAACCTCCTGTCCTCTAACATTAATAAAAAGGGACCAAAAGCTGGGAGTTCAGCCTAGTCCCCACAGCACACACAGCAGGTTCCCAGCCCCCCAGGTATTGGGATCCAATGGCACCCATATCTGATACTAGCAGCTGGGAACAGGGCTGGAATGGTGTGCTGGATGCAGGGATTGTGATGCTCTTGTTGGCCCCACAGGAGAGCTTTACCTTATACAATGGGTGCTCAACTGAGGTTCCCCTTGGGCAAAAATACTGCGCTTTCTCCCTTCCTCCCCAAGCCTAAAGCATGGGCCAAAGTGGATATTGAGGGCTGACCAACGGGAACTGCATGGGGTAGCAATGGAGTGGAGCTCTCCTTTGACAAATCCCAGGTGGAATAACCTAATCAGAGGCTGAATGGCCAAATCCAGGTGTGCACAGCCAGCCATCGGGCAGGGGTGGTGCTTCAGGCCTCACTGCCTTGGCTGGTGCTGGTGGGTGCTGGTGAGTGCAGAGTGGGTCTGGCAGCTGCGGGGCTGGAGCGCGGGGAGCCGGACGAGGGCCGGTGTGGTTCCTTGCCTGGTGGGGTTTCTTTCTATGCAAATGCCTGGGAGCAGCTGCCCTGCCGGCGTGACTCATTTCCTGCTCTTGTGTCACATTCTGGTCAGGCCAGTTTGGCAAAGGCTTTCTTCTCTCCCTCTCTGGCTTCTCCTTCTCTCCCCCACCGCCGAGGGCTGGGATGTGCATTTGCTCAGTCCCTGGCAGGATGAGGCAGGATTTTCAGGAAACTGCGTCAAAGCCACAAAACCTCCATATATATTAAAAAAAACCCCAAACAACCAAACAAAAAAAAAGCCAGCACAATTTTCTTTTTTTTCCTTTTTTTTTTTTTTTCTGATCACGATGGAGACTGGTGTCCAGACAGGCTCCTCTGTTCTTCCTCCCGCTGGGGTGGCTCCTTCCCCTGCCACCCGGGGGGTGTTACCTGGCAAAAAAGCTGTAAAAGTTTTCCCGGGGGGACAAAGGGAAAAAATGCAGCTTGGTCTCATTTTACCTCCTGCTGCCAGTTGGAGAAGTGCTGCCCGAGCCGGGCTGCCAGTGGGCAGCCTTTAACAGAGGACGGGTGGTGAGAGCATCCAAGGAGCCACCATCCCTTTGAGTTTGCCCGGCATTTCTTATTCCTCAGCAGAGCTGTGGGGCAACCTCACCACTGTCGTCTAAAAAATATACTGGCCAGGGTTAAAAGGCGATCATTTTAGTGGGGTCAGGAAGGGACAGTATCAAATTCTGGCAGACCCCAGCTCGGTGGGTCTCCCACCACAAGTTGTTGGGGCAAGGCAAGTCGATGCTGGGAGTGAATCCCTCCAGCTGCTCCTGCAGTCCATCCAGGCTGGTGCTGCCCTAAGCCCGGGCTGTGCACAGGTAGAAAAGTCACTCTTTGAGGCATTTCCAACCTAATGTGTGTTGTGATGAGGCCAAGATTTACAGCCTCCCAGGTGGCCATTGCAAGCCCTCCTGCCCCAGGGCTCTTGCTCTGCTGTGTCACTGTACCCTGGGTTCAGGGACACACACATGCACCTCTCACCATCCCCACAGCCAGGGCAGAAAACAGCAGCCCTTTGCCCCAAGCCTGTGGCTATCAGTGGCCCCGATTCTGTCTCTGCACCAGCCCTTTCCCCATTGCACCAAGCTCTGGCACAGCATCCCACACCATAGCGGGGCATCTCCCTGAGGGAAAAATGGAGCTCCTTACTGCTGCCAGCCCAGCAACGAGCTTGTGGACGTGAAAAGGCCACTTCCAAATCTGATCATGGGAGACAGAGTGGGAGCAGGATATGACCCACCATTCTCATCTGCAGTTTGGCTCAGCCACCCTCCTACAAGAAGGCTCCTGTGGTCCCTGCCCAGACCAAGGTGTAATCTTTGCAATCTCCACTCTAGAGCAATTTTTCAGCCTTCCTCTTCCTTTCCTGCATGCTCCCTGCAATTAAATTTGGCTGCAACCAAATGACTCAGTGCCACACGCATGCTAACCCCCACGCCCCAGCAGGCAGCTGCTGGGCTTTCCTTTGAAGGGCAGAACATTCAATGCTGCTGTGCCCCGTGCAACCCTCAAATCAGAAGCCCCAAAGCCCAGTGGCACCACTGAGTTCCAATTTGGTTCAGCCAGGGGAAACTGAGGTAAGAGAGGGCAGGGGATCACTCCAGAGCTGCAGTCCATGCACTCATCACTGCTGAGGCTCAGCTTCCTCTCCAAAAGCTTAAAGGTCTGTTTGCCCACAGTAAAGGGAAGAGCAGGAGGGTACTGGTGTAAATTAGGTCAGGAAGCATTGCTAATAAACTGTCACTCTTGGTTGTGTAATGGGAGCAATTATGGGTTTAGGTCTCGTTAAGACACCAGGAAGGAAAACATGACCTGTCCGGGGGTAGGAGTGCGATGGCAAACAAAAAAGGAGAGTCCTGTTGACTGAAGGATGAAGCTGCTTTTGTGTCAGAGGCATTTCTGTCCTATCCTGGTGTGTTGGCAGCCTGGGGCTTGGATTGACTCCCGTGCAGGGGGATGCAAGGAGTGGGTTCCCAGTTCTCTCTATACTCTGCTCCTTTCTCCAGGTACCCCAGCTCTCCAGGGTCTCCAAGTAGGTGGTTTTAAACCCTCTGAAATCTCCTTGTCCCTAATCCACTCTGCTTAGCTCAGCACTTGGTACCCACTGTTCCCCCACAGGCCTTCCTTGGGGTCCAACAGAGATTTGTGGGTGGCGGGGCCTGTGCTTGGCTGTGCCAGGAAAGCCTTGGAAAAGTACCTGATCTCCTTCAGCCTGTGCAGCCACCGATGGCCTTCCTCTTCCTGGGGAGCTGCCAGGCTTCCCTTTTTGCCCACCACCTTGTGCTGCCCACTGCACTGCTGGCAGTAAACACCTCTCTGTCTGTCCCTCCCTGCTGCCAGTCTCTGGAGGGATGCTTGGGTGCTGCTGGAGGTCACCCAGAGCTCACCAGAATAGATCTAGAGCTCCCCATTGACAAAACCCCAGGGCACTGCCAAACCTGGGGTGGGTGGGGGCACCCACATCCCCTCCATGGGTGCTGGGAAAGCAGGAGGCTCCTGGAGTGAATCCAGCTCATGCATACCACTAAGGAGGGACTGGGATACCTGGCAGCCAGGGTTAGCCTTTAACCGCCCAAAACATGGCACGGAGGGAGAGGAAATTCTTGAGGCATCTATTAACATAAAAGGAGTCATACTTTACGTTTGGTCCCACTTATGGCTTATAAATGATTACTGCACCTTTTAATAAATGGTTAATCAAGTGTTAGAGTCCAAACAAGTTGATGGGTTGCTTATTACCACGGTTTATAACCTTTTATGAATGCCTTCTGTCGATGTACTTATAAACATCCATACCACGTACTTCTCGTGTCTTGACATGTTGGTCACATCTGTTTGAAGTTTGTTAACTCTTGAGCTGCTCGCTAACGGCAGGATGGGGGGATCCCGCTATTTTTCTGTATCAGGGAGCACACCTGCATGGGAGACACCAGCTGAGGGATGGTGTGGGCATCCCCCTTCATCTGAAAGGGGCTTGAGGCAACCAGGATGCAGCGGCATCACAAATAAGTCAACAGCAGGGTGTTGTTCACAAGGGTGCTTTTTTTTTTTTTTTTGCCAGCAGGACAAACAGCCAAGGGAAGTTGGTGGTAGATCCTTCCTCTCTTGAAGTCATCAAGCCGAGAGAGGATGTCACCCTGGACCACCTGCTTGAATCAAAATCACAAGTTATTGGGCTCAGTCTGAGGGGAATTAGGGGACATTCTCTGGTTGGCAAACACAGGAGGTAAAATGTGAAGATTTAGTGGGCTCTTCTGGACAAGAAACCCACAGAAACATCCCTGGCCATTGCTGTTCCTGTGCAGCCGAAGCCCCCCTCCAGTCGTGTTGCAAATAATGAAATGAAACTTTCAACAAGCTGAATAATCAGAAAACAATTTTCCAATAAAATCATTCCCCAAAATCTCCTTTTAAGGCAAGGACTGGGATTCCCACTGCCGAGCGTGTTCCTGACGCCTCACATTATTGTTCGGCTGGCTGTGCCGGGGTTGGGCAGGCTGCCACGCCACCCTGTGCCCCAGGGATGCTCCCTGTCACACAGCCCCTCTGCTCCTGAGCCCCTCTTGCCTTTATTTTCCCCCCTTTGCTTCAAGCTTCAGATAATTTTCCCATTCAAAAAGCAAGCGGGAAATATGAGGTGCCACGGTGCTGTGCTTGCTCCAGTGTTTTTAAGAGCCAGAGAGGGGATTTGTGCATTAAGCAGACAAGGATGATCCCAGCCTGGGCGGGAAGCTGGTTCTCCCAGGTCGCCTCGGCCTTGGAACTTCTGGAGATTTTTTGATATCTAACCATGCTTTTTCCTTTGCTTCCTGCTGTCCAGCCCTTCCAGAGCAGGTACTCCATCTCCTGCAGCAGGAACATCTCCAGCATGGGGGGCAGCCTTACTTGATGCCCTCCAGAGTGTTATATAAGGTTTGTGTCTCGGAGTGTGGAAAGTTTGAGGAAATGTGAACAATGGGAAAGGACATTAAAAGTACTCTTCCCCTTGGAAAAACAAATCTGAACCTGAAGTACTGTTTTTTGGAAAGCCACTGTGGCAATGGCTGCTGCCTGAAATGCACCCACAGGCAGTGCATCCCTGTAGCAGGTGAGCAGTGGGGGATCAAGGGGGACAGAGCCTGCACTGAGGACACTCTGGCTGAGCCTTGGGGACCTGTCTAAACACTGCTTCAGTTAATGTGAGTGATGAGGTGTCAGGGAAGGTAAAACCATTTTTTTCTTCAATGCAAACTCTACCTGACAGCAGGAACAGTGGCTCTGAAAGCTATTTGGAGAAGCTGGAGCTTTTGGACACACCATGGGCACCTAGGCAGGGAGTTGGGGCATGCAGGAGGCTTCCCTACAGTCTTCTCCCACTTCTGCCAGGTCCTGGTTTCCTGCACCAGACGGCGAGGCTGTGACTACCAATGGAGCAAGGATGCTTGCTGGCTGCCTGGTGACACCAAAGCTCAGCTGTGGAGCTGGGGGTGCTTGTCCTGTGCCAGAGGGAGGCAGCAGGACCCAGCCCAGCCTGGCTGCTTTGGGCCCCTCTCAGGAGCATGGGGTGTTAATGTGTCAGGTGCTGCATACCAGGTTATGTTAGGAGCCTTTCTTCTGCACTGAGGTGCTGCCACAGGTGGCTGTGCCAGCTGGGCAAGAGAGCAAGCAGGAAAGAGGGGAGAAAGAAAAATCCAAAGGGACTTCGAGTGCTGATCCCCTGCAAATCGACATTTCTGGGTACTGCATGACACATACTTGTGGTCCTGGAGTCTAAAGCATGGAAAACTCCTCCTTACCATGTCTGCACCCTTCTGCCACAGGCTGGGGAACATGCTGTGGGACAGGGACATGCCATGGGAAGGGACATGCTATGGCAGTGATGCTTTGGGAGAGGGTTTGTGGGTCAGAACCATCCCTGGGTGCCCAAGTCCAGCACAACCAGTGGCCATGTTGGCTCTGTCCTGGGTGGGCAGGGAGCAGCACAGGAGTGGGAGCCCCTCGTCTTGGGGGATGCTCCTTTGTTCCACCCATGGGGCCCCATCTCTCACCCCACCCCGTCTCCTCTCCTGCCTCACAGGTGCACCCTATTCCCCACTGAGGTTCCCAGGCACCACCATTCACTTTTCAGATGGGAAATGAGCCCCAGCCCTCCCTCTGCACTCCAGAAAAAAAAACACCAAGAGAGGAGAGAAATAAACAAACAAATCCCTTCCCTCTCCTGGCTTGGCATCTGCTCACAGCCTTTCCATTATTAATTAGAGAAGCTGCCGGCATTATTAGCAACAAACCACTCCTAATGAAGTTCAGAGCCGCAGATCCAGGAGGGGCTCCCAGACACTGCTTTTCAGAAACCTTAATTAAATTCACTGCCCGAAGGTGCTTTTGGCTGGGGTGGAGGCAGAGCAGTGAGGCTGCCGGAGCTGGGCATGGCCATGCTGGTGGTGGGGTTCCAGGGTAAGGGTGTCAGTGAGAGAGGGGCACCCCACAGTGATGCAGCTCCAGGGACACCCCATCCCCTCTGGATTTGGGGCTGAATAGAGAAATCAGCTGGGATGCAGTGTTGGCTGCCTGGCCACCACAGGAACGGGAAAAGTGGATCATTTAATTAATCGATTAAATCAACCGGGTGGCTGGTGATGAGGGTTCCCAGCACTATGTGAGCAGTGGGGTCCCTTGCTGGTCCCAGCTCTGCTGTCCTTGCTGGGATGTCCTAAAGGGGTGACCCTGTGCTTGCATATGCTTCAAAAACTGGGAAGGCAACAGGCACAGGGGGTCTTGGGCCAAGAGAACAGGTGTAGGTGGCCTCTCACCCCCCAAACCCCTGCCAGGGCAAATAACCTTGCTGGAGAACCCCACTGACCAGCAAGGTGTCCTCAGGTGACAAGAGGAAACCCGACCAAGCTGCAGTGATTTTCCCTTCAGCATGTCCAGCATGGTCTGCTCTGCACCAGCTGGGCTTGGAGATCCCACTGCTTTGCTTGGGGCTGGGGTAATTTGTGTCTGGATGCGGCTGTAGGAGAGGTTCTTAGGGAAAGAATGGTTTTCACCCCAAACTTCAAAAGAAAGCAAGTCCTTGCAGAAACCTGTTCCACCGATTGCTCCCCTTGTGATGCAGGGTGGGCTGAGACAACACTCACAAAGAGCAATGGCAAAACCTGCCCAAAGTTGGATTTTGGCTCCCTGCACATCTTTTCCTTCCCCTGCCACCCTTCTTCTGCACAGTGATCTCCCTCCCCTCCCCAGATATTCCACGCTTTCTCTCTGACCTTAAAGGCATTTATTACTGAGGAGTGTAAAAATATTACTGCAAAATCGTTCTGCGTTACTGGGAAATCGTTGCGACATTAGCTCAGTAATATTTTTTCATAAGTGTTTGCTGTGTCTCTTCTCTGACATATCCAGTCTCTGTGCGCACATCCACACCCCCACAAATCCTGCTGAAGCCAGGAGGTGCTTGGCAGAGCACAGGATCACGGACCTGACCCGGCACTCACCCCAGCTCCCTCCTTCCCGTGTCGGTGGACGAGGTTGCCATCCCTCAGCCAACTGGCTGCATCCTTGGACCCACGTGCAAGCACTCCGGATCCCAGCTTTTCCAAATGGCACGGAAAACCCCAGCTGTCAGGGCACTCAGGCTGCCTTGGCTCAAGGGGTTTTGCCAGAGGATGCTCAAGGAAGATCCTGAACCTGATAGTGCCTGGGACTGGCTCTTTTGCTGAGTATGTTTGGAAGAAGAAAGTTCCCTTTCCCTCCCACAATTGCACTCAAGAGGTCTGGGCAACAGACCTCACTCCCCTGGGGCCAGGGGGGAGAAGGTGCCAGTGAGGAGGAGAAGGGGCTGCTGAAGCAGCCACAGGGCCGAGCAGGAGACAGTCAGTCCCGCTGAGTTGCCCAAAGAGAAGGACACTGACAATTCTGCAAATACGTTTAATGCACTTAGAATACACAGGAGGAAAAAAACGTTTAGTGATTCACAAAAATATTACAAAAAGTCATGTGCAGGCGAAACACACCCAGCACTGCAATAACAATGTAAGAATTTACATTAGAAACTAATATAAAATATTTAAAAACCTCTGCTAGTTTAGCTTTCCATTTGTTTTTTGTCTTTTATTACAAAAAAGGAGGAGAGAGGGAAGAAAGGCCATCTACAAGGTACTGATACACCGGCTGCAGAAACACGGGCTCCTTCCAGCCCCATCAGGAGTGTCCGGGGGCTCCTCGATCCACATGACCCTGTGCCCGCAGACCACACACACACACACAGACACACACAGACACACACACAGACACACACACTGCTGAAGAACAGAAAGGTTCACCTGCGGGCTCAAGGGCAGCCCCAGCAGTCAGGGTTCACTGTGGTCCTGGTCACCCATGCGTGCCCTGCCCGGGGAACCTTGCCTTTGCTCTAGGATTTCCAGAAACCAACCAGCACACACAACAAGTAGTGTCCCCAGAGAGCGGCAAAACTTCTATAACTTTAATAAAGGGGAGAAGTTGGTATGTCCAGCCTAGGCTGGATGAAAGAAGGGTTTCGAATGACTAAACTTGGGTTTGGAGCACGACCGTGGTCAAACTCAGAGTATGAGGACTACAGGGCTGGATGTGTGCAAGGAATATGCCTGCATGGGAGCCAGGGCATCGCTATAAGCCCCTAGTGGGACGCTGCCTGCGCGTTGTGGGTTGCAAATTCCCACCTTGGAGAGAGCCAAAAGCCCAGGGCCTGTGATCAGTCCCTACTGGAATGACATGGCCACTCACACCCACCTCCCCTTCCTCTGCCCCCACAGGTTTTGCATCCCGCTTGCTGCCACAGGAGGAGTGGTGCAGGAGCCTTGTCACCAGCACCACAGAGTCCTTCCGCTCCCATCCTGCTCTCAGCATTGTCAACACATGCCCTGTTTATGCAGGACCTACCGCACACGGTGACAGCTTGGTCCCTCCCACCCTCACCACTCATGCAGCAGAGGGTTTCCGGAGCCGCACTTTCGCTGCAGTTGGGCCCCAGGGAAAGGAACAAAGGAGCCATTTTCATCTCCAGCCTCGCTGGGAGTGGAGGCAGAGGGCGAGAGAAAAGACCAGTGTTTGCAAAACACAACAATCAGCAGGAAATTTTCTTCTGGCTTTTAGAGGTTGTTTTTTTTTTCTCTCTCTTTTTAAAGAAGGCAGACACAGCATCAGGACAGTTTAAAAACAACCAGGCACTGGCCAGTTACATCTGCCACGTGCAGCCCCTTCTGGGTTGATGTTCCTCTCCTGCTCTTGGGGCCCTACGAGCCAAATGGTGAATGGTCTTTCAGTGAGGGAAAGAGAAGGGGTACCCCCTTCACAGCAGACTAGAAATCATGTTTCTGAACTGATCTGCCACTTAGGATGATTTTATGGTCTGTCAGTGATTTTAGGGGAAACAGAACCATGGTAGAAATGAAGAGGTAGTGAAGCACAATACACTCCAGGTTCTCTGCCCGAGAGAGACAAGTCAATGCGTTACCAGGTTTAAAACACATTTGCAACCTCAGGCCTATTCTCCATTTGAAATTTTGGACTCATGTCAAACACAAGGGTTGCTTTTTTTTAAAGAAAAGAGGACAAGCAGACACTGCACAACAGAAAAAATGTTGTAAGAATAGGAGGTTGAAAGAGAGCTCGTTAGGTCCCAGAGACCAGCTTTAAAATCTTGGGAGGTGAACCTCAGAGGCAAATGTGGATTTTGAGATTGTTTTGGATACAGTCTGGCTGCTGTGCAGGCTGGCATTTATCGATAGGGACAGATGCACAGAAAGGAATTTCTGGTTGCCTGACAATTCGAGCTGCCCTTGCAGCCTCACTCACAAGAAAAATTAAGGCACAGTGTATTCTCTCAATGGAGGGCAGTTATGTAGAGGACCAAGTCCCTGGGAGTTGGAAGGGCTCTCTTGGTGCTGGAGCCCCTCCTAACCTGGCTGTGATGGTGCAGGGGCCAAAGCCCAAGACTTCATCCAGAGGAGCCACAAGGTGCAAGGCTGTGCCCTGCACTAAGGGAAAATTGGACACATGGGTCTAAGGGTTTCTTCTGGCCTAAAGCTTTTCTCCTCACTTGACGTGATGCTGCCCTGCCCTGGCCAGATACAAGCTGGAAAAGCGGGACTCTGGATGCCCAGCTTGGAGGAGGGAATAGTCATCAGGACAGATTAACAGCCGAGCAGCCACAGTCCCATGCCAACCTGTCAGCTAACCCAGCATCCTGTGAAACATGCAGTCAGCCAAACATTTTCCAGTGAACATTTTCCAACACAGCCGTTCACAGAGACGTGAACCCAGTGGGATGTGCTTGGCTGGATGCTTGCTCCTGTGCAGGATCTCTGTGGGTCCTGGCATGTAAGTGAGGTCGGGTTTGCAGGGACCCCGTGCTGTGCCGAGGGACTCGTGATTCACGAAGTTTGCAGCTCCCCTCGCAGCTCCCCTTGCAGCGCCCGGAATGCGTAAGCGCTGCGCTGCCTGGAACAGGCCTGAGCTGTGGGTGCAGGAGGGGGGCTGCTCACCTGCTGCCCCACACGCACCTCTCACCAGCGATCTGCCCCCACAAGCCAAGCATTGCTTTCAACTGGGTTGTTAAAAAAACATTTCTACTGGTCACAGATGAAAACCAACACAACCCTCACTTCTTCCAAGACCATTTGATGACCTGATGGCGTAATTTCAAAAGCCATCCAAGAGCAACGGAATATTTGAAGTGAAGAGCTTCAGAATATTTCAAATCACTGTTGGCAAATCCACGTACAGTAGAACTAGTATATTACCATCCTCAAAGACATTAGACACAGCAGGCACCACCTATCTAAGCCACTGAAAATATGGTCACAGCAGCTACAAGACTGACTGCTCCACTCAGATCACATCCTATATACTTTTAATAGTGAAATGATACATTTCTTGTCCTGCTTTTAATCAGAAATTGACAGGGAGAGTAGTTCTGGCTTTTAGAACTTCTCCTGTTTCAGAATTGCTGTCACATGTTGGATTTTCAAGGCTCTCCATCTTTTGAAATATCCTGATTGACCTGCATGGATTTCTCCAGGAGGGAGGAAACCTGTATGCACTGCTTTCATTTCCATCCAGGTCACTGTCTTTAGCTAACATAAGCCTCAAAGGTTTTGGTTCCATATAAACCTGCTTCAGACCTTCTACACAATCTAGAAAAAAATTAGCACCAGTGGACCTACCATCTCAGCAGGTTTGGGCAAGAAAAATACTGTGGCATTTATTAACACTGATGCATTTCCCTGTTTCAAACCACTTGCTCACTAAAATCCAAAGGTTTCTTTTCCATTTCCTTCACACACAGGCATATCCTCTTGATGATCTCCAAGATGAAAATATCCAGACTTGACATCTCATTTACTTGCCAATGAGTAAGTTTGCACATGAAGTTGCAAACTTCAAGTGAATCGGGGAGGGAAGGTCCTGTGGGTGCCCAGCTCTTCATGATATGTGCAACTTCCTTATTATTAGATAACTTGCTGAGAGGTAGCAACACGACCTGGGAGCTTAAGGGCTGACTTTCACCAGCTTCTCTCTCACAGTTGGTCTACCAATTAGACACACATTTCTATTTTAACAGTTATTTGTCTAATATTTTCCCCCTTAACTAAATAGGAAGATTTCACTTCCTTCCCTTCAAGCCTTCCCCTCAATTGTTATCTGGCTACCAGCAAAGATCTGTGAGAAAGTGTCTCAGAAATAGAGATTTCTGGCATGCCACCTGTTCATAACTCAAACACACAGAACTATATATAAATACATGTCATGAAAGAAAAATACACACATACAAGGATCCTGTGCGGATTCTCAAAATGCATTAAGCCTGCTCCCTCTGAAGTCATTGAAAACCCAACCCAGAGTGTCTGATGAGAGTAAATATGGTGAGGAAAACATATGCATGAGAAAGGCAGAACTGAAGCACAAGGCAGCTTGGAGGAGGTGCTTTCCCTGCGTACAGCACCACATACATCCCTGTCGCGAAGGCTCGAAGAGTTCATAGGGCAGGAGGTCCCAAGCTTTTTAGATGTGTGTCAGAGCTCAGAGAAGGTCTGATGGACTTCTCTCTGCTCCGTGCTGATCTCTGCAGGAACGGCAACAATTGACCTTCCAAATGTCCCTTCTCCACTAAGATGTGGATTTAAAGCTCCTTTTAATGAGAGCTAGCATCTGGAAACAAGGAAGAGCAGCCAGCATGGTGGCAACAGGCCAGCTCTGCTGCAGGCACCCCCAGCAAGCTCGTACAGGAGCATCCATGGGCTACTGTTGGCGGATGGCTTTGGGACAGAATTGTAGTTGCTGCCCTTGCCTTTTCCCCCACTGCCACAAGCATCTGTTTGTTCATTTTCTTGCGGTGGGACACTTGGGCATGTCGTTTTTGAAGCTGGACTGGTACATTTTCATGCTGCTTTCTCACCCACGCTGTCCCTTGAATGTACATCTACAGTACAGAAGGGATGCTTAGTGCTAACCAGGACAATGAAAACTGGCCAAGAGATCCCACGGATGAATGCAGCCTGCCTCAGCACAGAACTCACTCTGGCTGGCACATGCAGATATCTGAAAGTTTGCTCTCTCACAGCAGGATTTTAAGATGATCCTCTGAGTTCAGACAAAATGACAAACTCATTTACATGTAAATTGCTTCGTAGCTTTGCAGAAAGGAAGGTTCTGCAGAGCAGTGTTGGACTCTGCATTTGGCCTGCCTTAAATTATAATATAAAAACAATTATAATAGTACAAATACTACTTGGTACACAAAGCACGCCCTCCCCTGCAAACCCTGGCATGCTTCGGTAGGTCCTACAGCCCTCTAGTCAATAATCACCCTCTCTGCACAGAGAGACATTGAGTGACTCGCCTGAGGCCACAGAGGAATTCTGTAGCAAGTCCAAGGAAAGCTTTGTGGCTCCTAGCTCTGCTTCTTGACCAACATTAACCAGCCTCAAATATATGCAAAAAACATCAAAGCTGACTGTGCCGGGAAGAAATTAAATCAGAAAACAAACAGAAAACCAACCCTGAGGTACTGTGAGGCCTCCTGGACTTTGCTGTTTGATCAGGGGAGTTAAGTGTTAAAAGCTTTTGTTATACTTGTATTATGATCACACAGCAATTGCGCATAAACTGCCTGAGTTATCTTGTAGGCAGAAAGGGGTGGAAGGAAAGCTGCACCTCCCCTGACAAGGAGTGAAGAGTTGTCACCAAAAGACAATGGGCAGAGGAAGGCTGGGGAATATGCATCAGAAACAACCTGCAGCAGCAGCAGGGGGTAAAGCCTGCGGTGGTTTGCTGCAGCGTATCCACAGGGCCAGCAGCTCTATGCAGAGACACAAGCTGGCACTGCAGAGACCGGCTCCTCTGCACACCACATTTTGCTCCAAGGAGGAAGCCACAGGGATCTAGAGAGAGGGTCTCTTCAAACCGATTTTGATGCTTTACAGTTCAAACCTACATGAAAGGAGGAAGGTCAGCAACAAGAGCCAGTACAGTGAGGCTAGAGGGGAAAACGGAGCTGCATTAGGGCACAACCCTGCTGAACAGGAGAATAGTTGGCTTCACTGAGGCTGAGTCTCCTCTCTGCTATGCCAGGGCAGTGGAGATCTCCATTTCATAGGCTTTCAGGCAGCCCCCTGGATCCTGTAGAGCTGCTGAAGTTGTCCCTGTGAACAAATGATCCTTTCTAGCTTCTCAAATTCTGTACAATAGCAAGGAAAAAATACTTGACAGTATCTCTTTAAAGATAAACACACTGTAAACAGGAGATCTCCCCCGCCCCGGTAGCTTTCTTCCTCCTGCTTGTGCAAAACCAGAGGTTGCGACCTTCCCTGGGGTTCAGGCACAAGGACAGGATGCCGAGAATAAAGTTGCCTCTGTTTGCAGTGATACCATAGCTAATAGCACCAAGACCAACACTTAAAACATGCCTAATTTGAGGGCAGGGAGGATCTGGGTTTGTTTTTCTTGACTGCACTAGAAAGTTCATCTTTAAATCTGTTCAGCTTCAAGCATGTGAGCTTTTGGCCTCCTTTAAACAGGGGAAATACCATTCCGTTTCTGAAAAGAAAAAAAAAATAGCACATGGAAGAACAGTTCTGCAGTCAGTAAAAGTTTGGCTAACAAAAGGACTCCAGAGTCACGTAAAGAACATTTAATCCATGGATTATAGGCTCGCACCTGGCAGAAATGTATGTGTAAATACAGGCGTGCAGAGCGTCTACACCCTGGGCTAAGGCAGAGGGGAGTTCTGCAGCTAGGAGAGAAAAAGGATTCTTACTACTAATTTTCATAGTTAAATATTTCTCACTCGCACTCACGCATACGCAGGCTGCTCCCAGAGAGTTCAGCCTTGGGAAGGATAAAGGAAAGGGCTCAGTTCAGTCTGGGCTGGTGCTGAGTAGCTCCTCTTCTGTTTGCAGTGGTTGTGCAGCAAACTCTTTTTATTTGCAGGCAGAGTTTTTACTGCATTAATTATCCTGTGAGTCACTGGGTAATGGACAGTAACTTGGCTCTCCCAGTTGTTAGAAGAGTGTAATTCAGCTCTAATGCAGCGGGTTGTCAAACACGGCATCTGGCAAGATGGAAACTTTCAGTTTCTTTTCAGGCCAGCTGTACTCCTTTGGAAGTTTAAACTGTAAGTGAGTAAAGAGAACCAGTTAATGCATATTGCTGCAACCTGCATAAAAAACCCCATACTTGTTGCAAAGGCAGGCAGCCCCATGTTATTATTGTTTTTTAAAACAAGAGGTCACTAAGAAAACATTTCCCCATCAGTATGTTTTGGAAAGCAGTGGACATTAGATAATGTGGCCTGCGCCTCAGCTGCCAAAGTAAAGTTCTGAACTTTCAGCCCAAGTGCTGTTTACTTCATCAGATGAATTCTGGAGGGTTTCTGCCCCTGGCCCCCACCCATTTCCCCTTCCCAACCTCTCTAAAGATTTGCAGCCAGAAGTGTCTTCCCTCTTACCTAACCACGTTCCTTTCCTTTCACCTACCCTAGCCCCCAGAGCCCACATTTGCTTTAAAAGTAGACTTAGGGCAGCTTTCAAACCCCTGCTCGTTCAGGGTGGGATGTAAGTGAGCCAGCGCAGCTCTGCTGGGGGACAGGCTTGCAAAGGGCCACCACCTCCAGGAGGACAAACTTTGCTGCCCTGGCTGTGGAGAGCCAGAGTGCCTGCACAGCATTTACAAAGGCTCCCCAGAGCTGTACAACGCCTCGTGCTCTCACAGGCACTCAGCTGCTCGGGCTGTTTTGCAAACACTGGTTGAAGCACACAGAACAGAGATTTTTTGCCCCAGTCTGGTTTACACAGCACTGGCTCTGGCCAATGTTTCCCAAACAAGACAAGTGCACTGCTCCCATTGTCCCACTGATGCCATTCCAGGGCACCCGACCTTAGGCTAGGAATTCACTCCAAAATCTTTGATCCCAAACACAACCATGCAGGGAGAGAGCTCCAAGGAACCTTACCACCAACCCTTCTCACAACCACATGTGACCAGTGCCCACGCATTCACACAGGTCTCTCAAACACAGCTCTGTGGGGGGTGTGGGATGTGAGGGGTGGAATCTTTTAGGCTACAAATCTGCCCCATCCACAGGTGAATGGCAGCCTGTTCTGCATAGGCATTTCACACCATCCCAGGCTGAGGATCCAAAACATGCAGGGGATAGCTCTGGAAGCCAGTTTGCAGGATCATTTTGTTTTCAAAACTTTACTGCACTCAGTGATGCACTGCCTTGCACTACAATATTCTCTGACACCCTGGCGAGACTCCCAGTGAGGAATCACACCAGCGACAATCTGACCTGGAGGTGGCTAATTCAGAATGGTTATAGATACAGTGGTTCTCTCCTAGGAGAGTCCTCAGACCAGGGCCTGCAACACCATAAGGTTCCCAAGGGCTACATGAATTACAGAGTCGGTATAAGGAGAGAGCAATCTGCAAATCATCTGTCTTTATCCAATTATCTGTCTTTCTTTCCAGAAGCACCCTCTTTCTGAAGGACCTTAACACAGGCTCAGTGGCAGGTTCCTGCTAAAGGAGATGCCCTCAAGCTGCTGCTCCACAGCAAGGGCAGCTCTGCCACGAATTTGCTCCTGACCTTGCTCCAGTTGCAGCTGCCCATGAGGGTAACCTGTAGTTGGTATCCATTGACCTTAGTATGCTGGCCTGGTGGTTCAGGGTCTGACTCATGATTTAGGGGCATGGCAGAAGGATTCTTCAGGATAGGGCTACCATAAACTCCCACTCTTTATCCTCTAGGAAACAAACAGCCCAAATCCCATTTATGGTTGTTTTTTATAAAGTCAAGCCCTGTGTACAGCTTGCACCATTTAATCTAGTGGCCCTTCACTGCCCAGGAAATTCTTCTGAGTTCACTGTCTAGGGGATGTGAAAAACATGCTAAAGATACTCAGACAGATTATTTCACTTAATTTCACTTAACACAGGTGGCTCTTTATGCAGCAAAGGAAAGACCCTCCTCGCAGCACTTCGTTCTACCACATGAACATCATCAGCAACAGTCAGCCCTGCAGGAATGCCTTCAGTTGGCCCAGCCTGAGATCCTGCAAGTTACAAATCCTTGGAGGAATCTGGATGCTGAAAGATCACATTTCATCTCAAGTATTTCCCTTTTTATAAACAGCAGTGCTTCCAAAGCAATCCTCTTGGAGAAGCCATCCTTTGCATTTGTTTGTTTTTCGCTTTTTAGTTTAGCAAAGTCACAGTAACTCGGAACCAAACACTCGGTCTCGGTGCCAGGAGCTGCTATGCTCATTGCCTCTCAGTGCACAGCAAAGGAACATGAGCCATCCAAAGCCTGAACTAAAGGGCCTTCAAACCAAAGTGCTCCTGGGCTTCCATGTCACTAGCAAAAAATGAGCTTTGGATTAGGTTTAACTGGATAAAAGCTGGCCTGAAAGTCACTGCACAGCCTGCAGCGTGCTCTCCCCACTCACACAGTGAAGAACACCCTGGCATTAAGTCAACTCTGGATTAAACAATTAGAGCCCTGAGATTTTCCTGGGGGGAGGGGAGCAGGGCAATGGATGGGAGGGCTGCTCTACAAGCCAAGGAAAGTTTCTTTAGAGTCTGCAGGGAGCTGTAAAAAATGGGATTAAAAATATTACATGTCATTTCTGCCACTGCTCTTTGAAGTCAAGCAGAATATTTATATGGCATGCATGGGAGACAGGGTGTTAAATGTTCCCCAGGAAGAGATCACATGGCAGGGGGAAGTTTAGTACCATACAGCAAAGCTTTATAAAGCTCCCCTGGCTGCTGCTGTAACGTTTCTAGGCTGGTGATGGTCCTCTGCACACTGTGCAGGGGCAGCAGGTGAAGGCCAAGTAGCAGATGTGAGAAAGCCCCTGCCTGTTTCCAAAACCAAAAAAAGAGGCTCATACAACAGATTGTTCATCAGTAAATGTGCTGCCACCACTTTCAGCTCTTCTGAAAGTGGGGAAGGTGAGGTACTCGGAGCTGCTTGCAAGGACACTATCTATGTGTGGCATGGAGGAAACCCCCCATAGGCGTGGGCTGCACTGGTTTGATTTGGGGTGCTCAGATACCATGTCGGGAAAGATGCTGGTGGAAAGGAAAGTGCAGAGTCTCCCTTAATACCTATCCCTGTCCTGTATTTCTTGCAATCCTTTCTCTCAGTGCCTCAGTTCACAGCAGATGTGAAGGTTTAACAAGGCCTCAAGCCTATGGGGCAGGCCTGCAGCCTGCAAGTTGAGGGGAGGATCAAAGGCAAACTGCAGGATGGGCTGAGCTCTATGGGACAGTACATGGAAGATATGGGAACGATGCAGCCTTACTTCCTCTGGAGAATTCAGATCTTCTAAATCTTCCAGCATTCTCTCTACGAACTCTTCGGTCAATAGGATCTGCAATGGAAATACAGTAGTTTATGCTTTCACAGTCTTAGTTTTAGCTAATTGCCAGGAAACAGCATGGCTTCTGCAGAGAGCAGACTGTACCAACTCACTCCTTCCCCTATGCCCTTCTTTCCCACAACACAAAGGTTTGAGGGCAAGGAGCTCCTAACTTTGCCTTCCACCCCAACCACTGAAAAAAAAATGTTGAAATTATATAGCAATCTTTTTTGACCCTCAATTATCTTCCCCAGTCTAAAATTAGAGGCTCGGCTTTAGACAGACAGAGTGGGGAAGGAGGAAAAAGGGTCAAGATAACAACTCTTGGAGAGACAGTGGGAGACAGCCACTTTTATCTGATCCATTGAAGTTAAGCTCACAGTTTAATCAGGAAACAGCAGCACAGGAAGAGACTGGGTCCGGTACAGAGTTGGTGCTCCAGGCACGGGGAAGGCTTTGACCCCAGTGCAGCACAGTGTTCAGATGAACCAGATGCTGGATATGGGAGGTGCTCCCAGAGGTGCCCATGCTAGGCACCTCCATGCTGGGATGGTACATGCCCATCCTGCATGCCTGCGCTGGCAAAACTTTTGGCTCATCTCAAAGCTGGCTGGCAAGCATGAAGCAGCCCAAGAAAACAGCTGCTGTCAAGTCAAAAGTCCCAGATGAGGGCCAGGACTCCAGCTTCATGGAGTCCCCCATGTCACAGAAACCAGAGACACCATGGGAAAAACCAGCCCCAGGAATTCAAGTGGAGGAACTCCCACCCTCTTTTAAAAACCACGTGATAGCCAAAAGCAAACACATCCTGCCCTCTTCACAACAGCCGCAAAGGCCAGAGCTCCAGGCAGGACAGCTGGTTTGGCACAGGAGCAGAGCCGGCAGTGCAGGACCAGGCAAACATCCCCACGCAGTGAGGGGGCCTTGGAGCAGCATTCCTGGGAGTTAGGTTGCAGCAGCATCCAGTGGATTATTATTCCCATTTTAGCCTACAGGTTTATTTCTTTTCCCCTGCACCTCCTTTCCTTCCTTTGGTCCACCCTTTCCTCCATCTCTGGCATTACTTTCCATCCTGAAAAAACCACCATTCCCATGCCCCCTTTTGCACCCCTTCTTTTCCCTGTTCTTCCCAGCCATGATCCACATGCTCCAGAGAAGGGACCTCTCTAGCACTAAACCCTGGTGGAGCTAAGTGCCCAGCTGCACTGCTCCCCAGCTCACACCGGGAAGAGGGGCAGCCAGGCTGTCCCACTGCCATGTAGGAAGCCACCTCCCGTGCTCACCAGCAGCTTGGTGCCAGAACATCAGTGGAGACCAAGTGACTGCCAGGGTGCCACGGGCAAGTGGAAGCCTCTGGGCTCCATTTTGGCAATGCATAGGCAGGACTATTGGACAGAAAGAGAAAGGGAAGATTCTGGTCTCCCTTTCTTCCTTTGTCTGGCAAGAGAAGAGATCCAAAACCACCAAATCCAGTTCTGAGAGCTACCAGGTGTCTGCAGTCCTCTCCCCTCAACCATGCCACCCTGCTGTCATTGCTCACAGATTTCCAAGGGGATGAGGGAATCACAAGCTCCCTTCTCCACTACATTCCTCTCTTCACTTAAATTTAATATGCAGCAGGTTCCAGGCCAGTGTTTCCGACCAAGCTGCTCAGCATGGATGCAGGCACCTTCCCCAGGCCTTTTTAATCACACCTTGAACCTGAAAAAACCCTGCTTCAGCTAGGAGCCAGTAGCCTGCTGCTTTGGACAGGACTCTGCAACCTGGCACCAATCTGCAGACTGGCAAGCTGAGGAACATTGCACTGAAACACGCAGTACCACCACAGACTGCTGCAGTCTCCTTGCAGGGGCCTGTAACTATTCTGTCTGTTGAACTGGAGACACGCATTTGCTGACTGTTTGCAGGAGGAGGGAGACGTTTGTCTGTGTCGGAGGCAGGAGAGCAACCTGATCGCTCAGCTCAGGAGGAAGAGCTGGGTGGGGAGCCGGGGCTCTGCGCGGAGCAGATCACTTTCTGCGGAGGTGCAGTCTGCAGTGGGGTGAGGGAATGAAAACAATTTGGCAGACATCAAAATCTACAGAACAGCCGGAAAAAGGAGGAGGAATTGGTATTCGCAGCAGTCAGGCCAGGAGGAAATGAATATTCAGCCATCCACGGATGAGCAAAAATGCCAGAGGTTGGGATGGGTGAGAGAGCAGGAATGAGGAGCTGCAGCTTTGGCAGGGACACTAGAAGACAAGCACAGCAGGAAGACCCCTGGGTGCTCCCAAGGTGCCAGAGGCAGGAGAAATGGGAATCACGTGCAAGGCAACCAGCTGCTCTGAGCCTGGAGGAAAACAAGACAGGGTATGCAGGGGTAAACAGCAAAGGGTGGAGAGAGGGAAGGAGGGGACAGATCAGGTCCTGGCTAAGCCGCAGACTCCCAGAGTATGTACAAACCTCCGTGGAGCACTGTGGCTAGCACTGAAACTTGGGTGCAATGCCTTGAGATGGCTGAGCCTACCTGTAGCTCACTGCCTGCTCTCTGAATGATGGTAATCCAGCTGAAAAAAAACCCCCAAATTCCACTAATGTACTGAGCTGAACTGGCTCTCTGAAGGGTCTGACAAATGGAGTGGGACAGGAGTCCACAGCTCAGCTGCCTGGTGGACTGCATCTGGGGGCTCAAAGCAATGGCAGCCTGCTCTACACAGCACACCGAGGAAAGAGCGCAGCGCCGCTCTGTCAGCCCTGCATGGACAGCTAACTTTGGTGGAGGGCAGGAGTCATGAGCTGCAATGACAAACTGCTGCAGTGACATCCACACACACACAGTGTGTCTCTCAGAACCCATCCTTAACAGTCCAAGTCAGAAAAAAACCCACCCCAAACCCTACTACCTCATGCTGCTGGGAGACCTGCCTTCCTTCCTGGAGAAGCAGGGAGGCTCTGAAGTGCTGGTGTAACCCAATGTACAAGCAGCCATGTCCCTCAATACAGGAAACTGTCACTCTTGAGCTCTCCTGAGGATGCAGGGGGAAGGCATGTGCCAGCAGCACACCAACTGCTGAAGAGGGCTTGTAAGTGAGAAGTATTGTCATCCTGGATTCACGTCTAGACAAGATTTCTCCTGTTAGAAGTAGCCCTGTCAGAATGGCCCAAGAGCACTAAGGCCTGTGCTCATAGATCAGGCTACCATCCCCACCTGCAATCAGCAAAACCACCTTCATGCTGGTGATTGAGTCTTATGGAGAAGGATGAGAATAAATCCAATCCCATCTCAACGTTCCTCACTCACAATATTTCACATTTCCAGTTCTTGTAGCATGCCTGCTCCTGCACAGTATGGTATCCCATCACATTAACACACACACGCACACACACACACACATTATATGTGCATGATATTAAAGGTGACATTGCCAGCAAATAAACATGACAGACTGCCATTGCTCTAGGCACCTAATTTAATTTCCTCTGGGATTTAAACCTTAGAAGCTCAAATTAAACAAATAGGCCCCGTTCACTTTATACTTCAGACCTGAATCTACAGTTTTCCTCTGATGCTGTTAACTGATCTTATCAACAGGACACTCCACCGAGATCCCAATGATGAAGCAGCTTATTCCCTTCCCAAAGGAAAACAGAGCCTCACTGTTGTGCTGCAGCCATGGGAAAAGCCGGCACAATCTGGAGGGCAAACGAAGCCATCCCATGTGCACTGAACAAGCCTTTTCTCCCATGAAATCTCTCGGCTGGTGCTGAGGAAGCAAAGGAGCGGTGCCATGCGGCGGCGGGTGTCCCAGGTGCTGGAGCAGCCCAGTGCTCACAGTGCTGTGTTTTCTCAGCCCTGTGCAAACACTCGGCCAGCCCAGCCTGCCAAAGCTGGTTACAGGGTGCAGCTCAGCACTGGCAATGGCTGTTTGCAGTATGAACAGTGAACGGCCTCACTAGCCAGCTGCGGGTATCTGAAACATCTCCTTGGGTGCTGCACAGTCCTGCTCGCACCAGGATCTCCCTGACCTGACCTAGAGAGGCCTGGACACGTGCTATCCCATTGCCAGCAGATCTAGATTCCATTTGCTGTGTATTTTGTGGCACTTAGTCATGCTACAGATGCTTAGAAGATGATCACTAGACAAAAGAGTTTTCTATCACAGGTACCTACCGCGTGGCTGAGGTCCGGAGTTTGGGTTCTCACCACTTCACTAACAACTGCATGTGTCCAGACATGTTACAAAATACCAGGCTAGGTTGTCTCATTCAGGTGGATGTGTTCAGGGAACACATGCTGTCTCCCTCTCGTGGCAAGTCTCACCTGAGCTTGCAGAAATCTGCTTCTTACCTCCAGGGCTTACCTATGGGTCCTGACGGAGATTGTGTGGAAGCTTTCAGTGTGGAAGCTTTCATACCTGCAACAGGCTGAGAAACCTGTACCATGACTCATTACAGGTACATGGCTGCAAGTGTATGAAAAGAGGTGAAATCTAAAATTGTACACAAGGTCATGGGGCTCCAGATGAGTTCAGCTGACTTTGAAAGCAACTGGTGCTTAGTAAAACATTAAAGACTTTATAGTCAACTTACAGGTACCACCCCACAGTTAATACCCCGTCTCTCACTATAAGGTTGGACATTCCCATGAGGGGTTGAAATTGTCTGCTCAGAAAACACTGCCAAGACCAGAGGTCACACCAATGTTGAATGTCTGGTACCGCTGGCAAGACTTCAGTGAAGGGAGACCCCCAGAAGCTGAACTAGGAATTGAGCTGCAGCGCTGTCCAAGTTCAGGAAACACACTTTGTCCAGGGCAAGACACAAGCAATTGGCCCAAGTACAGTGAAGCAGAGGTGCCTTTACTGATAATACTCACTTTTCTTGCCTACCTATGAAAAAACCAAACAATCCCACACTTTGCCCTAGGGATTTGTTTGCATTAAACACTTGCTCTTCTAGCAGGTTTGTCAAAGAAAGAAAACCATGTTTTATTAGTTCTGGACTTAGTACAGAGCTGGCTTGTATGGCCTAGTCAGAGAAGGTGGGGACACATTGCAATAAACCCCTATGTAAACCATGCCAAGCCTTCTAAGAAACTGTTCATCCATCAGGTGCTATGCCTGGAAGGGGTGGAGCAGTTGTATCCTGAGCCACATATCACCTGTTACATCTGCAAATATCCAGCAACTTTTAGGAGTCCTTTGCCCTGAAAATGTTTCAGCTTAATTTTTGTCAGCAGCACACCAAAAGGTGAAGTAGAAGTGTGTCAGCATTTCACACTGAAATTCCCACCAATAAAATGCCCTGATGAATCACATGCTGTGCCACAGGCACCCCCAGCCCATCTCTCTGCTCTCCCCTTGACCTGGCCTTCTTTGCACTGCTTTGCTCAAACTGCAAGTGGTTCAGGGCAGAGGCCTTGTCACATCATTTTTCTACGTCAGGATCAGCCCTGACGCTGTCTGAAGAGGCCACCTTGCTGCCTGAATCCACCACAGCTCTCATTACAACCTCAAAGGCATCAGTATTGCAACAAACACCTTTGATGGGAAATTCCACTGTTGCTCTTCCAGGAAATTCACAACCCTCCTTCTAAAGGAGAAACATCCACTCACAGATGCCTCAGGGACCCTATTGCTTCACTCTGCTATGTTACAACCCCAGAAGAGGAAGTATATGATGACACTGAAAGATTTTGACCTTGTGGAATCTCTCTATGACATTCCCAATTACAGGGACCTGAGATCCTTAAGCCTAGACTGATGAGATCCGTATTGCAGACCAGGCTGCTTTGATTCAACACATAAAATTTGGCTCAGTTAAGGAGAGGGCTGACAAGGGAGCCAAGACAACAGGCAATAACAATTCTCTCAGAGAGAAAAAGCAAAGGAAGAACAGGCATTTCAAGGAATGCTCCAAGTGGGTGGAAGAAAACCTACACAAAGTAGCCAAAAATGTAGTTTGAGTGGTAAGGGAGGGGCATTAGGTGGCTGGATAGACAGTGAGCTTAAGAAGGATGAAAGAACTTGACTCATCCAAAACTAGCCTGGACAAAGTACTAGAGAACATGTTGCAGGAGAGCTGATACCGGGAGGATTGTGATGTCCTAACGGGACATTTCTACCCTAGAGTGTGTACTCTGTCTCTTGACTAATTCAGTGTTTTATATGATGTGGAACAACTCCAATTGGACAAGCTGAGGAAGAACCAAAATACCCTATAGTTATGGCTCCCATAAAGCAAAGAAGTAGAAATAGGGGTTCAAATTAAAGGAAAGAAATAAAATCTGAGTTTTTCATATCCTAGCAAGTACTATATCCCTCAAGTATTGATTAGAGAAGACAAAACTTCTAACAACTCCAGCCCTATTCTGCAAAAATACATTTTTTCCCTCTGTTTTTATTGAGGAAAACTTTCTTATTTCTGGTTTCATTCAACATAAAAGGGTTTTATTTCAGCTTTTGGTCTCTTTAAGGCTTTTGTTTCAGCAAGAAAAACTGAAAATATTTCAAGATTGGCCTCAGTCTGATCTTCTTTCCCAGATTTTTCCCTTAGGTTGCCAAACCAAAAGAATGGATCGTCCCCCATGACCCCGCTCACAGTAATCCCCTCTCTGCTGTGACTGCCAGCATAGATAGCGCATGTTGATAGCTCCTGCATGCTGGATGCTTCCCACGGCTTCCATGTACCTATCTGCCTACAGGCACATTTAACATTTTCTGTGAGAGGTTTGACCTTGCTGTCCTAAGCCTCAACTTATTTTTCCATGCAGGATGCCTTGTTTTTGATTCTTTTTTCTAAAGGTTTTTAGGGAAAAAAGGAATCGAGAGAGCTATTTTGGAAAAACTGTATTTTGACAGGACTAGCAAATGCGTATGATCACTTTGTTGCAAAGCACAAGAACTACTTACAAGGAAGGTGATAAATTAGCAAACAAGTGTTCCACAGGACAAATCTTTTTTCCTGATCATGAAAATGCTTTGCTAAGTCAGAAGCCTCTGAAAGTACTGTTTGTCCACAAGCCTTTCCAAGAAATGCAGAAAAATGTACTACATAGCTCCCAGCCCAAGGCAGCTCTGTCCCAAACACAGGGCAGAGGTGGCTAAGGAGTGATTTTCACTTTGATCATTCCTCTGAGCAGCAAGGGATTGCTATGTCACCAGACACACCAGGACTAAAGGCAGGGAAACTCTCCAGTACTCTCAGTGTTTCTGCTGGAAGTCAGGCCGTGTGGAGGAGGAGAAGGAATTTGCCAACTTGAATGAAGGAAAGGAGAAGAAAGCAGAGACGGGTCAGGATGAGGGAAGACGGAGACACAGAAAAACAGGACGAAGGGCAGATTAGAGGTCAAAATGGAGGCAACACAAGGGGCAAGGAGACTGGAGAGCCCTGTTTCCACAGCCTCAGCATCCACGTGCTGTCTGACAGACATGGTGAACCTACTGGCACAGGAAGTGAGCAAAGAGCATCTCCCAGCAGTGGCTGGTGCCAGAGGGTAATACCCCACTACTGCTGTGAGCTCCTCGGCTCACACAGAGACACAGACTTTGTGCTGAGAATCAGGGGGTGCCCAGTGACAGTGAACCACAACCTCCATCTACCTGACAGGATTCGCCCTGAAATCAAAGTAAATTACCTGGAAAAAACCCTCTGCACTCAGAAACCAGTGACATTGGGTGTATAAAACTTTGGAAACTGCTGCCCAGAGTTTGTGCTGTGCTAATTTGGCCCCAGCATACACCCACTGCATGAAATAAATCTGCAATCACAGGATCACCTGCAGTTTTTCTCCCAAAAGACCTCTGCCCTCCTCAGTCCTCAGGATGGTTCTGCTCACTAATGCAGTATTAGTCATCATTGCTTTTCATTATCATTCAACTTGCTTCTCCATTCTCTCCTACTCTCTTCCCCTTTATTTAATATGCTCCATCCAACTACTGTCAGCATGGATAACACTGGAAGTACCTCATCTCACTGTCTTTACCACTCTCATAGTCTCTGATGTGCTTGGCCTCACATTTCTGCGAGGCAGGGAAGTGCTGCTCTCCATACAGCAAAGGGGGGATGGAGGCTAAAAGAAGGTAAGAGACTTAAAGTCATGGAGAAAATCTGTAAGAGCAGGAAGCTGAACGTGGGTCTTTGACATGGCTCCCAGGCCGACTCCTTATCCCAGAGAGATCCTTTGTACTTATTCTTGATCCTGACCTGCATGAACAAATTTTAATCTCTTCCTGAAATTGTTTCTGGTGTTCATCTGTAGAGCTGGAATGCCTGGCAAGCACTGAATTCATTACATCCTTCACAGGATGACTGGAAAGAGGTCTCCCTGAACAGACATAGGAAAATCAGTGAAGAGAAAAATGAATCTGAAGGTCTACTTCTCATGGGTGCCCATCTCAAGACTTGCAAGTCTCTGTTTTTCAGCCCACTCAGTCCTGTGGGTCACAAGGATATCTGCAGGGGAATTCTTCCTGGCTTCCTCCTGTCACTGGGAACACAGATCAGACCTCAGGTCTTGGGCTGGGCATAAAGAAAATGAGCAACACAAACTCCCTTGCCAGGTGAGAAGTTTTTAGCTTAAGACACTGGAATAACATCTTGAAAGAAAAGAGTAGTAGAAGCAGGAGCAGGATCCAATTCTCCAGGGCAATATTTAACAGGCTTTGCTGTAAGACTATTGTGATTTTTCTGCAATTAGCTGCCTCATTCACTACACACCTTCCAATTTTGGCAAACAAATGAAGTGGAAGTCCTATAAGCAACAGCCTACTTTACTCCACATTCCTGATTCATCCCCCTAACACACTGCATCTCTGTGCATTGAATGAGGCAGGCACGCTTTGTTAAAAATAGCTGTAATCCTTCAATTTGATATTGTATTGAAATACACATGTGTAACAGGGGCAAGGCTGAAGTGCAGAGATATTTCTTAAATTCTGTGTGCTAGATTTTACAGCTAGCAAGGACTCTTTAACTATAGGTTTGTTTTTATTGCACTGTATTGGCTTGTATGTCAGAGTCTGCAGCAATATCTGATGTGTAACATGTACGCTGCACATGATCAAAGACTTCAGTGTCATCTTCTTCCCTAGAACAATGAGTGCCTAAAGCAGCAGGAGCAGAAATTATCTAAAGGTAGTGTTAAACAAACCTCCTTCTCCCCTCTGGGGAGAGTAAGCAGTCCAGGTGAGCAAGGAAGGAGGAGAGAACAGCATGCTTTGTGCTAGACAGGCAGAGAGCTCCACATAAAAGCAGAGGAGCTTTGCAGAAGCATGTCCTGACTCCCATCACTGGAGACTTAATGATGGTAATTCCCAAAGGATGATGCATGCTGACAGGCTTTGACACAAACTACCCCAGGATAATATTAATATGTATTAAAGGCTCAGGCAACTTTATTGGGACGGGCTTGATCAGTAACACATTTCAACACAGCATCTCTATCATCTGTTGGAACAAAAGTGAGGGAGGGAGGGAGGGAGGGAGGGAGAATACACGCACAACCTCACCTTGCTTTGGGAATGTTTCAGAGACAAACAAGGTCGATCTGTGATGAATTGCATGCTTGGCACAGCTCAGACGTTGGACCAAGAACCTTGGACGCTCCACCACAAATACGAATGTCACTGTGGGGCAGTTTATGCCAGAGTCTGTCTGCATGATACGCATCCTTAACCCTCCAGCATGGGGCCAGACATCTCCTGCACAGTCTTTCCCTGTGCATCTGGAACACCTACCCCTTGGAAAGGAGAGGAGAGGTGCTTAGGAGGCAGTGTGGGGGCTTTGCTGTCACACCACTGGGGGAAGGGGGAGTGGAAGAAAGACCGCAGAAGCCTTTGATCATGTGTAATGTTAATGCAAGTGTTACACATCAGAGACTTTGCCACAGTAACTAGCATATAAACAGGAGTCTAGTGTTAACAAGGAGGACTTCTTGAATATGTTTGCACATTTCTGAGTTAAAGCAATTTCCCTGTTCAACAATACATGACACAGTGGAAGAAGCTCAGAAATAAACCAGCCTGACATGCTTAGACCTTTAATAGAATTTAGCTTCTTAGAACTAATTAAATGTTACTTAAGTGAAAAAAAAAATTCCAAGTACTTGGGAAAGGTGCCAATTTGACAGTTCTGGAGAATGAAATAATCTAATCATCCCCAGAGCATGGGCAGCAGCAGGACAGGCTTCCCCCACTAACATGCCTTAAACGTGACCTGGAAAGACTGTTGATAGAAATGGGCCGTACAATCTCTGTGGTCGAATGACTCCTCGCTTTTTCTGCTGAGACTGCTAAAGCAGTTCCCGCTGAGTACCGGCTGTGGTGGTGATACGGACACCTGTCTGGTAGGAATGGTGCTGGGACCTGCCAAACTCCTGTCATCTGCTAACCCTCCACTGGAGCCCAGCAACTCTCAGCTCATTGCTCAGCCTGGGCAGTGGGGGCTGAGCAGCAGCTCTCCGGGTGCAGCAGCTCTCCGGCCTGTCCCACCTTGGACACACTCCACTCCAGCCCACAAGATGTAAACAGGAGGTACTGTGTTTAGTCTGCAGGTTTGGGCTTTAACTGCACCAAAACTCAGGCTCAAGAGAAGTCAGCCTCTGGCTGCTGCCGAGTCGAGGTCAGGATTTTTCAAGCTTTTATTTCTCCCCTAGGATAGGGAGAAAGTCCCCAGGAGAAAAAGGCTGCCACGTCTCCTCTTCTCCACAGCTTCTCCATTTACTTGTCTTTGCAACAAGCCCCTGCATTGCAGTGATCTGCTTTCAGCCACCAACTCTCCTTGGAGCTCCTCACTTGCCTGGGGTCCCAAGCGAGGGAGGAGGAAAATCCTCTCTGGGCCTTGCTGCGAAAGCTTAGCAGGGCTTGCCAACTCAGCCAGCCCAGGCTGCAACGGACTAAACCAAACACAGCTTGCCTCCTTGGAAATTTCATGTACCACAACTTTTTACTTCTGAAGCAAAGCCACATGAACCTCCCCCTCCCCTGCTCCCGACACCACAAGGGACTGCTGAGCATGGATCAAGCCTCCCATTGCGTTCTAAGCCAAAAGCCTCAGACACTCCCACACGTATCTCACAACCGGGTGCTACTCCTGTTGTCCCAGGTTGCTTTTAGCCTCCCTTCCTCCCCCAGCCAGCCTGTCCTCCTTCGTACTCAACAGGATGGGGCAGGGGCCAACAGCAGAGCTGGTCCTGCCAGAGAAGAAGATCTAATACATCGGCCTTGTGTAGGAGACAAGCGAGGAAACTTGCTTCTCCCCACCATCTGAGCCAGTAATTCTTCACCTTTCCATCCCACCTTCGCAAAAAATCTGACACACTTTTCAGCACCAAAGTAACACGCGTGAAAACAACCAGGTTCATAAGGGTTAACATGTCTGAATGGTGACAGAATTATTGCCATTCTTCATTGTTTACAGGTTACCTGACTACTCTACACATCAATACATTTTGAGATGTGATGTAAATGCAAACAAACACTCATGTTTGGAGTTAACACAGTCACAAGATCCTGTGTATCATGTGTTGGCAAGCACAGGAACCAACAGCAAATGACCCACCCTTAAACCTGACCCTTTGCTGTTAATCATTATAGGAGCACTGCACTTTCCAGTCAGTACAATCAAAGCACACAGGCTCTTTGAAAATCCCTACACACAAGATGCTTCTGGCCAAGATCAGCTCCTTTACAAGTCATACAGCTTTCAAGGTATGATGTCCTCCAGACATATGAACATGGGTTGTAGAAAGCCTTAAAAACAAGTCACTGGAAGGCAAACTGCAACACTGCAATGGTAAAACAACCCCTGCCTTGAAAACAGAAGGGGAGGTAGGAATGCCACAGTAACAGAGAAGGCAGAGATATACTGCACACACAGTTCCTCAGAGATGGGTTTTTCTGCATTAACACATTCCTCCAAGCTTTTTTACTTTTGCAATATGTTTATAACCATGAAGAAATTCAAGGGTAGAATAGCGCTATGCTGTCATATAATTAGTGCATCACTGCTCCATAGGGCTGACCTTCAACACCAAGCAGATGGGGATTTTCCATGGAAAATCTGAGATACTGAAAACATCTGGGTGCAGAAAATGTGTGGGTGCTTCAAGCCATCATGAGCTTTTGTCAAAGAATCAACAGGAAAGAGCTAAAACTGAAAGAAGCAGTGCTCTCGGTGCTTCTCTCCCATTTGGGATGATGTTTAACTGAGATTTTGGCTCCGTAGGATCATAGTCCCACAGCTTTCTAATTCTTCCGCCCTGGCTCCATTCTTGTTTAGGTCATTCCACTCTGCCTCCCCAAATTCCTTTCTGGAAGAAATCAAGAATAAATACAGCCCGTAAAGTGTTCGCCAACTCCAGGAAATGGACACTACTGTATTCACAGATGATTTTTGAACTTTCCAGCCACTGCTTATCAATTTGAGTTCCATTAATACAAATAATAACATTTCACCATTATTTTTTGAGTCCACAATTACTGAAATTATTATGCAAGAGCTATGAGAGACATTGCAGCAAAAAATACACGTTTGTTACACTTGTAAATCACATAACCCATTAGCAGGATCATTTTTAGGACACAGTAAAGGAGGAAGGGGGAGAAACAGGAAGGAGGCTTTCTCACTTGTAACCAAGGTCCATGTGCTGCATAGGGGTGCTCCTCTGTAGCAAAGGCTCCTTCTACTCCTGTTGATACAAACGTGATTGCTGTATCTCCTGTAATACTTTTATATGTAAAGTGCCGTCCATGTAAGAGCCTCCCCCTGGGGAATTAAACATACGTGCATGAATTGAGAGGGTGTGCACAGCATTCAACACAGCAATGAAGATGCATCACTATATAGTTTCTGCCAGTAGCATGGGAAACCATTTTGAAAGCAGTAACTGTTAATTTTTCAGGAGTATATGAATGATTTGCTCCAAAAAGCAGGTCACAAGCCTCCTTCTGAGGCAGGGAGCTACCCCTCATCTCCCTCCTTAATCTCAGGGCCTTGTTACAGACCTAGAATACATCTAAATCCTGCTGCATGCCTGTCCCCATGATGAGATGCTTAGGTATCTAAGGGCAGGAGACTGCCAGTAAGATGAAAACTGCAGAAGAGAATCCAGACTCCACATCACGTGGGAATGTGAAGATGCATTTCTAAGAAGGCTCATCACTGGAGGCAAACTTAGCTACTATGACAATACCTAGTAATCAATTGCCCTGGTGCTTGACAAATGTTACCTGTATTACTTAAACAAGTGCCTAGAAAATACACATGCATGGCCAGCTACAGTATCACTTCCCTTTTTTTCATTCAATGCAAGGGAAAATCATGGCTCTGGTATTTAAGCTGAGAGCATGTGTGACATGCATGCATGGCTGCTAACATGCAAGAGGGAAAACTTCAGGTAATACATTTAGTGCCTAACAGAGTCACAGTTGATGAGTTAGTGCTGGTCAACTGAGCTGTGGTAACTGATCAGGATAGGCTGTTTACACATTTATGATGTAAAATAAAATATGTTTGTATTAACTATCCCATTGGTTTCTCAAGAGGCACAGGCAAGTGTGCACCTGCTGCTGATAACTCTGATACTACCAACGTGTAACTCATTAAGCTGAAGTAACTTAATCACCTACAATCATTTGTCTCTACCCCACAGTTCATGTTAAGGACTGCAACACTTCCACAGGTATTTTCTGACTGAAATTGTGGAAAACCAGAAGGCAGTCATATGTGCAGCCTGAACCTTTGAAAGACAATGTGTAGAGTATACATGCAACGTTTTGCTATTTCACTACTGTGACATAATTTGTCAAAAAACCCCACACTTGTATGGATAAACTGACTGCAAACAGGCTTCGCACAACCACTTATCTGAGTTCATAAATCAGAATTAACAAGGTAAGGGATTTTTTTGACAGAGAATGTTAAGACATCCCTTCTTTATCACAGAGTTGCTAGCATTAGACTAATAAAAAAACCCCTATACTAACCCTGCCCTGCTTCAGCACTCAAAACACACTGGAGGACATAAAAAGAATGAGAAGCAATCTTGCCATGATGAACACACATGCAAAGAACCATCTGTTTCCAATGTGCTTTGGCAAAATATGTCAGCTCTGGCCTTTACAGACCCATTGCATGCATGTCTGTATGGTGAAACAACGCCACAAGGCAAAAGCAGCATGCTAGCACAAGCTGAGGGGGAGGACGGCTTCACTCACCTTAGGCAGAGGGGAATGAGTGCTCCGGACTCCTGGTTAAATTTCAGGTGTACGCTCTCCAGCTGTCTCGTGCGGATTAGCTCATGAGGGATGATGGCTGCTGAGCTCTCGCTTTCTAAACTGTCCTTACGGCTTCTAAGAGAAGAGACAAAATGCACATGTATTCAGGATGCCAGTGCTGTGTGCTATTTCTGCTGTGTTTCATAGCGACTACAAATATTGAAGGAAACAGAAACAAACTTATGAAGACACATCTGAGTTTTCATCACCCCTACAGAGACAGCCTCCCTCAGACTACCAGTACCAGCATGCAGCTCTTCACCTTGATTTGACAATCTAGGATCTGAATTGATGCATACATGCCATGCATCCCTTTCCAGTACAAAAGAAATATTTTTTCTGGAAAGAACTGGAGCAAAACTACACTCTCTAAACCCTCAAACACTATAAAATGGTTTGGAAGAATTAAGAGGTGTGTCCTCCCTCCTGTTTTTGCTTTATCTTCAGGATTTTTCAGGCAGTGGGTCTGCAGGAAAGAGTTGTCCAGTCCTTTGTGCCATGGTTCAAACATCTTTGAGGTCTGTGGCATCCCTACAACTGTGTTAAAATCACTCCTTCACACAGTTCAATCCAAAGGTTTTGAGAATCCCCTGCTTTCACCAGCATCAAGCGCAACAGCCAAAAGACAGACTCTACACGGGACCAGTAGGAGATCCAGATTGTTTTCCCTTGTAAATGGGGCTGTTTTAAGACAATGGCAGCTTTGCTTTCTTATTCATTCATTTCTGCAAGACCAGCATATTATGAAGCTACAACTAAAGGTTATGTTGTTATATGATTAGGAACTTTGCCAGACAAAATCCTCTAGATAATAAAATGGTCTGTATCAAAATACTGGACCATAAACACTTTATATGTTCAAAGAGCATCAGTGTGATCCCTTACTTGGCAGTATAGAACATAGAATGAAGGACAGGGTAGGTTACAATTTTTATGGATGACATGGATGGATGTGAAGTGTTTGATATGTGATTTATATTTTTGTCACCTGGCATTCCATGCAAACTTAACAGAGATAAGACTTTTTAAAGATAGGTTCTACAGTACAGAATCATCAGAGGAGAGGGACAGGGAAAGCAGGAGGGAACTGAGATGCCACATTGAAATGTGTCTCCATTGTGCTAGACATATCAAAAGCCAAATACGGCTATCAAGCTGTGGCCCCATTTGGGAACACTTAAGTGTGGATCCTTCCTCCATCCAAGCTGAACCATCTTTAATGTACATCTGGAAACGATTGTAAAGAAACAGCTTGACCCTAGTGAGCTGACCTAGATGATACCTTTACTTGATTTTACCTTTGAGTGTTGTCCCAAAATTACTCCCATCAACCACACACATAGTAGCGTAGTTCAGTGTGAATTCGAGTGCAGATCAGCCCGATGCTTCCGCCAGGTCACCTAGTCCCAGGTGAGCCCTTCACCAAGCGGCTGAGCCGCCCACTCTGAAACAAGCTAAAATCTGATATCTCACTGTGCAAGCCTGCAAATCCTCTGCATTGCCAGGTCAGAGACATGCAGGAGAAAGATATCAGAGTTCAGCTCCCTGCAAGATAAAAACTATAAAACATGTTCCATGTTCTGCTTTAGCAACACAAAAGAGCAATAATGGGTCCAGCAGGGACACAGTAGGTCAGGACAGAGCTTATTCACAGGGTGGGCTGATGGGCTGACAATCACCAGAGTATCAGTTTAGTGGGTTAACCCTGAAGCAAAGACACAACATGCTTTGTAGTCTATAGGTGGCACTTAAAGTTGTGTTTAATCTACTTCAGCAAACATTTTACAGCTCTTTGTAGGTGGGGTCTTCAAAGAGTGGAGTGGGCCAGCATTTTGCAGGCTGATTACCTGAGAAGTGCAGTTACAGTTGATTAATGATCAGTTGACCTTAAGCTAAGCTTTGTCTCAACTTCCTTATCAGATCTTATATACACAGTGAGCGGTGGGAAAGTCAGCCTGTGGTCTACAGCTTCCAATCATTCATTTATCAGCCCCTACCAAAAGGGTCAGCCATTAGCAACGCATGATTTTCAGGCAAGCCATAAGCTTGCACTCCTAAATGCAGTTCCAGAACTTAGGCACCCTGGAGCGGATCAGGAGTTTTACAGCAATGTTATTGCTACAGACAAGAGACTGTGCCCTGCTCACCTGGACTGCCTAAGCATTCCGGGTGCATCCCATAACACAGCTGTAGGTTCATGCTTCTGCAGGACAGACAGCTGCAGGACAGCTACCCGTACTCCTGGGCTGCAACCCCCCACCCCGAGCTGAAGGTGGGTTTTCAGGTTTTCACCATGTACAGCTGCTACAATGGGGCTGCAGTCCGGAGGGGAAACAGCCCCTGGTTGTTAATGCAATAATAGGAATGACGACAATATTCTGGAGGCAAGGGGCAAAGCTTTCTAAGTCTTATTAAAAACAGCAAATGCTGTTTGTCATTACACGCTCAAGAGAAGATGTTGACTAATGTATAACTATCAAACGGAACTGTCACGACTTTAGGGCTGTCAATAATTATGACTTCACATTAATAAGTAACCAGCCCTTCTGTCAAAAAGGTGAAGCAAAATGGTAGTTAATACTTTGAATGACATGAAAGTATTAATCCTTTTCACGAGATTTTCCCAAAATAGTCTTTGTTTCTTTTCACTTCAGCAGAGCTCACACAATTTCAGATATTTAAAGTTAAGGGTGAAACTCCAACAGCAGAAACCAAATACCCTTCTATCTAAGCTATACCTTTCTAAGCAAGAGTTTTGTGTTGTGGACTGTACTTAACACACCAAGAGGCCACGGTGCCATCACTTTCAGACACAGAAACATGTTGCATGGCATGTGGACTCAGCAAAACCAATTAAAATTCTCTCTTTGGGACTGGAAATCCTTGTGCTGGCCCTTCCAAAGGATGAGAGCCCAGATGAAGGGTCGGCAGGACCTCTAGGTTGTTATTAATAAAAAGCTCATGTCGTAACACACATTGCCATCTACAGCTTGTAGTTTTCAGACTTAGAAAAAAAAAATAGAAAACGTTTGCTTTTTAACACTAACATGCCTGGTTTTATGACTGTCAGTTATCCTTAAGTCATTGCTTCCTCCACCCCATCACCAAATAAATCAGCAGCAAAAGTCAGTGGAGTTTTCACTTGTTATGACTAAGATCTAGCTGACTATCACGTAAATGTTGCAAACTTTGTCTATTCCAGATTTAATACTTCATCCAACCCACACAAAAAAATTCATGTTTCTCAGTGTCCAGAAAAAACAAGTCTGCAAAAGCCAGGGCTGCTGCATTAGGAAAGGCAGCAGATTTAAATGGAAGCAGCATGCCGGAAATGCCCCAGTTTAAGCACTACACATCTCATGTTTTGTGAAACTAGAGGGGAGTTGGAGGAGATTAAAGCACATTTCCCTCTGATTGGGGGCTTGTGGGAGGTGTAAACGTGGGCAGTTGTCAGATTAATTCTTTAGATGATTACATTCTTTTTGTTTCTTTAAAGCTGTTTGTAGTTGGGTTTGATGTCTCCCGTTCTGGGCAAGTGTATTGCTGCAGTTACCAAGGTGACTTTAGCTGACTTTCAACTATTTTTTCCAGCTTTGGTTTCTACCAGTAGTCTGCTTCTGGGTGGAGGAGAGCGGGAGGAAATTATGTTTATTGTTTTTTTTTTTTGCTAAATCTCATGAATGCTGATTAACGTGAACTTAACCAAAGCCATATTTGATTTTTTTCCCCTATTTTTGAGAAAGAGAGGGTGGTCAAACCATTGTAAAGGTGTCCAATGTGCCCTGTAGCTTCCCCAGACCTCTGTAAACAAGGAAAGGGCCTGAAGAGACTCCATGTCCCAGTGTGCTGTGCCCCTTCTCAATGTGAGAGGCCACACGCTGGAACCTGTAGCTTCCTGGGGGCCCTCTCTTTGTATTAAAGATGAGGGTGGCTGCAACCTGCTTCATTTTATGCCAATTAACAGCAGCCCGTGGGGATCCTGGAAAATTGCCAATGCAATCACTGGATTGCACAAAGTTTGGATGTCCCCTCCTTATAAGTCATGTTTATAGCAACCCCTTCTCAAGCAACCACTGGCAGTTATTTTATGGGATTCAAGAATAACCAGGTTGATGGGGTTAGGAAAGGTTTATTTATTCTTGCACTTGCATTTTGCTTTATGATCAGAGCACTTGATCTCATGGAGCATGATTTTGCTGCATTTCCAAGCTACTCTCTCAGGTACCAAAATCACCAGGGATATGCTGTTGGAAGCTGGCCGTGCTAGGGGCTCTTTGTAGGAGTGGGTGCCCACGGCATCACTGAAGTTAGTTTCTGTCACTGCTCTTTGCTTCCTCCATATAAAACCCAGCACTGTGAGTTAGCAAATGCAAACCATCAGTGCAAGCTTACACAGCTGGGAGAGAAAGGTCGGACCACTTTTCCTTTCTTCCCCACCCTTCTTCCCTTTCCAACCCTGGCTATTTCAAACCTCCTCAGTCCCTCACTAAGATATGGTCAAAGATCATTTAAGTGCCAACAATCTTCCAGTGTCTTTCCCACAGTTTCCCCAAAGGGCAAACCAGCAGCTGTGGGAAAGAGCCCTGAGCATCTTGGCACACAGAGCTACAGCACGTCACAAACGCACAGAGGCAAATGCAGAACTGGGGAGGGCACGGTTACACAGCTCCTGCAGTGGTCACACTGGGACAAGACTCTGTGCTCAGACCTGGGTGTTCCTCAGCCTGGTTAAACAGGACGGTGACGATGTTCTGTGTGCATTTCCTGGCATGGAAGGGCTGCAAGGACAATGTCAGTAGCAACAATCTTTTCGCCACTCACATATCCCTTTGGAAAGCTGCATAATAATTACTGTCGGAGCTTGCAGAGGCCAGACTGTTCTAAGACCTGCAGCTGAACTGGGATTGAGAGATTTAGGCTGTTCCACAGGCACCCTGCAGACTCATGAGCGAAGTCAAACAACTCTTTTATGCTTCAGGTTCCCCATCTGTAAAACGGAGACATTTTTCCACATACGGGTGTTGCAAGGATTAAGTCAATGTTTGCAAAGCACTTTTGGATTCTTAGATGAGGAAAGCTATGCAAGAGTGCAAATTATTAGCATGGTGACTGCTCTGCACTTCTACTGACACTGGTTTTCCAGACATTTACGTTTTCAGTTTGCAAGCTTGTCACCCAGCACTCAGCCTCATGCTGAGAGACACTCCCTAAAGTATATTGCCTCCCCCCATTCAGCATTCCTGACTCAAGCAGGACACCACTGAATGGCATTGCAATGAGAGAGCATGCCTAAATAAGCAGGACTGGATTGGAAACTTACTGCTTAGTGGTTGCAGAATCAGAGAGCCTAGCCAGAACCAGACAGTTTCAGAGAATGCTGAAATGCTCCCCTTTATGTAAAGTTTGCCTCCAAGAACTGAAGACAGGAAACAAGCTACACAGACAACAGCTTCCCTCCGCCCAAGTGAAGCAGATTCAAAACCCAATGTAACTGGGAGAAGCAAAGAGCAGACTCGCCTCGAAGCAAAACCTACACATCGGTATTACTGTCAGAGCTTCCTCAGAAATACTGCTCAGATGGAGCTCGTTAATGTGCATTAACCCAGTGCTACTTCCTGACAGGAGAAATCCACACGCCCTATTTACCAAGTCAGAGGAACCACAAGGGCAGCGGACTCCAGTCCTGGAAGTGGTGCTCCATATTACTCGTGTGCTCCAAACCAGGCACATTGTGTGACAGTCTGGGGTTATCCTGGGAGGAATTCTGGACTGACACAACTCCTCCCTCTTCCCACAAGCACCTGAGATGCTGAGGGTGCAGTGCTCCAGCAGATCACTGGCAGGACAGTCCTGCCAGCCCCACCTCCCGGAGAGTTGTTCCCCATTCTGATTGCCAGGAGCCTGCCTTCATTTCCCTGCACAGCTGGAAACTGTTCAGGCCTGGATGGTACATGAGCTACCATATGTTCAGGTTTCCCTAGACTCAACCTGTCTTTCTGCCTGGAAGTTGAATGTTGATGGGATTTGAGGTCTTTGTGGGTCCCTGGACAAATGACCACAGTGCATGGGGGGACCAGCACAAGCACAGTTACCTGGGAATCCCAGACAGAAATATGAGTTAGGCATGTTGAACCACACCATTTGATCCTTCTTAAGAAGGGGGAGAGTGATAAACAGCAGAGACGTGCTGGAAAAGCCTTGTCAAAGTAATACAGCCTTGGGAGACCTTTTTCTATCACTCATCTTCAGACACTGGGGATGTGCATGGGCAATACCTGAATCCTGGCACAATGCAAAAATTACAGATAATTTTAGCTTCAACACGTGCAGTAATGCAGTGTGCTAGCTCCAGGTTTCTACTGCATGTCTCAGCTCACTGTAGAACAGTCTGAGTCAGCCAAGAGGCAGAAAAACATCGATTTCAGCAATGCTGCATGATCAAGGGGGCCCTTGAGGGGTGGAAAAGGTCAAGAATTCCCCTATCCCAACCCTGGTTCTCACTGCAACTGTGGCAAATTATCTCCTCTGTCCTCATCTGTAGAATGGAGACACTACTCACCTACCTCACAGGAGAGCATGGAGCTAATTCCCAGGGACAAAGACTTGGCCCCAGAAATTATTACATCAAAATATTAAATAGTGAACGAAGCAAGACTCCACAAGTGTCACTGAACTTTGACATCTGGAACTTCCAGCCCACTGAAGTCTTAACAGCAGCAGTGTTTAGTCTGACATTTAAGCATCCCCTATGGGTAACAGCTTTCCATATCCAACAAGAGTGAATCTGCACGGCTCAGGAGACTTGCCTTTCTGTCTGTCTGAGCAGCACCTACTAAGCTGATGGGTCCTAGGAAATAAGTAATGTGCCACTGAAAAGCACATTTGTATTCATACACTCCTTATTTTTCCAAGAGCTAATTGACAGTATTTGGTTACCTATGGTTGAAATGATTAGTCATGTTTGCAAAGATTAATTTACATGTTCTTTTGTTTAATACGTACGAACTGATTTAATGACTGCTTATGAACTGAGCTAACAGTCATTTTGAGAAACAGATGTCCGGTGCAGTTTTAAGCTTTAAGAGTGCTTTTATTCATATCCTTAGGAGAAAAAGGGCTACACAGTCTACAGTAATAACACTAATGAATCAAAGTACTACAGCTGCCCAACAGGGTTTTGACAGAAACCAGCCTTTTCTCAAAGGAACTTTTTTTTAGGGCTCTGGGACAGTGAACAACTGGTAATATGCATGCTTAACATGTAAGTATGTGCTTTGCTGGAGCCAAAACACTGAATCAAGCCCTATCTCCAACCAAACAATGTGAGGCTTTTGCATAAGTGCTGAAAACTGTAGCTACACAAAGACTGAGAAATCTGTATGGAATCTGGATCCTCTATGTTTTATATAAATAAATATTTGAAAGTTTGAGTGTTCCTGATACTATTTAGTGACACTGAATGCAGAACAGGTTGTCTGCTTTAAGCCCTGATAGATTATTGTGTGTGGGTGGTAGGGTTAGGATAAAAGAAAGGGAAGAAAGCTACTAGGAAAGCAGTTGGTGGTTACAAACCCACGATAAATAAACAGCAAATTCCTCTTCTGCACAAAACCATTAGAGTCTGTGTCAGACTTTAACATCCTAATGTCAGCTGGGTGCAAATTTGACAGCCTGGGGTTCTGCAGTGCTCCCTGTGGAAAGCAGATTTAAAACAATTTGCCATGCCCCAACAGAGCATTTTTGTCGAGTTCCTAAAGAGCTTCTAATGCACCAGTTATTCACAGGACCCTTGCAAAGAACCACGGGTTTGATATTTTATGGTCTGGTGTGTACAGTGTAGGATATGATTACACACAAGCCTGCTTCCCATCAGCTAGCACCTCATAATCGTTAACATATTTATCCTTGTGGTGCCTCAAGAAGATGACATTGTTATTAGTCTCATTTTATAGTTTCAGAAACTGAAGCTCAATAGCTAAATGACCTGCCTTTGATTACACAAGATTCACACTGAAGGACAGAACTGAGTCCCAGCCCTACCAGCCCCAAGCAATCCAAGCAACGATCACACCAGAAGGACTAGATCTTTGTGCAGAATTGTCCTTCATCTCAGGTACTCGTAAGTCCTATGAAATGGCTGTATCTGCACTGGGGTTTGTGCCCTTCGTGTCTCAGCCTTTATCCCTGCAGTACTATAGGGGACATGGATACATACATACATTACTGCATGCAAGAGCTGAGCTAAGTTACATTCCCTTGCAGCAGCCGGAGATGAGAGTCTCCATATCATACTCTTGTACTTAATAGCACATTGAGCAATCTTGCACAAACGCATAAGACATGCTGAGACAGTGTATTAAGAAAGGCTGAGACATAATAAGATCCTCCTCTTCTACTTCATCTATACCACACTGTTCTGGAAAATATGTTGACTGATCAGTTTTAGCCGCAGTGAGGGTAATCGTCAGTTTTGATTTAAGTACCAGTTAGTTAGAGGTTGTGAGTAAACCCTGCTTTCCAGCACAAACCAGCCCTTTCAATATGGCCAATGCATTTAACAAGTCCCATTGTATCTGCTACATGAATTTGAGAAGAGAAGCCACTGCAAAAGTAAAAAAGACCTTTCTCAGGCCACTCTCAAAGCAGTCAGTAAGATGGAGGAAGGAAGTATTAGGACACACCGCTGTTATAACTTGAGATCTCCCCTATCCCTCCAATAGTATGACCACAGCTGATAGCTCTCTTTCCTTAACTGAAGTGCTGCTATGGAGAAACAGGGTAGCTATCAGTTCCCCCAGTGGTAACCATAGACATCAGTGAAATGTATTGATCTTCTAAGAGGCAAACACTGGGAACCAGCCATTCCTACCACTCAGGCTTCAGGCAGGGTGGGTGTACAGCTGCTGCAGGTCAAGAGAGATTTGCAACAAAGAGCACTGTCACAGATATGAGGCTCTGAATTTGACCTCCCTTCCTCTCTGTCTCAGAACAGTTAAAAACCCAGGTAAATATTTGTGTTCTTCATCTTAGACCTTTGCTAACCTTTCACCACTCTGTCTCAAGCCTATCTCTGTTTATCTTGCCCTCAATAACGTAAAGCTGCCTTATCTAAGCAACAACAGCCTCCCAGCATTAAGGCTTACCCATCAGCTGCCTCCTCAACCTGATGTGTACCTGAAATGCTTCTGGTCATCCCCAAACACTGTGGACTCAGAGGTCACACTGGGCATGCAGATACCTGCAGGATCCCAGCATCTGTGAGAAATCCTACCCAGTACTTCTGAGCCTTCCAAATCGGGGTGTGATTTGTGCAAATCAGACGGTATAATTTTATATTTTTTTCAGTGAGGCCAATGGGACCAACCAATGGTCCAATGTGACCAACCTTCAAGCAGGGAAATACTACTCAAAATCTGAGTCAGATCAGAATCTGGCTCCATTTAATTACTATATAGTAAAAGTAAGATTATTCCTAAAGCAATAATAAAGTCATTTGAGATGTTTTTTATATAAGCACCAATATCTCATAGTAGTTGTTAGTACACAGCATCAGCAATTGATATAATACTTCCCCCAAAGGATTAGGCAACTCAGAAGAATTCATATATAAGGCAAATCAGAAGTCACCCACAAAATGGAACAAGAAAGGACAACTACAAGAAATATTTTTCTCATGAAATGTTTGAATCAAGAATGAAACAGGAATCGAAACAGAGCAGGATGCTGTCCCTGCCTGGCACTACAGGAAAGTGCTGATTTCATAATGATTTTACTCTTGGAACAAGAAAGCACAAATGTTCATCAGAGACTAAGATAAGACCAAAGGAAATGGCAAGATGAAGGAGAGCAGCAAAGATGTATGTGTTTCTGTATCATTTAGGTGAAAACATTAAAACTGATGGGAAAACACTTAACCAGCAACTGAAGCCTAAGAGGGGAAGGGGAGAAACCCAGAAAGACGGAAGTGCAGAAACTACAGATGGCTTGAAACCACAGGTAATTTCCTATAGATTCACTGTATTCAAAAGTTACAAATGAGAGATCTACAGGTCCACCTAGTCCCACTTAAATCACCTGTTAGACTACAGACTATTAGAGACCAGGGTGGTATTGGCATGTAATTACTGACAGAACCCACCTGTTTCAGCAAGGCAAGATCAAAGTCACTTAAAAAAAAAAAAAAAAAAAAGAAAATCAACACTTTAACCAAAAGGTTTGTAAGTTTGAGCTTGAAAACAATATACTCAGGCAAAAATATCAGCAGTCATCTATGCCACCTAGCTCTGGACACTGTAGTCCTTTTCAGCACGGTCCGTTTTAAAGGGATCAGTCCAGTCTGATATCAAACAGTGCACTGTTTGAACAGCAGGTTCTACAGAACACAGTCACAGCAGCTCTGCATTAGCAAGGTTTGTGTAAAACTCCTCTCAAAAGCTGCACTCCTGAGTTCTAGCCCATTAAGACAACCTGAACAACTCTTTTCCCTCAGTCTTTGCACTTTGCAAGCATTCAATGCTAGCTTCCTCTCCCCTTGCCAAGTCTTTTCCCACCCAGCTTTAACTTTGTTTTCCATGCTGAGCTCTTTAGCTCTGCCACCACCTGAGTGTGCAGGGTGAAACTCACGGTGCTCGGTCGTGGTTCAACCCGTTCTGTCTTTGTGCATTGATTGGAGGTAGGACAGGTTTGCTGTTAATCTCAAGCCCTCTCCGCAAAGTCTCCCTGATTTGCTCTGTATCTGCAAAGAGAAATTTTTTTAACATGATTTAGAGTCCCCAGGAACAGCACAGACACAAGGAGATATCAGGTGTGTTTCATCTAAACTCTTTCCCTTCGGAAAGAAATGAAGAGATGCTAAGGGTTAATCCTTAACTGCCCTTCCTGCACTTCCTTATGAGTTATTTCACTTTATCAAGTTGGCTTGAATTCTCTTGGTTTGGGCTGTGATGTTATGTCAGGCAAGGAGAGCAAGGTGTTTGCTGTTTCTGTAGCTCTCACAGAACCTCTTCATACTTCCAAGACTTTGTACTGGAAATTGTTTTTCCCATTAGGCCCGACAGGAATTTGTTCCTTTACCAAACAAGTGTATGAAAGTTTGAAAGTTTTTTGCAATTGGCTTTGCAAATTTGTTGATTAATTTAGAATGAGATTCACAAAAGAGGGGAATTTTATGCAGAGCAACCTTTAGCCTCAAGCTCACGTCTGAAAATAAGATGCAAATTATGCAGTTCAGATACGGTCTTTTTACTTCTGCATTTTTCTAAAATGTCTACTGGACAAATACTTTCAATAGCAAGCCTTCCTACCTTTCTTAAAAGTTTCCTCATATTTTTTTGAGAAATGTGAGAATTGGGTAGACAAAAAAATATCCAAATTATTTCAAAATCTTTTGAAGGATATGCAAATTTCACCCTGTATATTTTTATCCTGTCTTTGGCTTTTCCTTTGCAAAGTTGAGGGAAAAATCACCTTTTTAAATCCAGTGTAGTTCAGAATATTAGCACAGAAGCCAGAAGAAACTCTATATGAATTTAAATAATTTCTACTGTGAACTAAAGAACAAGTAAGATACCATTCCTGTGGAAAACATTGTTAATTCCAGGAAATCTCAAGCCCTCAAATTTTATGTTGCTTCACCCATTTGAAAGGTAACATGCATAATTTCAGGCTATGACATCTGTACCCGAAGAGGTACACATCTCACTGCAAAGGGGAACTCCACTGTGTTTTATTTCTTCTTTCCAGAGTTCTGTATTTGTGAGAATGCCTTGAGTTCAGCTGCAGCAATGTGCAGAATCAGTCCAACTTGCCACCCAAGAAGTGTCAATGTTAATAAGGAACAAAGCCTGGGAAAATACAATTGCTTCACCTTGCAGGTGTTTACAGTCCTGGTTTCACCAAGTGCTCTGTTTAACTTCGCACATTTAGATTACAATTCGCTTAAAAAGTGAAAAAAGCATTTAGACAAAACAACGCCAGGATCTCTTTTCCTCTCTCCTGCCTTCCTCAAAGAGGCCACACCAAAATTCATTTCGCTCCCCCGAGACACACTGAGCCTCCCAATTACTTTGGTGTTTGTTATGAACTCGAAGATGCTGCATGACTCAGTGCACTGCCCAGACCCACAAGAAAACAAGGCAAGAGGTCATGACAGTGACTTGGCCCAGGACCTCTTACCTTTCCCAGAGAGCCGCCGTGGCTGCGTCCCAATGCAAATGCTCCTGCTGTCTTCATCATCCTCCGGTGGCCGGCTGAGGTCATCCCAGGCACATTTGGCACTCACTCCACTCAGGTTTGAGCCATCTGTCTCAATCCCTTTGTCGACTCTCTCCTGCTTGAAAAGATCCAAAACACCAAGACTTTTTTGGGCGTGGCTTGAACCTGAGCAGGAACCCACCATGACACAGCCTTCATCAGCTCCTGCAGATCCCTCTTTGTGGACAGTTTCTACTCTGTGGCCCCTGTGCTTTGCTGTGTCAGCAAACAGTGACTGCACATGGAGCCAAATGTGGGAGCTGGTCAGAACTGAACAAACCTTTTCCACGGCAGGTTGATCTGAACTTCCACCCCTTAGCCACTGCTTCACTACATGGCCCTGGCAGGCACAAAGGAGGGAAAGAGAAAAGTGGAAACCAGTGAATGGCCTGGGGTATGCAGGGTTGCCTCTTTCAGTGTTAGCACTGATTTACACCAACTCAAAATATTTAAGACACTACATTGCACACTGCTGTATGAAGCATAGCTTGGCAGTCGATCTGGCAGTCGATCTATTATATGTCAATGACAACAAACCCCTGAATAACTAAAACTCTTTTCAACCTTACCAAGGAGTCCTACAATGTAAACAGCTCACGGAGAGACTAATCATTCACAAGGGTTCTTCATTTGCAAACTGCCCAGACAGCCCCTGCTTTCCAGTGTGCTGGAGGGCTCCATAAAGGACAAACGTGCAGGTTTGGATGTGCAAGGAGACACAGGTTTGTTCCCAATGTCAAAGCTTTTGCATAGCTTTCTCTGTTGGCAAATAAACAAACTCCCTCCCTGACAAACTGGACTTTCCAAGCACATAACTAGCATTTGGGTGTCGGAAGGTGTCACACACCAACCACAGGCAGTTGGATGCTCTCAGACACCAGGCATTTTCTCAAGGACATATGCATCTGTTGACAGCAAGATTGCCCTAAGCTACATGCCAAAACTTCCACAGGACACCACCTGATTGGACATTGGCATCAGTCTGATTTTCCACCTGTGACCCACAAGGGGGTAATGTTGAGCTGAACAAACTCGGGGCTGAGCTTCACTGAGGACAGGCTCTTACCACTGTCACCCCTCCCCTGGCTCCGAACCCACCCGGCTTGTTTCCCCCTTTTCTGAAGGGGTATCCCTTCTGGCACTGCTCAGTGGCACCAGCAAGATCTCCATCTCTCTGCATACATCTTGGTCACCTCAAAAGAGGCAATAAGCCCCAAGAAACATCGAAGATTTGAGAAGAGAGCAGAGCTGTGTTACACACAATGCTCCCTGTTACTACCCTCCAGTTGGACCTTGCTGCTGGAGATGAGACACTGTGTGAGCATCCAGTGCTTTGCAAAATCTGTTCCCTAAGAAAGTTTCCAGACTAAACCCACATATGTCCCTCGCCTTGCCCAACTGTGCATGCTGTGTCCTAGGAAGAGCATTGCCTGTTCTTGTGATCATTCAAGAGAGGATTTGAGCAGCTCAAAGATAAGCACAGGCACTCAGGGTGTGGTTGCACAGCGGTTTAAGTTGATGTAATTTGCAGTGACTGCAGTCCCACCCTCCTCCATGTGCTCCTACCCCTTTTCTTGAGCCAACTCTTTATTTTTTTTCATCTGGATCACCTCCCAAAACCCACTCTTTGGCCCAGAAGTAGATGCAGGAGCCTGTGGCTGGGGGCAGGACCAGAGCAGTCTTGACTTAGACTTAAGCATTCAACAGACTGCCTTCCTTCCGTCTCTCTCCCCGAAAGACTGTTCCTTGTCAGGATCTTCCCCCGGCGTCAGGGGAAACTGACTTCTTGAATACGTAATAGGAAAATCTGAGAAATAATAAATCTGCTGGGATTTTCTTTTGTTATATCCTAAATATGAAATTAGTTGTGTCACCCAGAAATAGAAGTTGTGGAAAAAGAAATAAAAATACATCCGTTCCTACATATGCAAACAATGCTTTAAGTGAGATTTAGCACGTGGCTCCTTCGGGAGCCCTCCGCGGTGCTCTGTGAGGACCCAGATCAGCTGGCATGGGTGGGTGTAACTTGTCAGCGCTGTTATTTTTCATCCCAGTCATAGGGGAAGCATGGGAGAGCCACCAAACTTGCCCTTGAGCAGCGAGCAGAAGAGCCCAGAGGGCCCTGAGGCTCTGGTGGGACCTGCTCCTCCATCCCTGCAGCCAGGGCCCCGCTCAGAGCCACAGCCGCGCCCTGCGGACAGAGCGCACAGCCCCGGGGAGAGGGAAAGGGACTCTCATCTGCAGCTCAGCTGGCTTGCAGAGCACTTCCTCAGGGGAAGAAGTGCTGCTCTGTTGGCATCCCTTGGAGATCAAGGGGAGCTGATGGAAACGAGCTGGCTTAAGGCAGCCTAATTTGCATGCCTGTTTTATAACGTTTGCAAGTATTGATGGTGAAGGGGGAAAAGTCCCAAATACCCTCAACCAGTTCAGATTCAGCTGTGGCAATTCACAGTTTTACCCCATCTTTAGCCAGCAAAGATTTGCTTGGACTGAGGGGCTGTTCTTCCCTTGAAAGGGCAGCCTGAGCAGGAGGTTGGAGGAGCCCAGGGCAAAGGAGGTTCAGCTCTTTTCCTTCCTCAAAGGATGTTTCTGTCCTATTTTCCTCTCAGCATGTGGGAGGGATGCTCTGAGGCTCTTATAAGTCATTGATCCCTTTTTAAACGAGCCAGAGCACTGCAGTGTGACCCGCAGAGCAGCAACCACAACTCAGGAAATTCAAATCAGCTTTATTCTCTTCTGAGATATCTGTTAAACAGAAGCAAAGCACTGAGAATCAGTGCAGAGCTGGGGACCGACAGGGGATTGTTTGACAGTGCTGCCAGGGAAATCTGAATGGCCTACAGGGAAGCCTTGGCTGAACAGAAAACAGCCAGCGTTGCCACAGTGTTAATTGCCGACATCCTGGGATGACATCTTAGTTGGGATCCATTCTCAGCAACGCCGAACAGAAAGTACAGCTGCTGCTGCCAGGCCTGGGTTTAGGCCTCAACCAATTCCCACAAGAGACAATGCAGTCTCCAAACAAGCTCTGCCTGCTTCCCAGGCAGACAACATGCTTGCTGGCTCCAGGAAAGTTGTCCATTTTCTCTGCCTGCTCCCTCCCTCCCCTCTACCTCTCTTCCACTGCTGCCTTTCTGGTCTCACACACCCTGTACCACCACCAAAAAAATAACACTTTCTTTCCCCACTAATTAGAGCAGGAGGCACATGACGTGGCTGAACCCAGCCTGGCACAGCCTTGCTCCCTGCACTCCGCAAAGGCTCTTTGCAGGACTCAGCAGCGGGTTTTGCCCTATGAATTCCCAGGGGCTGTGACAGCAGAGCAGGAAGGAGGTGTGCACACACACACCTGCACATATGGACTTCAGCAAGGGCAAGCGAGAACAGAAACAGGAATGTCTTCAATGTGAAGAAGTCCGGAAGGACCACAGACATAGCAGCTTTCAGCAGCAGGATGCACTGGTGAGGCAGAGGTACTCTTCATTTGCCTTAACTTGCCTTGGCTGACTCAGATTCCAGTAAGCTGAGCTATTTTTCATTTACAGTAAATTGAAGAAAACCCTGTTATCATTAGGAATCACCAGTGTGCAGAGAACAGAAACACCTCTAGGAGAGGAGAGGGCAAAGCTCTGAACAGCCTGAGAACTTTATGGGACTTGCAGTTGTATTAGCTCCCATATTGTGGAACATTTGTTGAACATTTTTTTGTGTGTGTGTTTCTCAGACTGGGGTTATTTTAGATGAACAAGTCCTTGAAAACAGTAAAAGTAGAATTTGGTTTTGTTCTTAAGCTTTCAAAATAAAAGATGTTGTGAGGCAACTGAGGGTAATCAGATGCAGACATGCAGACCACGAGCAAACGCAATAGCTTGTACAAAACGTGCACATATGCACGTGCCCTACCAGGCTAAGCCATAAGTTCTCTGTTAAAGGCAAATACTCAGTGATTCACTGAAACATGGCCAGCACCACACTGGATTTGCCTGGGACTCATGTACTCTAGTACCATAACTATGCCAAGGGGATGCAGAATTGTCCCCCAAATGCACAGATCAGTAGAAGTCCATAGGACAGTAACATCTCCACAGAGGTCTTATTCTGATCTTTAAACATCAGAAATTAACTTGAACTCTGAAGAAGAAGGTTCAGTATATCTTCCTGCATGGATTATTAATAACTGCATGTGATACTTTTGGTTTCCCATTATTTCTCAGACCACACTAACTATTTGGCCTCAAGTGACATCCTACAGGAATGAGCAACACCGTCACATTTGCTGTGAAAAAGTAGGACTTAGGTGGGCTTGAGTTTTCTGTATATCTCCTTATGCTTGCACATAAAAGAAAGGAGGAATTTCATGATGTACCATTTTAAAATGTTTCACTCTTCTGTTATCTTCTTCTATTTTCCTCCTTTCTAAAACATCCAGTCCAAATCTTACCAATTTGTTTCACATAGGAGATTCTGTTTTCCTGGTCTTCCTTCTCTAATATTTTCCTAGACCTGCCATCCACCTGGGGCTGGACATGTGTCCTCTTGAACCACCTCTGAGAGGGAAAAGAATTTCTAGGACTTTTACAGGATTATTGAAAGAATTGAGAAGATCAAAGCACCTTTATGGAAAATAATAGAACATATATCATTAAACCAGTTCTCTCTGGCTACTACAAAAGACACAACATTTTACAAACTAAAGACATACTTGCAGATGTGGGTCAATCTCGAATATTGTCTCCCCTCTTCTCATATCTGTTATCAACCAGGGGCCTCCAGCCCTACAAAGAAAGACAGACAGATAATGAACCAAACAAGTCCTTTAGCTCCTTAGAGTCCTTAGAACTCCCCAACAGGGTCCTCAGAGTGGAGCTGTACTGGAAGGAAGATAAAAAGTTTAAAACAAACCTAGAAGCCCCTCTAGGCTGTGTATACCTCCCATAGCATGCATTTGCCCTTTACATTTCCCAAATACTTAATAAAATTACTGAATACTTAATAAAAGCCCTCCATGACCTAGTGGTTAATCTGCTTAGTATCAGGCACCACTAAAACTTGAAAAGCAGTCAGGACTGGCACAGGTTATCATGCCCTGTGCAGGCCAACTTACTCATACAAGACTGAGCTGGGTTTTAATCTTTACAGGTAACTGAATTGGGACTGAGAAGTCCAGAGTAGCCTGGGTCTAAGACAGATAGGCAAGGCATGAGGTCAAGATTTATACCTCTATTATGTATCTAAAGGTAGAGCGGGGTCTCAGTGGGACTGCACTTTTTGCCGAGATCGTCAATCAAGTTCAGTACTTTAAAGAGCTTATTGCTCTGATAAATACCCTCACAACAGGCATTTTGCTCAGTTGGTACTTAATGGTCAAGTACTCAGATGGTTCAGGAAAATCTTTGTTTTCATTAGCAATAGAAGTTGGAAAGGTCAAGATATTTGCCGACAAAGGTGACAGAAAACAGGTTACTGTGAAGATGAACTACTAGGAGACTTTGCTTTGGGTCACAGTGCAGCCAGACTGCAGAAGTCAGCCCTAGATGGTGCTTTTTTCATCTGAAGTAAAAACTTAAGTCTTTTGGAACTGCCATAAAAAAATTCATTTTTTTTCATGAGACACTTTGTTATTGCAGTCAAAAGCCCCCTCCTCTGGCCCAGTCTGTGTTAGTCTCCTAAAGCACTTAGAGAGGGAGCAAGAAAAGTTAATGTTTTATAGTTTTTCAGATGCATCGATAGCCACTCTTTTTTCACATCACTTTGGAAGCTGTGAATTATTAACTGCAAAGGTGAGACCTGCTTCAGTTCCTCTCTGGGATGCAAGAAACATTTACTCTGACTCCACATCAATGGCTTAGTAGTTTGCAACTTTGTCTTCAAATCATGAACATTTGGGTCTCATTTTATCCTTGGAAAGGTGCTTGTACCACAGCACAAAAGCCAAAACCCTACATGAGAACAGACTGAGGAGAGGGGTGCTATATCTGTACTGACTTAGAGGAGCCAAGGGAGCTGCAAGAAGTGTTTATTGTCTTGGGGACCCAGAAACAAAGCTTGCAGCTGGACAAATACACTCTACTCTAGGGCACTGGCGTGAATTATCTGCACTTGTGCCTAAAAAGGGAAAAGTTCAAGTTTAAAAAGTCCAGCTCTTCCAAATAATCAATCAATCAATTCAAGGCTATTGTGACACTAGAGAGTGTACTTTTGTGCCCAAAAACACATATACAGAAGTATTTTGTTTAAAAAAATGTCTTTTGAGCTACAATCACACGGCAGTAAATTCCACTACATTTAAAAATATTTAAACAAAACACCTGCAAGCCAAAAATGCTTAGCTGCAACCTGACAGCAAATAAAGCATCAACATATCATTTACCATTTAAAACCCATCTCTTCCTTAACCCAACAGCATCTTTGTTATTTCTCCCACGGCGAAACAATGAACTTCACTTGCATGAATGCTCCTCCTGTTGCAAACTGGCCCACCAAGAGTGGGACCAGCTTGAGAGTGACTTTCTCACTTTCAGACAGTACCCAAGCTTTGTAAGCCAGATCCTCTCCTTCCTTTCTTTTGAACTACACAGAAAGCTCACCAGTAACAGTTATCCCAGCTCTCTCAGGAAGAACCAATGAGAAAGCCCTGCAGGCATAAGAGGGAGGAAATTAAGCTTTCAAGACCTCATTCTGTTTCACCCTGAACATGTGGACTTCCACATGCATTAATTTGCCATCTAAGTGTCTGTGCGTGAGAACAGATTTGCAATGAATTCCCATCTCTTGCTACAGCACAGATTAAATAAGTTTCATCAACAAGTTAAAGATTGTTAATAAAAATAAAACAACTGAATTGTTCTCTATAGAAATGCTCCTCTATATGGGCTACATGACCACTTACACTGGGACAGTCCGAAGCAGTTCCAAGATCCCTTGACCGTTCCACTGCTGAGCTGCATGCAGTTCCTCCGTGCAGACCCCAACAATCTGGAATAAATACAAACAGAGATACTAAACTGGATGGGAACCGTGCAAGAACTGTAGAGAAAATATACCACATGGTACTGGATCAAATAGTACAAACACAGAGAAGCACCATTTCTTTAATTTAACTAGACGACCTAGGACAAACGGAGCCTGAGACAACAGTGGGATTCTGCAATTCCTTGTGCTCTCTCTACACTTACCACATGAAGCACCCCAGTCACGTAACATTTAACTTTTCACAGTGTATGTGAACTTAACTATGAGGAGGGTCTGGTGACAAATCAGGGTTTATACACCAGCCTGTTCTGACTTTTCAGTCTAGTCCACACAAGTACAGGGCTGAGCAAGACAGGTTAGGGTCTGAGCACATGCAAGCACTGCTCTGTCAGCCAGCTGCTAGGAGCAAATGCATGAACAGTTGCAACCAGGCAAGGGACTTGCTGCCATACGGGATTGCTCTGGTGCTCATAAAATCCTTGACCAACTCAGTTTGCTGACTGGTTACATCTTACCCAGCACCATAAAGAAAAGCTGCTTACACACCACATAATCCACTTGTCACTGCAGGCAACTGCAGACTTCTGCCTTCCTGTGTAAGGCAGGATGTGTTTCTTTTCAGGATAGGAGCTGCCACACTGAGCCATACCAGATGTCTCCCTCACAGCAGCTGAGACCAGCCGCTTCAAATGAAGGGGTGAAACACCCTTCAGCTGATAGGGGAAGGCAATTTCTTCCTGCTGTATCAACCTCTGGCTTGTGCCTTTGAGCACAATGATTCACTCGGAGATGAAAAATTATTTTAGCCACGGCCTTCTATTTTCTTCCTCAATATTCTAAGCCTTTTCCAACAACATTGAATTTTTGGTCAAAATCTGTTCAACTGATGTTTTATCAGAAAATAGAAAAACTAACAACTGGAGAGCAGAAAGCAGAAGTGCACAACATGCGTCTGCTGCAAGCACGTATCTGCACTGATAGAGATCTGTGTGGAAAACCATCAACGTCAGCACGTACCCAGCTCTGCACACCCTGCCTCCCCTGCCCCTTGCAGAGCTCACTTTCTCAGGATCCAGCCTTTGGAGATGCATTTCATCCCCACCCATCTCCCAGGCTTTCTCCATCAACAGCCTGAATCACCCTTGCTTCAGGACACCCCTCCCTGGGCCTTCACTCAATAATTACACACAAACAACACGATTCTAAACGGGAAATTATTTTGTGTTCATTCTTTGCTTTTTGCAATCATTTATCCTCATGAGTCAAAATAAATCCATAACGACAAGCATCAAACAAAGGGGAAAACCAGGTCAACTGTATGTGTTGTGGAAGATTAGAGTCCGAGGGCTTCAGGATGCAGCAAGTTGAATGTCCTTTGATCCAGGACAGCTGGGCACTAAAGAAGAGATAAGGACTAATACAGCACTAACTGGAGAGCCAGCCAGTCATTGCCCTGCTTACCTTGGCACTCTGCCTCTCCTTCCAGGTCCCACAACTCACCTTTCATTAATTAATCCCACACCCATCTCTTTCTTGTTGATAAAACACAGACTTTTGGGCACCTCAGAAAACTCAGGAAATTCTCTGCCCTTGCACAGCAGTTGCCTTGTGGTAACAGAGCTTCGCCTGACATATTGCAAGTACAACCAAAGACAAATGGGAGCAACTTGAAGCTCAAATTGTAAAATACAGACACTTGCATTTTCCCACAGGATGGAAGCTTTTCCACCAAGCAGGGAGAAATCAGCAGTTGGCATAAAGTCTTCCACTAAGGTTATTAACTCCATATGCAATTTAAAAATATCCAAAGCAGTCCCTATCTAAGAGAGATCGCTGAGAAGAAGGACTTTGGGAAAGCAAGCAAACCTGTTTGGCCACAGAAACTCCCCATACTGAACAGCAGGGTTAACTCATGAGGGATTTTTTTAAATGTTTTGTTTGTAAAGCAAACCTGAACATTTTTTAAACAGTAGATCAATGCAGAAAAACTCAGCCTCTAAAGAATCTTTGTGTGAATGCTGCCATTAAGTACTGCTAAAGCAGCTCCAAGCTCTTCCTTTCCTGGAACTCAAACCAATGGATCAGTTACTGATACTACCATATAATTAATTTGAATTTATCTTTACATTAGTTTTTAAAAGTGTTTCTCTTAACATTTTTCCCTATGCTAACGTTGGAAATTTCAGAGCAGTAATGTAATATTCATTTCCAGGTGGGGTGTAAATCTTCTCCCTATCTCAAGACCTCTGTCTTGAGAAGTGCATGTGCCATTGCTCAGTCCTGGTAAAATGCTTACAGAGTATCTCCAGAGTAACAGCTCAAAGATGAGATCCACAGCAATCAAATAAGGAAGAAAGCTGGAAGACAGGATAATAAACATCTAACTTATCACAGCTCAATGTAATGTTAGCTGCATTCCATGCCCAGGAGGTGGCAGTCAGAGGCAGAGTCATACCTGTAGGAAAGTAACGACGCCAAAAGGAGTTTGCACCGGCTGCATCTGAGGGTCTTCTGTCAGTAACATATGCTGGATTCTAGACTCACTGTTGTCCAAAGGGTTATGCCATGATACATGGTCTCCACTGCAGAAGGTGTTTTCTGCAAGGAAGAGGAACAAGAAATATTTAGTCTGTGAAGTCTGTTAGAATATTCCTTCTGCTGGCATCTGCTCCCAGACACTGCTGTTCCACAACACTGCCCAGGCTGGGCCCAGGACAGTCACTGGTGGCTGTTCACAGGGACTGCCTCCAGCCAGCTCACTGAGTCTCTTGAGTCACCTGGAGCAGCAATGGAGTCCCACTGGGCCATCTGAATTCAAGCACTGTGAGTTGACCACCCCTGAGTCCTCTGGCAAAAAATGGTGTCCTACCTTGATATTAAGCCCAACACAGCAATACTAAAAAATGAAATTAACCTGTCTCTCAATTACTATTAGTCTCCTTCAGTGAGAGGACACAGAGAGTCAGCAGGCCATACTGGGTGCCCACAGGACAGAGATTCATACTTTATTTGCAGCTCTAATTTGCCACTGAGAAAATATCCTGAAATGTGAATTAACACAAATACTACTCTATCTAATAAAAATCCACATTCTGCTGCCCAACTTGTGATGGTCTAAGTCAAAATCACTTTATCTCCTAATTGTCTTGTGGCTTTGGTGCAGAAGAATTAATATACTCCTTCTTTCCCAAACAGTGAGAAAAACAGGGGACTATAAATTTCACTTCATTTCTGCATCAAAATAAAGACCCAGAAATTATCCTTCCTTATTCGTGACTGTAAGCATTCCTTTCTTTTGCTCCTCTCCTACTCAGAAAGACAAAACCCGAGATAATCCCATGTTCCACAGCTAGTGCATGCCAGAAGGCACACCAGAAGCCATCTGTGTAATGCTGCCTCATCACAGGAAAGGTTAATGCTTGCTTTCTGAGTGAACTAGAAGTAAAACAACCAGCCATGACCATGTTCACCCCAATTAAAGCACGCTCCATTTGCACACAGTTTCCAGAGCATGTGTGCAGTAATGCTGCCTTGTTCTTGGGTCTTGTGCTTGGCCCGCTCCAAGTAGAGCTTTTATAGCACATACAAATAAACAGCCTGGAATCCATATTCTGCTTCTGTAGCGCTCCAGGGATGAACAGAGTACTGCCTATTTGCCTCCAAAGTCAGCGGCAGGCACAGTGCCCCTCTCCCTCTTCCCGAAGTCATCAATGAAGGCAGTCCAGGCTGCTGTCCTCACTGTGGTGTCTCCCAAGGCCACACTTATAGGACAGTGGGTAAGGAGGCCTTGCCCACCAGAGGAGGACTAGGACTTCCACTGCAGACTGGAAAATGTTAGCGGTTACTTGACTTGCTGTCTGTCAAGACTGGAGCATCTTACATGCTACTAACTAGGATCCAATTCAAAGAAATGCTCTCTGCCTTGCAGCTACGAGCAGATGTGGTCCTGGATCTTCACCTAACCTTCCCACACCACATGCCAATAGGACATCTCTTAAATATCAGCATTTGCCAGTAATTGCAGCTTTATTCCCAGTCACATTAAACAACACACACTGAGGAACTCGGTGCTCACTCATTGTGCATCAGCACTGCCACGACTGCGTGCACACACTCATGCAAGGGCAGCAAGGGCAGGATGCTTTGAAAGAGCCCTCAGCAGCAGACAGCCAAACTAATGAGAGTTCTCTCAGAGTTGCTGTGGTTAAAAATGCTCACAGTTGTCTTCCTGACGAGCCAACTTGTGCTCGCCCAATCCTGGGTGTAATGCAGCGCGTCCTCGGCAAATCGGAGTGTCTCCACTGGGTGTCCCCATTGGTGTGGGTTTGAACATTTATTATATATGTATTTTCAGATGAATTTCTTGGACAGCTCATTTGATTAAGAATTAAAATAAACTCTAAATACCATAAGGAACTTGGCCTGAAAAACGAGGCATGTAACAGAAGTGTTGTGATAAGTAAGGGAATGTTTTCCTTAGTTGAAATTAGGAAAGAAAGAAAACATAGCGAATGGAAGCTCCTTGAAAGAAAGAGTTTATCGATATGTACACTAAATTACACGCTCTCAGGTCTGTGACTGAAAGGACTGGTTCAGATATTACTTTACTTTTAGAGTTGAGGAAATATAAACAGACAAATGAAAACATGATTTATTTTTTTTAGTATCAAAATCAGATTAAAGAAACAGTACTTAGAATGTTGGATCTTGCAATATTTTCCAAGTTATGTGGAAATGTGACTGATTAATTTTTTTTTAAATGATAAAAGCCTCTCAGTCACAGTTTTCAGGAATGAAACAAAGCCACAAAGAGCTTATTCTTGGGCCCTGTCTTTATACCACAACATTTTGCCCATCAAATGCTCACACAATTCTATGCTGATCGATCGCTGTGTTTCACTGTTGGTGTTGCTTCTCCTGGGAAAGCCCAGCCCGTTTAAAGCAGGTTTTCAAATGCAAATGTCTCTGCTGGAAACCCACCTGTTTATGCCCATGGGAACGCTGAACACTTACAAAATCTCCCTCTCCTTTGCATGCACACGAACACCACAAAATTCACACTGACTACTCAATTAAATCACACACACAAAAAATTCCGCAAATAACATGAAGCCAAATTGAAACCTGTGAGAGTGCAAGAAATTTATAATTACAGCCTGGAATTCATCCTTCCACTTGCGGCATTGTCACCCACGTGGAATGTAAGATCAGCTCTTATACAGAGACCGCTGCAGCACTGAGAACAGCCTGAATTGCAGGACTTGTAGGCACAGAAACTAAGAAGTTACAGAAGCAAGGGACTAGATAACCACTTTCTATTGCCTCATGCTGGTAACAGGGACAAGCATCCTCCCATCCCACCTTTCACATTCATGTTTTCAAAACAGAACAATAAAAATATTTTTAAGTACTTAAGTTTTAAACTATGTTTTAGCTAGAAAATCTTGATGTTTTGATAGATGATTCCTCCAGTGTAAATTTATAACTAAATCTGCGTCTTTCACAAATGTTGAATTAGAACTTAAAACATCCAGATAAATCCTCAAAGTCATCACAGCACAGGTGGATGTGGAAAAGTCTCCTGTGGGTTTTGCACCTTTCTATCACTTGCAGTGCTGTCAATAGCACACTGTACAACCTGCCTTTCATCCACAACATGTACCATGTGCTAGTATTTGGGACATGGACACAGGTGTTTTCATAACACCAAGAGGTGGGTAGGCACAGAATACGTGCACTCATCTCAGGTACGTGAGGAGCACAAACACCTTGCAAGGAGCACCACACTTCACTCAGATATGGCTAAAGACAGCTCCTTTTGTTCCCAAAAATGCATCCCCACATCTTCCATACCATGCAGACTGACTGGAGAAACAGCCTGCCATCTCCAAACTGATTTCCAAGATCTGCTTGGCACTGCTATGAACCCAGCACCTGCAGCACAGTTTCTTACTCAAGCACAACAGATGTTAAGAAAGTCCTTTTGCACTGTATTTATTAATGAGACAAAATGCATTTGCATCCAGCATCCAGGAAAAGCTGAGATGGCCTTCAGTGTTTGCTATGAAGAATGATGGGCTTCTACTGGAAAAGCACCTTCTCTACTGTTCCAAAAAGGAAACGGTTTGGGAGTAGCAAATGTTCAAACTGGTCTCATTTGCTGCTGCAGACTTCTGCTTCTTTGAACTTCTGTGTTATCAGACTCAAAGCAAAGCCAAAAAGAGACGTGACATGTCCAAGGAAATAACTGTATATAATAGAAAGAGTTTGATGCATTCTTGCAATAAATAGCAAGCTTCAAATCAGTTGTTGAGTTCCCACACTCAAGACTAAGGTTGGAGAAGACTTCTATGAGCTGGAGAACTAGGGACACTCTTCCCTGCAGATGGACCTGTCATTGTCTAAGGAGGAAGGAGCTTTGACTAAAGCTTTTACTGCATCTGTGACATGCACAAGAGGATCCTATCTAGGTTCACTTGTGTCTAAGGTCCAGTGTGACACATCTCCACTCTTCTCCAGTGTAGGGCCAACAGAGTTTTTACTCATCTGCTCATTTTCGCAATCCTTTAAACATCAAGTCTCTCCAAGAGCTCTACCACTCTGTTACGTCTGACACTGGCCAGCAGGTTCAAACCCCATTAGGGTGGCACAGTCAATCTTGGAGGTATGAGAACACCATGACCGCATAAGCCTCATCTTAGATGAACACAGCAAAAACAACAGTCATCAGAAAAAGTACCAGGACACGACCAGAGAATTGTTAAATCCGTAGGACAGGTGGCAAGGCACAGAAATGATCTAGCTATCAACAGGAGAAATTAAATAGCAGGGAACTGAAAGAAAATATGTTAAAAATTTAAATCCAAATTATTTTAGTGTATGGGTAAATCGGCAAATCCTCAGGAGCAAACTAAGGCTCTGATTTACTGCATACAAGCTGACTGCTGCTGAATACTTCTGTCTCATGGTAAACCTGAGGTGGTTACATGTTCCCTCCATGGAAGGAAGAGCTAAGCTACCTTAGCTGCCCCAGGATAAATTCATTCCCTTCAGCAGTTACCATGGGAGCATGGGATGTGTTATAAATACACAGGCTTGCTCACAGTATCCTCTGGGACACTCTCACCCTTCCTGCTTGGAAGGGGCACTAACTAGTCTTAAACCTAATGGAGCAAGGTGACCCATCCTCACAGTTTTGAAACTGGTTCTTTTTCCACAAGTTTGTGTTTTAACAAAAACCACTGATTTTTCTTTCTTTTTGATGAGGAATACTGATTCCATGAAATCCAACTGCTTCATAGGGAAATTTGATTTCATAAGAACTCAACAAGAAATTCAGTAAAATATTTCATTTAAAACTTACTATTTTATTTCATAATTTATAACAGCAAATCTGAAGCCTCTCTCTAGCTCTACAAAAATGACAAGTCTCTAAATTTGCCATAGACCAGCTTTTGTACTATTCTATTATGCTAAAGCAGCATCTATAAGACAGCTATACCAGACCACTCTGTTCAGCTACCCATATTTTGAAGTCTTTAAAATGTCATTATTAATTTTCTTTTACAGCCCACATAAAGCAGGTGAGGTTCCTTCATGCAGCAACAGTCATAATTCAGCTGCACAAACCCTCCTAACTTTACTACCCAACCGCTTTATAATGAGAACTGGGGAAATAATTCAGAAGGAACCATTGCACTATAGACTAGTAAATTTTCTTTGTCTAACTTTGCCTGTGTATTTTCTCAGAGTGTGTTCCCCCTCCCTCCTTTAATTTGACTAAATATAGCTGATGCCTAAAGAAATAAAACCAAGTCCTATTCTTGGCCTCAAGACATTTTATAAACAGTGTGAGGTATGCAATCTATGCTCAAGAGGTGTTACTTAGCCCTAGAGACAAACACTGACTACTTCTCACTGTATTTTCAATTTCTTTTTTAAACCTGCCAGTTGGGCATACGTGGCATCCTGTTAGGAGTCCTTACTCCCTTAACTGCCACAGGGAGCAAGTTGAAAAGGATGGCAAACAGAGAGGAGCACTGGGAGCTAACAGAGCTGCATCCAAAAGGTGTTCCTAGGCTGAAAGTGGGTCAGGGAAGATCTCCAGTGAGCTGGCTACCCTACCCTGCAGGCAGAGCAAATGGCAAACGGGCATCTGGGAGTCAAGTATCTTCTCCTGCACTGGAAACTTAAGAAGAGAAACAAAGAGCTGATGCTGTTCTGCCAGCACAGTGACAAAAGGGCCTTTCTCCTGTCCATGCATGGCCTGGCATAAGGTCCCCAGACTGGCTCTGGGGCAGTTTGGACCACATCACCGTGGTTCATTTAAAGGCTAGAAACTTGCCCCTTCTGACACGGTCACACCATGTAATTCTTTAGATAAATATTCAAATTAGGAGCATAGATATGTAGCCTGACTGTTCCTCTGTATCTCTTCTAAGACACCTCCTCCTTCCAAATGCCACCTAAAATTGGCAAGAGAGGGGTTAAACTGCCCCGACTAATCAGCCAGATTAAACCAATTGGACATTGTGTTACAGGTTAGGAGGTGATACTGCACAGAGCGGGAGAAGCCCTAAGTACATTAACTACTAAGTGTCCTTGGTTTTAAGAAAATAGCTGTTCTACTGCACTCATACCCTCCAAAAGCAAGTTTCTGTGTTCCTCCTATTTTTAGGGAAAGCCAGGCCATTATTACAAGGTCACCCGTAACATTCAGGGATATGTGCAAGATTACACTGAAAGAAACGATCCTGTTTGTCCCCCTGAGACAGCAGGGCTACCTGGATCACCTCCTTGATGTTGCTTAGTGGTGCTAGCACAACACTGCGCAATTCTCTGCTACCTTGGTCTAAAAACTAAAACCCCAATAAATCTACACGTGGCACTGGGGGTGCTGGCACAGAAACAAGATGACCACATCCCTCACATGAGCCAGACCTACATTATCTGCATCACTCAGCAGCCTGAAAACTCGCTGCTGTAAGGGATACAAACATGCATTTTGTATTCGACTGAGAGATCTCAGCTGAACTGCAGGCAGCGAGTCACAGATGTCAGCCTGCATAACTCAGAGAAATTCCGTATTTGAGGGCAAAGGAGGATTTTAACTCCATGACTTATGGGTGCAGGAATGTTAAAAAGGCCCCCAGTGACTTCCTGACCAGCATGACAGTGATGCAGCCAGACGTTTAAATTGAACGCAGCTTATCCAATACTTACAGAAACAATGTAATTTATTGCATTGCCATTACCCCATGCACGGTCTGGGTAATTTATTATATAAATGTATTTTCTCCAACACATTTTTAATCTTCAGTCTGGCTTTGTTAAAATAAGTAATCTGGCAACCTGTCACAAGTAAGATTTGATGCTGTTTTTCAGTACCATTTTGCAGACTGAACAGCTAGAATTAATTGTGAGAAACTAGGGGCAAACACAAGAGCCGATGCTGAAATGTATTAACAATATTTTTCACCAGAGCTACTTAATGTATTTCTGACTAGCTCAATAATGGACATAAACACGCATGCAAAGATGTTAGCTATAATAAATAGATACAAAAGCTAAAGATGAAAGTTGTGTCCAAAAATCTCAAAGTAATACTGTTATTGCAACTCATTAAACAGATGCAAATTTTTAAAAAACAGAATATAAAAGGAAAAGACGTTAAATTAAGATAATTAATGCTAAATTCAGTCTGTCTGCTTAGTTTCCTAACCTAATAATTGGGATATAATCTGTGGGGCCCACTGGCAGTTAGTTTAGAATTTTGTTTTCAAGTCAAGATGAAGGTGTTTTAAGAATATACAAGGCATTAGCAGAATCCAAGCCATGATGCATTTGCATTACATTTAAAAAACGCTTTTTCTCCCTGTTTTTCTTTTTCAGTTCAGTTTTGCTGCCCCATATCTCCTGCCTGGGAAACAGGACCTGCCCCAACCCTGGCACTCCAAAGAGGTGCAAATTCAAACACTGCTGCTGCCTGATGCAGACATGCAGCATAGACAAGATGCCTTAGGAAGAATTAAATCCCCGGAGTACAATTAAACAATAGCTCCACTGCAGGGATTCAAATTGGGCTTTTAGAAACAAGGGGCCTAGGCAAAAGGTTCTTTTAAAAAAAATAGCGGGGTAAAAACCAGATTATCAGTACTGTAAGGACTGCTTGACCTCTGAGATTTGAAGACAGATTCAGAATGCAGAGAAGTGTAATGCAATTTCTTTTTTTTAAATTGCTTAGCAGGTGGAAAATATAAAATTGGTTACTGCACAGCTCTAGAGTGTTAAATCTGGAAAATTATCAGGCCTACTAAAAAGCCCCATCAATTATGCAAACACATAAAAACTTATTTGATCACTTAATTCTCCTGGACTGAAAACCCAATGAGCCTTCCACACCTACCTAGCATGACAAGGTGATTCCTCACTTCCGTGTGTCCTGCTCAGAGCCATCACCTTACTACGGGCAGTGGGATGGTGGAAAATGTGTCTCATTGTACTGCAGCTTCCACTAATGGAGTTGCAAATAATACTTGTCTTATCACAAAGTAGATTCCAGGCACCCAGATGCCTCATATGACATTGCAGAGTGCAATATTTTAGCAAAAAATACCAAACCCAAACCCCCAAACTTCCGTACAATAAGCAAATTGGTTCTCAGCCTCCTCTAAGTCTTCTGTTTTTCAAGACATTTCTTTCCATCCCTTACACATCTGCATATCTGGCTTGCTCCTTCTCCCTGCCCATTGCTATGTGTGTACATAATTTCCATGACTGAAGACTCTGGGAATTTCTCACACAGCCTCCCAGAGAGTGACTCCCATGCCCAGGGCATGCTCCCACCCTCTGTGAGCAGTGGGCCCCCTGTCCTCTCCCTGACTCTGTACAGCCTGCTCCTCAGCCACTTCCTCCCACACTTCCACTTCTCCTCCCCACAGCTTCATTCAGCTCCTCCACTCTGTTGCTCACAGCCTTCTCCAGCCCTTGCAGTCAGCAGAGGCAGGAGCTGGCATCCCCCTCAGTATAAGCACTGCCCAGGGCAGGATGCAACTCCCACCTCGCTTTTGCAACAACAGAGTTCTCACCTGTCGAACAGATTTATGTGCATGGCTCCCTCCCACAGGGAGGGAAAGCTGGAGGAAGGCATGAAAGGCAGCATGAAAGGACTTATCTAGTGTTGCTGAGTATGGCAGAGAAAGAAGAACACAGATGTGAGTTGCTACTTCTAAGCCCCACTTAAGTTTCCTTCACCTCCTCCAGTCTTCTCCTTACCTTCTCCACCCCCCAACCCCACAACCTTAAGGGAGCAGGAGTGATGCACTTGCCAAATTCTGACCTCCAGGCCAAGAGAAAGAACCTTCCACTTCTGTCCAGCTGTGCTGCCACCAGCTTTCTGCATCCTTCACCTGAACAAGATGTGTTTTGCAGTTCCCCTTCAAAGGATGGTAATTATGTCTTCAATAGTTTCAGAAAGTGAATAGCCTGAGGATGGGGTGGAGGCCCAGGAGTGAGAAAGGATATTATACAGCAGGATCTCCTGTCAGATAAGGCCCAGCTCAAAACAGGTATTTAATGACACTTTATTTACAGATCATGTGGTCCCACGAGGTCAATCTGAAGAAATACTTGCCTGTCATTTAAAAACCCTATCCTGAGTTCTGAAACATGAAAGCCTGAACCTTTTATAGTTACCTGAATGTTTCCCAGCCAGGTGCAACTAGAACAAAGACTTGTACCCACTGCATTTAGCAACCTTTATGTGTCCTCAGTGAGGGAAGAGAACTGCAACAGGTTTTCAACTTTTTTTCCTTATCGTTGGACCTCCTACATGCTTACTCAGATGGAGGGCTCTTACAAGGGAGGATGCTTAGATGGACACAGAAGCACCATAATCCCACATAGTCACTTGTGATTTTCCCCTAGATATGTATCTATAAGACATTCCTGCTAAAGAGTTTTCAAGGAGCTTGAAAGGGAAGCAAAGGCAATATTCACCTCTGAAGAACCCAAAGAACATGCAAGCAGCTTCTTTTAATAGCCTTCCTAGCACAGACATCTGACTGAGAGACAGCTACACTGCACTAGGGTATCCCTTTTAGCAAAAATTACTCAAGAAAGGGCAAGAAAAGGGAAATGGACTGTGAGAAAACATCCACAAAGTTATCACATCATAACCCCTTCAGAAAAGAGTTCTGATTACCCAGGCATTAGTTCTGAGGCTTGTAATGGACAAAAGGGCAGAGGTCTTTGAGAGAGCACTGTGGCATTTTTCTCAGTGGTTGATTATTTTCCCTTAAATTTTCAGGAATTTAAAGCTTGCACAGGCCAAACTTTTGTTTAATTTTGGCAAAGCAGGAGGCTGAAGGGCAGGAAACAGAGGAACTTTGCATTCACATATATTTGCGTAAAACAGTTACGCATTGAGCTCTACCTACCCATTACAGTAGTGTAAGAGAAACACACTTAATCCAAGAGTGGTATTTATGTTTCAAATGCAAAATAACCAGCCTGTTTACAGTGCACCTTTTGAAATGCCATCCCAAGCTTTCTGAGAAGACTCAGAACTTAAGCCCCTAATTTTAAACCAAAAAGCAAGAGTCCACTTTTCTCAGGCTCTGGGCTGCCTGCAGCCTCTGAAGATAGTCTCCCAGTTTCTCTTCCCCACCAAGAACAAAATGCTTCTCCTGCTGTGCCCATTTGCTGCCTCCTGGCTGAGCAGGCTGCTGCAGAGGATCTTTGCATCTGAGGCTCTCAGAAGACAGTCTGTAATGAGCTCCGCACACTGCCACTCTCACAGGCAGAGTGGGTTAGTCAGAAAGCACAGTTTGAGCACCACTTGCTGCACAGATCTTCAGTAGAATGTGTAAGAAGGTGGATATGTAACAGTGAACCCAACTTCCAGCTCAGTCCACTCTCCTTTGCAGTTTCATCTAACATGGGCTTGGCAGCTGTCAAGGGAAAACACAGTGCTTTTCAGAAGGCTACTCAGTACATGTAACCTTCAGACTCTCCTCTGTGCATCCCAAACAATTGCACACAGGCAGTGAGAGAGGATGCTCCTGTGACTGCAGAACAATCCCTCTGTGTTGTGGCTTTCAGCTCCTCCATAGGAGGAGGCAACACTGTTCTCTGCAGAAGCTTTTAACTACTAAAGCGGCTGCTTCCGTTTCCCAGGAAAGGCAGGGTGGGACAAAGACCTCATATATAAGAGACCAAAGGACCTCACACCAGCAGGAGGGGGAGTTTTCTGCCTTCCCCACGCTGTTTCCTTTGTCCTGAATTCCTCCTTCAGCACAGGGGACAGAGCTTTTGTCCGAGACTGGGCTGACCATGTGTAGCTTCTTCCCTGCCTCCTTATGCCAGGATTAAGAGATGCTCTTCATAACAGGGCTTGTTGGTCTCCATCATGTGGATTCCTCCTCACCCTCCTGCAGCAGGGAGGCTTTAGGCAGGATGGAGAAAAGGCTTCTTCCTGCAGAGCTCAGCTCCCCTCCACTTTGGGCAGAAAGCATCAGCAAGATCAGTCCCAATCTTGAACTGCAGCCACTCAGGATGAACAGCTGCTAAGGGTCGGCACCCAGGGGTCCCTGAGCCACTTTGGTTGCTGCAGCCCCGCACAGAGAAGCCTCACACAGCTTCCTCTGTGCCAGCTTCTTTCCTTCCTCTCGCAGTAGCAGCCCAGGTGCAATGTGAAAGCTAAACCAATTTGTGCACTTGTAAGTGTAACCATGTATCAGAGTTAAAAGTCTTCCTGCTCTGTCTATCCCTGACATTTAGGAGCAGAGTCAGGCACATAGACTGATGCAAAGCACAGAGAGACAAGACAGATTTTCGACTCTCCCACCCCCCCTTTTTTTTTTTTTTTAAATAAACCAGCTGAATGAACTGTACTGAACAGCTGAAAAACAACCAGCCAAGTTCAGTTCCCAGGCAGGAACAGGACATGAGTTGACAGAATTAAAAGGGACAGCATCAGTTGAAATCCAGCCAACTCAAACTGGGCCTAAACCTACTTTATCTAAATTGCAGTAGCAGCTACAAACAAGCCTTCTCTTTCAGGCTGCACTGAGATCCCTCACTTACTGCCTAGAAATACTATGCAATCAGTAAAGCAGTCTGGGGAAGACAGCTTTCCTTCTATTTCAACAAAGTCTTTTATAAGGAACAAAGACTTTCTGTGCCTCTGCTCCTGGCACAAGGTCTCTGCGTGCCTTAGTGTCAACCTATCCTTTGGTGCCGGAGAAGGTCAGAGACCTGTTCCCAGCCAAGAGCTAGAAACTGGAGAGACAACAGTGGCTTCCACGGCAAGGCACAGGAAGTAACCTGCCTGACCCATGAGTCCCGTAGGAGAGGAAAAAAGCCCAAACTTCAGGAGATTAGGGAGGTAGAGAAGAAAAGGTTTTAATTTATGTTATACAGCCAGCTCACTGACACTGTAACACATAGACTTTTCATCCTCCAAGTCAAATCAGAGTACAGGTGTCCTTGGAAACTCCTGGGTTTCCAGTTGTGCTTTCCTGGTGCTGCACTTCTGACTGGGAGCCCTGTCCAGGTTCACACCACCAATGCTAACAAAGCAAATGGCATGTGTTCCTGAGAAAGGCTCCTGCACTTTTTAAACCTGGACAGAGGGCTGTAGGGCCTTCTTTATCACTGCAGAAATAGAAATTTTGTGGAGAAGAGATTTGCCAGTGTGGCACAAAGGCCCAGCAAGTCCTAAATTAAGGCCACAGAGATGCTACTCACCAAAAGCAGCAAAAGCTAAATAACTACTAGCTTGTGCCATCAGTGGCTGACAAAGGGACAGTGCTAGAAGGCACAGGGCAGAACTGAGCTTGGCACTGGGGTGCCTTCAGTATTGCCAAGGGGCAGCAGCCTGCCCATTCTGAACAGGAAGAGAAGTCAACATAACCAGCAAAATCTAAGGCCATGCAACTCCATTTATGCTGCCAGGAAGAACAGGGGCACACCACCCACATGGTGGCATAACTGCACTCAGCAGCATTCACAGCTGTGTTCCTGCTCTATGCCCTCAGCTGGTTTACCACCCACACCTGAAACCACTCTGACCAAAAGAGGACTCAGAGAGGAAGGACAGGCCACCACGTGTGTGCTAGTTCACAGCCTGGGAAGTCTCAGCCACGGCCAGGGCCACTGCAATGTTCCTCTCCTCTGACGGATGGGTGCCTCAGCACCTACCAGGAAAACAGAGGTGGGTGTTTCCCTGCCTCACAAGTGAGGATAAAAGCATCGAACTATGAAGATCCCACAAATTAGTCATACAAACTGACAAATAATATTAAACTTCGCCAGTCTGCAGAGAGGAGCTGCATTAATTTAATCTAGGGAACCCAGAAGCACCTCTGCATGCTGACCCAGGCACCAGTCTCAGTGTCACCAGTGCGAAGATCTGTCCTCTCCATCTTTTCCAACTGAAAGTCTCCCTCCGCTGAAGAGCCCGGATGTTGCAAACAGTCAATACGGCTGCACCTGGTCCTTACAGACCCCTACTAGTTGCTGGCAGGACCACCTTAACATTAAAAGCAGGTGCTGCAAATTTAAAATGTTCTTGAGAGGGGGAAAAGAAGAGCTATAATAATGGGTTCCAATGAGTTCTGCTGGACCATACCCATAGCAGTCACAGAAAAAAAACCAACATGGATTAGAGAAAGAAGTTTGATACCAAAGACTAAACAATGAGAAGGTTTCTTAAGACTTGCTATGTCAGGAAAGCAGGTAGGACAGAAGCAGCCCCATTCTTCAACAGCACTCAAAGAGAAACACAAATAAAGCCACACCACAACACTAATGTCTCTCCTCTGAGAGCTCAGGTACACAGTCAAGTCAGAATGGGTTAAAACTGCACATACAGGTTGAGGTGGGTGTGAGACTGTTGGCTCTTGTGCTGCAGGAAGGGTTTCCTGCATCTGGCACTGCTCCTGTGCCAGCTGATGGGTGCACTCACACAGGGAGAGCAGAGCTGCCACAGCAGGGTGAGCCTCATCTGGCGGGACATGTAACAGGCATCCAGCATCCAGCACAGGGCAGGGCAGGGCACGGCAGGGCAAGCACATAGTGCCAGCAGGCAAGTTTCAACCCTTGAGCATCCTGAGCAGTAGCAGCAACAAGACGGTAAGAGTGAATCTGGTCCCAGCTTCAGTGTTTTCCCTGCACAACCCTGGGATGGTATTTCAGGAGAAAATGCATTTATGTGCTTGCAGAATGACTGCTCTTAGAGTCATCCTTTCCACAGATAAAAACATTTTTCATGAGGTCTCCTCAGTGTTGTCTGATTGATAGCTTTGCAGACAGATGCTTCTCTCTGGATTACTTGAAGTGCTGTGAAAGATTTATTTGTGATCTACAGTGGGGAGTAAAAAGGGCCAGGTCCATCTGCAACAAGCACTTTGCTGCAATGCTTTTCAAGACAATTTACAAGAGTGACATTTGGCGATTCCCCCCTGACAAATTCAGAGCTGGAAGCCAGCAACAGGTTTGAGACCAAATCACGAGCTTGATAGCTGCCTGTCGTGCCCAGCACATCAGCCAACCACTCTGCACACTAGCAACCGGTTTGTTTTATCAGCCAGCACATCATTTGGTACCAGTCGCAGCACGTACATCCCAGCTGGAAGCAAGGGGCTGTGACAACGCTGGCTTAGGAGACGAGGGGAGGGATGGGACGTACTGGGGAGGCAGGCTCACAGGCAGCAGCATGGGGAGAAGGGGATTTACTGCAGCAGTGCAGGACACAGAGGGGCTCGTGCACAAAGACGCAAGGGACCAGGCTTGATCCAGGCTGCTGCTCACAGAACAGCTTGTTTTATGGGAAACATCTAAGAGGAATTAGGCTAAAACCCAACCAATTTCTCATGGACCACTGAATAACTATCAGATGATGAGAGCTTTTGGCCATGACAAACTTGGGTTAAATTGGAACCAGTGACTTAATGTTTCCATACCCCTTTGCAGAATAAAGGCACGCAGCCTACACACTCGGGTGAGTCCTGTTCACCTACGGCAATTTACTGCGCTACAGTTTCAATGTTTGCGCAGCAGAATTCACTACGCAACAGGTTCTGCTGAAATGAAACTGATGTTGATTTATACTTTGTAGACCTAAAAAATGCAGTTAATCCCCCCACCCCCGTTTTTAATCTGAAGTCCTGGAATACTATAGAGGAGCCAGGGCCAGCTCTACACTGGAAACAGGTCAATATTACAAACAGATGATAGACAAAATATATATATTTTACATAGCCATAGCAACCAGAAGAGAACAATAAACCAGCCTGGGGTGGGGGAAAAAAAAGATAAAGGCACAGTCAGGGAAAAATATATATGAATTACTGGGAGATTTTATTTGGCTTTAGTCATCCTACTGGGAAGAAATAAACACTGTTTTACAAACAAGCTAGACAAGCTTCATTTGTATTCAAGGAAGCAAGAAGTTTGTTTTGGGTTTGGAGTTTGGTTTGGGTTTTTTTTTCCTTTTTACACACAGAAATTGGCCTGTGTCAAGAATATTTGAAAACATGTTGGCACATAAAGAGTCACTGAGGCTATTTAACTGAAGCTTTCTGGACTCCAGAAGATCTGAAGATGAGGCCTGGGGGTTATGGCAGGGCAGCAGGTGTCAAGGTATCTGCTGGCTTAATGACTGCAGGTCTGTGACCCCAGTCAAATCACTTAATCCCACTGAGCCCCATTTTCAGTGTAAAAGTTATAGTGCCTGTCAAACATGAAGTGCCTCTGTGGCTCAGACTAAACTAACTTGAATCAGATGAAAACTGCTGAATAAGAAGAGTGCATCTATACCTGCAGTCCTTGCAACTTCTGTAATGACCCTTTTGTTTAAAAGAAAAGGGGGAAACTGCAGCATACAGACATGGCATAACAGCCCCTAACTGATGCACTGGGACATCAAGCACAGGGCAGGAACAGAATGTGTGTGTGTGTGTTTGTTTGAGTGTGTGTGCTTCCTCAAACTAGAGGCAAGCTGTCATAAAGTAATTTATACCTAAAGAAAGTATGACATGTCAGAAATAACTAAGAAAAGATAGATGTACCCCATTTTGGGCTTGCTTTTGAGCCTGGTGGTTGAAGACTTATGCTGCTGTGCTGCCTTGGGCACTGCAGGTGTCAGAACCACCCTTCTTTCCAGCTTTGGGAAATTGGTCCACAGACTTGAATCATGACAGAGGACAAAAGCTGATGGACACTAAGTCCCTACAGGTTTCACAGAAATAACTAAAGAATAAGAGAATATATGTCATTGCTTATGCTCTGAAAAGGGAAACCCTCACCATGACAGTGCAGGGAAAAGAAACCCACATAACAAACCAGCTACAGTTAGTTTGGTCCTTGTTTTGATATGTTGTTATCAACATGTATAACTCATTATGTACCTACTGGAATTGGTTCTGCCCAATCCACTTTTCAAAAGTAATAAGTTTTCTAAGGAGTAATTCACATAATTTTCTCCTGAAGTAATCAGCTGAAATCTACATTAAATTGCCACTGTTAAATTTAACATCTTGCATGCTTACTTTCTTTGCTTGTACATTTGGTTACTACTGTTTTGCAATCCCCAAGACACAAACAGCTTCCTCCTACTGACTAGTCAAAGGTTAAATACTAAAATTCAACGTTTAAATTAGTTGGGCCATCAAACTCAGTGCACTAGCAATCAGGAGACTACAAAAAAAGATAAACTATATATGTATGGAAACACAGAAAATTATATTTAGAAGACCCAGTAATTCAAGACATAATTATAATATAAAGAAGACTTAAGAAATCTCCTACTTTGCCCTCACCTAAAGGAAGGATCAGCTCTTCCTGACAAAAATCCATGAAAAATAGTTTGACTTGTTCTCAAAGGTATGCAGCAATAGGGAATCTGCAACTATTCAGTGCTTCATTGCACTTGTCATTCGGAAGTTTTCCTAATGACAAACATTAAGCCTATTTTACAGAAATTTTCATAGTGGTAAGTCTTTCCTGTCCCCAGTAGGGGTTTACTTTATTGCTTTATTCCTTACAGCAGCCTTTTGCATATTTGAAGACTCAAATTTGTTCTCTCATCTTCTTTCCATATTCTCTTCCCTAGACTAAACAAACATAACTCTTTTGATCATTCCTCCACAGGTCATATTTTCTAGACATCTGGATCATTCTTACTGCTCTCCTCCAGGCTCTCTCCAATTGGGATGCATCTGACTTGAAGCCTTTAACCTAAAATGAGATACAGTGCTCTCCCTTTCTCTTGCACTGCCATCTATCATATGCCATACACAGAACATTTCTATCTGTACATCAGAATAATTTCACTTCTGTCTCTCAGCATGAAGAGGATTCTGGTTTAGGTATAGCTTATTGGCGACAGGAACTCCAAGTAAGTTTTCTCTCCTTTCAGAACTGCTGCCTTTCCCCAACTGATTACTGCTGTCAGGACAGGACCTCACACCTATTGCACCTCCAGGGTCCTACTGCACATGGGTACTTCGGACTGTTCCTGCAGGTTGTTGGAATTCAGGTTGTTCTGAATTCCAGCCCTCTGTGCCATAGTGCTTTGCTGTGTCTGCACATTTCATCAGGACACTCTGCGTTCCATCGTCCTGGTCAATACCAAACTGCATGAGCTCTAGGACACATTTTAGAGGAATCCAAACTCCATACATCTTTAGTGGTTGATGACTACACATTGCCAATTACTCAGTCTAAATATGCAACTAGTATTGTATCATCTTCTTTACCTTTTATCAAGATCACATTTCCTCAGCTCACTCACATACTTGTTAAAAAGGACAATTAAAAAAATCTCACTAGCAGCAAGGTAACCAGCATTCACTGCTTCCCATGGTGCCTTAAATTAAATTAAGTAACTTGTTCTGATTTAATCTTGATAAATCCATGTTGGAACAATTTTTTTTTTCCCCTCCATTTTGGGGGTTTGTTTTTGTTGTGGTTGGTTTTGTTTGGGTTTTTTTCCATTACATTGCTCTCAGGACACATATCAGTCCCTGGAAAACAATCTAAATTTACCTTAGAGAGAAAAAAAGAAGTGCAGATTTTAATTTCAGGAAAACAAAACCATAGTCTTTCTATAGTGAGCAAGCATTGTAATACTGCAGTACGTAAAGAGTTAAGCTCTGGATAAGCTTTCTTTAGGCAAAGCGTTTCTTCTTTTTCATTTGAATTGAAGTATAAATTTGTTCTACCATGAGATATTCCCAGCATACCCACGAACCATGACAAGCTAAGGTCACTGAATTGTGCAGTTTCATTTTCAAGGTTTGAAGGTTTGGGGTTTTTTTAAAACTAAAAATAACAGAGTTGGAATTTGTGGTCATGGTCAAACAGTGATAAAATTAAGAACAGATAAAGCCACAAATAAAACTTTTTGAGACTTTCAAGCTTGGTTTTGTTGAAGGAGGGTAAGTAGTGCCCTTTAATCAAAAGCACAAAGCATCAAGTGCTTGTTACAGTGAACAGAGAAGCCAAGGCTCAAAGAGGTTTGAAATTCAATGCAAAAGACTGCTTTTCTAAAGCACAGCCACAGCGCAGGAGAGAGAGAAACAAAGGAACGCAACATTCATTTGCCTAGAAGTGTTTGTTACAAAAATACATCTCTTGTAACGAGACATACTTTGCAACTGCAATACACAGGAATAATATTTAGGACAGCAGTAGCTGCTAGATGAATATTCAACTCAGTCGTCACCACCTGAAAATGCTCAGGATCAGCAGGAGTATAACTATACCTTACTCTCCCCCAGCTTCAACTGGACTCAGCAAAGCGCCTCTATGATAACTAAAAAGTTGGCTTTTATCAAGAGATAAGAATTTAGCTCTTAGCATAGCTTTCAGAGTAAACAATCTTTTGACATGCCAAAGTGCTTGGAGCCTATCCAAAAAGTCTCCGCCAGTTTATTCTTTTTCTTGCTTCTTGTTCAGGGTGGATTCATAAGCATTAGTTAAGTTGTTTCGGTTCATCAAATGTTTTTAAGGCCACTTTGGAGTATTAAAGAGACTCCACAGACTTTTTTTTTAAACAACCAAAAGAGGACAACATTAAGGTACGTACACCAGAGTCAAACAACGCTTGTCAGTGTTGCATTTGACAAATGCTTAAAGCGGTACAGTCAGAAAGAACTTGAGCAAAAAGAAACCTTTCATCATGTAAAACAATGCTGTCGTGCCACAGCCTGCCTAGTGCCCAACAGGCTTCAGAAGAGCCAACCCTTCAAATACTTCACAGTTTTAAAGTTTTGACATCTAACCAGAGAAGTCCTGTAAAAAAAAACAAGGAAAAAAGACGATGGCAGAAGCTCACTTGGCTTTTCAGAATGAGAATGTCAAACTGGGGGAAATCCTAGTAGACCAAAAAAACCAAACCAGTAGCATTGCTGAGAACTAGGTGCCTGGTTACCCAGGAGTGACGCAAGGGAGAACACGGGAACTGCTCTGGAGACTGCCAGCATCAGAGGGGACAGCTCGTGGGAGTAAAGCAAAACAAAGCGGGACACATCAGATGTAGCAGAAGGATTCGGGACTCTGCAGAGCAATGCAGTGAGAGTGCTCTGACTAAATTAGAAACTTACTGCATCTAGCTGTGGTCAGCTGGTATTGCCCTGAGAGATCAAGAAGAGACATGATAGAGTATGCACCATTAAAGGTCTTACTTTTGAATGCACCATCTTGTCAGGATTAACCTGATGTCTTTGGAAGATTTGAGTCTGAGAAGGTGCTTATTCAAAAGAGACATATGATAATCCAATTGGTACTGAAATAAAACTAGAGGTTGTTCACTAGTTGCAACAGCACACAGATTCCCTTTTTACAAGACAAGGAATGGTTGGTAACACTTGGTGACAGCACCCAGCTGCTTACTGAAGGACATAAAACAGTATGGAAAAAACCCACCAAAAATCCAACACTTCTGTAATGTTTTAAGGGTGCCTCTGCAGTCTCTCGTCCACCCTGCCTATTTGAAGTGGAGCCATCACCAATGCTAGATCAGGGCCAACTTGGCTGTGTTGAACTAAGTTCCGAACATTTTCGGAAACAGAGATCCAACACCTCTCTTATAAACCATTCCCTGTCCTTTGCCACTCTCCTTGTGCACGAATTTCCCCTGAAGCCCTTCCAGGGCCTCCCACACTGCAGTTCAGAGCTGTAGCCCCTTGATGTATTATCTAGGGCTTGACCCCACAATCTTGTAAGTACCCTCCCAGCAGCTGTAGGCTCTGATTAGATCACCCTGGCCTTCTCTTCCCAGCTAAGCCGACCCTGCTCCCTCCAGCTCTGGTCACAGCTCATGTGCCCCAGGACCCTGACCACCTTGGACTACCCCCAGTTTTTCAGCATCTCTTAAACTGGAAGGCCCAAACTAGAATACAATATTTTAAGTGAGGCCTCCCCAGTGCCGTGCCAAAGAGTTAATAACTTCTCTTAATCTGCTGCTCATGCTCTTCCTAAGGTAACCCAGCATGTGGTTTGACCATTGTCCAATGAGTGTAGTGTTGGCTCATACCCTATTTCATAGTAAAAGAAAGAAGTCAATTTATAATTCATACACTGTTGTTTTTCATAATGCAAATTGAGAGCTAAACACCCAGAGGCTAGAATCCATTAGTGTGTATTTAAGCAGTGCCTTTAAAGAGTCATGGTGGATAGAAAGTCAAAACCAGCATGGAGAAGCAGTGGATAACACTGGAGGGCCTGAGAAGTTCATGCCAGATTGATATGTATGGGCACAACCACTCTTTTCAGTCTAAAAACAGTTCTTTGGCTTTGAGGTCAAAAAGGTGGGAATGCATTAGTGCAGGAACCAAACAAGGGAAGTCTTTGCCTCAAATACCAGCTTAGTAATCAAGAAGTTTGCCCTAAAGTACCCTACCAAATCCTGTTTCACTCTGCAGACCTTCTCTCACCCATGAAAAGAGAGAGACAAACAAGCAACTGCAATAGAGAGGCTGCTTAATGGGTGAATAGAAGGCACTGAAACTACTCTATTAAAGAGACAGTTATGAGAACCTACCATGGACTAGGAAATTTAAAAGCCTCCAAAAGGGGTCTTAATGTAAGGTAAATTAGCATGAAACATGTATGTTATTTCATATCTAAGAGGGAGACTTTAGACACAGATGTTGTCTTCAGACTCTGCAATCACTGCACAGAAAATGTGGGTATGAATGCATCGCTACATGGTCAGTATCAAAGAGCTATTGTACAATACAATTTAGGCAGGAATGGGAACTGCAAACAATGGCAAAAATAATGACAGTCACACGGATTTAGATGCTTAACAGTAGCAAAAATCAAGACAGAAAGGTGAGCCAAATTTTGGACGGCAACTGGGGAGGACAGTTACACAGCAAAGTTTACAAAAAAACAAGCAATAATCTGTGCTGACACTGGTCTATGTCAGTCAACACCCCACAAAATGTTATAAATTCAATAATCATTGATTTAGAAGGTACTTTCCTGTAAAGGACCTCAAACTAGGTTAAAAAATGTTCTTCAGATATTTTCATTGAGATCTTGTGATGCTGCAAAGTGCCTTTCAAGTACATTAGGCACTTAGCCGTTCCACAAGTTGTCATGTGCTAACACTGAAACTAACATTCAATCTACTGAAATAAATGAAACACTGAAAGAACAGTGCAAGAGGATGGTTTGTAGGAACCTTGGTACTCAGTTTTCTGGCAAGTCTCCATGTGCATTAATGATTCAAAATTGTTAATTTCTTGGCCCTCCCAACCTTAGCATCCCTTAGGACTTTTATATTTTCACATCTCAAGAGCTCCATGTTTACATACGTTGCTACTGCAGGAACCACTGGAAGAGATTTGGTTGTGAAGGAGCTGCAGTGTTTTTGGAAGTTATAACCCTTCTGCTGAGAAGTGAGACTTTATCAGATGGCTGCTCCTCAACCACTCAGGATAAGTAAATGTGTTTTTCTTGAATGAATCCAACCATGCAGGAAAGAAACAAAGTCACTGGGCACAATTCCTATAGTTACTGACTGTTCTGTACCTTCAGCTTTTCAGTACTTGGGACTTGCAGTCACCTGAACAGCAGTTGGTCTGTCCCAGCAAGCTGGGCAGATGAAGGGAACACACTCTTTTGGGTTCCCACACAGAGACAATTCTTAAGATTTGATTGGGTGCTGATGAGAAAAGTATCACATCGTGTAACAGATGTGGCCCTTCAGAACCAGAGCAGGAAAAAGCGAGGCCGTGTATCCAACCCTGTGGTACCTGACTGGAAGACGTATCTGGCCAAGCCCTGCATCAGCTCTGCTGGCCATGTGGGCGGTGCTGACTCCCCCGTTTCTCTCTTCAGTCGAAACGTCAGCTCAAATCCAAAACCACTTGGTCCATCTGTTCCCGTAAACCTGGAGGGAAAAGAAAAAAAAAAGTCACAATACACTTCTTGTAACGAGAGCAGGCTTTAAGATTAGGACCATGGAAAAAGGATGAGTGTTCTCCTCACAGAAAGGATAAATTTAGAACTTCTCTTTCAGCCTACTTTGGCTCAAATGGCATAACATGGTTAGATTAGCTGAGGCAATACAATTTCAAAGATAACTATCTGAGTAGTGTTTTCAGTTAGAATAATGCAGCCTTGGAACCATGACTTCTTTCCTGGGACTGGTGGGATTTTCAGCAACCTGAATTTGTTTTTGAAACATCATTGTAAGCTTTGCACCGATACCTAAATGGGAACACTGAAGAAAGTGCATAACAGAAAATTATGTTATTCCTCCCTTGTGAATTCAAATTTCTATGCATTGAGAAGTGGGATGCAATTGAAGTACTGGGTAGAAGGTTTCTGGGTTGAAACAGCAGAACATTCTGATGTACAACACACAATTTCTATGTTGCAGATGGTCAGCTGGGGAGGGAGAAACGAGGAGATGCAGGTAGAAAGTTAATGACCTCTCCCACAATGCACTAATTCCTAAATCCCCAGCAGCTACAAATGCCACATTTGCCTGTGGAAAATAAGAAACCTCATGGAGAAATATATAAGCTTGCAAACCTGAAAGCAAGTTGGGAACATTTAGGTGATTTCTACCACTGTCATTGCATCCTTTGCTCTTTTGCTGTGACTGTTTCACAAAGGCAGAGGGGAAAAGGAAGGATTTACACTGAGCATAAGGACACCTTACAGAAGCTTTCATAAACCAGTATCATTCTGCAAGTTCAAGTCTCCAACACCTGCAGCCATTGGCAAATTATCTGGAGAAAGTTTGCAAATGTCTTGGATGCTTGTACCTTGCTGGCACATATGAAAGACACGATGCATAAAGGTTTAATAACTACTTCTAAAAGCAGTCAAACAGAGCAGTCTCGAAAGTAACAAAAGCACTTTCCATTTGAAAAACACAGCTCACCAGCAGTGCAGTGACCAGCTGCAAGTGTTGGAAGGACTGTTCCAACAGAAGCAGAAATGATTTATAGTGACAATGATGAGTGTTAAAACTGATCAGATTTAAGCATTGATGCAAGTCCACCACACAAAGTAACTTGGAGGATTCTCCAAGGAAAGTTTGTTTGTAGTTGACTATCAAATGTTGTAATTGAAGTAGCTGAGAAACAAACCCTAGGACAGAACTAGATTACGGGATAGCCTAAAATGGTAACAACAGTAATTACAATTACAATGCATCTCAGACGATCTGAGATGGATTGTATGCAGGAAGGAAACCTCAACATTAGTATTTTTTATCTGCATGTGGCCCCAGGTACAAAACCTGAAAGCTGCAACACAGCATTAAGTTTCTGTGTTAAGAGATCCAAATATTCCACACAGTTTGCTTTATGCTGAACCCTTCTGTTTTGAGTGAAAGCTTCTTTTTTAAAATGCTAAGGAAAAAAAATTTGGAAAAAAAAAATCCGTGATTGAAAACAATAAAGTATTGAAAGTCATTCTGACATCTGCAATAGAGGAGTAAACAATATAGTAAATATTAGTATAACAGTATACAAAAATGCCCATTTTTATTTCTCTCCACATTATCCTCAACAAAGAATTTGAGAATCAGATACTACAGAAGCAAATTCTCTATGAACAGAGTAGAAAACCCATTTCAGAATGCTCAACTGGTACATATAAAACCTCTTTTAGGAAAGAAATACATCTTTAAGCAACAAGTCAAATCACTGCATTTGGTTCTCAAACAAAGCAAAAGATTATTGATTAACCAGCCATCCAAGAATCTGGATGTGCAGTGAATCCTGTGTCCTGCAATTGTGGAGGTCTACCAAACAGATTGATACAGTACCGTGACAGCCTCACCAATGCAAAGTTGTACTTTGTACATCCAAGCACCCCTGTAGTATTTTATTAGTTTCACATATCAGCTAGCAAAGGAAAAATACAAACATTTCTTAAAGGGAGAAACAAAAACGCTTCAAAGTGGATAATTTTCAAGGATTGATTCCAGGAAAAAGCATAACCCAGAAACTGAAACACATTATGAATGGGTCAATTTTAAGAAAGATCAAAGTCAACAAAAAGCCTTCAAGCGGATCTTTCACAGTTAAATTTTTTGGAAAGTAAGATGGCTCCCTATTGAATTTCCTCCTTCCAAGGCATGTTCTGAAACAACACAGCTTTCCTTCTAATATGCAATGAGCTAGAGTTTAGTGGGCTTTTTTTTTTAACTTCTTGCATCTCTGCTTCTCAAAGTAACTATTTAAAAGAAGACCAGGCGTGCTCTATATTGATCCCTATGATCAATACAGATCAATATTGATCCCCTTACTCAGTAACAGAAGTGTTCAGGTGAGTATCCACCAAAGCAACATTTAGGAGAACTCTGCTGCTCGACAACATACCAATAGTCACAAAGCAGTAAAACGGACAGACAATGTTACTTACATCAGTTTGTTCATATGGTAGTGAAAATCTCCAAAACAGAGAACTACTAAACAGAATAAAAGATAAGGAAACAAGTAGTGAAGTTACTTCTAAGATTTTAAAAAATCCCTGAGGAATCCATATGTATCTTCCAAAGAAAACTCAGGATATACAGCAGCATCAGCGTACAATGCTTATAATTTTCAAACTCTTAAATTAACAGTTAAAAAGTAGAAAAATCCTATTTGCACATAAGATGTAACGATTAGACTTAAAATGGTTTTGAATAGTTAATGGTCACAGTTTGCTGAAAATACACAGCTTTGTTACAGGGAATATTTAAATGTATGCAATTCACCTGCACTGTGCAGCTGTTCTGAAGTAACAGTCTATAAAGTAACAGTCCTTGGTCTGTTTAATTTTAGTTTAGTAATCTGGTTTTGAGGAAATTGTGACACATGGCTTTAAAAACTTGTGATTATTTTGGTAATTTTTTGTGTCTAATTTAGATGAGTCTTTCACAGGAAAAAATATTAATATTCAGAATGTAATCAGGATAGTAATTTTCAGTTAGTATTTTTTCCAAAGCTTTTGCTTTTATCCTCCAAAAAAGTCTTGTATTTGACAGTAAATTGAATGTAGTTTCAACAGCTGCCATGAAATTTCTGTCACTGAACAATGGACCATAATCCAGGATCAGAGCTCCTGGCTGAGGTTAGAAGGATGCACCTGAGAAGGGAGGTAGACATGAGCTTCAGGAACTACATAAACTTGTAACCTCGCCACATGCTTCTGACCCTTGGTCTAATGAAAATCAATGAGAAATATCCAGTAGCCAAGTTACGGAGCTTGGCTTCTCTTATGGAAGTCCTTTTCACTGGAATGCAAGTGCTTACATTAGCCTCAGCTCCAAAATTTGCCAGTGTAACGATGCATCAGTCTCCTGGTGGAGAGGCAAATAGCAGGCACAGCCATCAACTGCATGGGAAATGATTTTGCCCAGTTAGAAGCCCAAGATGTCCAGATACATGTGCCAGTGGAAGACAGAGCAAATGGCTTATTATCCCTCACAAGGATAAAGATACTCCTCCCTTATATTCCATGTGGAAACACTGGAACCTCATGGCAGCCTCCTCCTTGCAGAGTATGTCTCCGCTGCTTGAGAATTATCTTAGGGGGATGACAAGGAACTGGACAAAAAAACCCACACCTTGCAGGTTTGTATGTGTTCAAACTCTTGCTTCTTCCCACAAGTTCCAAATTTCCCCCAAACTTCCAGAAAACTTCTAGAGAAGTCAACCACCTTCAGCCAGCCACAGTCAAAGAACAAGCTAAAAAAACCAAACAAGAATTCCAGAAGAGAAAGACCAAACAAGCCTCATTTCCACGAAAAACTGAGTGGAGGGGTGAGGATAACCCATAGATGGAAATACTGCTAAAGCACACGGAAGCCCTTACCTCTTCCTCCACTGATCTTCCCAAACTCACTGCTACTTGTAGCTGTTCTAACTTACTCCCTTCCACAGCCAGCAAAGTGTCCACAGCAGGTCAGTCTGACCCCGACTCCTGTGTCAGCCACAGAGGCAACACCCTTTGATTACACACTTTGTGATGTACAGAAGCAAGATTCTGGCATTATTTTGGGTTGGTTTCTCTGCAAGCTAGGGAGACAAGGGTGGGGTTTTTTTGTCAGGGTTAGGTTGGTTGGGTGGCTTTTTTTGTTTGTTTTGGTGGAGTGGTGGTTTTCTTTGTTTTGGTTTGTTTGTTTAATCTGAAGGTAACTAATCCAGACTACAGCCAATTTAGAACAAGGTTTTGGAGCTCAGTTCAGCATCTCAACACTGAAGTGCTTTGCAGGTCATTTCTTCAGCAAAACTATTACAATGCAGCAGTCCAAAAGTGCCTCAGTTTTACAGCAAGATGATGATCTTAGTGTGTGTAGGAAGGAAACCTCAAAATTAGTATTTTGTATCTGTGCGTGGCCCCAGCTTCACAAGCTGAAAGCTGCAACACAGCATTAAGTTTCTGTACTAACAGATCTGAATACTTCACATAGTTTTACGTGTTGGTTCTGGTGAACCCTGCAGTTTTGAGTGAAAGTTTCTTGTAAACACTTCTGAAATGCTAAGAAGGGAAAAAAATAAATCCATATATTGCCCCAAGACTAAAGATGCTAACTCTAAAGAGTCAGCATGGATCATATTGTGCCCACCACTGCTTTGTCCCCTCCAACACAAGGACACATCACCTTTACAGCCGACCCAATTGCAAAGCAACCAGCTAAGTTTTCACAAAAATAAACACTGATGGAGAAATTCTTGGCTTGCTACATGGCCACTGGCACACATCAGATAGTTTTATATTATGACTACAGCAGTAATGGAAGGCTCTGGTATCTGCCAAGTAAAATCCAACCCTATATTTAATATTAAAACCTTATTTTGTCGCATGAACAAAAATAAACCTTTTGAAAGCCAAGGTCATATATTACATGCCATTCTTTGGGTTAAAACTCCCTTTATCTGTTCAGCAAATCAGCTCAGCAGAACAAACCACACTGCAACACTGCGCATATGCTGGAGGAGTCTGGCTTGTTCCTTTAATGAGGTAAGAGTTTCACTGATCATGATATTTAGTTCCAGCAAAAGAATCCAAAGAAATAGAGGCCCCTTTATTTACAGAGCCGTGCAGCCGGGCCCCCCGAGCCCCCCGCCACCCTGCGCTCTGCCAGGCCTCTCCTGAAGCCACACACGGAGAACTGAAAAGCTGCTCCCCTCTGCAGCAGAGTACCCAGGGCGTTTTTCACATCAAATAACCCAGCTTAAGAGGATCAAAAGCCAAAGTAGCCCTTTGCTTTAAAAGCAGCTCTGAAAACCAGAGGCTTTTCAGTTTAAATCAAAGCTATTTGCCAAAGCATTTTCTATCTCACTTTTGCAAGGAAGGAGAGAAGGTTTGCCTCACTGCCGTGCAAATGGCTGTATTTCTGCGATTCTGTTTTTGAAAGCTGCACAGCTCTGGACAAGGAACAGAGTGTACTAGGTGTTTATTTTTTTGAGAGTTTAAGAGTATGTGTGTATAAACATATTAGGTGAACCCATCCCTGAAAATGGGAGTTTAGGTAGGGAAATGCTGGTACCTTCACTGTGATTATTTCAGCCAGGGAACAACAAGAAAGGTCTTTCAGGGTGTTTGGGGATAGTTAAGACTGCACTTTCAGAAGTCACAGCTGCACTCCCAGCAGCTCCAGGGAGATAAGCCAGGTCTCTTCTGGGAAGTGAGGGGAGGCTCACGGTACTCTGGACTTATTGTCCCAGCTTCAGTTTTCAGCTCCATCACCACTACTTTCATGAAGCCATTTAAGATGCCTTTTGCTTCAACTCCCTAATTGCACGTCCCTACATCATCTACAGAGACAAAGCTCTGCTGCTGCTGAGCTGCTCCAATACCATTTTGAAGGCTGCAGAAATACAGTATCACTATATTCCTAAGCCTGACAAGAGCTGCTGTTATTTCCATCAAGTAAGCAGTTTTAATTCTACCCCCAATACTCACCTCACCCCTCAAAACACCCCCAACACAGTAATTGCCAATCCACAGCTTTCAGTACTCCAGACCAGCCTATTAGGACCTTTTAGAAGTTTGAGAAGGTGGTCAAACCAAGCTGATGGGCAGTATCCACCACTCTGCTTACCTGACACCAAAGCACTTCAGAGCCCAACCCTCAATAGCGTTTTAAGACTGCAGAGCCAGTACCCATCCCAGATTTTTCTATTAGCTGGCAAAGAGACTACTATTAGCAATGCAGAGGACTGGCATAACAAAAAGCATCAGGATACCTGCTGACTGACTTCACAGGTCCTCCATGAGAGAAATCAAGATGTGAATCACTTTCCTTTAACTGCCCACATCTGCTCACAAACGAGCAACGCAAAGGGTGACCTCCTCTCTAAAACCCAAGGAGAAGCCTCCAGCAGGCTGTTACAGCCATTGAGCCAAACACTTTAGTTTTTCCATCTCCTGGGAAGGACACCAGGCAAGAGCTGTTGTGCCCTGAACAAGATCATGCACAGTCAGTCTTCAGAATTCAAGCTCCAGATACATTACACAATATCTATCCACTATAAGCTAATGACTCTCAGATTCCAGAGCTTCAGAGGGAAAAAAAAAAATAGAGGGGACTCTACCTAGTGCTTCCAGCATCTTGCCTAACAGGAAATGGTTGCTTTTAGTGCAGCTGTCAAACAGTATAAAACTCTCATCTGAGAACCCTGACAGCAAGCTGGGAGGCTCCTGTGAAGCAATTTCATAAGAAAATAGTCACAGCAGCCCCCTTACCCAGAATATTTAAAAACTACCCAGAAAAGTTATTTCAACCAAAACCTACCTGCTTACTCACTTATTCTCCTGGATTATTTCCTGGCATCTAAAAAAGCATCAATTCACACAAAAACATTGGAGAGAAGCAGGGGGTGGGTATCTGGATGTCAGATGGTTATCTCTTCACAGTGCTCAACAGGAAATTCCATGAGCTCTTGCCACCCTCAAACTTGTGCACACACGATCTTACTGGGCTCCTTTCTAGCTTGATTTAAGAAAAATCTTTACGCATAAGCAGAGCAAATACAACCATAATATGAACCCATGTTCAAAGATTTCTCTTCATATAAAATCAAGGTTGGAAAGCAAGTGACACAGTGCTCAGAGACGTCAGTCCGTGGCAGCTGCTGCTTAGAGCTTGCTCTTGCAGTACGTCATATCAAATGTGTAAGCCATCAACCAAACGGAAAACTCTTCTAGAAAACAGCAAGTTAATTTTCTTTTTAGAAATTTATTCCAACATCTAAATCCAAACATATGCAGAGGCACTCGCTCTGCAGTTATTTGGTGGCGGGTTTCTCGGTTTTCTGAAATGTTCATCTACGATCCACTTAGAAAGCTTACATTGAGATCAATCTGAGCAAAATTTGTGAATTGATTTGTGCTGGCCAGTATGAAAATAGAGCTGTGATTCACTGAGCTACCATTCAGAGAGTGAAGGGCTATTAGAAAGCAGAGGGGAAGAGGAGACAAGTTACAGTTTCACTCACATATACACAACACAGATTTCAAAGATTTTATTATTCAGCTTCGTCAAAACTCATCTGGTGACAATCTTGCCCCTGAAGCCTGCAGACTCACAGTTTAGATTTTGTTTTTACAAAATTGTTTCTGTAAATAACAAATGTTGACACGACAGATAAATTGATTTTTCCTCTAAACCTTCATACTACAGAGTCAAGTCAACCTTATTCCTAACTCTGCAGATACAACTGTCTTATGTAATGTCACTAGATAGTGATCAAACTCTCGAATAGAATCCAGGGATGCAATCCAGGGAAGTCAGCCCTCTGAGAAAGCATCAACTGGAAACTTTCAGAGGTCCCTTCCAACCCAAGTGATTCTAGGAAGCATCACAGCCAAGAACACAAGGATGAACTTTTACTACTGGTACCCTGTATCTAGAACAGAACTGGCAGGACCCACAGCTGGTAATTCTCAAACACTTAAGTTAAACTTGTTTTGAGAGCAGTGGTTACTGTATTCAGCTCCTGCCCAGCCACATGGGAAACAGCTCCTGAACTACACTATCTTTAGCCTAGTATGTTAAAGTAAACCACCATCAGTTTTCTGGTCACTTTAATGTGCTGGGCTGCAAGTTAAGGCAGTTTAGGGATTGCTCCTTTGAGGTTGCTGCTGTCCCTGTCATGAAAGTTGTAGCATCTGGAAGGAGGACAGGATCATGTTTAGCTGCTGGAGGTTAATCCCTTTGAGCTCTAGAGGCTTGGAAGCATTTTTATCTCACTCTGGAGAGGGCCAACATACATTCACATAGGGATAGTGCAGGTAGATCAAGGAGAAAAGGCTGCAAAGGCCCTACTGGTGCCAAAAGGATCAATCTGCTTCATTACTAAGTCAGGAAACTTCAGATGACTCTTAAAGTGATAAAACAGCACCCACACAACCTAAGTCTGAATCTCTTGACTGCTACAAACTTCTCATCCTCCTCAACAAGTTACTTAGGAATTTGATTTTCAGATGTAAATAATGGTACTTCCCTGCTTCAAAGAGCAATGCAACACACTCACTATATAGGAAATGCTTATATACTCCATCTATCAAGGTCACAAAACCTGGGAAATTAACTCCACATTCTGCACAGCATGGACAAATACTGAACAAGGGAAATGACTAAAACAACAAAATATGAAACAGGAGGTTGCATGGGATGTGTCACTCCTCACTCCGGCAAAAGATGTTCACATGAGGGCAGTTTACATTTTATTTTCTATAGCATGGATGAGCTATACCAGTAGGTGATGGTTTACTCTCCCATCACAGTCATAACTAAACTGAGAAGACCAAACTATTTCACCCTCATCATTTCCAAAATGACTTATTAAAAATAAATACATCTATGTGAAATCAAGTAACTGGATCATGTGTTTCAGCTCAAGGCTTGCACATTTCTCCATGGAGCCACCACCACGGCTTCCCACCTCATGGCCAGCAGAACCAGTCCCAACCCAGCCCAGGTGTCCCTGAAAGCAGTTTCTAAACTGCCACAACCAGCACCACAAGCGAGGCTGTGCTTCTTGGCAAAGAAAATGCAAACAGTCTCACTGCAATGGTCTGGGGAAGTTCCAGCAGAGTTGCATCATCTTAATGCCCACTGAAAGGATCTGGAAAGAAAAGGCTAGGAGTACAATAAGGATTTACTATTGCATTCACAGAACAAGGGGCAGGGCACTAGTGAAATACAAAACTTACAAAGATCTGTGCTTTTAACGTTTTACTTAAGCTCTCTATGCTGCACCTCAGAACTACTCATCCTTCATTTCTTCGTGGTCCAGCAGAACAGTGCTCATGTTCGGCCTGAGCCGGAGGTGATTCTGCAAACAAAGCACACAGTCACTGCACGACACAGTGCACAAGAGAAGACAACCTTTCATCTGCACATGGATCCTGTTTCATATAGGAACTGAATCCTCAGCTCTCATACACAGGGAATGGTAATGCACCTCCACAACTTCACCTAAGGGCTCAGCTGCAACCTCACCAGGCAAGAGAACACAAGCAAAGGGCCAGTTTGAGCCAGTGTGTCTGGGAAGGACAGCATTGCTGTGCTTGGTGAGCAGCTGGGAGAAGGGCACCAACTTTCCTTGCAGTGTCTGCTGGCTCCTTCCTGCTGTGGAAAGTTCTGCAGCTGCTGGGAGGAACCCATTCGCATAACAAAAGCGGCTTTCAAAAGCAGTATGGGAGGGTGGAAAGAATAAGAGAAAAACCCAAAGCCAGAAACTACGCTGACAGACACAGTTTTCTTCAGCATTGCCTAAAGGTCTCAAGCGAGGGCTCCAGTATGTTACACAGAATATAAACAGTGGTGTCACCCATTACTTTCCTGCTGGCTAAAGAACATATAAGAAAAATCACGCAAGAAACAACTTTAGCATACCCTTGAGTACATTTTTAGAACTCGCATACAATTCAGTTCTCCACTGTGCAGTAAATGAGCTTGAGGCATAAAAGGGATTCAGGAGCTTTTAGGAACCTGAACTCCAACAGATTTTAAGCAGGCTGTAGGCACAAGTATTGCTAACAAAAAGCTGGCAATGTGTGTCTGCAGCCCAGAAAGTCAACTCTGCCCTGGGCTGCACTACAAGAAGTGTGGCCTGCAAGTCAAGAGAGGTCCCTCTGCTCTTACAAGATCCCAGCTGGAGTGTTGCATCCAGCTCTGGGTCTCCCATCATAAGAAGAAAATGGACTTGTTGGAGTGAGTCCTGAGGACAGCCATGAAGATGCTCAGAGGGCTGGAAACATGCTGAGAGAGTTGGACATGTTCAGCCTGATGAAAAGAAGGCTCCAGGAAGACCTTAGAGCACTTTTTTAAAGGGGCTACAAGAGAACTGTGGAGGGACTTTTGACAGGGGCATGTAGTGACATGACAAGAGGGAATGGCTTTAAACTGACAGAGGGTAGGTTTAAAATAGATATCAGGAAGAAATTCTTTACTGTGAGGCTGGTGAGGCACTGGCAAAAGTTGCCCAGGGAAGCTGTAGTTGCCCTGTCCCTGGAATTGTTCAAGGCCAGGCTGGATAGGACTTTGAGCAACCTGGTCTAGTGGGAGGTGTCCCTGCCCATGGCAGAGGAGTTGGAACTAAATTGTCTTTTAAGGTCTCTTCCAACCGAAACCATTCAATGACTATCTGATGTGACAGATCTGGAATTTAATCCCTTTTCTTTCACTTCATTAGCTATAGAAATCAAGACAATACTGTCTTACCTGAGGAGCTGTTACATAGTCTCATTTCACTGCAAAGGGTACACTCAAAAATATACTGATGAGCACCATGAGAGATCTTAATCAATTAAACAGGCAACGAAAGGCCCTTGGAGCTTGTGCTGTAATTGCAGGGAAAAGAAAGCACCAGACTGCTGGTTAAAGACTCCCAAAAGGGAAACATGAGACAGTTGCAATGAAAAGTCTACTCTAGATACATTTTTTTTAATTGCCCTTTAAATGTTAAGCTTCTCCTGCAAGACTGTCTTTCCTTTGAAGCATTTGAAACTTCCAAAGGTAGGCCGATATTTTTGTTCTATAGAAATAAACACTTGGCTTGTGAACATTACACAAACTCCATTTGTTGTAAGACGAAATCCAAAAGGATAAAATAGATCTTTGCATCTTAAAAATCAAACAAAAAAGGAAAGAAATCATCATTCCCCACCTTCCTTTCAGTGGCTCCAGGCTTACCCCTAAAGATTCTAATAGTGGCAGAATAGTTTTGCCTCTCAGCCAAACCACTTCAGTTATGGAAACTGCAAAATGGCTCTGCTTGTCTTTCAAACAGGAATAAAGTTGGGAGAGAGATGTCAGCTTACAGCATATTTCAGCACTGCTTTTTAGTGCTGTAAGCAGAAACACGCTCCTCACGTTCCTGACCACTTTAGGAGGAATAACCAGGCCAGTAAAACACAGAGTTCAGCGTACAGCTCATCACAGCCACTCTGTTACAGAAAATCCCCTGTCTATCTCTGAACACTAAATTCTTTGCTTTTCTGCTTAATGTTACTCTTCTGGGTAAAAAAGAATTCAAGGCCCAGAGACATATTATTTTTGCGTAATAAGGTTATACATATGGATTCAACTTAGCTAGGAAATGTCAACTTAAGGCTTGTCTTCATGAGGAAATTTACTGTAACTAGTCTACCAGTATAATTATATTGCTGTAGTTCTACTGGTAAAATTCCCCTGTTGAGCCTTATTCATAACAACAGCTGCCTTTATGGTTTATTTTTGTCGACTATGCCAAAAAGGGCCCCTGCTCCAGAAAGGCCACAACAATTCACAGGGGAGGAGGGGAAGGAGCTATGCCAGTGCAACTGGAGAGGTAGAAAGAATAACAGTATAGAAATGGCAGTATTTCTATATAGTAATGAATTATTTGCTACAACCCCCCCCCCCAAGTCCTATCAGAAAACTATACTGTACATCAGATATCACTGCAGGTAAAGTATGTGCCAGTTTCATAATGCATTTTAAGGTTTTGGTAAAGGCCCCTGAGCCAGACCCTGCTCTGCATTAGCCTCTCTGTGTACATCCTTTTGTTCTTGCCTTCTCCCCAGATGCTGCGGTGCATTTCCCAGAAACACACTCTTTCCCCCCCACTCCCTTCCAGGAGCGATGCCTCGCAGCCCAGCAACTGCCCAGGGCCCCTAGGACAGAGCACTGACCTTCCAAAATAAATGGGTGCTAAAGACCAGCCCCTCTAGTTTACCGTTTACAGGGACCAGGGATAGCTGGAAAGCAAAGAGCACTCTTTGCAAAAAGGATTTTAAAACAATTGCCCTTCACTCAGGCAGTGCAAGAATGCTGAGCTAGACAAAACAATGAGCCATCTGTGCACCCTTCCCTCCTTCCCTTGTCTCTATCCTCCAGGCTTAAATCAGAGCTCCCCAAGAATGGCCGGGTCCCCCTTCACATCCGCCCACCCTGTTTACAGCCTGCAAAAAGCGCCAGTTTTTTGGCCTCTTTTTTTTTTTTTTTCTTTCCCTTTTTGTTCTTAAAAGCCCTTGCAAAATCTTCCTTTAAACCTCAGCCCTTTGTCAGGTGGTATCCCATCTACCCAGCTTTGTCAAGTGATCAAAAAATGCCTCCCACCAGTGATCCATTCCTTGTTTACTATCCCTGGAGGCAGAGTGGCACTCAGGAGCCCTAGTCACCCCTTTGTCCAAGGAAGGGAATAACATCTGAATGGAAGACCACCAAGATTTGCAGTCCTCTTTTGTTAGCCTGGTGTCACTGCCTATTGGGCCTTGATTCAAAATTGAGATGACAGTAGAGAGGCAGCTGAGTTAGGTAATCGCTAAGGAGTTTCCAGCTTAGAAGTGAGAAACACCAATAGCTAAAATATCAAACACCATTAGTAACTTTATTACCAGTGGTAATTTGTTGATACCAATTGTAACCACTGTCTCATCAAGAAACACGTACTATTGTAATACTAGTCAGGAAGGCATGTTCCCAACACTAAATCTGCATTGAGGAAAAAAAAGTGGATCGGTAACATTCAGCTCTATCTCTTCAAATATCCAATTTGTTCTTATCACTATTCCAGGGAGCAAATGGAATAAAAAAGTCAACTCTCCTTTGATCTCACAGCTGGAATGACCACACAGCTCAGAAACGCTTTTACCTTCATGTCCCACTGAAAAAAAAAAAAAATCCTTTAATTCTTAATTTTTAGAACAACCTAAATAGATATTTATCCCATAAAACAACCTTTCACTAGATGACCCAATTTTGATCCTCCCCAGTCACTACTCCTCCTGGTAGGCTGAACTTAATGGGAGAAAGGAGCCTGAAAGCTCTCCCACATCATCCAGCACTAACCCAGCTGGGAGGTGAGAGTAAGAAAGCCCTGCCTCAGATCAACTCTCCTTCCATGTACCAAGACCATAAATGTGGAAGTTCTGCTGGCAAAAAAAAAAAAAAAAAAAAAAATCATCCAGTTTGAGCACTACATCCCTTCCCCTGCACGTCAGTGAGAGGCTCACTTTACTGGGATGCACGTGCAGATGCACTACTAAATAGGAAGTGGGGCTTGCCTTCAGTAATGCTCAGCTATAAACCTACTTCCAATCTTTTCCCCCTTTTTCTTTGAGTGAAAGCAGTCCTTCTTGTAAATTCAACTACAGCGCTGTAAATGCTAAATGAATTTCCTTCAATGCTTCAAAAAAGCATTCCAAATCTAGCACAGTTGAAGCATGGTCTCGTCCCACAGCCTCTGCAGGCAAACACAGATAGACCTCAGCACAAAGCGGGCTGCTCTCCGTAGGTGGCCCACATCTTTCATTTCATTAAGGGTACTAACTACCTCCAACAAATGACATTTGGAAGCCAAGTGTGCAGTGCCTGGGAGGAGGAAAAAATATTTCCCTTTGGTGACCATAGCTTCAAGGGAGGTCTGCCTCCAGCAGTCAAACACAAGGCTTAGAGGGTTCTGGTGTATTGCAAAGTCATTGAAGGGACACCTAAATAGGCATAATGCTTGGTTTAACTGGGCTTTTTGCCTGGGAAATAGGGAGTTAAATTTTACGAGATCACACTTGTGCATATGCTTCTTTAAACTGTCTCCACAATTTTTGAACTCCTTGGTCAAATTCAATTGAGTCCTTCAAAGGAAGACTTGTCCCCAAAATGTCTACATGTCACATTTCTACAAAGTATGCAAAACCAAACAGCCAGACAGAAGAGAAGGATGTACAGGTGCTCCCAGTAATCAAGTTTCAGTAGAAGCACAACTGTATTACTAGACACCAGATAATCCACATAGGAGAGATTTAAAATAAGTACCTTAATTTTATGAAAAGCTCAGTCTAATTCATATCTTTATAGGTATGAAAAAATCTAACCACAATGTAGCCATAAAATTAAGTACTTTATTAGAATTTGTTAGCCATAGATAAATTCTATGTATTTTAGACTAATAATTTCAAAAGGAGAGTGTTAGCTCTCATATATTTTAGCTCTTATAAAGAACTCATATATTTTAATAAGGTTGGAAGTTCCCAAGGGAAAGTGTGTAGTTTATAATTTCTTGAGAAGATTTGTTACAGGCAAGAATTTTGATAAAACAAAGACAGTTGCTTGCACCCGTGAAGAGATGATAAAAGCGAGAAAGAAGACAAAACAGATGACACAAGACTGGGTTTACGTCTTAAACCATGTCCAGAAGGCAGAAAACTGCACCAGAACCAAGCATTCAAGAGAAAAACAAGTGATTTGAGGGGGGCATACTGTGGGAGAAAATGGGGTGGGACGGGTGAGGTAATCCCTGAATCTTTAATTAGAGGGTGGTATAAAGTTATGAAACCTGTGTGATTCCAGATGCACTCTGGGTTTTTTCTGATGGACCCAGCACTGCAATAAATGTGTGTGCTTTTTGGCTTTCTATACTCAAAACTTTGAGTCTAGAGAGTCTCTTCTCTGACTTTTCGGCATCAGTGAGACAAACGCATTAAAAATCAGATTTTATCCCCCCATGCAGCTAAACCACTCATTCCAACTCTGTCAGATTCTCAAATAAGCTACCATTAAAAGAAATTACCTTTTTTTTGTCACAGAACTCCCTAATTCCATTGTCTCTTCCTTCCCATTCTGCCATGAACCTTCTCCTTCCCTCTGCCTCAGACAAAAGACCAAATGGAAAAATAAGCATTACATTTGTGGTCAGTCTTTCACAGACAAACAAGACCTAGGAAGAAAAAGGAAGTCCAGAGTATGGTCCTCACCTGGGACTCTCTCTCCTCCAAGTCCTAACTCTTGTACCTCTTTCCTAAACTGATGCTCACTAATATCCTCATCCATGTTATTCCCTTTAGCTGGGGCAGATGCTTCACCTCCAGCAACTGTAGGAAGAGCAAACATTTCTTCAGTACACTGGTTTAAGTTCAATTCCCACAGATGAAGCCAAGGCAACACACAGCAGGAAGTTATGGAGACCTGGAAGAAGCCTTTCAAGGTGACTGTAAACCTGTACAAACAACCCATCACATCACCAGCATCAAAAGTCTGACCCAGGAACAGAACTACTGTTTCTTGATCTTCAATTTGAGAATATGCCCCGAGCACTCAACCTTATGTCCCTGTTCCATAGGCTGAAGTAGCTACCACACAGCCATCCCTGACACAGCAGGTGTCCTTTAGCTTCAGAGACAACAGCTAGAAAACAAAATCAGGATGAATAAGGAAGGGTTTACAGATCTATGTGATTATTTAAGAAAGTCCTCAGGTTCCTCTTTGTGAAATATGCTTCAACACTACACTTGAAAGCAACTGGACACCATGAAAGATGGAAGAAAACCTTGAGTTTTAAACTATTTTCTTTGAATTCCAGGCTCAACTCCCAAACTAAAGTGATTTGATCTTTAATCTCTCAAGGTAGACATGCTGAAATCTAAAAATCTTATCTGAAATATGGATCCACAACCACCACCACCTCTCTCTAACTTAGTGTTTTCCAAAAGGCCCCCTATTTTATCCCATTTTCATGAAAACAAAGAGGGGCACAGTCAGTCTTCACCATTTTAAAAGCGTTCACTGTCACCTTGGAGTTCGGTGTAATATTTCAGCAGTCCTCTAGGCATGTGGTTTATAAAGCACTTAGGGACCCATTAAATAGCAAAATTTAAGGCCAAAGGCTGGCAAGCTGAGGGCAGTGAGCTTTTAAATTTATGAAAGGCTACAGAACTAAGAGGCCACTAAAGTGACAGCTGTCAGCACCACTCTGTCCTATATTCATGCAGGTTCAAAGGAGAAGCCAGCACGCACTCAAAAGAAAGAGAGCACTCGTTCCAACTTTCAGGCTATTTTCTAAATACTCTTTTCAAACTCCTTTTATACTCAGAAAAAGCCTTCCAGAAAACATCCACCCCTCTGCAAGCCTTGCATTTGTTACCTGATCCAGTTTTGCGCTCCTTTTTCTTCCTCCCAGCTCTAACAAGCATCCTTGCCCTTTTACAAGTTAAGGTCATTCAGAGGATCTATACAAGCAAGCAGAACACAAGCTGGACTGGGGATCTTGAAAGGCTCATGCTTACCCTCACCTTTAATAGGGAGGCACCACCCACAGAGACAACACGTTATCCCGGCATGCACCGCTCCCTCCTGATCCAAATGGTAAGCAGCACAAATCAAAAGGACCACAGCAAGTTGGAACCTGTTGTCTCAGCGGGTGGTACCCTGCATCTGTAATAGAGACGAAGGCAGCTGTAATCTCTTCGGGTTTATGCAAATGGGATGCTGCACTTCGGCTCCTGGCCAGCCGCCGTGGAAAAAAAACAAAACCAAAAAAACCAAAACCCCACCACCATTGTTAATCTGAGGATGGTGCAGTAAACATCAAAACACAGCTGGTCTGTTTCTTCTTGGGATGTGGGAAGGCCACAAATAAAAATCTTATCTCTTAACCTAGCCATAATCTAAGCTTCACTATCTATTGTAGCTCTGAATTACAACCCTGTAATTTTAATACAAATAAGACTATTTGAGGTACTCAGGAATTCTATCACATCATGGTTTTCATTTTCAATACACTTCTTTACATTGTTAACCAAAAGGATGAGCACTGGAACTACAAAACATTTAAGTAAAGATTCAGCCTTGGCCTCGAAGCAAACTGGAGACAGAAGTCAGTCTGATGAAAATGCTCAGTCTTTTTAGCTCCCTGGACAACCCTACAAAGCCCTATGTCAGCACAATCCACTGCTGGAACACATCCTGGCACTGCAGTACCACAGAATCACAGAATGGGAAAGGTTGGAAGAGGCCACAGTGGGTCATCTGGTCCAACCTCCTGCTCAAGCAGGGTCATCCTAGAGCACATAGTACAGAACTGCAGCCAGATGGTTCCTGAATATCTCCAGTGAGGGAAAGTCCACATCTTCTCTGGGCAATCTGTTCCAGTGCTTCGTCACCTGCACAGGAAGTTGATTACGAGTTCTTCCTCATATTCAGGCAGAACTTCCTGTGCATCAGTTTCTGCCCGTTGCCTCTTGTCCTATTGCTTGGCACCACAGAGAAAAGTCTGGCTCCATCCTCTTGACAACCTCCATTCAGACACTTAGACACCGAAGAGGTCCCCTCTCGGACATCTCTTCCCAGGCTGAACAGGCCCAGCCAGCTCTCTCAGCCTTTCCTCATAAGAGAGATGCTCCAATTCCTTAATCATCCACTGGACCCACTTCATGAGCTCCATGTCTCTCTTGTTCTGAGGAGGACAGAACTGGGCACAGCACTTCAGATGAGGCCTCACTAGGGCAGAGTAGAGGGGCAGGATCACCTCTTTTGACCTGCTGGCACTGTTCTTCCTAATGTACCCCAGGATACCACTGGCCTTCTTGACCACAAGGACACGCTGCTGGCTCATGGACAGCTGGTTGTCTACCAGGACCCCCAGGGCCTTCTCCACAGAGCTAAATTCCAACAGGTCAGTCCCCAACCTGTGCTGCTGTCTGGGGTTATTATTCCCCAGTTGAAGGACCCTGCATTTGCTTTTGCTGAATTTCAGACAGTTCTTCTCTGCCCATCCCTCCAACCTATCGAGGCCCTTCTAAAGGGCTGCACAGCACTCTGGGGTATCACAGAATCAGAGAATCACAGAATATACTGACTTGGAAGGGATCCACAAGGATCATCAAGTCCAACTCCTGGCCCTGCACAGGACCATCCATCCCCAAGAGTCACACCGTGTGCCTGACAGTGTTGTACAAACGCTTCTTGAACTCTGTAGGGTTGGTGCTGAGACCACTTCTCTGGGAAGCCTGTTCCAGTGCCCAACCACCCCCAGCTGAAGAACCTTTTCCTAATATCGAACCTAACCCTCCCCTGAAACAACTTCAGGCCATTCCCTTGGGTTCTGTTACTGGTGACCCCAGAGAAGAGATCAGTGCCTGCCTCTCCTGCCAGCTTTGTGTTATAAGTGAATTTGCTGAGGAGGTATTGACCGCTTCATCCAAGTCATTGATGGAGAAGTTAAACAATACTGGGGGACACCACCAGCGACAGGTCTCCAACTAATCCCTGTGCTACTGATTATGGCCCTCTGGGATCTGCTCTTCAGCCAGTTTTCAATCCACTTCACTGTCCACTCATCCAGTCCACACATCCTGAATTTGCCTATGAGGATGTTGTGAGAGACAGTGTTGAAGGCCTTGCTGAGGTTGAGGCAGACAGTATCCACTGCTCTCCCTTCACTCATCCAGGTAGTTGTTTCATTGTAGAAAGCCAGGTTTGTCAAGCCTGATTTACCTTTAGTGAATTCATGCTGACTGTTCCTGATCACCTTTTTGTCCTCTCTGTGAATAGACGGCCTCCAGAATGGGTGGCTCCATCACCTTTCCAGGGATTGATGTGAGGCTGACTGACTCACAGCTCCCCGGGTCCTCCTTCTCACCCTTTATTCCAGTCTTCAGACACCTCTCCTGATCTCCACAACCTTTCAAAGACAATTGTGAACAGCCTAGTTATGCTGTCCACCAGCTCTCTTAGCACTCATGGATGCATCCCATCAGGGCCCAAGGATTTTGGATGTCAAGATTTCCTTGGTGTTCTCTAACCCAATCCTCCTTGACCAAGATAAAGTCTTCCTTCCAACATTCCTTTATCCTGGTCTCCTGGGTCAGAGATCCCTGGAGGCTGGTCTTGTCAGTGAAGACCAATGCAAAGGTGGCATTCAGCAGTAGCTGAAGCTGATGTTGCCACTGATGGAGTCAAATTCCAGCTACGCCTGCTGATTGTGCCTTCCTCAAACACCTGTTCTCCATGTGGAGCTGTAAAATTAAGTACCTTAGAAATTGTTAGCCATAGAATTTATGTATTTTAGACTAAGCATTTTAGAAAGAGAGTGCTAGCCATAAAGCTCATGTATTTTAGTGAGGTTGGAAGTTCTCAAGAGAAAGTGCATCATTTATAATTTCTTCTGAAGATTCTTTACAGGAAAAAATTTTGATAAGAACAGAGAGGGTTGCTTTCACCTGTGAAGAGACTGATAGAAAGCAAGAAAGACGATAAAACAGATCCATGAGACTGGGTTTAGGCCTTGAACCAGTTCCAGAAGGCAGGAAACCGTGCCAGAACCAAGGAGTCAAGAGAAGAACATAGCAAGAAAGACACTGATGCCTGGCATCAGGGGTTGCTTTACGACCTTCGAAGCAATTTGAGGGGGGCGTACGGTGGATAGAAAATGGAGTGGAACAGGTGAGGTAATCCTTGAATCTGTAATGAGAGAGTTGTTTAAAGTTATGAAACCTGTGTGACTCGGGCTGCATACTTTTGGATTTTTTTCTGATGCACCTGGTGCTGAAATAAACGTGTGTGCTTTTTGCCGACGGCCTGGCATCGGAGCACGAATCTGCAATTGCTGGCTGGGGCACCGTGCTTTGTGCAGATGCACACGGACACGTTCCTTACTGCTGGCATTGCTGGGGGTGTTGCTGCTGGCAAGGGGTGGAGAAGGGCACCGGAGCAGTCGTCTCCTCTCTCACAATGGAACTGGCCAGATGGTCCCTGTCCGCTGACACGCTGCACACACACTCGCCACTGCAGTGCAGAATCTCCTCAGAAAGCAAGAACGGTCTGACAAAAGGCTCTACTTTAATCCTGCTGAACAGATTCAAGAAGTTACACATTTGTTTTGATTTGAAAGGAGATTAAAAAAATGCTAAAAACAGAGTATAACTTGCAAAAACATCCTGGAAGGATTTCTGCTGCCACTCAAGTTGTGCAACATGCTCAACTGGAGAGACTTATTACCATGTAAGCAGCTTGGTATGAAATCCCACCAAAAGGCCTGTGGTTCCCTAATGCTGTCATGACGTCATGATTTAGGATTTTTAGAGCTATCAGCCCAGCACAGCTGGTGTCATGGTTGCAATTATACCATGAAACACTGAGGGGTTTTAAATGAAAAAGGTTTCCCTGTTTGAAATTCTTAGATTTCTTCCATGTTATTCTGTGGATTCTTAAAACCAGACCAGTTCCACAAGCAGAGCATAGGTGATATTTAAGCAGAGCAGGAAACAGTGCTGCTTTAACTGAAAATAAATCTGTCAACAAGGAGGCACAGGGAGAGCTCCACTTCAGACTGTTCAGGTTCTTATTAAAAAATATAAATTAAAGTCAACATTTTCACATTATTTGCTACATCTGTTTGCTGTTCCATTATAAATAAAAATACAGGGGCCTCCAATTTAGTGTTAGTTCACTCAGCAAAATCAAAGAGTCCTTTTCATTTAAAACTGCATTACAATTGCTCTAGATTGTACTGTATTACCAGAGGAGGTCCACAAGTAATAAGCTATGCATTACCCAAAGTCAAGCTGGACAATTAAAAAGACCTTTGTCAGTGTACTATTCTTGCCTTTCTAAAGGATGAAGGACAGCAAGGTTATGGAAGCACATCCCTTTTGTAGGAACCTTGCTGACTGTCACAAGCAGATCCAGCCCTCCAGTCTTTGCAGAGACAGCTGGGAAGCCAAAAAACCCACAAACTCACTCTTATCTCCAGAGGCCAGGGCAATTGAGCAGAGTTCAGTGTCATGCCAGCTTTAAAGGAAATATGGCAAAGATTTAAACGCTCCCCTGTCACCTCATGCTCCTGACAACCATTCTGCAGCATGTTTTACCTGGGACAGTAGAACCCCAAAGCCCTTCCAGCAACAAAGAGACTGATACCCATTTTCTTAAACAAAAGCTTTATTAAATTCTCTGTTGGAGAACAAGAGCCTCCTGAGTGCATAGGAAATCCACCACATTCCTGCAGTGTGCACCCAGGCCTGGTCTGGTGAAGTGCAGTTCCCATGGCCATCGCATTTCAAGAGTAGTTGGCAAACAGCAATTGCTCCTTGGAGTGAGAATTGCTGATGAGTGCTCAGCTCCTTTGAAAATTGTCTCTTGGGCAGGCTACAGTGCTCACCTACCCAGTGGTACCTTCAGCTTCAGTGTTTAAGAGATGTGTAGGTCTTGACAGGTCTACCACACGCACAATTGTAAGTTAAGACTTTTGGACACAAAAGCAGAACCCACCCACTTGACAGCACAAGTAGCATTAAGTTTTGTAGCCCCAAGAATGAGGCCAAATTAAAGGTGACAGACTGTAGACAGCTTAACATCTCAGGGCAAGTGACACAGGAACACTCGAGCCAGGAAGACTGTTCCAGCCACACAAGAGAGAAGGGAAACACATGCATGTACTCAGGGCACAGAGATCACCTTAACGGATCTGAGCAGGCCTGTGCTGAAGAGGTTGCAGTCAATATCCCAAAAGCAGCACAGCAATGATGGCTTACTATTTGCATGCAGTGCCCAGCTGCAGGAGCCTCTGGCAGTGTGGTGCCAGGGGCAGCCAAGGCACACCAGCTCCCTTAAGCCTCCTCCCAGGATCACATCCAGGCAGGGCAGTCGGGGACTTCAGACCTCCCAAAGCATGGCACAGACTTTCCTCCTGCTTCACTCAGCAGGCCTTGGAAATCACCTGCAGGTTTTGCCTAGAGATGGGAGCTTAGTTCCTGTGCCCTGCAACCAGCAAAAGGCATGTCCCACTACCTCAACCCAAATTTCCAGACCAAACCATATGACAGTATGAAGAGTTAGGAGGTCTCATGCCAGGAAGTTATTTCAAATTGTGACATTCCACCTGTGTGACACTTTTGATCCTCCACCCCAAAGTGTTCCACTACAGAAGCACAACAGGTTTGGGGAGTGAGAAGTCAGAGCATGTACCAGGACCAAGGAAGCCGTGTCTTTACAGAATCTGCATCTTCATCATTGTTGCGAACACAACAACCTTCATGTCTTCAGCTGAGACCCTCATGTCCACTCCCTGCTCTCACCCAAAACTGTCAGAAAAGAGTCCGAGCAAAAAGAACAGTCTCATTATGGGAAAAACTCAGGCTGGCAAGTCACCAAAGAAAAGAAGTCAGCACAGCTCTTACTCCCTCCAAAATTAGTCCCATCACAAGAAGGTGGGCAAACACAGGTTATCTAATCTTGGCAACCTCAGATTTTCAGTGGCATAGATGACATATCATGATCTGAGAACAAAGGCACCCCATGAAGGCCTGCATGCCCATACTAGGGTCTCTTGTGGAAGCAAGGGAAGGAAGCCTTTAACTTTATTTCTTTCACTTGCCCTACTTTTCCTCTGCCCTGCTACTAATGACTGGAGTTAGCTGTTAGACGTGTTGGTTAAATGTCCCCGGCAGATCTCTGTGACATTGGGTCCTGTATAAACTCCAGTCTAAAGAGACTTGTCTTCTGAAAAACAGTTCTGTAATCACAAACACAAGGAGGAAAAACAAAACAGGAGAGACTGCCTTGAGAACATGGGTAAGGTTAAAGAAACTGCCTGACTGCTGCTGTCGCAAGAGAAGCGTTTGGGTGAAAAAAAACTGGTGGCTGAATCTTAACCAAGACAAACAAAAGGAGGAAAGCTTGGGCGAGCAAACTGGGGCCCTTGCTGCAACATTCATCAAGGACATTTACCCTGCAACCATGAAACAATGCAAAGAGAATTTCACTAAACAACAACAGCAGAAACCTTGTGGCATTTCTGGCTGGATAAAAGGCCACGTTCACAGCCCCGAGATCATGACTGCTTAGCTACTGCTACTCACTTCAACTGGAGTTAAGGAGCAAGGTCAATTAAAGAAAGACAAGGATAAGATTAGCTCATGCTCCCTGTTTGGTCTAAATCAAAATGTCTGCTAGAAACCATCCTTACCAAGAAGCTAAGATAATAATTTAATTACCGGAGAAAAGACAGTCAAATAATTAGTTTTATGCTTCTGTTACACAAATTGGCACTTTATACAGCAGCCACTGGGGTGGCAGTCTGCTGACAGTAACACTGCTGCGCCAGCAACAGGAAAAATGCCCTTACAGCAGTTTTCCAGAGGAAGGCATTTAACATGCACAGGGAGGGGTCAGGATTTAGGCGTATGACCATAACAGACTACCAACAGTGAAAAACACAACAAGACAGACAGTTAAAAGAAAATTTCCCAACCAGTTAAACGAAATTCAAAAAAAACCCCAAAAACGAAACCTAACAAAAAAACACTCGACTTAACACTGAAAAGAACTTCAAAGCCTGCAGAGGGGAACATAGAAATCCCCCTACTTACAAGAATAGGCATACCTCATCCTTTGTGAGACCAGGGCTAGGGTATTCTCAGCAGAAAACCAGCTGTTCAAATAATATGAACAGCAGGACAGGGTTTTACCTACATGGTCCCAGAATGCAACACAAAACACAACACGCAGCTACAGAATTTGAATGGCACTTACTCATGTACCCTGTTGTCTCCATACAAGTCACTTAACCCAAAGCTGACGTAGTGCCAGTGCTCAGGAACATTCAGCGCTGGATTTCCCAGGTTTCTGTACATGCTAACATAGTCCAGAGGGTCAGGTCCTCCCAGCCTGCATTAAAAACAGAAAGATTCCTAGGTAAGTTAGTTTATTCAAGGCAAATGGTAAATCTCCACAGGTGCTACAAGATATTGTACAAAGACCTGGCTTGAAACACAGCTAGTGACAAAAATTAAATTAGCATGCTCTAGTTACCTCTAAAAAAAAAAATTGAGGAGAAAGGTTGGGTTAAGTCCAGAACGATTCAAGCACAGGAAGGCAAAGCGCATGTGTGCAACACACTACAATGTTTTAAAAGTTAAAGCATAAAAACCTCTGGAAAATCATATTAAAGCTTCTACAAAACACAAAGAAAAATGGAAAATTGTACTACTAAAGAGCAATAGCTGTATCTGCATTGCAAGGTCTTAATTCAGTCCAGAGGCACATACCTCAAAAAAAGTGATGCTATTCCTCAAAGGAGAATTTGAAATGGCTAAGTTTTGAGGAGAGTACTCCATACTTCTGAACACAGAGAAAGTAGTTAAAAGAGTGGAGTAGAAAAAAACTCATTCAGAAGAATTAGCACCAGAACTTGTAAAATACACCATTTGCATTAATAAAGAATGAGTGAAGAGCATCACTGCATCCCCTGCTTCAACACTATGATCTGTTCCTTAAAACAACATTACTTAAAAGTCAATACAGTACAGCCAGGTCCTGTTAAGCAGAAATCACCAAAACCTGCATCCACCCTTCCTGTTACAAGGCACAGGGAAGCGAGGCCAGTGTGCCAGCAGAGAGCATGGCACGCTCCTCCTGCCGCTCCCGTTACATCTGCCGGTGCAAGGCAGGACAACTCCCCACTGAAGGAAGGAACGTGCCAGACTGTTTTGCTTGCAGTTCACCCTGCCAGTCATAAAACACCTACTACAAGCAGTTACAGGATGGTGTGAGCAGCTGTTTAACTGTTTCCTGCCTACAATTCGCTTTTTTTCCCCCCAAGTAAAACTCTCAACTGCTCCAAACAAGAAAATCCAAACCCAGATGACCTCCATTCATTGAAACAACACTCATTCCCCTCATCTGCATTGTCTGTTCAGACCCTGACAGGATCATCTACAGGTTGCAGGGCACGGCTGTGCTTCCTTTGCTAGCCCTGGGAGTTTGTGTATCACTACTACGCAGTCTCCGTGGCTAGACAGATGGACCCAGCCCTAGTACACAGAGACACATTATTTGAAATCCTCTGCCCACCTTCTGTTGCCCAACCTTATCAAGTCTGCCCAAAGTAGTATATCAGCCTATTATATTAAAGGCCTGAGGGCTCTCCCCACAGGTGTGCTGTGCTGCCTCCCCACCTACTGCTGCAGGAAAAAGAAGCAGAGCTGTTATCTAACAAGTGACTTTCCCTAGGACAGCTTCCCCCCTCTGAAGTCACATAAGGCCACCGTGGTGGCTCCAGACCAGTTCCATCTTCCCCAGCAGGTCAGTCAAGGATGCATCCCAGGATACTGGGGCAGGACAGAGGAGGTGAGTAGCCCACCCCCAGTAATGGCACAGAAGTCCATCGGTGAGGGCTATATCAGAACTATATACTATACTTCTCATATGACAAGCAGCATCTTCATGGAGTAAAAGGCAAACTGGTGAGCAAGCCTGAGGAACGCATGTTAGAGCCCAGGATGGAACACAATCTGATCCTCAGTAGCCACCTGGGAAAATCCATTCTCAAAATCTAGCAATATTTTGAAACACTCAGGAAAAAACAAGTCCCCTCTGACACACCCTTTCCCTACCTGTTCCCTCTCGCCAGCACAAGGTCACAGTGGAGGCTGGGATCTCCACCACAAACACTCATTCAGGTGGGTCTGTTCCGAGCGTGGCACCAATGCCCTGGCCAGTGCTCAGGCTCCGTGGAAGTAGACAAATGGAAGAAATTCTAGTCAGGACAATCACTCACTCCCAAAGAGTGGCAGTGAACAGCAGCAGCCACACACAGTCACCACCCTGACTGTGGAGACTCCAAAGCATGGGAGATTCATACACTGACCAGCAAACCAGTGTGAGAGATTAGTGGGTGGTCAGAGCAGTTGTGTGGGATTTGCAGTGAAGGGACCACCTGATAAAGAGTCAGCATCTCCCACATGCAGAAAACCTGCTTCCAAACTGGGTTTAGTAACACCTTAGATGTCAAACAATCCATGCTGGAACACTTCTGACACAGGCACTCTGACATGGACAGCACACAAGACAAACCCTTACAACACTGCCCTTTTTCAGGACAGGGACTGTTCCACGAGTACATGCTTTTCCCTAGGGCTACTCAAACATATTTGTCAGCTCTGATGCAGATGGAAAGTCCTGCCTAGACTGCACCAGGTGAGGCAGACACCTCTCCCTCACTCCTGTCACCAGCCCTGTTTCCCTCCAAAGGCCAAATCTCTCTGGGCTATCCAGGAGGTGACCACAGAGATGCAGCCCCAGCCAGCTCAGGGGAGCCAAATTCTGTCCTGTCCAGAGCAGACCCAGACAGAGTTCACTACCCACTGGTTTACATGCTGCTCAGCGACCCAAGCAGACTGTCTTTACTCTCTGAGAAATTTGGTAGGCTTGGAAGAGAGGCAAACAAAAAGCCTGCAACGGTGACTAATTAAATTTTGAAAAACACATATCCAAGCCACATACCTATCCCAAAACCACTGCAACTGCAGGACCATCCAGCACGAGCTTTAAGCCAGCTACCCGGAGCACAGTTAGTAGCGTACCCAAGGCTCACCAAAGGTTAGTCAGCACAGATATTCATCCAGTTTCGGTGGCAGGTTTCACTGCTCTAAGGTTGGGCGCCACTGATGCCTATTGTGGTACATCCTCCCACCCACGGCTGCCGTGGCAGGGTTCGACCTTGAATCACAATCTACATATCAGTACATGCGTTCACACAAAGAGCTGGAAGCGTTGGAGGATTTTATTAGGAAGAGCCGAACTTCAAAGCCAGAGGTACAGTACAAATTTGTTACATTCTCTATTCATGAAGCTCATTCAGGAACAAGAAGGGCAGCCTCGGGGGAAACCCCGGATTTGCATCTGCACCAAGAGTCTTCTTTTGACTGATGTTTAGAGTGCTCTGAAGTTTCTGTGGAAGTAGAAACGCAAAGCTGGCAGAGGAAACAGATCCACAATGGAAAAAAATTCAAAAATTCCCAATTCATTCACCCTGAGAAGTTCTTAGTGTATGGTTCATAGCCACTTCCCAGCAGGTGACAACAGGACCGCTTTTCACAGCTACCTTCTGACAACCCTTCAGAGGTAATCTGTGATCCCCAAGTGGCTGCAGACCAAACCACTGCACTGGTTTTTGAGTATATGGCCTAAATTCAAGACAGGTGATGAAAAACCAACAGTCCAGCCCAAACTATGCCTATTTCAAAACCTGTCACAAAGGAAAGTACATATTTGCTTGTTTCACCAGCAATTCTACGCAACAAGATACTTCAGTTAAAGATAGTCAACCATATTGTATAATAGAAGTGGACACTGGACATCAATAGAGAAAAACTCCATTTTAGCACGTGGCCTTCATAAACACAGCCAAAAACTCTTCAAAAAGACTGAATCACAAACTCTCTCCCAAGATATGCAATTAGCATTTAAAAAAAGGCTAGTTCCATTAAAAAACTCACATGGCTAAACTCCTCCATGTAATAGGCATGGAGGTCTGCAGATTCTCCAACATTACATAGTAAGGATCTGCTCTGACATGCAAGCTGAGGACTATGACTTAGCTACTCAAACAAACAAAAAAAAATACGCTGTTAACCACAGAGATACTGATACATATAATTAAAAGCTGATTTAGTGTTACAATATTTCTCCTAAGGCAGGGAACTTAGTTCAGCAATTTCCACTTTTAATCTAAACCAGCTAATAGCTGGCAGCCCAGGCAGAGGAGGACAGATTAGCGGAGAGTAAGCTGTGGAAAAGTCATTTTACCAGACTTCACAAAACCAAGCGACAAATTTCATCTAACAAAGGGAGAGAAAGTACGTGCAGTGTCCACATAGGCTTCACCTTGCACAAGAACTTCCTGCACAGGACAGCAGCAAGAATCTCACCTCTGGTTTCTACAAGCAAAGCTCTCGGCTCTTGCTGCTGAGTTGACAGTCATAAGAACCACTGCGTGGAAAGTGCCAGGATAAACAGGCCTTCACACTATTTCTTACTTGCAACCTGCCATCACTGCCAATAGCAGTTTTTCCAGTGTTTGAGCTCCAATTGCAGTGAAATCCTAATCAATCCCTTAAGCAAGCAAGCAGCAAAGTTTCTTCCCAAACAAGGGGCTCTGCCACTCTTCAGTATATACCTACATTTCCCTCAACCCCCACAAATCTTACATCACTCTAGTCAGCGTTGTTTTAAGCTGTTGACAGGAAAGAAGTGCTGACTTCCAAATCGAGGTGACTGGAAACTCCTCGGGGTTGAATATCTGAGATTAGAAATGGGCACAAAAACAGACTGATCAGACCATCACCAAAGTACTGATGCACACAGATAATCAGGAAATTATTTGTATTTTGAAGTCTCGGATTTGCAACATCTCAGCCCATTGTGTCAGTTTAAGTATAACCCCCCTAAGCAATAGGGGCTAACAGACAAACTTCTTGTTAGAACAGCATAAAAAACAACAGTACTGTGAAAAACAAGAGCAATAGCTTGTCTGTCAGAGCAGCACTGGGGAGGATGTTATTCTGCTGTTCCTCGGGAATCTAACCAGATAGAGTTAAAATGAACTGTAAATAAAGAAGCTGAGCATTGACTAAACTTTTTCCAAGTGGCGGGGTAGGGATTGGTCAATATCAGGTACAGCAAACACTCAAGCGTGACTTGATCACATTCCTTAGGGCCGGAAGAGGCGGCTGAGCAGCAAAGCGATAGCAAAAAGCAAAAGGAACTCCTCTTCACAAGAGGTTAGATGCTACACACTTACTCCGTAGCTAAACGTCCAAGTACTTCCTTCATGCCACTCTCCCACATAAACAACGGCTGTTCCCGGTGTCAGACACTGTGTCAGCAGAGATACCGAGCAGCAGATTCACAGTCTGCCATAACACATGGCTGTGCAAGGCCAAGAGGAGCTGGCACTGCCCCGTGGGCTTTGCTGATATGCACGGCGTGTGTCCGGCCTGGGGCCGGAGTGCGGGATCACTCCGGTTAGTGCCGACCACGCTGGAACCCCAAGCTCTCGGCCACAAGACAGAGCTCGTGGCTCCTGTCCAGGAGGGGAAACTCCAGCCCCTCACCTTCTGTGGGAACGCTCCAGCGAGCAACACACACCTCCCCTTTTGTACGACCTGCCTCAGCCACGGCCTTCATCAGCCACCCCTCACTCACGCACCCTTCAAATCACCCCAGAAACCCCGATACACCCTCCTGTCTTCTGTGCAGCTCTCCCTACACCCTTCCTCTTATTTCCAATGTATCCTCCCTAGGACCCCCGCAAACACATCTCCTGGGCACCCAATGCATTCCCAACGCCTCCATCCCATCCCGGCCACAAGAGCATCCCACCCCAAACTCAGGGCACAACTCGCGGTCCCTCTCCCCTGGCTGCGACCCTACCCAGCCCCGCGGCCTCACCCCCTGCAACGTCCCCAGCCCCATTGCTTTTCCCAGCCCCACCGCTCCTCCCAAACCCTCTCCTATCCCCCACAAGGCGCCGGCCCCACCGCTCCCCCCCGCTCCACGCGAGACCCCGGCCCCATCCAGGCCGCCTCACCAGTACTTGATGATGGCGGTGACCTGGAGCGGGTTGGGCTGGTCGGGGTAGAGGCGGCGGCACTCGCCGTAGATACCGTGCAGCCCCGGCGGGAACAGCGATGGGAAGGACCCGGACGCGGAGCCCGAGCCGGACCCCGGCCCACCCGCGGGGGGCCCCCCGCCCTGCCGCACGCCCTCCATGTCCCGGAGGCGACTGGACCCGGCAGATCCCGGCTGGTCCCGACCCCGCGGCGCTCCCGCCCGGCGCTCCCGGCCCGGTCCGGCCCGGCCCAAGCGGCTGCGCGGGGCCGCGGCAGGAGGGGGCGGGGCCTGCTGCCGGGCGGCGTGACTGACAGCGCGGCTCGGCCAATGGCGGCGCGGCGCAGGGCTCCGCGGGTAGGGGGCGGGGCCACACGGCCCGGGCGGCGTGACTGACAGTGGGGATTCGCCAATGGCGACGAGCGGCGAGGAGGGCGGCCACGCCTCTTGTCCCCCCCTCGGCGCGCCACGCCGAGAGCGCGCCCTCTAGCGGCGGCTCGGGGCACCGCGAGGGGCGGGGCTAGCCCGGTGGGCGGGGCGATGCTCGGTGGGCGGGGCGATGCTGTGGGTGAGGGCAGAGGGGCTCCCTCATGGAGACGGGAGACCCGTGTAGGGAGCACAGGGAAGGTCTGGCTCGTTCCCCAGCTAGAGCTACACCTGCAAAGCGTGTGGTTGGTGCGTGTTTATAGTCCTATTTACATAACAGCTGTCTCCGGGCACTCACTGAGGTGATGCAACACTGGCCTTGAAATAATTTAAAGCCCTCGGCTCTGCTGCCCCTCTTTTACAGTAGTTGAATGGTGAAGATCCCTAAAGGTAAATATCTAGATTGGACTCTCAGCCTGGAGAAGAGGAGACTGAGGGGACACCTCACTGCAGTCTTCAACTTCCTCGTTAGGGGAAGAGGGGGGCAGACACTGCTCTCTTCTCTGTGGTGACCAGTGACAGGATCCGAGGGAACGGCCTGAAGTTGTTTCAGGGAGGTTTAGGTTGGATATAATAAAAAGATTCTTCATCCAGAGGGTTGTTGGGTGCTGGAACAGGCTCCCCAGGCAAGTGGTCATAGCACCAAGCCTGACAGAGTTCAAAATGCACTTGGATAATACTCTTGGGCACATGGTTTGATTCTTGGGAATGATCCTGTTCAGGCCCTGGAGATGAAGTCAATGATCCTCATGGATCCTTTCCAAGTTGGCATATTCTGTAATTCTGTGATTATCTGCTTGGGCTACAGGCAGGAACAACAGGAGAAAAGTCCATATCTGCAGGAGAGATGTGGGACAGGACAGGTGAGTTCTGAATCAGCCTTCAAGTGCACTCACTGACATGGAGTTTCATTTTAATTAATTTCAAGACCCCGCGTTTCAGTCATAGATCATTCCAAGTGCTTTTAGAACATGTAGCCAATGGAAAACAACAGGAAACACATTGTTCAATACCAAAATGCCTGTGATCTGCATCCTTTGTGCCAACACTTCTTTTGTGGTTGCCATGCCTCAAAAATGCAGAGAAACTGGCATTTCTCAGAGGCAACAGATGTGTTAGGACCAGCAGTTTGTAGAGATAATCCCATGAAATGATGGGACAATAAAATGCTTTCCTTAGTCATAGATTCCTCTCTCCAATAGTTGATGGGATCATTTTTTTCTCCCTTCCTATTAGAAAAAATTAGTGTGCGAAAATCTATTAGTTGGAAACCTGACAACCGTGATGCAGCGTTTTTGGTGGAAGTGCCCAGTTCCCCCTTGGACCACAACATCCACCGGTTTCCCGGCCGTTGATGTGTCCCGAGCATTCCCTTTTTCCGAACTCCGCCTCCCGGCGCGCCCCGCTCCCGGTGTCGGACTACAACTCCCGGCACGCCCCGCGCTCGGAATGATGCCTTTCCGGGCGCAGCCTTGCGCCGGACTACAACTCCCGGCAGGCTCCGCGGCCGCTGGAATACATCACTCAGGCAGCGCCGCGCCCCCGCTCCGCGCATGCGCCGCCGAGGGCTGGGCTGTTGCTCCCTGACGGGCGGCTGCGGCGGGTCCTCGCCATGGAGTCGTACGACGTGATAGCGAACCAGCCCGTCGTGATAGACAACGTGAGTGCGGCCGCCCGCGCGTCCCGGGAGCGGGGGGAGCGGGGAGGGCCCGCAATCCCTTTGTCATCGGGGCTGGCCGCGCCCCGCCCGCCGCCGCCCCCCCCTCGGCCGGCCCGGCCGCCGCCTCCGGCCCTCGCACAGCGCCGCACGGCGTCCTCGGGGGGCGGGGCCGCCGCCCCTCGGCGCGCCGCGATTGGCTGGGGCGGCTGCCAGTCACCCTTGGCGGGGCCGCTGCCCCGCGCTGGGGGGCGCAGCCCCCGCCACCGCCGGGCCGCCACTGGCGGGGAGGGGCGGCGCGCCCCCATTGGCTGCGCCGGCTGTCAGTCAGGCTGCTACCTGCCCGAGCGGGGCGGGACCGCCGCAGCAGCGCCCGCGCTCATTGGCGGCGGGGGCTGTCAGTCACGCCGGGCTGCCCCGGCCCCGCCCCGCCGCTCTTTGTGCCGGGGGGACAATGGGGGTGCCGGGCCAGGTCATGGCTGCGCTCCCGGCGTGCTCCGCGCCGGGACAGGGCCGGGGGTCCAGCGGGGTCCTGTCAGGCCTTGGGTGGACCTCCACGCCCTCTTGAGGGTCCCCGCTCTTCCCTTGGCCCGTGCGGGGCATGGAGCCCTGCAAACGGCTCCCCATCACGGCCCCAGCGAGAGGGGAACACCCCCCCGGTACTGCATTTCCTCCGGTGCATCCAGCACGGCGGTCACAGCAAGGGGTGCCGCTCCCAAGGCATGGATTTCCGTGCTCCTGAAGGATCTACTCCCAGCACGGGTTGCATCAGCTGTAATTGACAGCGTGGTGCGGTGTTGCAGATGGCTGCTCCAAGCTGATGCTGCTGCTCATTAGCACAAAGCAGACCTGCACCTGTGTGGGCAATAGTTCGGCTGGAGATAAATGACAGTGATTCCATGCCTGGGTACTTCTGGGTGTAGTTCTGGTTTGCCTCATCCAAGCTGGCCTCCCAGGAAGAAGAACCATCCAGGAAAGGGCGGGAGGGCGTATCTTAGAGGGAGCCTCCTCAAGTGTAGTGAGTCACAAATCCATGCTCCTCCCTTCTGACCTCTACTGCCAGAGATTCAGATTTTGTTGTTTTGAAGGGTCAGTATTGTGCTCCTTTCTTTCTCCAAAAGCTTAATTTATGCTGAATCTTTTTGCTGTATGACACGTGGACCTGCTAGGCTGGCACTTCTCAACTTATTCCTTTATGTCCCCATAAAGTGAATGATTGTAGGTGTTCTCAGATCAAGCCAGTTATTCTTCTGACCCATTCTTTATTATTGGTCCCAATTTCCTTTCTACACCTTGAGCTCTCTGATATAGTTTTGACTTTGTTTCTTTCCCTGGAATCACAGCACGGGGATTTAGGTTAGACATTGAGGGAAAGCATCTAATGGAAAATGAGATTAAGCAGTATAATTGACCATGTTGAAGAAAACATGTGTCTTCTTTATTGGGGATATTAAAGAGTGTGTTAGGTTGATTCTCCTTAGAGATGACCAGAGCAGCACCGATCCTGCTGTGCTGTCGGGCGTTTAGATGATTGTTAAAGTTATTTCTAGGCGTTCTGGTGCTGTGAGGATGAGTTTGTGGAGCTATGGTCACACAGTAACAGCCTGTATCTAATTTCAGCGTCCTCTTATTTAGCACAATGATTTCCACCCCTGCATCAGAGCTGAAGAAGGGCTCGTGTGCCAGCAGCTGACTCTGTGTCTTTTCTCATTTTATCAGCTGGTCTTATAAAAGCCAATTCTTCCTCTTGCCCCCCTGATAAGCGAGCTCCCTCCCTTTCCCCTCCCTGCACAAGCAGTAGAATGGAGCGGTTGTTGTGACATCTGCCTCGAACGCTGGCAGGCCGAGGGGCCTCGTGGTGACACTGCATTTTTGGTACTCTTTGGAGTTTAGGCAGGACGGGAAGTGGAGCTGCACAGAGCAGGTACTGCCGTTCCCACGGCTGTCCCATTGCTGCTTTTCCTCAGAGAGGTGTGTGTGGGAGGGTGGGAAGGGGGAAATGAGGTACTGCACTGATGAACAAGCCTGACCCTCCCCAGTCCCAGCCGAGCTCCGGTATCTGTGTGTTTCCAAAAGGCCATTAAAGGATGTAGCTAAAAACTCAACAAGGAGGTTTTTTTCCTCTTACCAAACAGTGCTCCTGTTCTCAGCAGGGAGAGTTTTGTAATGTACAGTGAGAGGGTTGAGCTGTACCTCAGCACAACCTTAATGCTCTTCATTGTCTAATTCTTATGAGTTATGTTCTTGTCTTGCGGTCCCAGAAGCTCTCTGTATGGTTTGAGAGCCCTGCTGAACCTAATGCACGTGTAGATAGCTCAGAGGTGGCCTAAGAAAGTGTGAATTCCTTGACCTCTGTGAAATTATCCCTTGTTTCATAAAAGGAGGATAAAATTTGGCTTTGTAGCCTAAGTGGTGGCATTTAAGCAGCTGAGCCGTCAGTAAGGGCTGTTGTGTCTTTGGTTTGTTCTTGATCTTATAAAATCTGTATCTAATAAGAGTTTTACAACAATATCAAACCTGCACTCTCTATAGAAAGTGCCATGTAGCAGATTGACTCTCGGTGATCTCCATTTAAATTCATGCATCAAGATGAATGAATCCGTAACTGACTGGCTACAGAGCCAGAGGATGAGGCATGTTAAGTTACTTCATGGTACTCACAGGAATTTTCCATGAATTTATCTTCCTTGACCTATACATTTTACATCTAGTGTTTCTTCTTTTATTCTCTTGCTCATATTAAAGTAAAAAAATAAATAATAAAAAATTGGATGAAAGCCCAGGCGAGATGCTTACTGGTGGAAGCAGTTTGTATTAATTTGTAAATTTTCTTTTAAGTTCTAGTAAGTCAGAGTTTGTAACAGAAGGGAAGATGCACGAGTTTTTTCTTATTTGAAACAGAGATGGAAAAACAGGTCTTTAAACCATCTGAATCTGGGTTATTTCAAAATTTAAATGTTTTCTCCACATTGTGTAGGAATCTCAAACTGGTCTGTAATAAACACATTTACTCAGTGCACATATATCTGCAAAGAAGTAAAACGTGTTCAAAAAAAATTGAATAGGTCAGAAAGTGCTGTCAGGTCTTTGTAGTGCGGAGGTAGCAAACAGCTGCGCTTGGTTTATTCCCAGGCGCTTGGAAGCACAACTGTGTTGAAGCCCCATCTGACCACATTCAAAGCAGTCATTTGTCTTTGACTCCAGGTAGGAGTTCTGAACTACCGGGACATTCAGTTAACTTCGAACTTCAGTATGTAAATCTTAAAATGTATAACTTGCTGGGAATCTCAGCAGGACATGCTGGGTAATTTTTGGTCCAGTGTAAGAAAGTTTCAATCTCTAAATAAAAATAGGAGAATCATTGTTCTCCTGAAACCAGTTCCCAGCAGCAGACTGTGCTGGCAGCAAGATCAGTCATTATCTTGAATAAAATATTCAAGAAGTGCAATATTCTGATGTGGTTAAGTTTACTGCATTCAGCTTGTTTGCTCTGAGACTTGACAAAGTATGGTACTCTTTCCCAGGTAGAGAGTTGTTTATAAGCTATGCTAAGAAAAATCAAAATAGTGGTTTTGTTTTATTCCTTGCTTCACTTTGAAGGGAGGAGCCAGAAGAGAGTCTGTCTCAAGGGAACTCTTTCTAACACTTTACAGGCCGGTTTGTCGCACTGGTATCAGTTAGTGCAGACCTTGGGATGCAACTGGAGCTGAGTCCTTCTTGCCAAGAGGGAGTAGTCCTGCCCAGGTGCCAGCTTGGGTGTGCTCCTGGAGCCAGTCTGGGTGCAGGTGTTTATCAAGAGACGAGATTTCAAGCAATCTACCTTCCATATGCTTTATAACCAGCTAGGTCTGGTTTGCAGAGTGTTCCTGACACTCATCTCCTACGGATGTGTCCTGGCAAACCTGACTCTGGCGGTTTCAAGGCAGGGGCGCCCTGGCTCATGTGGCAGAGCACACATGCTCCGTGCAGAGCCCGGCTTCCTGGCTGAAAATGCTGATGGAAGTAGCTTGGCAAGAAGGCGCTGGACTGGGGACACCCCACATTCCTTTCTGCTGAGCCTCCTCTGGCTGGTAACCTCTGGCACCGGAATGGCGGAACCGCTGCAGCCAGGGCTTGTCTTGCAGAGCCCTGGGCAACTCATCCAGCCTCAGCCTCCTGACCCATGCAGAGGTGGTGAGAAGCAGAAAACTACAGAGGAGCTGTGTTGCTACTCATTTTAAAATGCTGTGGGACAGCCAAAATGTCTTTTTGGCCTCAAAAGCAGAGCAGTCCTGCTGCAGAACCCTTGAGAGTGAACAGGCACTTCACAGGTCACAGCTTTCAGTGCAAACTCGCACACTTTGCTGCCAGTATGGGGTAAAGCAGAACTGCTTCTCTTTCTGCAGAAGAGCTTGCTCCCATGGTAGTCTGGGATTAACAGTGAAATGGCTTATCCAAGGAGATCCTATGAAAATCTGCTCCTTAGCAAAACTTGGGTGTTCCTGCAAGCTGCTCATTGTTTCAAGATGTCATTCCCTTGTGCAGGGAGAGGAAATGGAGGAGGGAAAGGAGTCAGCATGGATCCAAGTTGATGAAGGGGTTCCCAGGGTGCTTCCGGACAGGGACGGGAGCTGCAGGGCCAGATGCCTGGCACTGACTCCCTGCCAGGGCCTCGCTGTGGCTGGTTTTACCCACTCTGTGTTTGCTGCTTTGAATGTTGCAGAAGGCTCTTTGGATTTGTGCCTTACTGACTGCCATACCTCATCTCTTCTTCCTTATTCCTTCTGAATAAGCCATGTCTTGTCAGCTGCACTTCCTGCCTCCCGCCTTTCCCTTTGCAGTCTGACCAGCACTTTTGTCCTTTCCAGACACCAGGCTGGGTTGGTTTCCAGTGTCTTTTCTGACATTTTTGTGGCCTGCCTCCTTAGTGTTAGCTAGTTTATCTTCCACTTGATCTTCTTTTCCCAAGTTTCCACTCAACCTGTTTCCTACAGTCCTTTCCTACTTCCTTCTCTGACTTTATCTACCCTCCCTCCATCCTTTCCAAATTACTTCTGAGAGGCCTGTAGTCTTCATCCTCCCAACGCCCCCCTGAAGCTGGGTTCAGTTGCACTTGCCTGTCTTTCTGGAGTGTTCTCTTCCACCCAGAGAGTATCTGAGATTGATAGAAAACTGTGGAGCGTGGATTCAGCCTCCTGCACCCCTCACAGTAGCACTGGGTAGAAGAATACTGGTGTGTACAGAGCAGTGTCTGGGTGTGCACACGGAGCAGTGCCAGGGCCCGGGTGGTTGTGCTGATATTGTGTGATGTGTTGCTGCCTGTCACCCCCCTCCACTGGCCAAGCTGGCACTTCCCATCTCCAGCCCTGCCCAGAGAGTCAGTCCCTAGGGAGCTTTATTCCAAGTAGAAAGGAGGGGATCTGGCAGTGCTGATGTACTTTGCTACTTCTCTAAAACTTGTGAGGATGATGGAGGGAATGATAAGCTCATGCATTTGTCTCTTGCTCCCACAGGGCTCGGGTGTGATTAAAGCAGGTTTTGCGGGCGATCAAATACCAAAATACTGCTTTCCCAACTAGTAAGTATTCTGCTGGTCTTGGTAAGTTCTTAGTACTTTTTACCAATTCTTTGATACATAGAGTGGTGGAATGTTCCAGTTTAGTAATTGGAGAAATTAGTTATTCTTTTCTTCCTGCTGCAAAGAAGCATCAGGGAGAGGAGATCTCTGCTATTCAGTACTTTGAGGTTTTGCCACGGGGGACACACATCATAAAAGATGATTTATCACTTAGTCAGGTTCAACACACAAACAAACCTGTAGGATTCTTCACTGTGTCGACACAAGGAAAAGGACCTGGCAAAAGTCAAAGTTGGGATGAGAGGTGTGAAGACCTCTATATTTCTTTGGTGGTCCAGTGTCTTGATTCCTGTCAGACTTCCTTGGAAGTTTTCTGAGAGTCTTGCCAGGATGAAGACTGCTGGATCAAGAACTCTTATTAGTCACTGGCTTTTATTTTCAATGGAGTGATTTTTAATGAGTAATTTTTAAGTTGTGTTCTAAGCGGTGTGATCTGTATGAGGTGGTGGGGTATAGGACCAGAAATGCCTAATCTGAGAAGCCTGCCTGAGGTCAGACAGCTCCATGTGGATCTGTCAGCTCAGACAGTTGCTCAGTCTAGCCATGTTCATCCCAGGCACCATTGGAATAGGTAAACCCTGAGTCATCAGTGAAAATGTGGCCAGACTCAGCTGGCTTATATCCCACCGATTCAAATCTGTCTGCAGTCTGTTCTCTTCACCTCTGATTCTGAGATTAGCTTAGAGCAAACCTGGATCTGTCTGCACCTGGTAGTGCCCCCAGACCCACCCATTGCTTTAGAAAGCGTGGTTAGGACAGGGAGGAGCACGGAGTACGTAATGCTTTGGTGCATCTGAGCCCTCCGTAGAAGCATTTATACTCTTGTCTCTGTTCTAGTGTGGGCAGACCAAAGCACGTTCGTGTTATGGCTGGTGCTTTAGAAGGGGACATTTTCATTGGTCCAAAGGCAGAGGTAAGAACACCTGCACACATTTCTCCATATATCTCGGTATGATGCTCTAAGGAGGGGCTGTGGTTCCGTGGTTATCAATGTTAGATCTGAAGAGCAGAACAGATTGTCACTTCTGTGGGTGTCCGAGGTGGAGTGGGAAGCTTCATGAAATTCTTGGGCCAATCTGCTGACCACAGACCTTGTTCCCAAGACCTATATCTCTTTTTTTTCTAGACTACCTCTAGGTCCGTATCAGTACATCCGCACCTTTTCGACTGGGATCTCTAGAAATGGACCCTATTTAATTGCCTGTATCTCTCTGGCATGGACACGAAGCTTGCTTTCCACAGTCCTCTTTCTGTCAACACACAATCATATGGTCTCACACTTCTTGTGAGCCCTATGAACTGCCTTCCCCAGTACCACTGTTTGATAGGTGTCTGTGTGTTGGCTTGAAAAGCGTTAGGATGGAATGTGCTCTGCAAATGCCAGCCTTTCCTACTTGGTATAAAAAGGCCTTGTCTAATCTTGTGAATACTTCTCTGGGAGAGATGTTTGTGATTAATTTTCAGGGTTTTCCCTGTATGATAGAGATAAGTTATCTTGTAGTGGAGTCAAAACTCAAGTTGAGTCTGACATTGAATCATAGTCACAGTGCTCAGAAATGTGATTGAGTTTGTTGATGTTCTCTTGTCCTTTCTGTTTGCTCAGGAGCACAGAGGTCTCCTTGCAATCCGATACCCGATGGAGCATGGCATAGTGAAGGACTGGAACGACATGGAGCGCATCTGGCAGTATGTGTATTCTAAAGACCAACTTCAGACGTTCTCAGAGGAGGTGAGAGACCTCAATATGTAACACCGGGAGCCTTGAAACTCTGGGACTTTTCCTTTGCCCTTCTCTCTGAATGTGTGTCTGTTGTTAAATTAGGTTCTTTCACCTCTCAGGAGATACTGCACAAGAAGTTCCAAGCAGAATTCCTCTCCTGATCTGATATTCTGGCCTGACTGAAAATCTGCCTTTCACATTTTCTATTCACACTCTCTAATGATTGTGCTCTAGGCCAAGTGCTTCTAACCTTTCCTGTTCTGCCTGCACATCAGGCATATCCACTCAGCAGTGACATAATTTGAAGTGAGGAAGGAGAAAACCACAGTCCTGTGGTCTGGAATGATCTGCCCGAAAGATTATTACATGTCTGAGAGTATAAGCTGTATAAGTGGAGTAGGAATATTTCTGTCTGCTCATACTAAGACCATATGCCTTTACCCTTTCTTAGGGTCTTTCAGCTAATCTGACTGACTTCTGCCACTGAGAGTCTTGTTTGTCCTTCATGGGGCAGAGTTACTCACGGAGTACGATTCCTAACACTTCTTAATTAGACCAGAACCCTGCTGGTCTTCCAACTTAATCGAGATTATTCACAGTCTAACACAGCTCAGTATCTGAAATGATTCCTTTCTACCTGTCCTCTTGCACTAGTGGTTCCAAAAGTGAATAAATAAGCAGAAATTTTCAGGAACACACCCCTAGCTGCCTCCTGGTTGTTGCAGCACAGCTCCTTCTTCTCTTTGCCAGCATCCTGTGCTGCTGACGGAAGCACCCCTAAACCCGCGCAAGAACAGAGAGCGTGCTGCTGAGGTGTTTTTTGAGACCTTCAATGTGCCAGCACTGTTCATCTCCATGCAAGCTGTGCTTAGCCTGTAAGTGTCTTTTGTCTTTGATTTGTGCTTGTGGAATGTTGCCGTGAAATCCATTCTTTCACAAACCAAAAAAAAAACCTGTAGAAGATCTCAGTGATGTCTGACTTGTCCCCTTTTCATGTAAGAACTGAAACTCAGTTTCTGTAATGAAGAGTTTTCAGGAATTTGCTGAACTGTGATGAGAACTCAGTTTTTGATGGGTTTTTTAGCCTCTGTTCATGTCACATCTCTGCTCCCCGAGATGAGCGTGGATGTGCTGCATGTTTGGGCTCACTTTGAGTTGCTTGTTCTGACTTGGCCCTTTGTCCCTGTGTAGCTACGCGACCGGGAGGACCACAGGAGTGGTGCTGGACTCCGGGGATGGCGTCAGCCACGCAGTTCCCATCTATGAAGGCTTTGCCATGCCCCACTCCATCATGCGGATTGACATCGCTGGCCGGGATGTCTCACGCTTCCTGCGCCTCTATCTCCGGAAGGAAGGCTATGACTTCCACACCACCTCTGAGTTTGAGATTGTTAAGACCATCAAGGAGGTGATGCCCTGTCTTGTTTCTGTTTATCCAAAAGGGTATTTCTTCTCAAGGGAAGTTTCAGCTTGTGGAATGTGGTGGGAATTGCCAGCTTACTGAGCTCTGCACCTAACTCCATTATCTACCTGGGGGAGTCTAGGGTCACTAAGATGATTAAAGGACTGGAGCATCTGTTGTATGTAGAAAGGCTGAGAGAGTTTGGACTATTGAACCACGAGAAGAGATAGTTGGGGAGGGTCTCATCAATGTATATAAATGTCTGAAGGGAGGGTGCAGAGAAAACAGAACCAGGCTCGTTTCAGTGATATCCAGTAACAGGACAAGATGCACAAAGTGAAGCACAGGAGGTTCTGTCTGAACATAAACTTTTTTAGCATGAGGGTAATCAAGTGCTGGCACAGGTTATCCAGAGAGTTGTGGAGTCTCCATCCTTTGTTATGTTAAAAAGCCACCTGGACATGGTCCCAGACAGCCAGCTGTAGGGGACCTCTCTTTAACAAGGTGATTGGACAGGATAACCTGCAGAGGTCTCTTGCAACCTCAGCCATCCTGTATTCTGGGTGAGTTATAGTCAAGGTCAGTTAATCACTATTGAGGGGCTGTTAACGTGGAGGTGAAGATGGGCTAGTGGTTCAGAATCCATTTTGCATTTATCTGTGCTGCAGTTTCTCGAGGTCTGATATCTTTCACTAGTGTTTACCCTTCAAGTCAAGGGTCTGCAAAATCTGTGGCAGGTAGAGACCACAAGTGGTATATTGCAAGGTATTTTACCTGATGTGAGCCCAAGATGTCAGTTCTTCAGCACAAAATACTGTTGAAATTGGTCTCCCTAAAGGGATACATGGAATTCGGTTATTATTGAGAAAAATACCAGAGGTATTTGGGTTAACATTTCCTCTCCCTGACTGTTTCTTCTCCAGCGTGCCTGCTACCTGTCAATAAACCCCCAGAAGGATGAGACTCTGGAGACTGAGAAGGCTCAGTACTACCTGCCAGATGGAAGCACTATTGAGGTTTGTAAGGGCCACCCTGCGAAAATGTCTCATGTGAAGCACAGGGTTTCTAGAGCAGGTTTTCCAGGGTTTCCAGGGTTTCTACCTAGTGATGGGAAATTTCAAGTGATGTTAGGTGGCAGTGGATAAGTTTAAAAGACCAGAACTCATCCCAGGCTGTTGAAGGCTGTCCCAGTCTGCCGAAAGGCAAGCTGACGGGGAAGACAAGTGGTCTGGCTGAACAAGGAGATTTTAAAGGAAATTAGGGTAAAAAAGAGAGCCTATCAATTATGGAAAAGAGGGCTGGCTACTCAGGAGGAGTTCAGGAATATAGTTAGGTCTTGCGGAAAGAAAATCGGAGAGACGAAGGCAAAACTTGAACTTGATCTTACCATTTCTGTTAGTGATAACAAAAAGTCTTTCCAGAGATAAATCAATAGCAAAAGGAGGGACAAGGAAAACCTCCATTCTTTATTGGACATGGGTGGGAACATAGTTATCAAAGATGAGGACAAGGCTGAGGTATTTAACACCTTCTTTACCTCAGTCTTCAACAGTAAGACAGGTTGTCCAGAGGAATCACACGGCACCTACAGGATGGACAAGGGATCAGATCCAGCCAGCATGGGTTTAGGAGGGGCAGGTCCTGTTTGACCAACCTGATCTCCTTTTATGATCAGGTGACCCGTCTAGTGGATGAGGGGAAGGCTGTGGATGTGTCTGTCTGGACTTCAGCAAAGCCTTTGACACTGTCTCCCATAATATACTCCTGAAAAAGCTGGCAACCCACGGCTTGGGCAGGGGCACTCTGTGCTGGGTTAAGAACTGATTGGATGGCCAGGCCCAGAGAGTGCTGGTGAACGGGGCTGCATCCAGCTGGTGGCCGGTCACCAGTGGTGTCCCCCAGGGATCAGTGCTGGGCCCAGTCCTGTTTAACATCTTTATTGATGATTTAGATGAGGTGATTGAGTCTACCATTAGTACATTTACAGATGATACCAAGCTGGGGGGACTGTCAATCAGCTGGAAGGCAGGAGGGCTCTGCAGAGGGCCCTGGACAGACTGGAGAGTTGGGCTGATTTCAAAGGGGATGAGGTTCAACAAGGCCAAGTGCCGTGTCCTGCACTTTGGCCACAACAAACCCTGCAGCGCTACAGGCTGGGCACAGAGTGGCTGGAGAGCAGCCAGGCAGAAAGGGATCTGGGAGTTTGAATCGACAGGAAGCTGAACACGAGCCAGAGTGTGCCCAGGTGGCCAAGAAGGCCAATGGCATCCTGGCCTGCATCAGGAACAGCGTGGCCAGCAGGAGTAGGGAAGTGATCCTTCCCCTGTACTCTGCATTGGTGAGGCCACGCCTTGAGTATTGTGTTCAGTTCTGGGCCCCTCAGTTCAGGAAAGACGTTGAGGTGCTGGAGCAGGTCCAGAGAAGAGCAATCAGGCTGGTGAAGGGACTTGAGCACAAGTCCTGTGAGGAGAGGCTGAGGGAGCTGGGGTTGTTTAGCCTGGAGAAGAGAAGGCTCGGAAGACCTCATCACTCTCTACAACTACCCCCTGAGCCAGGTGGGGATTGGTCTCTTCTCCCAGGCAACTATCAGTAAGACAAGAGGGCATGGGCTCAAGCTCTGCCAGGGAAGGTTTAGGTTAGATGTTAGGAAGAAATTCTTTGCAGAGAGGGTAATCAGACATTGGAATGGGCTGCCCAGGGAGGTGGTGGATTCTCCGTCCCTGGAGGTGTTTAAGAAGAGACTGGATGTGGCACTTGTAACTGTGGTGGTAGTGGATCAAGGGTTGGACTTGATGATCTCAGAGGTCCTTTCCAACCCATCCGATTCTATGGTTCTAACTAGACAGTAGAATTTTTAGGGAAAGAAAACGTTACTAGAAACCTTAACAACTTTTGGTAGTCCTGGGTAAGGATGCAGCGTGACCATGAGCTGTTTGAGTGCAGGCTCTGCTCTACCAAAACTTTATGCAGATCATTTGTGGAGTGTGGGTGGTTGTCAGCTCACTAAATTCAGCAGTGGTTGTGTTTGTGGCTTTTGTCCTGCTTAGAATTGTTTGCTGTGCAGGAGCAGTTGCTTTGAAAAGTGAGTTAGAATATTCCTCAGAAGACTGAACCCACTACAGAATGGTTGCAGGAGAGGAAATACAGGTCTTACCTCCAGTACCAGGGCTGGATTTGCTCCCTTTTTTTGTTGACCTGATGTATGGAGCTAAGCAAGTTTCTTTGTCTCTTTCATCTGCGAAATGGAAATGATGCCCTTTGTAGGAGCCGTAATCCAAACTGGCATTCACTTGGGTTCTAGTGATGCAGCATGAACGTCCAGGAAACTTCATTACTCTGAAGTTTCACCTAAGAAAGGCAGGCCCAACTGTAGGCAGTGAACAGAGCCACACTGCTCTCATCCCTCTGTGCTAACTTCTCTTGCAGATTGGCCCTGCCCGTTTCCGAGCCCCGGAGCTCCTATTCCGGCCAGACCTGATAGGGGAGGAATGTGAAGGACTCCATGAAGTGCTGGTTTTTGCCATTCAGAAGTCAGACATGGACCTGAGGCGAACACTGTTCTCCAACATCGTGCTGTCTGGAGGATCCACGCTTTTCAAAGGTTCCTGCCTCTTCTCTTTCTGTGGGCTGTGACATACCTGATCTCTTGCTTTCTTCTTATGTGACACTGGGAAGATAACCCAGATCACCCAACTTGTCCTGTGGGGTGAGAACTGTGAGAATTCATCTTTCTCGGGACAGTTACTGCCTGTTTTTTCTGAGTCCTAATCACACCCTTCTGGGTGTGCAGGACACCTCTGCCCTTGTACATCACTTCTTGGACTTAACAGCTTTTATTGTTTTCCTCCAATCACTTTACCTGTGCCAGGACTTAATAGCTGTGTTCATTGCTGCTGCAGTAGCTCAGGATATTTGAGACTAGGTACCTGAAAGGCTCTTGCATCTCCTGCGTTTCCTTTAGGTCTGTGGTGTGCAGGAGAGTCCAACAGTCCTGGTCCTGCATGAAGTGTCAGCTCTGTGTGTGCAGCAAGGTTTCTACCCATCCCCTCAGGGCTCAGCTGGTACTCACTGACCTAAAGATAACCCTCTACCAGAATCCATCAGTCCGTTATCCACAGGTTGACATCTCCAAATAGGTCCTGGTCTTCCCATTCAACCCCTGTACAAATGGGCTGGACAAAGGAGGAATGCCTAGGGAAGGAGGAGGTCCTAACTAAAAACCTTGTTTGCTTGACTCAAGTTGCTGCTGAAGGAGAGCCCATTGTGCCAGTGTTTGACATCTCAGTGAGAGAAAATCCCATTATCTCACTGGCTGTGTTATGTGACTCCCCAGACTTAGTCTCTCTGTAAGATCTGGACTGGGATATTTGAATAGGACTACACAGGACATGTCCACATTGTTAGTGAATGGAACCTGGGATTTTGCTGAGGTGCTTACACTACACATTTTGTCTTGTGTAGGCTTTGGTGACAGGCTGTTGAGTGAAGTGAAGAAGCTAGCTCCGAAGGACGTCAAAATAAGGGTAGGAGCAATCTCTTGTGTTTATCACTTACTACCTGTGTTGTTTTGTGACCTTGAAAGAACCTTGTGTAGAGTGCAGCTGCCATTTACTTCAAACCAGAAATTACTTGACTGGGACAGCCCACTGATTTGCTGTTGTGATGAAAACCAGTTTGGTTTCATCACTAAGTACATGGCTTCTCTGACAACATGACCCCTGTTCAGGATCCTGGACCACAGTGGCTGTTTCGGGGGGACTGCCCACATGTCTTTCTGTTGGGAGAGATCATATCTGTGTTTGTCAGGTGTTAGCTGGAGTAAAGTAGGGACAGTGTGCCAGGGAGCTTGGGAAGGTACTGACCGATTCTCTCTTTCTCCCAGATATCAGCTCCTCAGGAGAGATTGTATTCCACATGGATTGGGTATGTACTGCACAGCGACATGTCTTGCTGTGGGATGGGACTGGGGAGAGGCAGCCCATTGTCTCCGATGCTGTTGTCCCTCCTGGTGCTGTGTGTCAGGAGGGTTTTGTTGCTCAGCTGGGTGATTCTCAGTGTGTTCCTGAAGCAGCAGTCAGCAGGTCATGTGGGAGGGGGCAGCTGGTGCCAGGCTCTGTAGTGCCAGCAGGTTTGTGGATAGCAGGAAAGGGAGTGACTGTGCAGAGCGTTTCTATCGCAGGTAACTGAGCCTCAGCACCTTTCTCACATGGGCAAGTGTCATGATAGAAACAGCCCATCTCTGCAGAGGTACTATGAGAGTGTCCCCAGAAATTTCCTCTAACCCATAGCATGCCTGTCTCTCCCCAGTGGTTCTATCTTGGCCTCTCTGGACACCTTTAAGAAAATGTGGGTTTCGAAAAAGGAATATGAAGAAGATGGAGCTCGTGCCATCCACCGAAAAACCTTCTAGCCCTGGGACCTGTCCTCAGTCTCCTCCGAAGACTCACTTAAACTCGCTTTTTTGAGTCTGAGTGTCTGAGAGCTGCCTGTGTGTGTGTGTGTGCGCCAGCATGCCCCGATGTCACTGAGCAAAGACGACAGCAGCAGGAGGGTTGTATTAGTACTACTAACTTTTTTATTTTATTTTTTTGTTTTGTTTTGTTTTTGTTTTTTTTTTCTAATGGAAAGGAGAAAGTACCAATCTGAATTTCTCCAGAACGGCCCATTCCTTTTTCATTTCAGTCCTTTATTTTCTGTATCACAATCACATCTGTCACTGTAAAACAAACAAGCAAAAACAAAGGGAACAGCTTATAGAAACTGCCTGGCAAGCCAGAAGGGAGCCAACCACTGCAGACTGCTCGTGCAGGCTTTAGTCAGCCTGACTGCAATGCCTGGATTGTCTGGAAACACATAGCTGAGGCCCCATAGCTACTTCCTTCTTTAGCAGTGTCTTCTCCATCAGTAGGTTTTTGAAGTTGTTTTTAATATATTTTTTATTAAGAGAAAGCACATTCTCAACAGTTAAGCCCATTTGCCCCCACTGTTTTTGGTGTGTGAGTGCGTGTATGCGTGTGTAACTTCTTAGCCTGATGTGGGGTCTGCACCACAGCTGGAGAAGTTGGCGATAGGACTTAGTTTGTATTGCATGGAGTAGAACAAAGCAAATCTAATCAGCTATCATTGTACTAGACGGTTAATTCTCTCGTACCTTGTTTTAAATACCTTTTCTCCTCTGGAAGCAAGTGCCCTGGAATGGGCGTGAAGGCACTTGTGTGTTCCCCCTCAACCTGCCAAGATTTACAGTGCTGACTTCTCGTGTTCTTTGTAAGAGTCGAGGCTGTTTCCCTCCTTCCTGCCATGTCAGGGCAAAGGGAGCATGTATTCACAGCCAGGCATAACTCTTGTGTACTTTATCCATTCTGGGGCAAAATAATAATTGGGAAGGTGCATTGTAATGTAAAAATTGTTTTATTTATTGAAATGTCTGAGGATATCTCAAATACTGACCACAGCACCTGGGAATTATGCTTTGGGTCTTCTTTGAACACCTGCCACCCAGCTGTTTGATGTTTGCGCTGCGCACGGCACACACGCTTAGCGGAACGGCCAGCCCTGCACCACCACCCCTCGCTGTTCTCTGGGAGTGCACCAAAGGAGAGGACAATAAACCCCACCAGGAGGTTGGTGTGAGCGGCAGGTTTGTGAGCAGGAAGCTGTCCTGCTGGCTGTGTTCTGCACTGCCGTGCCTTTCTGCTTACCTGGTGGCTGCTTTGCTTCTCCTGCTCTAACAGCCATGGGCAGCCTGCAGACCTGCTTGTGTTGGGGCATGCCACTGTTTCCCCTTTAGGTTTTTCTTGTGCGTTATTCGGTGCTCTTCCCCCCCACACCCTTATTAGTTTTCTGCAGAACCTGACAGTAGCAGTGGAGCTGGAGTTGCTTGGTGGCAATTCCTTCCTGGTCACCTCCTTTCTGTTCATTACCAACCATCACCTTGGGATCACTCTTGGGCACAGAAATGGGGTAAGAGCTGGAGGAGGTGAGGGAAAAGCCCCAGCTGAGATGAATGTAAGCAGCAGGTGGTTGCCACTGCAGGAACCACGTTCCTGGGGCTCACCAGTGGGCTCAGAGAGGCTGTAGGCAGGTGGTTGGGGTGGTCTTTCCCAGGTGAGGCCAGGCTGCTTGTTCATCAACCCCCATCAGAGCAAACGTTTTTAAGCAAGAACTGTTAGTGCTCAGCCTCCTGCTGGAAAATCAGTTCCGTTCTTGCTGGTTTGTTGCAGTGTACAGAGGGGAGGCAGCAACCCCCTCTCGGTTCCATGATGACATGCCCCAGGCAGTGCCAGTGCTCTCCATCCCCCCCAGCCCCTCCCCTGGCCTTGCAGCAGCAGTGCTCCATTTTGTAACCTGCAGTGACTGGACAGAATGGTGCTGTAGCCGGTCTAGCGTGCGTTTGGTCTGCCTGACTGTTCCCTCGCACACTGTCCAAACCATGTTGCCTGGTGGTGCCCAGCATACTTAAATAAAATCATTCATATACAACCATCAAGCCTCCTGGCCTCATCTTCCCACATTTGCAATTTTAAGGAGATAATAACTTGTGTTCCTCTCTTGCCTGTGCAGAATTGTTGCTGGCCAGTCTCTGCAAGGAGGCACCATTTCTGGTCCAGGATTGCATTCCTGGCCTGGATTTTGAACTGAGTTAGAAGCTTCCTGGGCTGCAGCTGTGGTGTCCAAAGCTGCTCTCCCTCCTCTGCAACCATTATATCTGAGATCCCTGTCCTTTCAGACAGAAGGGCTGGGGCAGGCAGTAAGGGCAGCCCAGGCTGTGCAGGAGTGAGGGCAATAACAGCAAGGGTGTTTGCAGAGAACTAAAGTGTTGAGCAGTGCGGGCAGGGCAGGCCTTGGGAAGAGGGTACAGTGCCCAGTCCTGCAACTGACCTCAGCAGATGAGTGAGAACAGGACAGACCTAACCCTGGGGCCTTCCAAAGCAGAAGGGTAAGCGACACCTCCCCCCGCAAGGCAGCAATACCCACTCCAGCCCATTGATCCCCTCTGCCCCTTGTCTCCACACAGCCATAGCTGTGTCCCCACAAGCACCACATGCACTTGTCCAGGTTAGAGCCACCAGCTGGAAGAAAATCAAGCAATTCAGAAAAAGATCATCTTTAATTTATGAAATGAAGAATCATTCTTGAACTTGGTTAGAAGTTGCACAAATAACTTATGATTGAACAATCAAGAGCTACAGAAGCCTCACGGCAGGAATGTCTTGGTCCAAGACAGAAGGCAGCCGTGTCCTGAGGCAAGATGGCAGGTTGGCAGGCTGAGACCCCAGAGGGAACCTGGCACTAAAAAAAGAACACATCCCTCAGCCTGCAGCAACGCTGCCTGCCTACCCTCCTCCTCCTGCAGCAGGCACAGACTTTGGCACATCCCTTCTCCCTGCTCCCAAACATATCACAGGGATTGAGGAGACACCCCCTTACCTCAGAGACCCCCTTGGGCATTACCTGTCCCATCTGCTCCCAGCCAAAACCAGGGAAACCAAACACCTGCTCTCCTCGTTGGATCCCTGTCTCAGCAGCCCGGTGAGATGATCAAACTCAGGCACTGTTTCCAGCACAGAGGAGCTGAGGTGTCTACCTCTCCCCACAGCTGTAAAATCTCAACCCTGTGACTGCCCAGCATTGTATCCGACAGGCTCCAAAGAGGAACTGAAGGCACAAAAGCAAGACCTGGTGTTCCTCCAGGCTGTGCTCTGCAACGGGAGTGTGCCAGGCTGCCTCACCAGGTCACCTGGGATGGCCCTGGGCAGGGAGGCACTTCCATCGGCTCATTTAGGGGTTGGTTCCCTGGTCTGTGCCAGCATGGGAGGGGGCTCATGGCACAGCTGTGTGGCAGCACTGAGTGGAAGGGACTGCAGAGGGGAGAGGAGGGATAAACATAGGCAACGGGATGCCATTGAGATGATCCAGCTCAAGGCTCTGAATTCAGTTCAAGCCCTGCACCTTTCTCAGGCTGGCAACGAGGCCTTCTGCAAGGCCACAAAGGACGGAACCTCAGCATAAAACACAGCCAGCAGACTCTGGCTGTGCAGGATGTTGTCCTGGAAACAAGAAATGTCTTAAGAGTGGATTTGGTCCAAGAACTGCAGCACTGTATGTGGGAGGGTTGTACCAGTTACTGGGAAAGGCCTTTGAGGTCCTCTCATCCTTGCTCCTGCTGTTCTGTCATCATGCCCTCTGTTACTTGGTCCCTCAGAAGCCTCCCACTCCACTCCCCAAAGCTGCAAGGCTCTAGCAAGGAAGGACTCCCTGTACAGTCTCCTCCTGCTTAGCCAGAGGCTGTGGCTCCCCAGGGCCATGCCCAGGGCAGAGGAGCACACTGGGGACGTGTCTGCCTCTAGCAAACACTGCAATCCAGCACCTCCTCACTAGAATGAGCAGCTCTCTGCTCCTGGGACAGGCTGGGATAAAATGTTCTTGCTCCTGTGGCCAAATGATCTGTCCCAGGCCCCTCCCATGCTGAACTTATGCCTTCAATAGTGACCACCTCCTGGAAAGAGTAAACATTGGCATGACAGCATTTCACAGTTGAATCGCAAACACCAGACTTTCTCAGCCTGCCACCCCAGCGTTTCACCTGCCCTCTGGCACCAGCCTGGAGCCAGAAGCACCCTGGGGGCTTGGGCACCCCTAGATTGTTTTGACCTCTGGTGCTCGGCCTTGAGTCAGGCTTTGCCGCTGAGCCTTCACCATCTGCAGCCGCTTCCCGTGCAGGCTGAACTGCGACCAGCTGAGGAGCTGCAGCAGCGCACACGTGATGGGGACGAAGACGAGGAGGTAAAAGCAGCCCTGGCGAAGAGTTGGCTCCAAGGCCACGGCAGACTCCAGCCTTGGCTGGGCACTCACCACGTTGCTCAGGGGGTTGCGCTGGAAAATGTCGTAGCCTGGTGTCAGAGAAGAGTTTGTGAGACTGGGGACACTGGGGATGGACCCTCATCCATTCTCTCTGAGTGACTGGCTGTGGAGATGCAGTGACCAGGCACAGCTCAGCAACTGGAAGAGCCCTCTGCCCCCACCCAGGGGACAGGACACTGAACTTGCACGTGTGCCCTCTGCTGCCCCGCTGCTTTCCCCAGGAGCATCCTTACCTGTGTATGCACAGAGCAGCCAGGTGCCAATCAGAGGGGCAAAGGTCTGGCCCGGCTTGGTGACCAGAGCCACCATCCCAAAGAGCAAGGCTGAGGCTGCCTGCTTCCTACGGTTCAGGACTAGATCCTCGTCCACCAAGTCGGTGACCACCAGGTTCAGCAGCTTACAGGTCCCTTCTGTGAACACACGGTTGCTGCAGAACAACAGGCAAAGCACTGAATAGGCATATCAAGAAATGACAGGAGTAGGTGAGAGATCAGCGAAAACAGACAGAGAGTGAGATAGGTTTCCCCACACTTTAAATAAGAATTTCAGAAGCCCAGGTTACAGGAGGGGAACACCACTAGCAATAAGACTTTGTACTCTGCAGCAATGCCTTGGATCATTCCTGACCTGCCACACAGACAGGCCTGAGGACAGGACAAACCAGGCCAGGGGCTAACACACTGAGGGCTGTAGAGGAGGAGAGGAGCTCTCAGCAGCTTGGAAAGGCTGCTGCCAGTCTGGCTGGTCTGTGCCCTCCTGAGCATTGCTGCCTCCCTCACAGCAAATAGACTGCAGTGACCCATCTCACACGCTCTCAGAGCTGGAAATCACATGGCTTATGTGTGACCCTGGCTATTGTTCCTTGCCTCCCACCCCTCTCCTTAAAACAGGGACAAATAATTTTGCTTCCCAGGTGGCAGAGGGCAGGGGAAGCAAGTGCTGCCTGCCTACCTGGCAATGAAGATGCAGAGCAGATACACCTGGTCAGGTCCTGCCAGGAGCATGACAACACTCAGAGCCAGCTTCAGGAAGAAGAGTCCTCGCACTACAGCGTAAACCCCACAGCGGCGGCAGAGCGACAGGAAGTAGAGGTTGTTGAGATGGGGGGCAATGTAGGAAACACCTGAGCAGAGACACAGGCACAGACAGCTCAATGGAGTTTCAGTTTCCACCATGCCCCCAAGTCTGATACTGAGAGTAAGAGAACAAGGCTGGCTATTGCCAGCAGGACTGTAGGACACAATACAGAGCATCCCCTATGCACATACAGAAGGCTGCAGCAGATTTACTCTGTGGCTTCGTGGCACAGCACACACTTTCCTACAGAGGGAGGCCTTCTCCCATCAACCTCATGGGCAGGAAGGAAAGAAGAGATTTGCCCAGTGTCACACAGAGGCTGTGACTCAGCCCTGGAACAAAAATCAGAAAGACAGAACTGCCTGACCAGATCTAGCCTGCACAGAATCCTTCCAGGGTAACTCTAGGATCACTGCCCACATATCTGTGGCAGCCTGGAAATGGTCCATATTATGCTGTAGAGGGAAAGGGTTTAAATTCAGGGCTGTGTTCCCTGCAACATCCTGGGGAAACTATCTGCAGCCTCTAATGCTCAGAGCAATACCTCTGTGGAGTCTGGCATCCAGCATGCCAGGCTTGTCATTACTAGAAGAGGCCCCAATTTACTTCTGTGCCCAGGAAGAACAAGTTGGAGGTCCCAGGAAGCATGTGGGCTGTGTGCATGTGTGATAGCCCAGAGACCTGCATGTGAGCACACCTCTCCCCAGACAGAGTTTGGGAAGAGCAAACCCAGACTTGGGCCAAGTCCTACCTAACTCAGCTGCTCCCTCCAGTCCCACCTGAGACTCACCGAGCAGGAAGGATCCAGTAGAGACAGAGATCTGGTCTGACAGCAGGTGCTCCAGGAACAGAGGGAAGAAGTTGCTGTTAAAATGGCAGTGAAAAACCTGTGAAGGCAGCATGCAGACAAGCCGGTCAGCCGGAACAGCAGTGAGAGAGAACAGAAAAAGCTAACAGCCCTCTGGGCTCTGTTGTCCTAAAAGCCCCATGCCAAGGGACCATGCAGGATGGGCCTGGAGTACTACAGCAGAGCAAGAGCTTGGCTGTGGAGTTTCTGGCACTGTCAGCTGAGACTGCAAAGCTGTAATGCCCCCAGCCATGCCCACCATGTGCCCAGGGTCAGCACTGCTGCCCAGCTGCCACGGCTCGGCTCGCACAGCGCAGGGCTGCTGGGGCCAGCAGGGCCAGCAGGTGACAGCAGTGACCACGAGGCTTTGGGGACACAGCGGCATGGCAGGAGGGAGGAGGCTGCTGGCAGGAGGACACAGATAGGGCGGCAGCAAGGCTTGAACACAAAGATGCAAACCAGCATCAAGAGCCTGCCTGAGGGGAACTGAGGGATCCCCAGGGAGCTGTGACTGCAGCACACAAAGCTGGGCAGGCTGCCGAAATTTGGTAGTAATCACTGAAGAGGATGAAGAACAGAAATGGCAAAGCCAACTGAGAGGTAGATCCAGCTGGACAGCGAGAACAGACAGTGATGTGAGCCTCAGGAAAGCGGAAAGGGGAAGGAGACTGTGCTGACAGCCACACCAGCCAGCCAGGCCCTGTGCTTCTGCACCCCAGATGGGCTGCACAGAGCTCAGCCAGCCCCTGTAATCCAGCCTACGCTCCAGAGAGAGGAAGGAGCACCCCACAGCTTGCTCAGGAAGTATTCTCAGTCACAAGCAGGGAGAGTGGCTACCAGCTGCTGAATCAGCCAGCATGTGCAGGAGCCTCCAAGAGAAACTGGGTGCTGGAAACATCTCTGCCCTTCCTGGGGAACTCACACGCTGCTGAATCACCATGTCAAACAGCCAGAGCCAGCGCTCATCCTCTGAATCAGAGTGTGTCACGGCTGTGCCTACCTGGACAAGATTCATGCAGACAAACCAGAGGAAGTTACGATGCCGGGAGAGCTGCTGGAGATACTCTGCCAGGGTGATCCTCTTCTCCTGGGGGACGGAGAGTTTCTCAATGTACAGCCTAAAGGGAAAGGAGGGAAAACAGCGACCATAAATCCCTCACAGGAGGCAGGACAGAGCCCCCAGCTCTTCCTACATAGTTGCAGAGCTGTCTCTCTCAGCTCCCAACCCAGCTGTTCCTCTTCCTGGACCAAATCGAAACAGTGGAGTCTACAACAACATTTGCTTATTGCTAGCAAGAGCCACAGGTAACAGGTCTCCCAAGGTACACCTATCTTCCAAATACAAAATTCAAATTTCTGCCCATAAACACATTCTCTTATTAGCCATTCCGCTATTATATACACGCTTCTCTTCCAGATCCCTGTGGTTAGCTCACCTGGCAGATCTCATCAGGATCCACTGCTACGACAGCATAATGCTGGCAGCTCTTAATGAGAGGTGACAAGAGTGGCAGCCCAAAGAAAAGCAAGGAACTAAACAGGGAACATCAGCTGTGCTGTGGCCTACCAACAGCACAGCCACTACCAGGCAGCTAAAGCAAGTAACAGGGCAAGACATTCACTTGTCCAGCTCCATAGGGAATGGGCAGCAAGGTGGTCTCATGCTCAAGCAGAAATGCTTTCATAAGCTGCATCTGACATTTTGCCACTCACAGGCCTCACTGGGTGCTCTAGATATTAACTCATTTCATATTCCAAACACTGGATGGCCATACAGCAGGTCAGGGATCTGCCTCCAGTTTGGGCCAGGGGTGTCACAAGAAAGGTTTGTTCTATTTTCAGAGGGCCTTCAGAGCTAGTGTGACAGAGCTGATCCTGGAAACTGTATCAATAGACAAAACCACAGATGATTAACAAAAGTCTGCCTTGTCCTGGATCTTCCCACACGTTCAGTTTGCTGCAGACCTATGCCAGGTTTTTGTCTCTGCTGAGAACTGGTGACACTTACTCTTTTAAGGTTGATTCCTGATCCCATTTCTCTTTCCCATCAGCCTGGAACCGCTGGCGGAGCAACTGTGTGGACAGTGTAAAACCAGTGATGGAGCAGAGGGCCAGCAGGACGCAAAATATGCGAAAGGAAAAGAAGTCCTCCTTGTTCCACACTGCATAGGACATGAAAACAGAGAGGGAGCCTATGGCACTGAAGAGGGAGCAGTAGAAGTTGAGGCTAGTCCTGTCTTTTGCTGAAACAGCCAGATCTGCGAGCAAGGCATTGTGATGGAGGTCGACCATGGTGAGAAAGCTGTCATACATGCAAAGGCAAAGGAGGAACTGCAAACCAGGATGAGCCCAGGCAACCCAGAAAGCCAGGAAAGAGATGGCAAAGAGGGGGCCATTGTGGCTTAGTGCTCTGAGCCTCTTCAGAACTACTTCAGGGGAAGAAATCTCTGCTCCTGGTCTGCAACAGAAGGAAAAAAAAATATTTTAGACACCTGGACAAAGCCCTGCATAACCATGTGTTCTTCTCTCCAAGGGAGTCATGTAAGTGGCACAGACACAAATAGAGCTTTTGCTCATGTAACAAGCACCCACATCAAATACCTTCTCACATAATGTGTGAGTACACTGAAAATATGGGTTTAAGAAGACCAAAAAGGGTGAAAAGGGATTTTTTTTTCTCCAGAGAGAGTCTCTTCCTGACAATGCTGCACTGTCTGCATGTAGCACAATGTAAATTATTTCAATGAGTTTTTACTGGTTGCAGAAAGCTACACTGTGATTTTCATTAAAACATTGATGTAAATACACAAGAAATGCTAATGGCCAACAATGCAGAGCTCAGCTCCCATCTCAGAGAGTTTGGGAACAACTGGTCTGAGGCATTCCATGTGGAAATAACTGTCCTTTTCCCGTTCTGCCTCCCAAACCATGTACAGACACTCTCCAACAGCCCACTACGAGTCTTGCTCATATAGGAGGGGCTTGAGATGTTTGACACCCATATTTTAGGTTCTGCGCCCCTCATGATTGTTGAGGGTTAGGGTCACATCCACCCAATAGGTGTGTGACTTCCTCTATACAGCCAGGAACTGAAACAACATTAATGAGCTTCAAAGGTGCCAGGAAAAGGTATTTAAGAGTTCTATGCCTCAGAAACCATTCCCTCGCCATCATTTTAAAGCTCCCAATTTCACATCATCTTCCCCAGAGAACGAACAGCTTCCCAGCCTCTGCTGGAACTTCACTTACTGCTGTGTGCTAAGGAACACTCGGTCACTCAGCCAGCCAAACAGAGGGTCATTGAGGCTGTTCCAGATCAGAAACACTGTCTAGGAAAATAAAACAAGACAGTGAAACAAACCGCAGGGCAGCTTCCACAAAGACTCAGTTCTGCCACTGAAGCAAGCAATGCTGAGCTGGCACAGTAAGCCACCAGCAGGAACTGTCCCAGCCCACCTTTCCTGCCCTATCACTCCTCTAGGATTCCCCTGTCTGGAGCAACTGGCAGTGAGGCCAGTGGTTTTCCCTGCCTATGAAACCCTGCAATGTCACCAGAGAAAAGGCAGTCTTGAGAACAAAGTTTCTGGGTTTTCAGTCCCAGCTCGTTCTATCTTTATATAAGTAGGAAAAACTGAAAAGCTCAAATTAGCACTTAGAAGGCTCCCTAAGGCTCCCAAAGGGGAACACTGCTGTTACAGCTAACACTTTTCACACGTCTAGTACGGAGCAGTCTTAGTTTCAGAATTTCTTACTTAAGAGGGCAAAACTTATGGAAAAGACTAACCTCTCCTATCCAAAAGGACAGTTTATCAATCTTGTAAACAGAGACAAAGGTGTCCACGTAGTACAGGAGGAATACGTTGTGCAAAATGGAAACAAAGAGCGACAGGGACCCGTAGATCACAGCAGTGGGCAAATGGAAAAGACAAGCCAGCAGTCGCAACCCCATGTTGGTGCAGTCAGCATTCAGCTCCCTCAATCACCTCCATTTCAGGTGTGACGTCTTCTCCCAACATCTGCTACATCTTTGTTGGGGCCAATCCATTGTTGCTCCTGCAGGAGAGGAAAAATAAACAAAAATAAATAAAATGAAACCAGGTTCAATTTCTCAAATGAAGTAGAAGTTGAATCAAGTTAATTGGTAAATCTTTGTCTGCAGAGATCAGAATTCATATTGCTTTGAGTAGCTGTTCAAAAGTGGATTGGAGGGGATTTAAGAGACTAGAAGCGCTCTGCTGCACTAAAGCTGTTTCATTAAGTGAGGCCAGGCTGCGAGCTCCCGGCAGTACGCCCCGTCCTTTACCCTGTAATGTTCTTTGTTATCCAGCAAGTAGCAGATTTATTTAAAGCTCTTTAAAGGCAAGGTCAAAGGAGCAATCAAGCTCAACAGCTGCAAACAACAAAGCAGCTTCAGAAAACACACCTAGTCCCTGACGTTTTTAGGTACCAGTGTAAATTTTTAGCCAAATGAAAATGACAACAGCTGTGATGCAACCTCACACGTGCACCCTGCTTTCGTGGGCAGCCACAGCTGACTGCACCTGGGCCGGCTCAGACAGGAGTTATTTATGGCAAGCAGTGCTGCCGCTTCTTGGCATGAAGAGACACAACCAGAACGTGATGGCACGCAGCAGACATGCTGCCATCATATGATAAAGGCAACCAGAAGTGCCTTAGCAGCTCTCCAGCTCGTCTTGGAGTGGCCGAGATTTTAGGATCAGAGTCTGAAGCAAAGACACTTTGGCTGGAGAGCAATATGTACAGAAATAAAACCAGTGGAAACAGCAGCCTTAGACCAGAACAAGTTGCTGGATGTTCTCAAGGGGCTGAGTGTGAGGAGAGGACTGCTCACATTGGCACTGACTGGAGCTCACGGCCAGGAGATGGACCAGCATCCTCCCACGATGTTCTCTTGTGCTTTGCAGGCTGAGCCTCCTCTCATGCTCAAGTTGCTACAGACCAAAGGCAAAACACAAGGCCTCTCTTCAGAGGCACTTATGTGAGATATTAAGGGTACTTAAATCAGTGCAAGCCAGCCCCTGCTGTCATAAGAAGGCCTGTTCACAGCACATACATGAAGGGTAACAACAAGGTCATGTTCTTGACACTGTCAAAAGCCAGATAAGGGGCTGGTAGTCACTTCCATTTCAGCCCTCCAGGGTCAGCACTCACCCAGCTCAGACATACTGTTGGGACTTTGCAAGGCGGGATCAGAGTGAGCACATAAGGAACGGGAACCTGTGCACTGAGCCAGCCTCGTCGGGCTTCCAGCACCAGCTGCAGCATGTCCAAGCAGAAGATCAAGCAGAAGAATAAACATCTGGGTATGAAACCTGATGAAATGCCAGTCCCATTCAGCATTTCCCTGAAGCCATGAGTCTGACCACTTCTAGGCAAGATTAGAAGAGCAAAAATAACCATCCGCTCTGCCTAGGCCAAGGAATTCCTCATAACTAGTTCAGAAAGAAGAGCAACAGCATTTGTTCCAATCAATTACATCACTAGATTGAAACTGCACATCAGCTTCACTCCCAGCCAGAGCACTAAACCTCAACTGGATCCAACTGCAGAGCTCTTGTGGAGCTAAGTCACCATTCTGCATCCCTGCCATGCCAAAACCCACGGCCAGCTAAAAGGAAGACACTGCTTGGAGGGGAATTCAGCCAGACAATGAACTTCTGTAGGTGTAATTAAAGACAGACAAGCCTCAAAGGGAAATTGAATTTTGTACGCAATTGAAAAGGAATCATGATGTCTAAACATAAAGGTTAAGAAGAGGGGAGAGCTAAGCCAACTGTGCCACCACAAAGTCCTCTGTCTCTCACCAAGAGCCTTCTGTGGAGTACCAGCTCAAGGGCAGATGAAGGCACCAGAGTGCAATGCACTCTCATGAATGGGATGGAGAACAAGGGAACAGAATAATTTTGCACCACATGAAACCTCAGTGTATCCAAACCATGACCACTGCGTGTATACATCCAACCTCACTACAAACTTCCCGCATGTGGAGATCAGGGAGAACAAAGTAGGGCAACTCAGGTGCCCAAGGGACGGAGGCAGCTGCCCTCTGAGGGAAGACTAAACAGGTGGGGCTCTTCAGACAGAGAGGAAAGGCTGAAGGGGGACATGACTCAGGTTTTACAGTCCCATGCACAGGGAATAAGGTGAATGTGGAACGGTCAGGGCACAAGATCTGGGAGCACTCACTGTAACTCGCAAAAAATCAGTGTAAAGTACACAAAAATACTTCTTTACCTGGCAGGTAGCAAACACCTGACATTTGTTCTCAAAGGTTACACAGGTGGGCAACAGGTTCCAAGACAAATTCATGGAAAAAAGCTGTACACAAACAGCTACTAAAGGGAGCAGGCAGGGAAATTCCCTCCAGCAACTCGAAACAGAGGGCTATGCAGGCTGCAGGTGGACAAGTGGGAAGGCCACAGATGGTGGCCCAGCTCACGTGTTCTCCCCCTAAACAGCATCTCCTGCTGCTGCCATGGGAATATGGGAAGAGACAGACTGACAGCGTGACCCGCAAGGGCAATTCTTAAACTGGACTTGTCTTTGCTACGCAAAGCCTGTTTGAAAGCAGAGCCTGCTCAGGGCTTGGTTCTTAGTGCTGCACTTCATGCTGTCCCCATCCAAATGATGCTTCACTGAGCACGTTGCACAAACCACAGCTGCTGAAGTTTTCAGAGACACCTAATTTTGTCATTTACATACTACAATGCTGTTCAAAGAGGGTGAACTTCTACTTCCTTTCCTTCCTCTCCCTCATCACTCCCTCACAGATGTGCAACCCCTCCAGCCAGCTGATATTTGTGATTTTTTGCTAGGATAGTTGTTAGGTCATTTTACAGATATTTTTTCCCCTCCCCATCTGCAAATGTGCAGTTAAAAAGAAACAAATCATAGTTGTCTGTAAAAAGCAGATTTTGCTTCTACACCCAAAGCACTGCATTATTTAAGCTCGTCACACTGGTATTTTCATAACCTTTTCCTTGGGATGGAGAATTACTCATGGAGTATGTCAGAGCTTTTCAACATTTCAACATGAGGCTGTAAGCAGTAATGGGAAAAGGAGCTGCAGGAGGGAATAGCTATTCATTCATGCTGAACTTCTTACACACAGTCCTAAAGCAACAAGTTCGTAAATTAGAAAGAAATGAGCCTTTATTTGAGGAACTTCCGCCTCCGCATTTGACATCTGGCTCCTGCCAGTGACGTCTGCAGATCTTATCTTCCTGAGAAGGATGTTTGAATACTGGCTACCAGGAAAGCTCTACTTTTGTTTGAGAGTTCTGGCATATGGCAGTGTCTGGAAACACACCACAGCTCTCGCACAGCTGCTGTAACTTCCCAGCCAGCTCACAGCTGGATTCATAAGTCCCTGTGTCCCATTGTGATTCGGCAACGCTTTGGCCTTCCAAGGCTGAGCTCCAGCCTTCCACAGCAGAAGTCACTTGTACTGAGCTACCAGCAGAGCCATAGATGTGAGTCTTGGCCCAAGCCAGCCCTTTAAGCAAGGCCAGACGATTTTTATGTGCTGAGGTTGCCACTCAAGAGCCTGAAATAGTCATCTGCAGACCTGACCGCAGTAACAGGATGACTCTCACATTCATTCTCCACTGGGTGGGTAATGCAGGCTGGACTGTCCCAAATAATACTTCAGGATATGTCTGTGCTTGATTCAGCTGTAACTACACTGCTTCTGGTGCACATCCTGGATTTTGGGTGTTTTACTAGCACAGGGCCAAATACACCAGCTCCATGTTTCTGCAACTGCCACACAATAAATCCACCCATCAGCTGGAAAAGTCACCTAGAGAGGACCCTATTTCTAGGCATTTGTCATGCCCAGACAGGACTGGGATGCTGGTAGTCCAGCCCCATTCATAGGGACGCTGGGCTGGAGCTGCACCTGTGAAAGGGCTGATGCTCTGTGACCTGTCCCAGCAAAGCACTTGGTGCTGGGCACATCAATTCCTCCCAGACCCCATAAGTGACAGTCACGGGTGTCTTCATCTGGTCAGGCTTATCCACCATTGACAAGTCCAATTTGGGAGCACAGAACAGGTTCTGCACACTCCTTCCCCAGAAATGTTCAAGACATAAGACAATTCAGAGGGTCCTCAACTACATGAAGCTACTTGGATTCTGGCAGATTCTGTCAGCAAGATGGGAAATCCCTCCACAGAGCTTTTTCACTGAATGAAACTGAAAGAGCCTCCTCTTAAACAAAAAATGCTTTTAAAAGCCTACTCCTGTCCCAGAAGAGCTCCTTCCTAGACACACACCACACAAAACTTTATTCCTCTAACCAAACTTTGATCCTGTGCACACTCTTAGAGGTGAATGTAGCTCCAAGGCTCTGTTTCTCTGTCATACTACTTCTGAAATCTTCACATTTCCTCAGATAACCCACTTACTAAGAGGGAGTCCCAAGGGAATGCCAAACACAGTCCTGTATGAAACAAGAAGGAACTCCCCTACAGCAGACTCCCAGCAGCCTGGTATTGGAAGGGTGAAGCAATGAAGCCTTTGAAACTCTTGACACCACCTGGATCAGGCATGGAAACATGCCTGGAAGAGACTATGAGGGCATTTGCCAGTACTGTTTACCAATTGAAGAATCACTGACCATTGTGTATCATGAGTTCAGTAACACCCTTCTTGTTACAGGCAATCAATCATGTGCTTCCATCAGGTGCTTCCGTCACTCCCGCCAGGCTCATACACGTAAACACAACTGCCACGCAGACAATTTACGTCTCAAACCAGCTGGTAGTTTCTGTGGAGCTGTGTTCCAGCAGAGCAATCTCCTTCAATCACATCTCACTCCCTAATGGGTACACAAGGTTTGTTAATAGAGGTAACTGGGTAGATCTCATAGCCTTGGAACTTGACAAGGCTTTTAACTTAACAATACATGGCATCCCGTGTCTAAACGATTGTTTTACAGTGTAAGGGAAGTGTGTTAGGTGTACTAACAATACTGGCTTCCCCATCATTTTCTGTCAATGTCAATACTCTGATCCTGTAGTGGACCTCTCAGCACTAGCATAGGAACCACTGGCAGGTAACTCTGGCCTCAAATTACAAATCTGGAAGTTAATATGAAGTCCTCATTGAACACAACCCCCAGGAGTAGGATCACAGAGGCTACAAGAGGGGATTATTGCAGGTATGCTGTCTGTTCTTTAAGACTTCATAGGAAGCACCAGGTGAGAGGCACTTTTTACCACTTCGCCAAGTGCAGCCATCAGGAGTTCCTGCTACACGCCTGTCTCCCCAACAGGGAGTCTCTTCACCTGTGCAAACCTCCCAAAGCCAGTCCCCCCGCGATGCCCCAGCTGCAGCCACAGGGCCACACACCGCTAATGAAGAACTGGAAGGAACCGAGCTGCTGAGGCCACCAGGGATCTCTGTGGCATTTCGATCTGAAAAACACAGCACTAGGTCACCAGCTGCAGCTGCTGATGTCCCACATGTGCCACAGGAGCACAGGGAGCCAGGCGATACCTGTGGAGCGAGGCCGGGGATGGGGACGCCGTGCCTCTGGACACGGCCGAGCAGCGCTGCCACCGCACTGCCCCATCCACAGGGCCCCCCGCACTGAGGAGAGGCCTGACAGCCCTGGGGGAGGAACGAGTGGCCAGGCAGGGGCACTGCCACCCTCCCGCCGTGGGCTCTCCCGCCGTGGGCTCTCCGGGGCACGGCCACCCTCCCGCGGGGGGCTCTCCCGCGGGCTCCAAGGCAGTGGGCTGTGCTGCCACGTGAGGGGAAGGTGTGACAGGTACACCACAGCCCCACTCCACGCTCCAGGACCGCCTCTCCTTACCGGGACCCAGACTCCGACCGACTCCACAAGGACCGTGACTGCCGCCCACGGGCACTGACAGCAGGGAGCGAGGGAGGACGGGCACCCCCCGGCCCAAAGTGGGACCGTCTAGAGTAACGGCGGGAGGTACATACTAGGGCTCTACCACTGCAGGGAAAGGGGGAACGGCCCCACTGGGGGGGGTTATCTCCTCCATCCCACCCGAATTGCCTGAGTGGAGGCGGGAGACCTCCCACGCCACCGCGTTACGCTGCAGGCGGGGAAACAAACCGGAGCCGGCGATGGGGCGGGAAAGCCACTCAAACCCCCGGCGCCTCCTACCTGCGTCCGCTACCTGCGCTCCCCCGCCGCTCCGCCGCCGCACGGCGCGCCCGCGCACGCGCACCCTCCCGGCCAGGCCCGGCCCCGCCCTGCGGCCATCTTGTGTCCTGGCGAGTGAAGCCGCAGACGCCACCACCTCCCGGCCGCCATCTCGCGTGAGGTCACCCCGCTCCCTCATTTACATAGCCCCGCCTCCCAGCGGCACGAGCCCCGCTAGCCGGGCAGGCGGACTGTTCTCTATGGTCGGTCCGCCCGTCGCCAGGGCAACGGGAACGGGCCGGGCCGGGGGCGACAACACTCGGAGTCACGGAGTCGTACAGTCAGAGAGGCTTAAAAACATAGAATCATCGAGCTGGAAGAGACATTTAAGATCATCCAACCCAACCATCAGCCCAGCACCACCACTGTTACGCCTGAAACACTAAACCATATCACCCAGTGCCACATCCAGAGGCTTCTTAAACACCTCCAGGGATGGTGACCACCATCTCCCTGGGCAGGCTAGTCTAATGCTTGACCACCAGAACACTGGAAAAAAAAAAAAAAATCAGATATCTACTCTGAATCTCCCCTGCCTCAGATTAAGGCCATTTCCTCTGGTCCTCTTACTACAGGCACAGCAGAAGAGACTGGCCCCCACCACACTACGCTCCCTTTGGGTAGTTACAGAGAACTATGTGGTCTCCTTTAGACTCCTTTTCTCCAACCTCCAAGGAGCGTGTGCCGAGCTGCAAAATGACAAAACAATGTACATGGAAACAAAACAATGCACATGGCTGCTTGGGGGCAGGCACCCTTCCCTGAAATCCATCAAATGTCCTGTCTGTGGCCCTAGTCATCAGCTACTTGCACTTCTCTCCCAGAAGTGTATTTCAGAAAATAGGGACTGTTGTTGTCCTTTATTATTTAAGATACCTCTGTGTGCCTTTCTCTAAAAGAAGCAATTCCTGGGTTCAGCATAAGCATCACCTTTCACCTCTCACTGCTCCCATCCAGCTATTCTCAAATTTCACCTGGTAAAATTGAGGCAAAAGCCAATTTGCTATTGGTGATACAATAAAGCCAATTTGTATAATTGCATCCTATTACTTTCCATATTTTTGTGCATTAGACTTACTAGTGGTTTCCTAAACAGGTCATTTTTATAAATTCATAGAAGCCAGGCAACTAATTGCAATCAACAGTGTTTGCAATTAAAGAGTGATTTGTAGGTGATTAGCTTCAGCTATTGAGACCACCTGCAGCAGAGCAAGGTATAAGGCATTAATCAAAGAATCATTTAGTTTGGAAAAGACCTCTAAGGTCATGGAGTCACTAAGTATCCCTAAGGAGTGTGTACTGCTGCTGCTGTTGTGCTGGGTAATGATGAGCTGACCTTGAAGGCCGAGTCATCCTTTCAAAACTCCTGCAGAGATTTCTATCTCCGAAGGCCCAGGACAGTGCAGGTGTTTACAATAAGACAGGGCTGATGGAAGCCATTGATATGGCTTCTTGCTTAATTACAACTACTAGATGAGCAGTGAGTACAAATACTAGCTTAGCTGTGGCTGAGTGTGAGTAAAAAGTCTGGGGGTAAACCAAAGCTGGGGGGAAAAAAAAAAGGGAGCAAAAAGGCAGTAGGATTAATTTCTAAATTATTTAGCGGTAGGCTCTTTTCTATGTTATTCAGTCTGTTACTTTAAAATTTACAGTTCTTTGGGTGTTACTGTTTTGCTGACTCAAGAAAGAACCTGAAGTTCTGGTGAGTGCTTTTTGAAATTTTTCCATGCTGGCTTTATGTGCTGAATTTAGCTGTTTCTTTACCTGTGTCCTCTATCTTTGCTCCCTGTCTGAGCGTGTAACTCATGTAATTGCTGAAGGAATGAGCTTCCTGTTGCCTTTTTTTTTTTTTTTTTTTTAGGTACAAGGGCAAGTTCAGGCAGGTATTGCAGCCCTGGTTACCACAGGAAAACTTCCACAAGGTGTGATGTGGTATCTTAATGCATCTCCTGGTTCTGTAAGTATATTCATTAAGGCATGTCAGTAAAGAGGCTGTGGAAAGCAAGCTGCCTCCTTAAGATCAGGTTGTTTCTTCCTCTGTTAAGTGAAGGCATCATCCCGGATGTTTTTTCTCAGGATGTGAGTACTTACACACCAAACAAATGTCTGTCTTTGTGTTCTGAACTTATGACTAAAGACCAGTCTGTGTTGCAGGGTTTTTTCCAGTAATGGTGGCAAAACAATACCAGTTGTAGCTTAAATGTTTGTAGTAGTAGCACATGCCTGTGGTTTTCTGCAGTTTCTTTGGCTTTTTGAAAACACAGATATCTCTGGAGATGGTGCCTCTTTCATCCTGGCACATCTGCTTTTTGATCAAGTGGATTCAAGTCCACATATAGTAGCATAACTTGGTTGTAGTATTGATTCATGTCAGTGCTCTATCCTGTAAGATTCCTAGCACCACTTGATTGTGAAAGATACTAACATAAATTGTTATTGTTGTGTCATGATAGGCTTTAAAGACTTTAGTTCAGAAAAAATGACACAGAAGGGCTTCTCTGAGTGATTGTGTTCTTCAAAACACATTATTGTCTTTTGATTCCCATTTAAAAAATCAATAATGATATTTGTGAGCTATGTTCTGTATTGTCTAAAGACTGTAACAGAAGGTAGTTGGATTTTTTTTTTTTATTTTAAAGTTATTAGGGAGTTGTAGATCAGCAGATGCTGCAGCTGTCTGCCTTGGGAGATGCAAAAAGAAGTAGTCCCATGGGTTATTCTAGCTCCGATGTTTGTTTGAACTTACACTAGAAAAACAGTGTGTGTTGCTGTTGTAACAGAAGACGCTTTTATATGCTGCAGGAATATGTTGTATGTAATACAACCCCAAAGCCTGGATAATCTCTTTCCTGCCCTGTCCCTCTATTTGGGGTGATGATCCCATGGGAAGACCTAGTACAAGTGTGTAAAGTTCAGTACTTCTAAACGTCCATTCTCAATGCGGGATATGTGGGAATGGGATCCAAGTGTGTTTAAAACACAAGTAGTTAAAATGCAAGTGTTTTGCTTTGACATTGGTGTGTGTCAACAGAGGAATCCCACTGTGGGTGCAAAGTCCCTCTGGAGAGCCAGGCTGTGTAACCAGCTAAGGCCTTTGCAGGACATCGGCAGACTCTCCCAAGAACACTTCAAGGACAATGACTTGTAATCAAGCAGCTGAGAGAGCGGGATGCTGTGAAAGTGCAAAACATGTTGCTCTGCTATGCAAACTGCCTGTGTGTGAGATAAGGAAGTGCTGGGAGGTAACTGGAGCTGGGCACGGGAATCAAGGCTGGAGTTGAATGGTTTATCTTGGAGTGTGTAAAGGCAACAATATACAACCGGGAGGAACCAGATAATTATAGGGGTGTCTGAAGCAGCTTTTGCAGGGTAGAACCTTGCAAGGCCACCCACACTGTATCAGTAATACCATGAAAGGCTGAGATTGCCTAGGTAACGATATCAGAAGTGTCAGACATAGTTATGGACATAGCAAAACTGAGACCAATGAGAAAGAAATAATTAGGGGTCGACTGTCTGTTTGGGAGGAGACTGGAGTAAGGGAGGTCTGAGCGTGGCAGAGAAAGTGGATCCTGAAATAAGAGAATAAGGTATAAAATGAGACAAAGGTGGGAGCAGCTGATTGCAGGAGTGCAGACATCTACAGATGATAGTGAAGCCTGAGGACCTGAGCACACTGGAATGCTGAAGTGATGCTCCTTGAACAACCTGCTGGACTCTCCATCAGGTCTATGTTGGAAAGACTTGGGGGAGGGTAGAGCAAAGAGGGCTAAGTGGTGTGGAAGGGAAGGGTGGCACCTGTGACTCAATAGCATTGTGTGTGGTTCATAAGACTTGATTAGTAGCTTCATAGATGTGTGGAAAGTGATATAAATAACCATGAGATACTGGTGGTATGTTAATGAGGTTATTGATCATTCAGTTGACTTACTGGCATGATTGATTGATAAAAGCTAGTCTCCTGAGTGTGTTGTCTCAAGACTGCAATCTGAAGGGGCAGAAGTGACAGCTGGGGCTTGACCATGATCTCCTAATTTGGAAGTTTGAGCTAACTGATACTGGGAAATTTTCTTTGAAGAAGAGAGTGTGGATGGAGATGATGGATATCAGATGAACTCTTGAGTGAGAGGAGGAGCAGGTCTGTGTTCAGGCTGTGTTTGAACATGGAGGGGATCATTAGGACTGAACAGTATGAAGTGCAGATTAAAATGTGCTCGATTAAAGAGAATAGTGTCGAGACACAGAACTGTGCCTGGCAAAGGCTTTAGATGAGGAAAAAGATGATAGCTTTTGGAAGGGCTGACTGAGATCGTGAGACATGAGCACAGATTTGAACCTCAGCTGAGGAAGACCTCTGATGCAAAGGGTGCCTGCATTGGTTGCTGGGAAGATGAGTCGTGGTGGTAGCTTTAATAACACAGAAGTTAGGCTGTGCCAGAAGTAGGAATGTCAGAAAAGGAAAAATCTTGGAGTGTGTCCATACTCCAGACTTTAGTGCACCAACACATCTACCTAGGGAGAGGCCGAAGGGGTGACGGCGTTGAGATCACCTTGGCAGCAGGCAGGGGTAGTTCCAAGAGCCTTGCCTGCTGATGCAGTCACCCTGTGGTAACACTCACCATGTTTTATTCTTGGCAGTGCAGCTGTTCCAGAGCTGCTGTGTTATCCAGCAGCTGCAGTCAGAATAGGAGGAGTGGCTGCTCCAAACATCTCGGTCACCAGGGAGTTGCATTTTGACCGCTATTAGAGCACAGTTGTGCAGGGGGGTGGTTTTTGGATCACTGGAGTCAAGTAAAGTCTTGCTCTGCCATGACTAGGGCTTTTCCTGGTTTTTTGATCTCATACAGAGTCTGGACTTTGCACAAACCTCAGAAACAAATGCCAGACCCATATTAGACTTCAGTGCTTTCTGGGAATGTTCCTTTGAATAGCTGAAATGTATCTACTCCCTCTTCAAAGGGTCTGTATAAGGGGTGACTGACTGCAATGTGCATTAGCTGCTATTTCCACAGTTAATGGTGCCAGCTGAAGCTCTTCTCTTTGTGGTGCACTAGTAATAGCAGGATGAGACTAGTGTCTTCTGGTTTCAGAAGTTAAATCCTCCTGCTTGGCTGAGCTGAAGGGATTGTTCATAGAGTTCTGGTATCAGCTGTGCTTGTGGTATCTTCTCAGTTGGCTTAGGCAGCTGCAAGAATTTGGACAGTGAAGTAATTCCTGATGGAAAGTTCCCTCCCATGGTGTGAGAGGAAGCAGGGTCAGAGCCCCAGGACTGCTGGGGGAGTTCCTCAAACTGGATCAGTGGTACAGGAACAGATAAGGCTGCTTGAAGGCCTTCTGATGGCAGAGGAAGTAGGGGGGCCTGCAGCCATCTCCATCCATCTGCTGCCTGTGCTACTGCTTTCTTTGATCTAACCAAAATAACTTTTGTATTTACCTTTAGTAAAAACATACAGAACCATCTGGACTGGTGGGTTTCTCCTGTTTCTACTGATCTCTACTTCTAATCTCTCTTAAATCCTTTCTACCTTGTAGCTTTACTGCTCTTTGGGGAGTCATGGAACTTTCACTCACAGTACCTGATCTTGCCTGCAAAGCCCTTTTGTTTCTCAGGGATTGTGTTCAAGCTGTTTTCAGTATCTGTTACCTTCCTCTACATGTTACCACGTTACCATGGCAAATAACCTCACCAGGCTGCCACCCTCATCCAGGCTGTGCTCTGTGCTGCTAGAGAGGCCACAGGGATAAGGTGTGTGAGCAGGCATGGGGCAGAAATGGCCCCGCTTCATCTCAGCCCATCACACTGCATCTTTCTCCCTTTCTAGATGTAAGAGGTCACCTCTTCCAAGAAGTCAGCCCTCCCCTCAGGTTGTGGTGGGCTTTGCCTGGCAAAGAGGAGGCCTGGTCTCTGCAGCCCTGGGTTACACTCCTGTTAATCACTACTGCCTGCTGGCACCAGGCATGATGTAGTAACCTCTTGTAGAAGTAATTAACGCTCTTTGCTGGGAGTGTGTGTTTGCTGGGACAGTGTAGGTGTGCTTTTCTCCTGGAGAGCACAGCAAAATGTGTGGTGCTGTTTCACCTTTGTGGGGGGGGAGAGTGTGTCTGTACAAAATCCAAGTTTTTCATTATTAAGCAGCACTAACATGGGAATCTGCTCCTCTAGATAAAAATTAAGGCCTGAAAAGACCCAGCTTGTAACAAGTTATTGCACTTTCCTTGAATTCCTGTGTTGCTGCCAGGCACGTCTGGCTAAGAGAAAACATTTCCTTTAGGAAGCCAGCCAAGTGCCTCTGTCCTAAGAATCAGTACTAGTGGTGGAGGATCAAAGCTATTGCATGGTGCTCTGTGGCTTTTCCATCTACTCTCCCACCTCCCCAAGAAGTACTTGTGAGTCTTCTTCTGGATAAATTTTTCTTAAGACTTCAAACCAAGCATGATCTTATTCTGGCAAAAAAGGGGTGGAAGTGACAGGGAAAAATAAGAAACTGCTTTGTTGTGATCTTCTCCCACATACTATCAGGATGCTGGATAAACCTGTGGGACTCTGACACCAGAGCTATGAAAGACAAACCGTGGCTTGATAAGAACATTCAGTTTTAACCTCTCACTTTAAGCAGCCCTTGAAGTTTTGGGTTTTTTTGTCCAAGGCAGGCCTTTGCCAAAGCTTTGTCAGATGGCAACAATTTTGCAGACTCCGCTCAAAATGGGGAGACTTAACCGGAAATAACTCATGAGTTCTTCGTTCCCTTGGCTGGAGGAAATTGGTGCTTGTGCAGCATTCATCCCTGTACCCTTGGGGTTTGCTACAGAGCAGTGGTATGAGATTTGTGGTTTTTCCAGGATGGGGAGAGGAAGAGGGAAGGAAGAAAGCTAGAAAGAATAGTCTGAAAGCTTGGGTGCTGGAACAGTGGAAAGGAAAAGGTAACTTAATGGGATCTTCATTTTGGAGCAATGGAATCATCACAGGGCAATGGAATGAGGCAAGAATAGTCCTGGTTGAGAGTTACAGTAAATTAGATGGCCACGCCCTCTCCTGTGGGCCAAGTGTCTCTACTGTTGTGTTGACTTTCAGTATGCTCCCTAAGGAAGCATCCAAACCCATTCAAGCTGCCAGCCTGACCTGGGGACCCTACTGAATTTCGCTGCTGCTGCTTCAGGTGGACAGAAGACTTGGTGACATTCTTCACAGTGTTTGTCTTGGTGACACTAAGACATGTGAGATACTTGTATGAAGTTTCACATGTTAGATACTGTGCAATACCTTGTATGTTGGTCTGTGCCCATGCTACGGTCAGGCTCACTTTGCATATTCTCAAGGACAGAGATTAGTCTGGCATGGACTTGAATATTTACACTTGTCTCTGTTTTCTGCAGCTTACAATGTTTTGGTTTTTTTTGGTGCTTTACAAATACCTAAACAGAAAGCTCACCCAGATTCAAAGCTAGCTCGGGTGACAGTAAAGCACTACTGCCCTGAGACATGTCCAGAAAAACTGTGTGCTTCTGTATTGCTAGGAGGTAATTTCTGTTGCTTTAGATACCAGGAAAGTCCTACCAGCCTTGGGCATTTCTGTATTAACTACTGGTGGATTCATCACCTGTAGTAACTGAGTAAGAGAGGGGTGAAACCAAAGCTTTTCTATGCTTGAGCTATCAAATGTCCTCTTTGGTTTTGTGTTGCAAACATTGCTTGGTTGCTCCATAGCAACTCTGTCTGGGGCAGCTGGCACTGAAGCACGCTTTGCTTGGCAGATCCTTTTTGGGAACTGTGGTGTCAGTCTCCTTGACCTGCATCAAGATGTGTGAGGAGGGAAAGGCCCTGCCAGATGGGCAGTGGGTAAGGGAATTGCTGCAGTCAGCTCTGGCAAGCCTGGGAATAGTCTGCAGTATCATGTTCTCACCAGAGATGACAACCTTATTTCAGTTTTTCAGTTGTCTGTAACCATCTTTGGAATTTTCTCTCCCTTTTTTTTTTTTTTTTTTTGTGGGTTTTTTTGTTTGTTTGTTTGTTTGTTTGTTTTCTGTTTTTGTTTGGTTTTGGGTTTTTTTGTTGTTTTTGTTTGGTTTTGGTTTTTTTTGTTGTTGTTGTTTGGTTTTGTTTTTTTTGTTTGGTTGGTTGGTTTGGTTTTTGTTTGTTTTGTTTTGTTTTTTTGGTGCCTGGTGTCTCATTCATCTCCAGCCAAGTGGGATTGAACCCTTTTCCAACAAGGCCAGAACTGCTGGAAAGTCTTAAAGTGAGAAGCTTACTTGTCTTGTGCTGTGGCCTTTCTTTCTGGGTCAGTCCCTTATTGCTACCTGCTGCCAATGACTGCTCCCAGTGCCCTGGCTTGGGGAGGCTTGGCTCCCACCTACAGCCTGGTGTCTGTCATCTCTGTTTTCAGTCTGTGGCACCAAAAAGCTGGCATGTATTGTTGGATGTCAGTGGCTCTCAGGACTAGGGAGGCATTCAGCAGAGCTCATCTCAGGCTTTAAGGACTGTTTTGCTGTTTTCCTGCTCAGGAAATCCAGGTGCTAGGCAGTGGATGTGGTGATTTTTCCCCAAGGCATATCAGAGCTTGAAATTGGAGCAAAGGAAGAAAGTGGCTGGTAGTCCAAAAAGCCAGGATCTCCTCTCCCTTTCTGGTCCTGCAGTTGCTCCTGAAGAGCTGGAGGCTGTCAGATGTTTACTTCCAAGGCCAGGCTGGCCTCTGGCTGTTGGCATGCAGCAACAAGGGAAGTAGGAGCAGGTGAATCATAGTATGGTTTGAGTTGGAAGAAACCCTAAAGATCATCCAGTTCCAACCTTACTGTAATGGGCAGGGACACCTTTCACTAGACTGGGTTGCTCAGAGCCCCGTCCAGCCTGGCCTGGAATGTTTGCACAGATGGGGCATCCACAGCTTCTCTGGGTAATCTGTACCAGTGCCTCAGCACCCTTACAAATTTATTTCTACTATTCAATTTAAATCCACTTTCCATCAGCTAAAGCTATTACCGCTTTTCCTATCACTGCTTGCCCCTGTCAGAAGTCCCCCTCCAGCTCTCTTGTAGACCCCCTCTAGGTACTGGTGCTCTAGGGTCTCCTCAAGGAGAGGAAGGGGAGAAGAAACTGGGAGTTGGACCCTTTCCTCAAGTGGTACCACTAGGTAATGTTGGTGCTTGTGGCTGGTTTTCTTAAGCATTTGGCTTTTGATGCCTTCCAGCCACCAGATGGCCTGACAGAAGATCGCCCTTCTGGCAAGCCCTGTTTTCTCTGAAACACTGCCTGCTCTCACTTCCCAGTGAGTGCAGGACAGGATCAGGCAAGCTGGTACTGGTACTCTAAAAGACCTCTTTTCCTGTACACATGAACTTATCACACTCTAACTCAGCCCTGCAGAGTCTAACAGGGCTTTGCTCCAGCTGTGGTCTCCCACATCCTGTCTCTGGAAGCTGAAGCTGTCTGAAGATCAATATGAACAACAGGCACTTGTGTAAAGGTGGGGTAAACCACACTGTCTGGCCCTGGGAGCACCAGGCTGCAGCTCTGGAGGGGCAGGGTGGGAGCATTGTGCCTTCTGCATACCAAAACCTGTTGCAACACACCTGAGGATTCAGAGCAGTGCTGTGCCCTGCCAACCAGGAGCTGGGGTTTGGTGCCCTGTGCTTGTGCAGGTAAGCCTGTGTTGAGGCAGGCTGAGAGCTCTGTGCTGGGGGGCAGGCAGGGACAGGGCAGTGCCAGGCAGCTGTGCAGTGAAGCCTGGCAGAGGCAGTGCCCACCTGAGCCCTGGACACCCAGCCAGGGCTTGCAAACTTCCTCCAGAGCTGTGAATTCTTGTCTACAGGGAAATGTCTTCACTTCTATGGTGGGGCGTGTGGGAATTTTGTCCTGAAATGCTCCCAGCCCTGCTTAATCCTCATCTTGTTCCCCCCCTCTTAACTTTTCAGTTTGCTTCCTCTTGTGGGTCATCCTGCCTGGCTGAGCCACCAGCTTGTTCCCCGTATCTTTTTCCAGTGCAACATCAAAGCAGTTAATAGCTGTGCTCAGGCTGCCTTATGATTTGGATGGCCTGTCAGCCCTTCTCTTTGCAGCTGCCAGGAAGACCAGGGAGCAATGGTGCTGCCAGCCAAAATGCAGGGTGCTACAGCAGCTTCTGAGAAAGAGCTGGTCATCAAGTAGATGAGAAGAGCTTCTCCGGGGCTGTCAAAAAGTGGCATGGAGCAGCACACTGACCCAGCAGGGGGGGTTGCTTTGTTTCACACGATGGATGCAATAGCTGCATGCTCTGTGCAGACCACTTGCTCTGAAACACAAACACTCCACGGAAATAAACCTGTGGATCTCCATAGGGATGAAGGGATGAACTATTAAAAGAGGCACTGAGACTGGTTTTCAGGAAGAGACTGTTTATTCCACGTACCCACCTCGTGCTGCCGTTGACATACAACATTCCTTCGGATTTTTGTGGTAGTTCTGAGCAAGTTAGGCAAGTAGGTTGTGAACTTTTTTGTTTGATTGTTTCATTTCCTCCTATCTGAGGGGGTGATGGTTTTGACAGGCTTCGGCTTCTAGGCTGCAAGTCTCATTTAAGGGTGCTGCCTAGACTTGACTAAATACTCTAGTGCTGTTCTGCTGTTCCCTGTGTGGGGTGAAGGCTTCTAGCCCTGAACCCATGGCAAAAGCAGGCTTGAGGAAGTGGAGATTATGAACCTCTAGGGACAGGAGCAACTTGTGCTGGTTGAAGAAAAGAAAAACCTCCACCATGCAGTACCCAGCATTGCTCGTGTCAGCCAACTCTTAGGGGATGGCTGAACTTCTTGTTAAGCTGGAGGAAAGCACTTGAACTGAGGGCTGAGTTTCACCTCTCCTTCTTGGTCACCTGAGGGAGAGGCAACTCTAGTTAAGGCTGATGCAAAAACAGTTTATAGGATCTGAACTCCATGGGAAAAAAATTACCTGACTTACTGCCTTTGGTTCTGTTCATGGTATTTTCCTGTCTCTGGCAACAAGTCAAAAAAAAAAAAAAAAACACCCCCCCCCATGCAACAACTTAAAAAAAAAAAAAAAGAACACCCCCCCCCATGCTATATACAGCTTCCCTTCCTGCCCTTGGGGAGAGGAAAATGAGTCATGGGAGGACATTGCTTAATGCCCTAGAGGGTGCTTGGATATATGGCAAGGGCAGGCTAGGAGCAAATTCCACTGTAGGTCAGAGTTGCTCAAGGTAAATGCACACTTAAATGTGAATGATAAATAGTGAGACCAAAAGGAGATGCCTATACATGAGAACTTGTCAGAAGAAATGTAGATGTGCCTGGATTTTGCTCTAGAAACACACAGTGGGTAGAGCTCTTTCGCTTATCAGAGTAGAAGCAGGGCTTTAGGAGGATGGGGAGAGAGAGTCAAGGACAGTTAAAGATCTTTTAATTTATTTAAGACTTTCTAGTCTAGGCAGGATGGCAGCTGAAATGACTGCAGCACGGCTGGGCTGTTGCCTCTTTCCTTTCTTTGCTTTGTTTTTGTTCTTCCACTTGTGCTTGCCTTCCCCATTTTCATGCCTGCTCAAGCCTCCAGCCTCTTGCAGTTGGTATTGCTGCCTCCCAGCAGTGCAGAGATGAGTTGTGAGGACGTGAGGTTGTTTCTTTTGCCCTCAGTGGTTTTTGTCAGCTTGTTCCCATCCCTGTAACTCCAAGATGAGTGGGTTAAATGGCGAGTCTCGCTGAGCAGCTAACAGGCAGTCATTGGCAATGTGGCTCTGCTTGTTCTTGGCAGGTTACTGCCCCTGCAAGCTGCAAGGAGCTCTTTTTATTAACTATTAATTAGTTGGTATGCTTAGAGTGCTAGGCATATCTCCTTATTCAGCCAGGTTCTGAAATATTTTTATAACCAACGCAAATTTTCTCTTCCCCTCCTGTCCTCACAGCTTTTGAGACTCTGCAACTTCTCTGGAGAAGTGCCCCCTGTGTAAATCCCCAGGCTCCTGTACGATGTACCAGTCCAGCTTTGTGCCACGGGAGTATTACCCAGCTGTGATCCCAGCTTCTGCCTACACCTACGCACCGCTGCGGCCTGGGAGAGCAGAAGACATGACCAGCTCCGTGATGTTCCCTCCCATCCACATGCACAACTTCTACAGCCGACCCATCACCTTTGTGGTGGACCAGAACAGCTACCCTGACTATTCAGGTGGTCAGGTGGAGTATCATCATCTCTACAGTGCCTCCAATCCCTATGTCCATCCATACTACACCTGGCACTTGCCTCCCATGGTCCCCGTCCCTTTCTACAGTCCCTACGCAAACTACCATCCCTACGCTGCCTACCAGAGGTCAGATCAGTATCGAGACACGTGGCCAGAAGGCTTTACAATGAGAGGGGAGCTTCAATGGGGCAAGCTTGGAAAGGTGTTTGGGCCAAGGAAAGACCTCCCAGAATTTGTGAAGGATGATCTCCGGAGGGTTTATGGCACCTACCCACGGACCAGTGTCTCCATATCTTATCGGAAAGGAGAGTTCTTGGTCAAGGGAGACCCCAAGACAGAAGAGCAGGAATATGCAGTGGAAAAAAAAGTCATGCAGCAGGCTGTGACCCCCAGTGCCAGTGAGGCAGATGACAGCAGTGAAGACCGGAACCGTAAGAAGAAAAAGAAACTGAGACGTTGATGTAGCCAGTGCCCCAATGGACAGGTGCTCCAGTGCCCTCAATGGGAGCCAGTTGGCAGCTGCTCTTGGTGCAGTTGGCAAGTAGCACAAGCAGCAGATGCCACCACTCCTGTTGATTTTTTTTTAACTGTTCCCCATCCTCCACAAGCTTATGGCAGCTTTGCTCTCTTTGATATACAATGCCCATCCTTTGAAGAAGCCACATGACACTTGATGGTTGGATCAGCTCATTGGTCCTGAATTTGAAATGAACATTTGGTTTCCACTGGTTTGGTTGGTGGGGGGGATCTCCAGACAGTAGCCCTTGATTAGAGAAGATGAACCTCTTCCTACTTTGTCCAAGGGAAGGGCCTGTGAGCTGATTCCCTTCCTGGAGAGATCAAAGCATGATTTCCTCCAGGCTGAGGGCAGTGCAGGTCCCAGAGGACAGAAGGGTTCTTGAATACTCTAAAGAGCAATTGTCTGCATATCTTGTCACTGCTGTTTATGACCACACCATTGTGCTTAATCACCTGTGATCCCTGTATGCAGCACTTCCCTACACGCTGGCAGCAGATCCTGGTGTTCCCATCCTCTTACACTTAGTAACCTAGTGCTCAGTACTGCTGGCCACATGTCCTTGATGAAATTGCTGCTTGAGGCCCTGCTCTGGGTCTGACTTGGCTCTGGTTGAAGGTACTGGCTCCTTACTGGAGTTGTGTGAACCACAGCACTTCCACAGCTTAGTGGCTGTGCTGAAAGTTGTGCTGGAAGCCTGGAGGGCTGTTAGGGGCTGGGTATGACTTGCTTGCAAACTTCTGTACCTTTTAAATTACTAAAAACAATAAAAACCCAAATGCAAATGCTTATGTTTCTGATTCTTAGCTACCTGTCCTGTGAACAACTTGCAATCAGATCTGGCACCTCTTGCAAAGTTAGGGATGACTTCTGCCACAGTGGGTTATTTTCTGCATGTCCTGCTTGGCAGTACCCTGCCTTGGCCCAGTTTGTTGCCTGTCAGCTTCCTCTTTGGGGACCAGCAGGGACTTTATGAGCATACAGGAGAAATACAGGACCTTCTTTGTCCCCCTGTAGGCTCCCCCTGACTTGCCACACTGGAGAAAGGCCTTCTGATGTAGGAGGGAACTGGGAATTCCCCATTTGCATAGCAATGGAGAAAGCCTGTGAGGGTGAACTTGGAGGCCCTTTTTGCCTCTGAATTGCTATGAAGTGTAAGCAAGTGGATTTTGTTTTTTCTTTTTACTTAGTGCAATAGGTTTTGTTTAACCAATTGCCAAAATGTCTCAGCAACTGTCTGGATTTCCCCTTCCCCAATTAGCTGCTTGGAAATGGGTTAACTCTGCTGCCAGACAAAGCTGCGAGAGGGCTGAACCAGAAAAACTGTTGCAGCACTGGGTGTTGCACTCCCTGTCCTTCCAGCAGCAGTGACTTCTTTGGGCAGTAAACCCAAAATTTGTGCATCAGATCCCTGTGTGGATGGTGCAGCCCTCCAGTGGGGTGCTGGAAGGAGTTTCTTCCCCATCCCCAGAGCTGTTGTGGGACACAGCTGGGCTGTGGCAGCTGGATGCTGCCTGCCACAGGAAGGGGCTGCTTTGAGTGAAATGCTGGGGGACATGCAAACCGGGTCTTCTAGGCAAGGTGAGAAGGAGCATGGGGTTTGTCCTATGGTGATGCTGAGATGCTACCATAAATTACCAGACTTTCATAGTAATGTATGCTAAACGCCACTCCTCCAGCCAATAAATTCCAGGTGGCAGCACGACACTTGTTAAAGTGGAAATGTCCCCAAAACCAAGGCGTGCAGCCAGTGTCTCCCAGAGGTATATGATGGATGGGTGAAAAGAGAGCCCATTGCCTCCACAAATACTTTCTCCAAGTGCCTGTTCCTGCTGGGGACATCTGCAGAGCCCATGGGGAGAGAGAGGGCACAATACTTAATTTTACCCATCCTGTCCTGTTTATCTTCTCCAAGTTTTGTTTGGTTTTGCTGCCTGGACTCTGAACAGGAGATTGCTGGGCACACCCAGACTGTTGTTCTGACAATGTGTATTTTTAGCAGAGGCTCATAATCGCATGCAGTACATCAGGAGGTAGCAATGTATTTATTTTCTCAAGTGCCATTTCACTTCCAGAAGGAAGAAAACATTCTACAGTTGGGCTTTTTTTCCCCTGAGAGAAAACCTGCCACAAACAGCCAACACCTCTGGCAGCTCTCTGATAGCAGGTTTTCCTGTGGTGACCATAACTCACCTCCATCCCTAATCTGGTCTCTGTGCAGGAGCAAAGCTTTCCACATTCCTTGTAGGAATAGCTCTCACAGTTGCATTCTCTTCCTGGAGGTTTGAGGCTGATTTGCTGCCCAGCTGCAGAACTGAATCCATAGGGCATTTTTGGAGGCTTTAACGCCTATGGAATTCAGTTCTCAGAGCCAAGCAGCCAGTGCGCGTCAGCTTCCCCTGGCTCCAGCCGGCTGTGTTTCCATCTGCAAGGGGGGGAAAAAATAGCAAAGAGCTCATCATGTCTCTGACACAGTGCAGGCACTGAGCTGACACAGATTTTTGCAACTGGAAGCTGCCACAAGGAGAAGACTCTGGCACCTCTCACCCCAGAAGCGGTGCAGACAGACACGGCTTTCTTTGGAAACTTCGCTCAATTTGGCTGCTATTTTTTTCCACTACTTCCATATATCATCCTGTAGTCCAGAGTCACTGCTAAGCTTCAGGTCAGCCCTGAACTCTCTAAACCTGCTAGAGCTGTAAGAGAAACACCATTTCTGCCATTTGGGGCTGGTATTGGCTGGCGTGTTGGGAATCCCACCTACGTGTTTGCTCTGTGCACAGGCCTCACACACCCCTCAGCCTAAACTGCTTCTCCTCCGTGTGTGTGTCTGAGAAAGGGGCGCAGCTGTGCTGGAGAGATGCTCAGAGCTGCAGGAGCAGCCCTGCAGTCCCAGGCACTGATCCTCTGCTCCATTCATATTGAAACCAGGAACCCCTTGAACGGGGAGGCGCCAGCTGATGGGAATGGTTTGTGCAGCGTGTGGTACCATGGGTGGACCATGAGGTGCAGGGGCTTTCTGCCCACTTGGGACTGGGAAGGGACATGGTAATTCTGTGGCTTAAAATGAAGAGTGGAAGGCTTTTTCCAGGAAGCTCAGAGAGCAGGTTCAGGGAGGGACCAGACTCGGTCTGGATCAAGCTGGGACATGCTGGTGCATCCCACAACTATGCACGTGCCCTTCGCTTTCTGCTATCCCTGCCCTCTGGCTTGGGCTGCAAAGCTCTCATGGGACCAAGCTGATGGCTGAAAAGCTTTTTTTGGCTCAGCAATAGTTTGGCACCGTTGTGATAACCGTGGTTCAGGCAGGAGTAACCACTTGGAGAGGATTACAGCCCTTTGCCTGTATGCCAGCAGTGCAGGAGGGGAGCCCTGGGGTCTGATGGATCAGCAGAAGAGACAGGAAATGACACACAGTACTCTGGAGCACGGGCTCCAAAGGGGGAAGCATCGAGCAACTGTCACACGAGGAGTGAACTCCATGATTGAGCAACAGCTGGCCTGGAGCTCTATTTTAATTCATCTGCAGGGAATTAAGAGTTCAGTGGGGGCAGCATGACCTCACCATCCTGATGAATGTCCCAAAGGAGCCAAACCCTGCTGCAAAAGCCATGGAGTCCCAGGCTCAGGGTGCCAGCCCTGGCACATCCCAGGGACTGCAGAACTGCAGGGGCTACCTGGAGGAGTAGTAGAAGAGGGAGACAGGGTAAAGCAGAGCTTACACCAGGGTCCCCTCACCCTGCAGCAGGTGGTTGGGATCAAAGAGGTGGCTCAGGGACCCAGCTGCACACTGCACAGTTTTTCAGAGCACTGCGGCATGGCAGGGAGTTTTCAATAGCTCAGTTTCAAAGCTCAGAATAAAGCTCAGAATCCCTCCTCTTTCTCCCCCAGCTCTGCAGGCAGGCACCTGTGCAAGGGAGTGGGCAGGAAGGCAGCCTGCCAGAGGTGCTAAAGCCAGCTGGGAGCAGACCTGCAAGCCTGAAATGTCTGGTAGGGTTGGGATGCTTTGGGGATGCTCCTTGGCCATCTCATGCCACAGGGTGGTCACCCTGCAGTCCTTGGCTGTTTAAGCACATGAAAAGCCTTTGTGCCTCATTTTTTAAGCTGTAAAACTCCCATTTGAGGCATTTACCCCACATTGTTTGGGCTGCTGTTCAAAGTGTCACCTGCCCGCCTTCAGCCCTCTCTGCCACTCTGAGCAACCACTGCTTTCAGGAATCCTGCAGGCCAGGGAAAAGCCTGCCCCCCCATCTTCCTCCATGGGCTGATTTGCAAAGAAAGGGGAAGGGTTTCAAGCAGGCAGGAGGGTGAGCAGGATGGGGGGCAACTCTGAGAAGCCCTCCTTGATAGTGCTTTGGTAATCATCCCCCTTCCCTTGCTCCATGGCCCCAGAGAGGTGATGTGGGTGCTGGGGCTGTGTGGGACAGTTCAGCAGCTGTCTGGCACAAATCCCACTGTGTCCTGTGTCCCTGCCCTCCCTAAGATGGGGGCAAACTACTTTCAGTGTTCTACCTGTGGGTGCTGGGACTGGGGTCATCACCAAAAGGCACCAAGAACAGTTTGATCCAGGTGCAATGGGAAGCTCTTGGGGAATAAGATGGGAAAGGAGTTGAAATGCAAACTTAGACAAGCTTCAACTCTTTGCTTTCACTCCTGGTTGTTCCTGAAAGCAATGTCCCCATGACATGACATCCACAGCACTGCTGGGTGCTCTGCCTTTGCTCCTTGACATTCCAAAATGTCAATGACACTCTAGCTTTGCCCCACATTCTTTCACCCAGGCAGAGCCAGGGCTGGATTTGGCCCTGTGTCTTTGGGATTATCCCTTACCCCTAGGGGATCTGCACTGGAGTGGGGTGCCAGGTAATGCCAGGGAGGCAGTGATGAATAGAGATGTGGGAGCCACCTGGGTGCCGGGTATTTTGTTAGTGTGAAGGTGCCCTGCCCTGGCTTGACCCTGTGTTTTCCTGAGGCCATGTCAGGGTCAGGCTGTAGCACTGAGCCATGGGATGCCCAGCACCTGCTGAGCCCATTGCCTCAGGGAATGGGCTCAGCCCCAGGGAGGATTGCATCAGCTGCTGGCTCTGCAGGTGAGGGTTTCATAGCCCCACTGCAAGCTTTCTCCCCTGCCTCAGGGGCCCCAGCCCTTGGCAGCCTGCATTGCTTAAGTCCTCCTCTTGCAGGGCTTTGATGCATGTGGGGGTGACCACACATGCCAGTTCTGTTGCACATCCCCCTCTGGTGCCTGCTGTTGTGGGCTTGGGTCTGGATTTAAGAACCTGATGTTGATCCCAACAGCTGGATGACAGATTGTTGAAGCTGACAGACAAGCTCAGGAACAGGTACCAGGGAAAACACTGGCTCCAGCACAGGAGCCAAAAGGCTGAGAGCTCCTCAAGACTCCTGAACTTAGCCCAGAAATACTGGTCAGTCAAGAGACAGCCCACGCAAGCAGGTGCCCAGCAGGACGTGGGCTTTTCTGGGTAGAACACAGCAGAGATGGCCACACGCACAGAATTCCCCATGGCAAGCCACGTCGGAGGTGATGGGAGGACACAGGGAAGAAGAAGCTCACACATGACCAACCCTGCCACCGCAGAGTACTGCACCAGAGAGCACTTCAGCACTGCACCAGTTCAGCCCTGAGCTGCCAGTGGCACTTCGCCCTTTCCGGCTTTTGCTCTCCCTCCCTCCTTTAGGGGACACCTCGGGCAGGCTGGAGGGCTCCCCTCTCCCTCGCTCCTGGGCGAGACAAAGCACAAGTGGCTGCTCCAGAGGGGACGTGACTCCCAGGCAGCGCCACCGCTCAGCGGTTAATGAGTTATTGCTTTATGTCTTAAAAAAAGCAGCAGCGCCCTCCTTTTGGCATTTCCAGCTAATTAGCCCGGGAGTTACTGATTAGCCAGGACGTGCCTGGGACCAAGCAGCGGAGTCCTGTGGGTGCTTCGCAGCCACCGGCACCGCGCTGACATGGTGGCTAGAGCATTATTCCAGAGGGTTTCACTTTGTCTTCCTGGGAAGTTTGCCGAACTGTTCCATGCCTCCCGCCCCCCACCCCTTAAAATATGAGAAGCATGAGGCCGGTTTTGCAGATTACCAAAAGAGTCAGGGATAGAAGTGCAGATGCTCTTGCAGCACACACGGGTCTGACACCTCATCTCCCGCTTCCCGCAGCCGGCAGCGAGCGCGTTGCCATCGGCCGTGAGACGTCACCGCATCCCCCCTGCTCGGCACGGGCAGAGCCGCCCTTCGCAGCTGCGGATCCTTGGGGAGAGCAGCAGCCGAGAAATCACCCCACGCCAGCCACACCAGTCCCCCCAACTCCGGCGCAGACTCTCCGGTGACCCCGGCACTCACCCGACAGCTCCGGCTCCCGTCGAGGCGGGTCTGCGGGCGGCGGGGCCGGAGGCACTGTTAAATATTGCAGCCGACTTACTCACTTCTCTTCCTGGACGGCAGCGTGCAGAGTTTCCACCCACTTCTTTCACCTTTGGTTTCCAGGCTTTCTGAGAAAAGGGGAAGCCGTGGGAGGGAGCAACCGGCATCCCCGTGCCAGGGCCACGGCCCCCAGCAGCCTCTGCTTCCCGGGAAGGGTGGATGCCAGAGGGGGTTGCTTTCCCGGGAAGCTGTGGCATGGCTGGGAGTGCCCTGTGCTCGTGCCCAGCACCCTATGATCGTCCTCCTGGGTTAGGGAGATTTTCCTCCTCAGCCGAGCAGAAGGGGTGTCTGAGTCCTGCCTCCCTGGCACAAGCTCAAGGGTGGCTGCCTGGCTGGCTCAGCCTCCCCCACTGGGAGTGAAAATCCCCCAGGACTCAGACAGATCCTGGCCTCACACTGCCAAAGCCCCCTCCTTTAATGTTGTGCCTCTGCAAGTGGTGACAGCGCTGGAGTGGGGGTCACCTACACTTTGCTGACACCTGTGATGAGCGGTGTCCATCCTCAGACCACAGAGAGCTGCCAGCAGCAGGTGCTGCCATCGGCCCAGCAACGAGCCAGCCAGTGTCCCATCCAGTGACATGCCCTCTGGCACCACAAGGAGCTGTTTGGCCTCCCCTGGGACACTGATAGATGGTATTCCCTGGGATACTATGTCCAGGCAGGTCGCCCCCACCAGCTACTGCCAGCTCTGGTGGGGGAGCGCATGTGCCTGGGTGGGACTCCTTTTCCATAAGGTCCTGTTCTCCAACATCCTCTTCCCATCCTTTCCCCCCTGTGCCGCTGAACGCCCAACCATTGTTTTTGCTCAGAAATGATGTCACGTCCCCAGGGGATCCCCTCTGCCAGCAGTTTGGAAATGAGAATCTGGGGCCCCAGCACAGGCTGTGGCACTGAGCTGATGGTGGGGTGAGTGCCGCTGCTCCTTCTGTGGCACGGTGAACAAATATTTATGGATTTGGCAAATCAATTGATAAGGAGGTGCTGAGATACCTGACACACCTGGCTGCCTGCACAGCCCTGCCTGGGCTTGAGAGCTGCCTTGCAGGTTCAGATAATGTTTACAGAATGGTTTTGTCTTTTGGGACCTGCCATGTGTTTTTGGAGTGGGAAGCACCTGGAAGGCTTTGTCCTGGAGGTGACTGAGCTGGAGCCACAAATTTATCTATGCAAGCCCCCAAAACAAGTGGCATCAGCAATTCAGGGCCCCAAAGTATATCTTCAGGCTGTCATGTGTGGGGTTGGCTCCATGTACCACCTTTGCACGGCTGCTGCTCTCTACCCCTGTTTTGATTATCTCGGAAGGCTATGGTCAAGGCAGAAACTCAAAACATAGTTTTTTTTCATTTGCTCTAGGGGAAGAAAGAATGGGGAAGGGAGGGGGAGGCTGCTACTGGAGTTTGGGCATTTGGCGGGGAACCAAGTTCGAACCATCACAACCCCTTTTCTCTGTCTCAGTGGGCCCAGGCTGGGAACTTTGCTACATGAATCAGAGAGCTGAAATATCTCCGATTTCTCAAGGCTGGGCTGCCCTCCTGCCCGCCTGCTGCAGGCCCCACCCCAGCATGGCACAGCGTACGAGCACCCACTGCTCCCTCCCCACAGCCATTGCCTTGGCAGCTCCCAGTGCCACACTGGAGGGCTGGGAGTCTTCCTGCTCCTTCCTTGTGGACTACTCTGCTCCTCCAGAGCAGCGCTGCAGCACGAGGGTCATGACACTGATGTCCCCATCAGGGATGGAGTCTGACCAAACCGCTCCCCAGCTCTGGCTGCATTACTCCTCCTTGCTGCAGTGAGACCTTGGACATCCCTCTGGCCACTGCTCCTGATGCCATCCCTGGGACAAGGTTTGGCCCCAGGAGGGTTTCCCCTTCCCAGTACAACGGCTGGCCTGGCCACTTCTTTGTACCATTCTCCTTGGCATGTGCTCCACATGCACCTGCCTGCTGGGATGAGTTTGGTTTGCTCCTGAGTTGGAAAACTGCTGGGGAACAGGAGAAGAAGCAGGCAAGAGAGAGACATAAGTAGGGCAAACAGGGAAGTCATTGCAGGTCTGATGCTGGAAGGATGGGCAGCAGGGCAGCTCAGACCCTGCATGGGTAGGAAAAAGAGGGTGCACAGCTTTGCCAGCTCCCACGATGCAGGTTGTGGGAGGAAGAGGAGTAGGAGTGTGCTTGGAGTTGGGGTGACCACTCAGATCCCAGTTTCTGTGGGTCTGGTCAGCAGAGGTGAGCAAGCAGAAGCAGACTTTGGGGCTTACACTGCAGCATGTGGGACCCATCCCTTCCCCGTGACATCGGCACAGCTGAGACTCCCTAGTCCCTTGTCACCATTTCTCCAGATTCCCCTGGTCTCCTTTTGGCCAAGGGCAGTGAGTGAGGAGCAGCCTGGCCTGGCTCCCTGCGGAAGCGCGGTGGCTCAGCGTTTATCGAGGGGAAGTGGGAGCTTCCTGCAGCCTCCCTGTGCTGGGAGCAGGGGCAGGCACAGGGGGTTTGCCCTTGGCGGGGGGGCTGTGGGAGAGGAGGTGGGAGGACAGCCCACCACAGGGCTGAGGCTTCACCCTGGAGGGAGAAAATCCACCTTTCTGCTCTGGGAAGGGGGAAGAGGAAGAGACAGCAGGTGGATTTTCCTGCCTGTCCAAAGAAATATGGTTTAAAAAAACACCACTCCCGTGACTGCAGAGAAAGCCAGCCAGCAGGACCAGGGTGCATTTTAGGACTCAGAAATAAGCCAGTAATTTAAACACCTCACAGTGTTACTACTGAAAGCAGTAAGTGGCCTTAGGGAAGGCTGAGCCCAGCAGCACTGTGTGGTTTTGGATGAAAGCTGATGCAGCTGCTCAGTGCCCTGGGGAGGACACTGGAAAGGGGACCAGTGAAACAGCTGCAGGCTGTGGGACTGTCCCAGTGCCAGCCACAGCCTCTGGGGCTGGAGTGGGACAAGGCCTTCCCCAAATCCACTGCCGTCTGAGATATGGTCCCTTCCCAGGAGGCTGCTCTAGGATGCAGTTCCAGACTGTGCACAGAAGGGAGGCTGCAACTGGTGGTGCTGGGAGGTGACAGTGGCTGCTCAGCCCTTTAGTAGACACTAGAGAAGCCCACAGGAGTGCCCAGATCGAGTCTTGTGCCCAGCCAGCTCCTACTGCCCTTCCCCAGGCAATTTCTCGCAGGTGTAGACTCACAGAGGTCTAATACAGAGCTAATCCCACATTTCAGCCATAGCTGAGGCTCAGTCCATCTGCATATTTAAACCTAGAAACATCAAGCTTTGGGTGATTCAGTGGCTCTTGTGTGTCTTTCCTTTTCCCTCTGCTCTAAGCCAGCAAATCATGTGCAAGCCACTGTTCCTCCACTGAGAAATGTCATACGTGGGGGAAACCATATCGTTCAGCCTTGTCCCTGGGATGGAGGGATGTGGTGCTTGGGGCAGTTTGGCCTCAGCAAGTACTTTTTCTGCTGTGAAATCATGACATAAAGCCAGAGATGCCCTTGTTGAAAGAGCTGAGCAGCCTTGGCTTGTCCACAAGAGTCTGATCCTCAAAACCAGGAGGAGCTCAGCTGTGGTTAGAGTGTGGTGATGTCCTGCAAGAAACCTCCCCCTGCAAAGGCCTGGCAGCAGTGAGTGTTCTTCTTCTATGGGAACTTGCTTTGCCTCTCTCCCTGGCAGGGCTGCCTGTATGCAGCCAGGGTTTCACTCAGGCTGTGTCGCTCTGAGCTTGGGCTCTCCCTCCACCTGCCTGGCTATATTTTATCCCACGTCAAATTTTTGCATCCTTGGAGACCTCCTGCCCTCTGGCCACCTGGATAGAAATTGGGTGAGATTTCATAAATGGAAACAAACAGGGTACATGCATAGGAGTTCAGCTGGTGTGATCACCAGAGATGGCCATTTATCCCTCTAGAGTAACTCCTACCACTGAAGAGATGCTGAAAGCAGCAGGTACCACACACACCTCCCCACTAAATGTGTTCTGCCAGCACAAACCAGTCCCCTCCATGCTGGCAGCCCCGGCGGAAGCACGGCTAGGGGGAAAGGGAGTTTCTCGGAATGTTTTTCCCCTCAGGGTTCCTGTTTCCCCTCCAGCCCTGGTCCGTGGATGCTGGCAGCTCTCCCCATCTTCATGTAGCTTTGCAGAGGGAGCAATATGAGTGGTTGGGGCTGGAGAAGTCTGGGAAATGGAGGACGGCTGAGGAGAGGGGGCCATGGGGAGTCAGGGGTGCCCCCTTGCCCCGCTGCTGGCACAGTCCTGCCTTCCAGCAGCCCTGAAACTCTTTGGGAGTCAAATCTGCTGGCAAGGAAGGGAGGAAAACCACAGAGCTGAGTCACTCCTTGGAAGGCATTTGCATCTGGACAAGTTCCAAGTGAACCCCCCTCCCACTACCTCTGTGTGGGGTGTCACAGGCGGCTTACAGGAACGGCCACATCCTTTCCCCCCAGGACGGAGCCTCCCTGGCCAGTCACACTCAGCCAGAAGCTGGGCAGCATCCACTGCTGGCTTTGGCAGGTTTCCATCAGAAGGTAGGAAGGCTTCCTGGTGGGGAAAGCTGTGCTGGTGAAGCAGAAGCGAGAGTAAAGGCGAGGGGGCCTGCGAGGAAACCAAGCCTCTTACCAGAAATGGCAAGGTGGGGTGTTGCCTTTCAGCATCTCCCAAGAGCACCAGGCTAGGGCTGGTCCTCCATCCAAGCTTTCCATTAGTAAACGGGGCAGGATTTGGTATGACAGTCTGCTCCAGGGATTTGGGCTAGGAGAGGAGTAGCATGTGAGGAGGATGGAGGACTCCTGCAGAAGCCCATTTTTGGCAGGTGTGGCAGAGAGGTTGGGGGAAAGGTGGGAGGGCTGGAGTTTTCCACTGGTGGTGGGGCTGGCAGGGGCAGAGGAGCCATCCAGAAGGTCACAGCGTAGAAACAACTTCTGCAGGAGCAGAAGTGCAACAAAAGGATGTCTAAGGACTCGGCATTGATCCTGCCTCAGACACATCGTGGGGGGCTTCTCACTGCACCCACAGCTGACATTTCCTCAATGTTTAAATTTTCTTGATGTGCAAAATTATGTTCCTGCTTGAAAGGACCTTTGCCAGGGTCAGGTGCTGTGTGTAGCTGGAGCTGGTTGGGGTTCTGGGATGGGTCCCTTCCCAGAGTTGGGCTCAGGTATCTCAGGGTGAGATCTCAGGGTCCATGTCTGGATGTGGGACCTGTTGCACAGTGCCGCAGCTCTGTGCACCATCTCGGCAGTGTCCGATCTCCCTTTCCTCCCTCTAGCGGCTAAAATCCCGGCATCGCCTTGGGCTCCTAGAGCCCCCGGCAGCGCCCGGGGCTGGGGCACAGGGAGCAAAGGGATTGCCCCTACGCTGGGGCAATGGGTAGGTGACCCCAGTCCCTACCGCCTCTCCTGATAGGGATGGTCCTGCCTGCCCCAGGTCTCATCTGAGAAGAGATGGATCTCTGCAGAGGGATTTTGGATTAGGGATCACATTACGTGTAAAGGGAGGCTTTTGCCTGGCACAGGGCAAGCATCATGCTGGTTCCCACACTGCTCCATGCCCACAAATGCCCGATGAGCAATACCAAGGGAAATGTCAGCTCTTCCCTAAGTAATTCCTTTTGGCTCGCCTTGCAATTAGTCCCTTGAAAAAAAAAAAAAAAAGATTTTGGGCTTTGCCAGCACTCCTCTTTGCAGGCGCTGCCCTTGCCTTGTAAGTAGGGCACAGCAGGAGGAGAGAGCCAGTTAGCTCTTAGCATGCAGCTCCCGGCAGACGGCATGAGGTGGGTGTGATGAGCCTGCCCGGGTGGGCTGCGCTCCTGCTTGGGGAGGGGAAAAGGAGCCTGCAGAGGCTGAGCGGATGGCGAGGGGTGCACGGCAGTGAGGGGTGCACGGCAGCACGCCTGCATCCAGTGACCCGGGTCAGGGCACGCTGGGGCTTCCTTTCCCCTTCTCACTCCATAAGCGTTTTGCAGGTGTGTGTGAACCACAAGTTTGCTCCTGCACTTGTGCTTCCCAGCAGGACAGGTCGGAAAGTTGAGAAGGAGGAGGTGTGGAGCTGCTGCTCCCTGAGCCCGGAATGGGTGCTGTGTTGCTCCCGGAAATCCAGCTGGGATCCACCCACTGTTTACAGAGAAAAGTGAATCATCTGTTCAGGGAAGGAAAACACATCAAACTTGTGCCTTTTTAAGCTTTCCGGGCAAGTGAAAGCTGCTGAGAGAGCACTTGACTGGGAGCAGACCTGGCTCAGCAGCTACGGTGCTCCGAGAGTACATGCCAGGGCTGGCTCTGCATGGAGAGGTCCTGGGACAGGACACCTGTTTCTACCCCAGCCCAATAAATATATGGGTGGCTAAACCCATTGCAGCTGGCAGCAGCAGTGCTCTGCTCCCCACTGGTCAGCCCAGGGGGCTCCAAAGTGTGGTTTTTCCAGGGAAATATTCTGGCTGGTGGGGAAGAGGTGACACTTGAAAACAAATGCTTTTCTGTAGAAGTAGGAAAACATCGGTCTGGATATGGGTTTGCTATAGCAAGGACTGGGCTGCTACAGCTGCCTGAACAAAGGGACCAGAGCCCTTTGAGATAGCCTGGGGTGTTCCACCTGGCCTGCAGAATGACACGGATCTGCCAGGGTCCTCTGATGTCTCTGACAGCCCCCTGAGCTGTCTCAGGTGTCCTTTGGTGCTGGGCAGATGCTGAGGCAGCTACACCAAGCCCTCAGCGTCACACACAAGAAAGTGTTACTTCTATGTGAGGCAGATGACAGGTGAGGGAAGGCCTCTGCAGCTGCCAAAGCTGTGTTACCTGCCAGCTGTGGCAGCCAGGGCAATTGTTCTCCCCATGGATGTGGCCTTAAACCAAGCTGCCCAGTGCTGAGACCTGTGTGCTGTGCCCCCAGGTCTGCAGCAGAAGGAGAAGGTGGATTCAATTAGCAGTTGGAGAGCCTTTGGGATGGAGTCTCAGCCTCATTAGGATTCAGCAGCTGGAGACTGTGAGAGCCGACTGAGGCCACCTGTGGTCAGCAAATAAAGGTCATGGCAGGCAAACCCACCATCTTGCTGTGGCTCTGGGGAATAGCTGGGTCTCTTCCAGAGGTGTGCTCTGAGGCCTTCAGACAGTTGCTAGGAGCAGAAGGTAGAGGTAGGTGGGGATACAAGGGAAGAAGGCCCCTGAAATCCAACTGGGATCCTAGACAAGGGTGGAGACAGCTGCTGTGTGGGTGGTAAAGAGCTGCAGCCCTGATGCCACCCTGGCTGCCAACTCAGCTTTGGGTCCCTTTGGGTTAGTGAGGAATTAGTGCCAGAGAGGACATGGCAGCTGGATCACGTGCAAAGTGTTAAAGTGCAGCAGCAGTGCAACAGGAGCAGAGATGCTGAGGGAGCCTGGGTTTCTTTGCATTCCAAGTCAGAGCTGATGCCACTGTTTAAAGGGAAATCTTCTGCACTCATGGCTAAGTTAGAGGAATTAGAAAAGAACGTGGGCTGATGGGGATGTTACCCTTTAATAGAAATGCAGGTATGCCAGCTCTGCGTGCTGAGGGAACGTTTGTGGCTGGATGGAGCTGGAACAACAGAGGGTATAGGGGAGAGAGCTCCTGGTCTGACTGTGCCCTGGGCCTCTGGGTGCAAAGCCCATGACCTGCTGCCCATCAGAAGTGGGTTTGGGAGTGACAGATCCTCATGGCAGAGAGGTGGAAAGCTGTGCAGCTCTGCAGAGACGTGGCCACTGGTGTCAGTAACTGGGCACTAGAGGGCTGCACATTCCCGTTGTTGCTGCCAGAGGTGTTTCACACTGCATAGCCTGGTGGAAATGCTGATTAACTTCTGCCAGACTCAGTGACCTGAGAGAACTGTGAATAGCTTTGAAGAACAGCAGTTGCCCACTACATGGCCAAAGTGGTGATTTTTCTTCATTTTAGTTGCACTTTCCTCAAGCTGTGCTGCTGCCAGGGCAAACCTGCAAGGTGAAAAGAAGTAAATAATGCATGGGCTTGGTACTGAGGGGATGTGCTGAGCTTGCCCAGTTCCCTTAGCCCCCTGGAAGTTTCTCCAGAGCAGCCCAGGAAAGCTACATCCTTGGCAGAAGCAGCAGGTTCCTTGGGTTGTTTAGTGTAGATAGGCAGTGACTGGGGATGGTGCAGGCATGGTTAATCCTGCCGCAGGTCTGGGAGATCCACTGAGTTCCCTCCCAACATCTGAATGTGGCAGCACTGAAAAGGTGGAAAATTAAGGCACACTGAGTCTAAAGTAATTTTGGAGCAGTGTTTACGTGACCAGTTATGTCCACTTTTTTTCATTTCTTACCTGTTTCTGGCTGTTCTGTTCCCCTGCAGGAAGTCCCTGCTCCTCTGGGGCCAGCAGTGTCCCCCTTTACCCCACATGCAAGCTCTTGTGTGATTATTTGCTATACCATAACCTTCTGGGAGCTCCCACATGGGGAGTAACATGCACAACTGCATCAATAACCTTTCAGTGTGCCCGCACTCTTGTAGGTGGGCCTGGCCTGGCTTCCTGCATGTCTTCCATGCAGCATGCAAGCTTGGCTGCAGTTTGAGCACACTGTGAGAAGTCATCTCCAGATCCTGCATGAAAACCCATGTCAGCAAACTTGAGGCCACCCAGAGGAGCCCTGTGTTCCTGTCCAGGCTGTACCTGGCCAGGAGCAGATTGTAGGATTCCTGGTGTTTTCATTATTGCACCTCAAGGTATATGAGATGTTTGCTTTTAGCTGAGTGAACTCTGTCTCGGGGTCATTTGCTGCTGTGTGCTGCTGAGAGCAGAGGGTGAAAAGGCTCCCCTCTGTGCCTGATCTTGCCCCCAGCTGCGTGATAAATACTGATTGCACCCCACAGCCTTCCCTTCTGTAACAGGGCTGTTCGAGGTCTTGCTTTTTGTCTCCTGTTGAGAGTCCTGACCAGAGTACTGTATTGTATGGCAAGAGCATCACCACATTTAGTCTTCTTTGCTTTTTTCAGTTTGCTTTGCTGTAATGAACCAGCTTTAAAGCTGAGGTCTGCGCTGTAAGATCCTTCTGAGACCTGCTGGGGGCACCAAACCCGGGGAGAATAACTCTGCCGTTCTGACCAGCTCCCCCTCTGCGAATGTTGCTTGGGAGTAGTAAGGCTGGCTTCTTTCAGTTATTGAGAGGTGCTGGCTTAAAGTGTCCTCATACTTGATTGGACTAAGTGGTCTAAGTAGGGCCTCCAACAGTGATGACAAGTCCTTGTGGGTTCCATGTCTAATCTGACTGTCAAACTGCAGAAGAAACTACAGAAAAGTTGTATTGTTGTAGAAGGGATGGTGGTATAGTGATGAGGGATAATGTATTTAGGACACCCAGGATCAGTTTTGTTTGGGATGCTTGCTTGAGTGGAGCAGAAGTGAGAAGAACCTGAATTTCTTTCATGCCCTGGAAAGATAAAAGCAGAAAGGCTGGGAATTGCACATGACACAAGCTGGCATGTGGCTCTGAACGAGCAGCACACTATGTGGATGCAGTGGTCAGTCAGCAGTGGAACACCCCATGTGGGATTAAATAACAGCTGCCTCCCGGTTGTCTGTGGGTGCAGGATGTGTGTGTGTGGATGCAAAAGAAATTCTTTATTTCCTTCTGGAGTTCAGCTCTGCAGAACAGGCAGAGACCATTAGACCCCATGGCCTGACCTCCCATCTTTCACAGGCCATGCAATTTCTTCATGTTTCTCTTTACATTAGCCCACTGATTTATGCTGAACTGAAGCACATATTTTTCCCCAAAAAGACAGATCTAAAGACATCAGGAAATGAGAAAAACAACATTTCCCCTGATAATTTTTTCTACTAGTTAACCACTGGCACTCTTTTCCTGTTTCTTACTTCTCATTTCGGGCTGTCTGTTTTCTGATGCTAAACATTAGTTCCTGTTATAGATATCAAGAATAAATCAAAATGCCCTCTAGAACAGTACCTGTTTTCTCTTTGGAATGTGGGATACGGTAATTAAATCTCCTCAATTTGTCTTGGTTTTTCAGAAGACTGGGGTTTAGTGCTACTGCTGCCGGGGAAAAAGCAAATCCCATCCTTCCCTCTTAGCTGGTCTGTGCCCTCCCTCTCACGCTCTGTAATGCAGCAGGGAAAGGAACTGGTTTTGTTGAAATATATAAATTTCTTGTTGTCTTGGGGTTATTTTGAGTTTTCAGTCTGCTCCCCACAGGGCTGTAGGGGTGTCTGGAGATATGGTGCTGAGCCTGGCAGGGTGAGGAGGAGGCTGGAAGTGTTCCAGGTGGGATGTTGTTGCAGCAGATCCCACTTTCAGGGATCAAACTGCCTTTTGCTCAGGGATGCTTTTCCAGTCCTCAACTTAAAAGAAAAGCAAAAGTCTACTGTGTTTAAGCAGTGCCAAACACAACCAGCCTTGTGTGTAGTACTACACAAGGAACAGTAACAGACCAGTTAGAGATAATAATGAAGCAATCAGGCCTTCTTGAGTGTATGAAAGTGAAAAATGCCTTCCTTGCCTGTCAAGAAGACGGTTTTGCTTCTTTGCCTTGGAAGACTCACAGCTGCTCACTCTGAGGGCAGAATTATAGGAAGAAAAATAGAAAAATAGGGAGAGCAAGTACATATTGCAAAAGTACACCCTGATCCTCTTGAAGATTTTGGCTGATAGGGAGAGGGAACGCAGACACACTGTTTGAGATAAATGCTTCTTTCAGGATCAACAGATCCAGGCAAAGGTGAATTAACTTGTGGAAACTCAGTTAAATTAAAGCATATATGAGCTGGACCTATTGGTGGGAAAATGCAGAAATATTTTGTTTCTACACACACGTGCTCATTTCAGTCAAAACAATCTGGATTAGCAAAAATTCTATTTAATAAGCCAGGAAAAGCTACTTTGACAGAAATGGGGGAATGTGTGCTTAAAGTACCAGCACAGGAGAGCTTAGGAAGTGGCAACCTTTAGTAGAGGGCAGAGAGCAATGAGCTGCCTTGTACAGCTGTGGCTGATAAGGAACATTAATGAAACTTAATGATTGGATTGATTAGAGTCTTATCATTACAAATTAAACTTTCTTCTAAGAAGAAGTTTAAAGGAAATTCCTTTGGCCCAGCTGGGGGAAGTGTAAGAATACCTGCTAAGTTATAACCCTTCCTTACATTTTTGTGGCCCATTTAATGAAGCTGTAAATGATTCATGCTTTTTATGACTCAACTCTACCACCTCATATTTTTAACAGAACAAATGGTTTCTAGGTGAGTTCATGCTGTATCATGCTTTGTATATTAAAAACCCCCTCAGTTTCTTCAAGGCTATTAAATAAGAAAAACTTTTAAAGAGTCTTTATGACTTTTTTTATTAAAAAATAATTAAATCTTAATAATTACAAGTTAATTATAATCTGAGGCTGTCACACAATACAAAGTTAAAGGCATCGCTGAACTCCAAATCATTGCCTTAATCAAAGATGTCATGCAGATAATCAGACTCAGCTAACCTGTTGAAAATACTGACCTTGTACCTACAAATGGAGTTTCTAAGGATTAAAATGCCAATGGGTGTTTTGGAAGGTCACTCATATTTCCCAAGGCTTATTTCAAAACTGTGTCGGTTTGTTTCAGCTCAGGGTTTGACCTCTGGATCAGCACAGACTATTTATGTAGATTTCAGAGTCAACAGCTGATCATTAAGTAACAGGTAAGCTACTGAGAAAAGCACCAATGGGTGTCCCAGGGTGGCTCTCCAGTGTCACTCTGGAAGATTTGCTTGGAAGCAGGAAGCTGTAATGGAGAGAACCTGTTTTATTAATGCTCACAGTGATGAAAACATGAAGTAGAGCAGGGGGAACAATCTCCTTTTTAGCCAAGCTGGGGATAGTGAATGTATATACATATAATGTTCAGTAGTGCGAGAATTATTGGCATGAAGAGTGTTGCCTCTATATTTCTTCTAAATCTTGCCTCTGATAGGTGTCACCTGAGATTTAAGTGTCCTTATGTTCTTCCACTGTTTGATTTATCAATTTAACTCAGTTGTCACTACGCCTTGAAAATCCAACATTTGCAAAAAGCAGATTTATTTCTTTGAATGCTCTTGTTGCATTTTGCTGCCTGATTTTACCCCATGACTTGGTCACTAGAATATATTTACACATAAGCACCATGAAGTGCGACTCCAGCTGGCATAAGTATACCTGAAACCAGTTATAAGCTGCCAAGCTCAGAAATCCCTAACAGTGTGGACCTACAAAACAGAATTTGGCAAGTTGTATTTGTCTATCTGAGTATGTGCCACATACAGTCTGTCTTGACGTGTGGCCTGCAAAACTGACATGGGAGCTTTTTGCACCAGTTGGTGCACCTAAATTGCACCAGTTCCTGATCATCTGTATGTATTCTGTGATCATTTGTACTTAGCTGAGTTAATGAGGGCTTGTTGCCAGAAGAGCGGGATTTACTGGCTAATGTTTTACAGAAGCCTGTCCAGTGTCCAAGGGCATTGGATGTTCCATTCAGAGCCTGCAAATGGCATCAAAGTGTATATATATGCACAGGTTTGTGGAGTATGTTTGTTAAACCGTTGTGAATTTAGGAGGTATGGTGAGCACAGGAGAATAGGATCAGAGTAAAAAGTTATCTTGAGGAATAGTCTCAGGAATGCAATGAGGAACTGCACAAAGGATTACAGTGAGTTAAAGCAATGCAAGACTGCGAGATGGAGAGTTACTGTTCAGCGACAGCTCTGCCAGAAATGATCTGCAGGTAACAGCAAATCACAACTGTATGTGAGGGGGGGGACCCCCACCTCCTGTGTGAACAGGATTTTATCATGCAGGGATAGGAATAGATGTTTCTATCTCCTGTACATGGAGCCTCTGTGGGAGTCTGATGTGCAGGTTTGCACTCTGTCCTTCAGGAGAGCTGTAAATTTCTCGAGGGAATTTAGAGAAGTGCAATTAGTGGTGTGCTGTAGCAATACCCAATCTTTCTTAAATGGAAATGGTTCTGGCCAACCCTGTGTGCTGCCCAGTTTTGTGCATTTCTAGCAGTGATTTGGCTAAAGAGTCTAAGAAAGAGGCTCATGACTCAGCTATCTGATATGGGCCAGCCTGGGTTTGCTGGCTGGAGTGCTAGGCTGGGAGGGTGTAGAAAAGCATGCAAGGCTCATAGGAAAATGAGATGTGTGCTGCACTTGCTGCCCTTTGCCTGTAAAAAAAAAATAATGTAACAAGATTTAGTGTGAATCTTAATGAAAGGGGAAGTTTAGTTTAAAGAGAACTTATTTTATTCACTCATTGTCACACGTTTTACTCACATCTTCACACCCACATGCTCGTGGATTCCAAGATACCTGTCAAAACTCACAATTGTTTGCGTAACACTGAGGATGTGATGTTGGCTTTCAAATACTTGGTCCATAATTTGAGTTCCTCTTGATCATGCTAGATGTAGTTTTTGAGCTGGTTTGAACCAATTTTTTGAATGTCTTTTACTTCTTCAGGAAGTCAAAGTTATTGCAGTGAATTTGTTCCATTAAGAGTCTTGCTCCTTCCTCTGTAGATCTTGGGCAAGGTGGCTGTCTGTTGTCTTTGCCTCATTTTGAATATCTTTCTGACCACTTTGCCTTTTTGTTAGGACAGCAGAAAGCAATGGCATGCTCAAGGTGACACAACCTTGTCACCATCCTCCTGTTATTGGAGCACAGGTCTCCTGATGGCTTCTTTTCCTGCTGTTGCCTTATCAGAGCACAGCCTTTACGATGTAAACATGTCATTTGTCAGTGTTTCACTCTGACTGGTGCTGGTCATATGCCTCATTGTCAACATAAAACACTCTCCTAGCCCTTGCTGAACCTAATAGTTTTTGGTGGTTGTGTTGGGTCTGGCTGAGCTGGAGTTCACTTCCCCATAGCAGCCCTCACAGTGCTGTGCTTTGCAGTGGTAGGTAGAAGGGTGTTGATAATACACTGATGTTTTGGCTACTGCTGAGCACAGCACCAGCACTGTAATATTCTTTCCTCAGGTGAGGGCAAGATCCTGGGAGGGGACCCAAGTAGGCCAGCTGACCCAAACTGACCAAGGGGATATTCCATACTGTATGATGTCAGCTCAGATATAAAAGCTGAGGCAAGGAGCAGGAAGATGGGCACTCGTTATCTCCAATGGCTGCCTGCTGAGGAACTGTCATGTGTGCTGAAGCTCTGCTTCTTGGGAGTGGCCAACCATCACTGCTCATGGGAAGTAGAGAATAAATCCTGCTATGCTTCGCTTCACTTCGCTTTTGCTTTAAATAAAGCGCCTTAGCCCAACCCATGAGTTGTTTTTCCACCTTACTCTCTTCCCTTTCTGGCTGGGAAGGGCGGCTGGGTGGGCACCTGGTGTTCAGCCAGGTCAACCCACCACAGTGGTGCTTTCCTTCGTATCAATACTAGTGTTGCTGTTATGAATCCCAGCATTTCTGTGTGACCGCCAGCCTTCCTGGCAGAAGCAGATGGATGTGGCGTGTTGTGATCGGTAGCATTTTGTAGGTGAGAGATGATTCAGAACTGATGCAGGAGGAAAAGGTCCCCTCATGGGCTGCCCACAAAGTTTGTGCAACCCCAGTGTTGGGCATAAAAATGAGACTCTGTATCAACACAAATGCAACCTGTAAGTGCTAAGCAGACATTGTCTTTGCCAGTTTGCTTAGTGTCCCTAATTAACCCTTCCACTGGAATAATTATGCCTGTTTTTGAAGCCAGCTGGTATCCCTGGCATATTTATGATGTCAGCAACAGAAATAAGAAGAACCCAAACAGTTCCCTGTTACCAACACTTATTTCAACAACCCAGCTGGTTAACTTGCTGACCTGACATCTATTCCTATTAACATCTGTCTTCTGCTTTTACAAAGCCTGTTCCCCACCTTGCACCAAGCCATGATGATGCCATCCATAGGTCTCTTCCTTACCGAAATAATAGCTGTGTGGTTCTCTGGCTTCTAGGTGAAATGGCTGGTCCTGCAAACTCAACTGGTTACTAAAGAAAAAGTTCTTTAAAGGTTTGCTAGTGTGTGCCACTTTTGATATATCAGCCTTCCCTTTATTCACTCACAGACATGGAACTTGGGTTAAAAAGAGTAGTAAGTCAGTGTAGGGGGTTTTACTGACTGATCACATGTCTGGCTTTTGAAATATAACAGTGTTTGCTCATTTTGGCTAGACATCACGTGCCCTGTCTCTGCTTACCTCTGAAGGAGGCCTTGATTCTTATTTTCCTGTCCCAGCAGGCATTTCTCAATTCATTATTTTGAAGGCTGAGCAGCCCCCAGCTTCATCAGATCCCTGATTGCAAAAGAAGTATCTGAGGCTGATTCAAAGATTCCTTCAATCTTTGCAGGAAGAATTTGGTCACACATCTAAGTGGAAGAAGATGAGAGAGGTCTGGCAACTTGATTATGTAACTGAACTTAGCAATTAAAATTTCTGTTGCTTGTTACACTGAAAACAATGTGTTTCTGTTGTGTAGGAAAAGACAGAGAAACACTGATAAGCTGCTGAAGGAAACCCCTTATCATTGCCTGCTAATAGTGGCAGTGATCATCTTTTTTTTTTTTTTCCCCCGACCTCTGTGTCAAGAATGATTACCCTTTGCAGAAACAACCAGTGATTTACAGGAGGTTTTCCACGCATATAGCACTGCTCTTCTCCCAGAGACAGCCTCCATAGAAAGGGAGCAGCAAGGACAGGAATTAGCTTTGGTGAATGTTAACATGATAGGTATCTGCTGAAGAAGCCACGGGTGAAGGCTATTTCCATTTTTAATTTGCTTAAGCTGTAAACCAGGCTGTTTAGTAGTCATGACAAAGGAATTTTGTGTATGTGGTTGTATGGCTCTTGCCTATGAAGCTTTCAGTATTGAGAGTCCTGGTGTTCACAATTTTGAAGTACTTGAATAAATAAAAGGTAGGTAATAGAAGTAAAATAGATGGAATTTAACTAACTGACTTGAAGTTTTCCATGGAAAATAATTGTGGCAATGGGTACGCATGTCAGGAGAATCATTAGTATGTGTTAAAGGTGTGAGCAAACTATGTAGTGACTAGTAAATGTATATTATGAAGTAGAATTAATATGTGCACAAAGCCATGACATATTTTCTACACACCGTGTCCTCTTGACACATCAGTGCAGCGCTGCCAGCTTTTTGTCCAGTCTAAAAAAGGAACTAGTCGGCTAGCTGAGTTCCTGGTGAGAAATGCTGATTCTCTGGATGAAGCAGCCTTTGAAAAGCACAAATCTTGAGATACAAACCCTCCCCACGGATGAAACTGTTATTGGAGTTGAAACTGGTACTGTAAATATGAATGTCTCTCCAGATGTTCACCTAAAGGAAAGTTCAATCCTCTTCTCAGCAGGCTGCACGTCAAAGTATCAGTGTCTGCTGGTAAAGCAGGTGTAAATTGGTTCCTGGAATAATCAGCAGGGAGCATTTGATCTGATAACAACTGGGAATTAGTGAGAAGGGGAGAGGTTCTCCAGAAAGATGGAAGAAAACTGGGAATGCCAAGGAATGTCTGTGTCTGAACTGTACTGTAATTTGTGGCAGTGCTAAAACCACACAGAAAATTGGTGGCAAAGGGAACAAACAGCAGCTGAGGCAGGCCCAGCTAGGAAGCTGAGTCTAGAAGTGCCTGGAAAAGTACACCAACTCGATGAATTTGCACAGGCTTGGCTCAGGCATGTTCATGTAAGCTGCAGCTATGCTCCTGGCTATGTGCTCAGGTATATGTTTCAGTCAGAGGAAGCCAGCCTAAGTCTAAAGAAAACATTCTTATTTTGCTTTCATGAATAAGTGTTTTTCTACTTAAACCCCAGCCGGCATAGCACTCAGCAGTCCCCTTTACATTTGCAGAGCAAAGAGTGATGGCTGCCTATATCAGAACAATTCCACGAGTGAGGACTTTATTCGTTCCACCAGTTCCACAACTTTTTTCAGTATCTGTGTTCTCCCAGGGAAAACAATGAAAATCTAAACATTTCCTATCTCTATCCATTCCTTGTCATATATGCATTCAAATTTTTCACCTGCTTTTTATTACTTCCTATCTTTTCTCATATATGCGACATAAAATGATGTGTAAATGGATGCTGAGACAGCTGATCTTTGCTTCCTGTGCCACCCTCTCTCTGCTATTGTATCAGGAAATCAAAGCAATGCTGTGATGGATAGGAAACCTCATTATTATGGCTGTTTAGCTAAAATAAAGGGAAGCATGAAAGCATGACTAATAAGCACCTTAAGATTAAAGTGCAGGTATCTGCAGCAATCACGCATAATACTGTCAGAGAACACCTGTAGTCATACATGAGAGTTTCTGAAGATAGCACTGAGAGATAAAGCATGGACTGCTAGTAGCTAGGCATTAGATATAGCCTGAAAGCATGATTTATGCCTGTGTAATTAAAATAACTGATGGAAAATTGTGCAGTAGAAGATAATCACAAGCAGGAAAATGCATCAGGCCATTAATAAGAAATTATTTACATGCCTGTAAAGGAGAGTGGTGGATGAAAATCTTTGGGTTTGGGTGCTGAAGAGTTGAGTTCCTCCCAAAGCACATCATTATATTGTCAATAGACAGTGTAGTGATTTGTGCTGCTGAAAAAAGGCAGTGCATGACCAGAGTGGTGGCATGCTGAGCTTTGTGGGTGAACAATGTTCTGGAAGAGCCAGATTTGGAGATGGATTTGGGAATCTCTGCTGCAAAGTGTGACCAATGTGTTCATAGTGGTTGGGGGGAGAGCTGCCGGTGTTGTGCCTGAGAGGTACAGCCTATGGTGTACATGGAGCACTCGGGTCTCAAAACCCTCTCTGAATCTAACAGACTCCACAGGTACATCCAGATGCACATGGATGGAGAAATAGTTATCAGAGAACAGGGAGCTGAAGAGAGGAAGGATGCATGCTGAGAGGCGGTGTGCAAAAGTGTGCTGGGAGTGGATAAACTCCAGAGCAAAGAGGTCTTGCTGAATCCACAGGAATGGATGATCCCAGGACACCAGCACACGTGCCTTCAGCCATGGCATATGAATTGTGCCACATCCAAGAAGGGAGTGGTGGCTATATGCTGACAGAGATTACAGGGATTACATGAGCATCTGCATGAGCACTGACCCTGAGGCCAATGGCACACCAGTATGTATCTGAGAAAACCACTGTGGTCAGCTACCCCTTCCCTACTGGGTATTCAGTGAGTGACGGTGTGTGTGTGAATCATGAAAGAATAATTGAATTTACTGTCTGGATAATGATCTACTATTAATAAGTCTACTATACTAACTTAATAAAAGGTATGCTAATAAATATTGGTTGATCTGTTTCTACACAAACTGATCCTGTATTAGGGAAAAAGCAGTTTACAACATTTAATCTTCAAGGGGATAAGACTTAATGATGATACTTGTCTTTGCCCTTACCTGTCATTCCCTGCGGTTTCTTAGAGAAATCTTCTTTTGCAGCTTCACTGCTCGTGTTTGCTTCAGTTCTTGTGCTTAATGTTCTAGGAGAGTTTCACAGTCCTGTGCCACTTCAGAAATCTATCTCGCCTTTTCACCCTGATTCCCTTGAGGCAGCTCAGGGTCAATGATTTTTGAATAACTTAGACTTTGCTGTGCTTTTGGTGAGGTTAGGCATGTTAAAACAAGGTGGAAACGAACCGACACATGAATGAGGCAGGAGGTCCCTAGAATTTCAAAGAAACGTAGTTAGGGTAAGTATTTCATATGGAGCTTTGGAATAGTCATGTTACAAAGTGGATGCAGGTCCATGGCTTAAGATGGCCATGCATGTGCAGTGCCCCCCATGTCATACACTGTGTCACATTACAAACTGCAGCACCTCCTTTTTTCTTGAGGTCAGGGCTGCAAATCACCCTCTGGAAAATGGTATTAATCTCACAAACTGTGAGAAGAGGAAGCCTGACCTAATGGTTGAACACAGGTTTTAGCCTCCTCTGATTGCTGAGGGTGGTCCCGCTGCAGTGACTGATGGCCCATTCCCCTAAAGGCCCTTCCCCAGGAGTGGCCTGGTTCACTGTGTCTCAGCCGTGCATGGCCTCTCAGGTTGCTCCTTTGCAAGAATGCAGAAGAATCTAACACAGGTGGCGGCTGCAGCTGTTGGGAGCGATGGAAGCTGGAATGTGTGTCTAAGAAGTTTTCTTCACTAGAGGAGTGGGTGTCTCCACAGAACCCCTTGGGTGAGAGATCCACTGGGGGAAGGAACAACCTTCTTCCTTTTCTACAAATAATTTTGAGTTGTCAACTATCCCTGTGGCTTTTGAAACCGAAACAAACAAAAACTGTTCAGGAAATGTGGGGTTTTGACAGTATGGTTCAGCTACCATTTGAAAACTTCAGAAATACTTAGTTCAGCAGGGGGATTCTGCTTGGAAAATCCTGAAGTCCACCTATGCTTTCAAAAGCCTAAAGGTAATTTCTTCACAGATTAGAAATGGTGCTTTCATTTTGCCTCCTTCATTTCTTTGACAAAAGCATGTGGGTCCACTTCAGATTCAGGGCTTTTAACTCTGTTTAGAACATTAATATTAAAATGGTGAAGATCACATGGTTGTGACTGACAAATTTCAGGTGTTAATGGAGGTGGCCAAATCACAGTAGTTCATCATGATGTAGCTGCACTGTGGGTAATGCATTTCCCTGTGGATACTGCTTAAAACTTCTGCACTCTATGATACTTCCTGCTTTTGCTTGAAAATAAAATCATGAGTCATTCTGGAGGGCAATTAAGGAACAGATGAAATAAATAGGAAAGAATGACTCTCATAATACCCCAAGTATACTTCTGGAACTACTTGTAAATCCTTGTAAAGTCTCACAGATTTGTACTTCTTCAGAGTTTCTGGTTATTTGTGGGTGTTCAGACTGAGTGATGGGAAGGACTAATAGAAATGAAAATCAATAGCACGGGACTGGCAGGAGGCAAATGATTTTTTAACTCTTGAAGTGAAGCATGAGGTGTTTTCTAACTTTTGTTTAATTTCAAGGAAATGAATTATAAGCAGTGAAATGCTCTCAAATTGTCAGGCAAAGTAAGATTCCTGCTCTCTTGGGAATAATTGGCATCTATAGTGACTAGCGTTATTCTAATTAAAATAAGTTTAAGTATTATGATTACTTACTGATAGCTATTCTTGTATGCCTAATGAGTGCTGTAGTCTATTTACTTGAAATTAAGGCCTGCTCTAGGGCAGCAGTTTTAAACACTGTTTAAACAGTGTATGTGTGTACACAACTCTCCTGCTTGAGGGGAAAAAACCACCCAAAACCGAAACAAGCTGATACCACTACAGCTGTTTCACCCTTTTTTTAAACTTCCCCCACTGTTCTCAGTGCTACAATACCCTACCTTCTGCAGTAACTGTAATTCAGACACTTGCCATAGGCAGGTTATTATGAGCCAAGTCATTATTTGGATAATCACTGGCTTTTGTATCCTTACTTCTTATGATAAACAGCTTCACCTTGTCATCACCAGTGATGGAATTGGACTTTCTGTTGAAGCTGCTCTGAAGTAAACTCTTTTGTTGTCTTTTGCAAATCTTTATGTCTCCAGGTCACTTAACTGTAGAAATGCCTCTAGGTCTATTGCAATTTTCCAGGGTTAAAGTATTAAACTGAAAGGTAAAGCAAATGTTTATAGGACTTCAATTTCATCTGCTCCTTCAACCTGTCACAAAAATATTTTTGGAATTCCTGGCTAACACTGGGCATGAAACTTTAACACTTTATTAACAATAATTCAAATACATGCTACTGTCTCTTCGAGAAAGCAAGTCAAAGTGTTCTTCATTTATTGCTCAAGGAAGTCAGACCAAGCATAAACATGGATTTATTGTACTGTTGTGCATAGTGGGTCTAGAGGTGTGTTGTTAAAACAGTGAGATCCACTCCTGGAAGGTTCTTTACAAACATAATACTCACAGATGGCCCCTGGGACAGACAGCGTGCAGTTGAAGGCAGGACATGTGTAGGATGGGTTCAAAAAAGGAAGAAGCAAAGTGTATGTTGTGATGGCAGCCAGTGTTTTACACTTTTGAGGCTGGGTTTAAGAGATCAGAAATTACACGGATGAAAGTTTTTGAAAAACAGAGAGAGGGATGGGCATGATGAAAGGGAGTGGCGCGCATAGTACAGAGCAGACTCAGACATTCAGGTGCTCAAAATGCAGTTTTGTATTTTGTCCTGTGCTTTCAGTTCTGTTAATTCTGCTTTGTAGCCTTTCCCTAGGCCAGACTACCCTGGGAAGAATGGGGAAAGAGACATAGGATGGGTTGCTCCTTTTCATTTGAGTCAACTATGTCCTTATGTTTCTGGATCCCAGAAAAACAGTGGCCTTGGTCATCTCTACTCTTAGGCAAAGTGCTAAACAAAACCTCAGACAAAACAGATTTCAGCACAAACTGTCCCACGTTTCCCAGCCTTCAGGGCATCTTAAATGTATTTTCCAACCTAAACAGATCTATGATTTGGTGATCTCTTATTTCTGCAGACCACAGGCAGGAACTACCTTGTACCTCTGCAGGACCTGCTTGGAACTGCTAAAGCAGGTAGTGTGGGAACATTTTGACATTGCTAATTTTTATAGACTAGTTGTATGAATTACAGATAGCAGTACTGGCATTCTCTAAGCTTCCAAATCTGGTTCTTCAGGTTGCCTGGTTTGAGTTTTCGTCCAAAATGTTTGCTATGTACTGGTGCAGGACACAAGGGATCGCGTTTTCAGGGGAAGGTCCAGGCACGGAGTGAAGCTTGCACAGTACGCTTAGGATGGGAAGGCACAGGATTTGGTGGCGATTTTGAAAAAGTTACTACCCATCCCAACTTTTTAGCCTCCCAAACGCTGTCCTGCGGCTCTGGAGATGGGTGTGCAGCCTGGATCTTCTCACGGATGCAGTGCAAGCCCCGCCACCTGCAGCTCGCTGGCGGTCTATGCCCGCTTTTCTTCGTGGGACGGTTCTGCTCGCGGGCCTTTCCCCCAAAAGCGGCCCCAAAATCCCGCAGTTCGCCCCGGGGAGCCGTGAGGGGGCGGCGCGCGCCGGGCCCGGAGCCTCGCGGGGGAGGCGGGGCCTGCCCCGAACGCACCAATCCGAGAGCGGCGGCGGGATGAGTGGCACGAGACCAAGGCGCCAAACCACCCTTCCTCCTCCCAGCCCGCCTTCCGCCCTCCCGGTAGCCAATCACAGCCGCGGCGCTGCTCCCTGTCCCGCCCTCGGCGGCGAGAAGCCAATGGAAGGCGCGGCCCCAGCGGTCGCTCAGCCAATCAGCGGCCGAGCCCTCCCATTGAAGGAGAGCCGGGCACAGCCCGTCCCGTAACCCCCGCACGGAGGGGCCGTTCCGCCCGCGGGCCCCGCGATGGTGCCGGGGGTGGCCGCGCCCGCCGCTCCCCTCGCCCGTGTGGGGCCCGCCGGACCGTCCGCGCCATGACCCGCCCGCTCGGCGAGGGGCTGCCGTCGCCGGGCCCGCCCGTCGCCATGTCCCGACGCCATGTTACGCCGGCGGCCGCGGGCAGGGAGGCGGCCCAGGACGGCAGGTACCGCACGGGAGGGTTTCCGCCGCTGTCGCCACCGCTGTCGCCGCCACTGTCGCCCCCGGGCACCGAGCCCGCTTAGCGGGGCGCCGCGGCTTCCGGCGCGCCCGGGATGGGTGGCAGGGGGCGCCCCGGCGGGCGTTACCGGGGCCGCCCCGGGAGCATCCCCGGGAACCCGCTCGGCGGGCGGGGGTGAGAGCCCCGCGGTGTTCCAGCCGCGGAGGGACCGGGGCCGCCTCAGTGGTATCTGCACGTGATGCCGGTGGTTCGCTGGCCGAAGGGAAGGGTCTGGCACTGTCCAGCCGAGTTCTGGCTGGCGTCTCCAGCACATCCTTCGGGATGCTGGAGTGCTCCCACGTGTGCCCTCCCATCTCATGCCCCGGTGCTGGCGAGCCCATCTGTGGAGCTGAGCGGCTCCAGCGGTTCGGCTCTAACGGAGAGCTCGGGGTGCCGTCGGTTCAGCTCCCGAAGCCGCTCCGGCCGGGACCTGTCCGCTAACGGCGCTGCGGGACACGGTCTGCGGTGGAAGCAGTGGCGGTCAGTGACAGTTTTTAGAACCTGTCTGCTAACTATAAATCCAAATTCAGATAAAGAGTTGGTGAGGTTCTTTTGGAGGCCACCGAATTAAATTTAAGTTCTGTTTCCTACAGAATGAGACAAGTCAAAATTTTCTTATGCCGTTAGCAGCGCCTTATTTTGTTCTGAGCCTCTTTTTTTGATAGCACCTACGTCTAAAGGAAGGGGAGAAGGTAAAAGTTCAGTTCAGTTTGCGTCTTGTTTCTTGCCCTAGAAAAGTGAAACTGTATTTTCGATTTTGCTGCAGGTGTCTAAAACACTGTGAGATTTTCTGTGTGACTTTCATTAAAAAACCATTCTGTTCTGAATGGCTTTGTTATGATTTTTTTTTCTATTTCTGCAGTGCTTTTCAAGATGCTACATTTCATCAATGATGTAACTTTTTGTAGTTTATTCCTGTGTTATGTGAATTTGCTTTCTCTGAGCTATTGGTATTGTTTCCTTTTAAAAGGACAGTTTTTATCCAGAGATTAGCACTAATGGAGCTGTTAAAGGTAAATTACTTTTACCAAATGCTCAGGGATTTGTTTTTTTTAAGACAAGTAAATTTCCTCCTTCCCTCTTTCATGTGGGTTGTGTCCTTAGTTTTGAAAGCCCTGAAAACTCTGTTAAGTTCCTCTTCTGGCAGTGTAGCTTTTTTCTTTGTCAGGCGACATATGTTAATGTCTTTTGCATGTTTCATGGGGGTTTTTAGTGATCTCCTTGGTGTCTCAGTCAATATGAGAGCATTCACAAAAATGGAGTAACTTTTTTGGGGGGGGGATAAAAGGTTTTGCTGAATTTATATATTTTGCCATAAAGTGTTTACTTGAGGTAAGAGCTGTGTAGTTGTTCATAAATATACATTAAACAACTGTGATTTTCATGTTAGGTAGTAAAGAGTGAAACCCAGTAACTTCTTACTAAAACAACCTGTAAATGGTTTGTGAAGAGTCAGGGTCCCATTCACATAAAAAAATCACATGTTCTCTTTATACTTTCACATGTATATGAAAAGCAGGTTGGAAAGGCCAGTTCTTTCTCATATTCTTCCCTGTACTGCATTAAATGTTTTCTTCTTTTCTTTTTAATCCTTTGTTTTGTCTGAAGTTTCCAGTACACTTCCTTGACTGAGGTACAATACAGAGTCCTGGTTGGACAGTTCCTGTCCCTTGCACTTCCAAAAAGCAGAGTTACAAATGCGAAGGAGAAAATACTGGTGGATAAGTACTTTCAAATAAGTAGTCTAAAGCAAATCTCCATTCAAATAAAGCTTTTATCCCAGGGAAAAGGGAAGTGCCTCCATTCTCTCAGTTATGTTGTACAAGGCTTTGTATAATTATGGAATAAACGAGAATTTTGCTACAGAGCTCTTGCATTTAGAGCAAAAGACAGCAAAAAGATAGAACAGTGTGTGAAGGACATAGTCATTCAGAATCAGTGGCTGTGGGAACAAGGACGAAGATGGTGGAAGGCCTTGGGTTTGGTTTTGTTATGACCCACCCCTGAAGGCAAGAGTAACACAAAATCCCTTTGGGTGGATTAGAGTGAAAGGACACCGAATGACCAATGTTGTTTTTTTTTTTTTTTGCCAATGGTCAATCGTTTGAGAAATTAATCTTTCACAGTACAGTCTTTCTTACAGTTTGTCTTCCAAGTTTAGGTGAAAAGAAGAATCTGAAAGGTAACTAAAGATGAGATTTGCCCTGTCAGTGGTGCTTCATATTTGGATGGGGCTTTAACTGGGCAGAAAGTCCAATTGCTTAGTTAGGATAATAGAAAGCGTTTGGAAGGACATGCAGTGTGGGAAGCTGTGGGCACTGGATGATTTTGCAGCTTGAGAGTGGTTCATGTGAGCAGCGGGTGTGTCTGAGGAATGTGAGGTGGAGACAGCTGTGAGCAGGTGAGGTCAAGGTGGTCTAGGGCAGAAAGAGAAATCGGTCAGCAGAAGAGAATAAACCTGCATTTTAGCCTTTTGATTCTTCTGCTGAACTGAGATGTGGAGATTCCGTGTGCTGAAAATTTTGTATTGTTTGAAAGTAGCTGAGTGACATAAGCAGGAAGAGTAAACCTGTCTAATGGAGCTGGGAGCCTGGTGTCAAAAATTTCTTTAACACTGTTGCTGTAGCATGTGAGAAGAACATGCCTATTTTGGCCTATGTCAAATTGAGCTGAGACAGATTGGAGGCAGCTAGTCTTTAACAAGTAGTTTTTCTGGTCTCTTTAGTAAGCCAAAAAACCCCAGTTTTATGCACTCACACATTCTAATTACAGGTGTCTTTTCATTGAATTACAGTATTTTTAAATATCACTGCTTGCCAGTAGCCTGATCTAAGAAGTATCAGTGCATTATAAACAGCTTTTTGTATTTCTATAGGTGCTAAAAATGCAAAAGCCATGTGAGAAAATGCAAAATTGAAAGTTACAAGCTTAAAGAAAGATTAAAAATGAAATCCAAATTCAGTTTTTATGAGTGAGGAGTAGGTCTTCTGAACTAAACTTCAGAAATGGTTACTGAGTCTGTGGGAACACAGTCATGTATAGATGCTTGAACATGTTACTTTAGAATCTGGAATAAGTTAAGTGTTTCCTTGGTTGTCAGTGTTGCACTGTTGGAAGTGTACAGAAGTTGCACTGTACAGAAAGATAACAAAATAGGGAAGAAGATCTTAAACCAATCTGTGTTCTTGCTTTCTCACATCAATATTTTGTTTGAGGAGACACTTCCAAGACAGGTATAAGTATAGCCTTGAAGTCGTTAGTAGACTATGTGGGAGAAGATGAAGATAGCAAGTTCATAGATCCTGATGTATTTTAGTGTTCAAGTTGCACATTGCTCAGACAATCTGCCCATTTTTAGAAACAATATTCTCTAATGGAGAAACACCTTGGGGTTCTAATGTTCCCCTTGTTCTTGCCAGAGAAGATACCTCTGAATTAAAGCTATTAATTATCTCGTAGGTGGTTGTAGAATGCTGTTTCTGTTGGAAGCCAGAAAATGCTGGTGCTGGGTGCTGTGAGGGAGACCACTGACAAGTGTGCATTGTTAAGGGACAGTGCTGGTACAAATTCCTGCTGAGCAGTCAGGTAACAGTGCTGATAGGAATTTGCATCCCAGCCTGGCACCAGATGTGTGAGGAAAGCAACAAGCAGTGGTGCACAAAGGCTTATAGACCACAAGAAGAAGGTTACAGGATTATTTGAACTTTACAACTTGCAGGTAGACCTTTGTGGTCAGACTTGACTTAAACCAGTAATGCCTTGAAGAGGGTTTGGTCACCGAGGGTAATGATGAGCCCAGCTTTTTACCACTGTAAACCTTAAAAAACCCAAACAAAACCCAGTAGTAGTTATCAGCTCAAAGTGATAGCAGAGATGGGGAGGTTGTTAAATGCCATCACATAAGGTACTGGTGAGGTCTTGTCTAGAATACTGGATGCAGGCAAAGTTGGTCCTATTCAGGAAAACTTAGTTTAAGCTGGAAGAGTAGTTAAGACATAAAAGGATGATAAAGGAAACAGATGGGTTGACTTCGTTAGCCAAGCAGAGTGAAGGCTAGAAGGTGAAGGGGATGTTGATGCTTTTTCTGATTTATCAGCAATAAGAGCTGTTGGCATTAAAATATCTGTAGAAATAAATTACAGTATTTTAATTTTATTAATATTTACTGTATGGGCATTTAGATATTGTTCTTTTAAAAAGATAAAATAATATTTTCTTTTCTATTCAGAAACAAAACCATTACAGAGTTCTTCAAACCAGTTTTAAGTCAAGGTAAATATGTAATTTTTATATGGAATAAATTTATATGAATTTTAATTATGTAAGTGTGCAGAATTATAGTCCAATCTCATTCTAGATTGCTGCAGCAACATAATGAGTGTAGCCTACCAAATATGTCAAAATGTACACATTTAATTTTTTCTAATAATGTAACTGAAATGTCAATTTCCTGATAAAATTAATTTTTTTAAATAGTGATGTAATTATTATTTCACGTTATTGTCTCATGTTTAAGCTAGATTGTTTATAAAAATTGAAGTTATGTTGTAGATCATGTACTTCTTTGATATGAAACAAGTCACATGGCAATACCAAAACTGAATGATTAAGTAAATTTATTTTGGATTATGTGTGTGAGAGAGAGATATGAAATATCAAGTAATATAGTACAAGAAGGTTTGTTAGTTTGTTGGGTTTTTTTTGCTTCCATTACTGTGTTTGTGAATAATTTGTGTTTTCTCTCTTAGACCTTGGCCGTAAAGACAGAATGGTACTGAGTTCACCTGACAGAGGAAATGTAAAAGATGCAGGAATGGGACTGCCAGTTCTACGTGCTGAAGGTTTTGAAAGGAAAATATCTTCTCCAAAGAAGGTCAGAAGAAAAAGATGCCAGACCAAACACCAAACAAGTCCTGTGGTAGATGCCTTTCGAAAAAGAATTGAGGAAAAGGACAGTGTAAATGTTTTAGAGGATGGCAGAGTGTGCAAGGCATTGAGTTCATTGTACCCAAAAGTTGTGATTCAGAAACTCTTTGTTACCACAGGGTCTCTGAACAATTTCTTGGCCAAAAAGGATAAGACTGTCAAGTCAGAACAGGAGAGAAATGGGAGTTTTCTGGGTGTAGGAAGAGCACCATTGTCTTATGGAAATAGTTGGGAAGAGGAAAATGACTGTATGGATCTAGCAGACACTAGCTCAGACTCTGACAAATGTGTTTCACCACCAGAAGCTGATACTCGAAAAGCCTGCAGTAGAAATACTGGCACTGTGAGCACCACATCTCTGTGCCAAAGCCCAGGTTTCCCCATGGAATTGCCCTGCTCTCCTACTGATTCTGCATTTAGGTTGTCACTGGAAGCTCCCTGCAGAGAAAGGGAACAGAAGAAACAGGAACTGAATCACTCTAAGCCACATCCTGTAAAACCATTCTCAGGAACAAGTGTATTGCATCAGGTGTGTTTAAAAGGGTCATTAAAGGTGGAAATCACTGACCCATTGTGCATGCGAAGTTTTAAATTTTTTTTTAATTTTTTTTTTTTTTAAGTTTGCAGTGTAGGAGCAGATTCTTGGTGCTGCCTTTTTCAGATGTAAAAAAGAGTTTATGTTCTTTTGCTCTGCTGTTTTAAATTTTAGGTTGTGCATGGCTAAGCCAGTTCTTAATCATTTTACAATAAAAGAAAAATCCTAGTTTAAAAGCAGGGAAGGTATTCTGGGCTAGATATGAATATGGAAATGCATAGAAATTGTAACTTGAGATTGCATTTTTTAGGAAAAAGTACCTTTATCTTAAATACCTTATAACCTTGTGTTTTCTTACAGTGTAGCTTAGGGAACAGACTGGCAAATTTCTGCTATTCAGAAGTTGCAATTAATAGCAGTTCAGATTTATGCATTTAAGCCACAGTATTTAGAAAGAGATGGAAATGGTCCTATTAAGAATGTAGTATTTCATTACAGATTGAGTTATGTTCACTCTTTTAATGTGAAGAAAATATAAAAAATTTGGGTTGAGTTCTTTTTTTTTAAATTTTTGCAGCTTTGTTTTAAACTTGTCTTGAAATGAGGTCTATTAACATATTTCTGGGGATGTGTGGAACTAAGTCTGTGCTGGATTCAACACTTGGCTTGAGATGTCAGCATCCTGGTTTTAAAAAGCATGCAATTAACTTTTTTCCCTTCCTCTATCTTTATTTTTAGGGAAATGGATGTCCTTTAGGAAAAATACCACATTTTAGTTCAAGAGAGACTGCCTCAGGTATGAGCAGTGCTGTTAATACGGAAATAATTAAACAATCAGATTCATCCCTTAGTGTCTCTTTTTTAATGGCTTTTTTTTCTGGAAGTTATATTTTTGGTTTTATCTCAATAAAAAAATAATTGCTGTATGGTCAATGTTATTTCTATTATGGCAATTTTGAAGGGATTTTAAAGTAATTTGTGATTTTAGTGTAAAACTGATTGTTTGTAACTTAATTAGAAGTCATGATATTTCATTGTCTTAAAACCTTAATCCCAGGTTATTTTTATGGTTTCTCTTGCATTTTGGATAATCCACATTTACTGTGGTGCTTAATAAATTCAGCCTTTCAGCTTAATCCAAAAAGAAAGTTCTTGTTGAACAAATCACTAAAATTTAACTGGTATTCTTGTTGCTTTTTGTCCCTTTAAACCATGTAATTTTGTTCTATGGGAGGTAGACCTGAATCTAAAAAGCTCACATGAGTAGAAACTTGAGGTAGGTCAGTAGGATAAAATTAAAAAAAAAAAAAAAAAAGGGTCTATAACTGTGGAAACCCATCAGATTCTTTGCTGCTCTGCATCACTTTCCACCTGCAGAAGCACTTGGCCAGAAGTGCCAAAATTGAGTTGGGAAGTTCTCAGCCGCATCAGCTTCATGAAGTAGCTGTCTGTGATGTGTCCAGGTGCTGGTGCCAGCTCGAGGCTGGAAGCATGAAAGCATGGTGAGGAACGTGGACTCTGATTCCACAGAACCGTAGTCTAAAAACAGATTTCTTCATTTTCTGAATGCCTTTTTTTTTTTTTTAATGCCCACAGTTAAAATTATTGAAGTATTTCCAAAATGCTTTTCATGCTGCTTGTTATTTATACCCATAATATGGAACTTTATTCCAGTCCCATATCTTAACTGGGCTATTATCTCTTTCCAAAGACTGATTCCAGTGTGTAGGAAAAGTTTTCTATGGTGGCTACTGAGCTGCTTTAAAATAAATGGATTGAAATTAATTTCAGAGTTAATTAATAACAGTACCGTATCAGCTAAGTCTTAATTGTGGTCCATTTTGTCCAAGCAGAATGGAAGTTGTAGTTTCTGACAAAACTTTCAGTCCTAGTTGACTTAAAAACAGAAGTTAGTTCTTTAAAGGGTAAGCTGTTATGCATTTCATTTTTTTATTATTATTTTTATTTTTAAATATGACAACAGTGTTTTACTTTTTTCTCGAACACTTCATAGATGACCCATCTCAACCAAAGCTAAAGCAGGTTTTAAAAAAACATGAGGCAACTTCTCCACATGCATTTAGAACATCATCTGAGATGGCCTCTGGTTTGCCCAAGAGCCCAGCTGTTCCTTCACACTGCCTTACAGCTAAGGTGTCTTCTGGGACATCCAAACAAAGAGACTCTCCTGGGAAAAGAAAACAAACTGCCATGAGTGTGGATGAAGATGGTTCAGATCAGTCTGAAATACCAAGTTTGAATGACCCTGCTTTTAGTAGATCATCTTCAAAATGCAAAAATAGGAGGACTGACTTTGTAAAAAATATCTTTTTAAAATCTACTCATGATGATGTTCTGCAACTAAGGGATGTTGCTGCCCTGTCTAGACATGATTCTACTCTTTCGAAGGATCACCTTAACTCGGGCGAGGAAAAGGAGAAAAATGATTGCTCTGCTGTAGGTTTGCCATCATCATATTCTGCACACAGTCCTGATAATAACCATATTTCTGTTGTGGATACCAAAGAGAATCAATTGCAGCTGGCTAACTCATGTTTTGTCTTGGAAAAGTCCCTTCCTTTTTCTCAGGAAAAAAGTACTGTGTTGCCTTCTCTCCACTACTTAACACAAACAAAGTGTGTGAAATCTCCTCTCAAGATTGCTGGCTTATCTCAGGTACTGGATGCTTCTAAGAAAGAGCAGGATGGGAAAAAACCAGAAAGACATGAGCACAATAAAGCACACATAAACAGTATCCTATACAGCAACAGTTTTTCAAAAACAAAACACAGGACTTCAGGAAGTGCTTCTGATTCTCATACAATGGAAGTATCCGGGAAACTTGCACCCTCCCAGGAGACTGGTAATATTGTTCCCCTTTCATTGCCTTTGAGAGAATGTTGCAAGGACAGCAGCCATATGTCTTCACAATCCTCAGGAGAGTTTAAAGGTGAAAACACCTCTACAGACAAGTCCAAGCTGAATGAAAAATCACAGAGGGGCTTTGATAGTGAAGATGAGATTTTGGAATCTGTTGTAGATGATGATGATGATGATGATGATGATGATGATGATGATGAAGCATTTATACCACTGCAAAAAGTTCTCTGCTCAAGTCTCAAGCCACAGATAGGAACCCCAGAAAAATCTTGTGACAGTTTTTCTCAGGACACTCTGACTCCATTACTGAACTTTCATGTAAGTGTCTAAAACCCAAAAAAGCATGTTCTTTAAAATATTCTTTTATGGGTGTTATTTGTGAGAAAAATAGTATAGATTTTAACACAGTGCAAGGCCCAGTTGGTGCTAAATTGTTACCTTGTGTTTCCAAGTTTAGGATAATAAAATTTTATATAGTAAGTATCCACCAGGACACATACAGAGGCCCTGTTGAATGAATCTCATACTCAAAAATCAGTCATCTGCAACCTCACCTGTTCCAGCTGATAGAGACAGACAACAACTTGTTCAGCTGTTCTAGAGAACTAATTTCTGCTATTCAGCTCAGTTTTATAAGCCCATAACACTTTGCTCCAGCATCTGTATCCAGTTGTCTTCTACTACCTATTCCACTACCATCCACAAACCATGACTATTTACTCAATTTTTGCAACAGACAGAGACATATTGTTGTAGAATCAAATAGTCAAGTTTTTGTCTTAGGTGGTGTCAGTAGAACCCCTTGGTAATAACAGTCAGAATGTGCATGACTGATTGGTAACAGTTGTTTTAAATGAACTTTAATAAAAAATCAGTTGTACACTGACACTTGGCCACCTCTTGCTGATTCTCGTTATGCCCACTAAAGCTACAACAAAGTGGGATGAGATAGATAATCAGCTTTGTTTTGTTATATTTTTATATGGTTTTCCCCCCTTACTCGTAAAGCACGAAAATTCAGAATTATTTGCCTGTAAAACTGGTTACTTGTCATAAGGGTCCTATACTGTACAGCTACAATGTAATTGGAGCAGGGGTGTGCTTGTTACTGTGCTTGTCCTTGGAATGTCTGAAAGATGGTTTGTGCAGATACAGACATTGAGAGATTTGTGTGCTAGACTCCAATCATACATTCTTGACACAGTCAGATTCGTGGACGAGTAAGTGCGATGTTTCCTTTCAGGTTGTGTTTCATGGAAATTGGAAGTATTTCAGAAAGGATTTCAGAAAACTGAATGACTTCTGCTCACAAGGGGCAGATGAAGCATTTGAATCCCTGTGTACAGGATATTACAGTGATGAACTGATATGTGTTTTTTAAAATTAGGTCATTTGTTCAATTGGAGCTTGTCAAATAAGTACTGATTTTGAAGTTATATTGTAAAATAATGTTTTAATAAGGAAGGTTCTGCAGTAGGTCTTAGTGTGGCATTCCTGATAGCTGGTACAGGTTGGAAATGGCTGCATTTAAACAAAGGGATTTTGTACTGAGCCTGGCTCGGTTGGAGTTAATTTGCTTTGCAACAGCTGCATGGTGCTGTGTGCTTCAGACAAAAATGGGTGTTGGTAAGAGACCAGTCTTCTACCTATTGCAGAGCAGTACTTGCACAGCATCAAGGCTTTTTCTTCCTCCCACACTGTCCCCAGAGAGTAGACAAGAAGTTGGGAGGGAACAGGGCCTGGGCAGCAGACCCAGATGACCAAAGGGATATTTTCCATGCCAGGTAGTGTCATGTTCAGCAATCAAAACCAAGTAGGGGAAGGTGGTCTGAAATGTAGCCATTACTCAGTCTAGCTGGGTATCCTTCTCCTTGTGAGAGGTACTAAGTGACTGCCTTTGAATCACTTTTTCTTTTCCCCATCATCCTTTTTCCTTATTAAACTGCTATTTTGACCAATGTGTTCCCTTGCCTTTGCTCTTCTTATTCGCTGCCCAGCACAAGTGGCTGGAGAAATGAACAAGCCTTGTGGTGCTTAGCTGCTGGCTAGGTTCAGCCCACCACTAGTTCCTGCAGTGGAAAATGAACAGCAGAATACCTGTAAAAATACTCTCTTCTCCCTCCTCCTCTTCTCATGTTTTTCAGTCTCTGGAATGGTTTATTTGTTGACTGAGTTGCTATCTCCATGGGTAGATGTTGAAGAGCCATAATTATTTTACCTGTCCTTCTGATTCATTATGCAAGAGTGTTATAGATCAGAGTTCTGTGGTTACACACACATTCTACAATCTTAGTCAACGTGTCTACGTAATTAATGGTTAAGCCTGATAAACAGATGCAGCCTGGATCAAATGTTTGTGGCATGTGTATGTGACCACAACATTTGGCCTGGCCTGCATAATTAATTGCCAAGTAAGACAAAGCAGTTAGGAACTGTGGCAACATTTTCATGACCATGTTTTTTGCATGTACTAACATTCTTCTCTTGCGTTGTAAGAAGGGACTTATGTCCACATTGGAATGAAGTTTTGATTCCTTAGTTGTTCAACAGTCATTTTAGACATTTTAACCAGATATAAAATGTGGGAGAGGTGAAGACTTCTTACCTTAATGTTTCCCACACAAAGACGTGCTGCTTGTTACATTTGAAAGGTATCTCTTAAGAGCAAGGTGGTGTCAGAGGGGCTGTGCTTGTCCAGAGAGCATAATCATGGCCCTAAAAGATGTAAAATCTGTGTCTGCTACAAGCTGAATAAAAGACTGACCACTGAAAAACAAACCACTACTGAAATTAGTTAAGACTTTGCATGTTGTTTGGTTTGTGTTTGTTTGTTTGGGTTTTTTGTTTGGTTGGTTTGGTGTTGTTTTTTTTTTTTTTTTTAATTCTTCTTATTAGCTTCCTAATTTCAGTTTTTGTTAGGATTTTAATTGGAAGTTTTGTTTTGTCTGAAGATTTTAGAGGTGGTTTAAAAACACTGGTACTTTGCCCTCCAGGGACTCTGGAAGTGAAAAAAGGGTCATGAATAATTTTTGGAGTTTCTTGTCTTGTGCACAAGAATGGGGATTCCAGGGTCTCAGTGGGTGACAATAATAAAGTTGTAGGGTAAAAGGCTTCCGATGCTAATGTTCTTTGTGAAGGTCAGCTGGAGGTCAGCCCCAGAGATGGAGATTTTTGTTTAATTGTTCAGATCTATCCTGAAGTGTAGTTATTTCTAAATTAGTCACTGAGAGAGATTTGACCATTATGTAAAATTACCAAGGGACTGAGAAACCTAACCTGTTAATCATCCTGTTTTGCGGAATCTCCTTTGGGTTTTTATCTGCATGTAAAATATCATTAAAATTGGAAAAGATTTCTATTTTCATTGTGTTTATTGTCTAATACAATATTATGAATAAATTAATCTCTCGTGGTTTTTTTTAATTTCTTACTATTTCATTTACAGCTTTCTAAGACTCCTACTGTAACCAAGGTATCTTATGTGAACAGCTTAGAAAACCTCTTGAAGGAAAAAGAAGAATCTAGAAGGTTTGTTTCTTAAAGCTGGTTTGAAAAATTTGGGATGGTGTTGTAGAAGCTTAGATTTACCTCATCTCCCCAAAACTGATGGAGTTTGATTAGCACCAAGCTAAGCTCTGCCTGCTGATGGCACCAACATACATCTGACAGGACCTACAAGTATGGCTTAACTCCAAAAGCTGAATGACAGGCTCCTTCCAAGCAATAAGGAGTGATTTGTGATGCCTCTGCCTACCCTTGAAGAGCCAGACTCAATTTACTGATGCCTTCGTTGTAGGTCACTGAGCCAGCCAGCAGCTGCTGGTCAGGCATGAAATAGAAATATTTATGTAGACTTGGCTGTACTAGTTTCTTCAAAGGTATTTGTAGCTCAGCTTTGGTTCCCAAAGTTGTGTAGACTATTAGTGTCTGAGTAGGCTATACAGGTCAGTGAACAGAACTAATGAGTGTTCTTGTAAGAGATCTTTGGGGTAGAAGTGAAATGTGGTTTATGTGCTAATGGCAAGTGGTGGTGATGGGTATGTATGTGTGATTGGCTGTTTTGATTAAAGAATCTGACCCTGGTAACTGTGGGCTGCTAGACTGTGAAGTAATGGATACTCCTATAGCTAATGCTGTTTAACAAATAAAATATTTGTTTGGTATTTAAAAAAGTAATTAAAAATTCAGCCACGAGATTGAAAGTTTTGTGCAATTACAAAAAAATGTATCAAAGTTGGTTGAGTGTATTTGTCTCTAACAAATTAGTGATTGACTGCTCTGTTGGAAATTCATTAGGTTTTGGGAAACATTCGCTGTGTACCTTGGAATAGCAAGATGCTTGGTTTTTACACAGATTCAGTGTCTCGCATGCTTCTGTCATCTGTAGTTGGCTACTGACTCCTGAGTTCACATTCAGAGCCTGGATTTTGTTGTCTTCTGTTGCAAATGCTAAATGGTGACGATGTCCTCTGCTGCTACTGTTATTTCAGGGTAGATGAACTAGAAGAGCAGTTACAGGAAGACATAGAAAGAGACGACAATGCTTCCGATGGAGAAAATGAGGAGAATGCCAGTGGAGATGAAGATCTCTTGGAAGAACACAGGTCCTTCCAATTCCAAAACCAATTAAATCTAGCTTATTTTTTCCAAACCTCTCTTTATTTCCAATAGTTGTTGTTAATACATTTATTGTGAACCATTTTTATATCTTTAGGGGTGGATTTCCCTGGGTGTTTCTGTGTTTTAACAATTCAGCTTTCACGTAAGACTGATGTGTTCAACATCTGCAACTAATTATCTCAAGCAGCAAATAGCTTCTCAATATTTGAATTAACAGAAGCAATTTTCAATTTTACAGGGCGTTTACAAAGAGATTTTCAGTAGCAGTTAATGGCATACCTGACAGCCACCCTGGAGAAGATATATTTGATTTATCAGCCTCTGGGCAAATCTTCAATCAACATAACCTTGACTTGAGGAATTTTTACTTCATCCCTCAAAATCCTATAGAAAAGCTGCTTTTTAAGTAAGAATATCCTCTTTACTTTGTTGTGTTTACTCATACAATTTTCTTTGGTGTTAGCAGTTTTAAGATAAAATAGTATCTCTGCATATAAATGTGCTCTGTCTTACTAAGTAGGCAAGACTAACTTCCTTTTGCTGGAATTTTCCTTGCTCAGTTAGCTTTACAGAACAGTAAACTGTAACTTGAAGCTTCTTTCCTTCTTCCTCTGCAATTCTTGAAAAACCTCTTACGTGAGACATAAAGAAACAAAGAGCTGTTCTGGCCTCTTCCATCTTTCTGCTGCATTGGGCTATCGTTGATAACCTCACCAGCTTGTGGAAGATAAATGCAGAAGTGAAATGTTTTAAATGAACACAAGCTTAACTATCCCCAGATAGAAAGAGGACCTTTGTGGTGAACTGATTTGTGACCTTCTGGTGTCGCACTGTGCCTGCTGAAAGACTTTTGGTGCTTCCGTCCTGGAAGGGCCTGGGACTTGAGGCTTCACCTAATGGGGATTGCAGAGTCACAATCTCTGACACCTGCTAGACTCAGTCACTCACAACCAATCAGTGTGTCTGTGTGTATATAAACAAGTGCTGTGGAACTCCTAGACATTTCTGTTCTATATTTACGAGGCTGCCAGACTATAAATAGCTGGACAAATTCTTGTCTAATACCACAAGTGTAAATCCTGAAAAATTTCGGTTATTTCAGTTGGTATTTGATTGTAAACATGTATCAGTGGAACTGAGAAAATTCTCTTACTCCTGAAGTATTTTATGTATGTGTTTACGTGCAGCTGTGGGTGTGAAGAGGAGGAGGATGACTTCTCATCTCTTGAAGAAGTGATGTTTGTGATACACTCCTTTGGCTTCAGGCCTTTCTATTCATATGTTTTTGAGATCACGAGGATATAAGCTTCAAAAGTATCTTGTAAATCAGTGACTGGAGGAATGAGAATTAAGCTAATCATCCCTTGCAGAAGGCAATTAGGATTTAATTGTTTATGCATTCTGTCCAGTTGGCACAGCTGGCATGTACTGGCTGCCCAGTTGGCACATGGAGGTCTTCCCAGTCAGACAGGTAGAGGGTATATGTAGGAGTTAGGACACAGATCTCTCAACAGAGTTACCTGATTTAGTAGATACAGAGAATAGAGGAAACTAAAGAAGGGTATGTGGGAAACTGGATATCATTAATTCAGCTGCTTTTTACATACCTAACTCCCTAAGGAAGACTAAAACTAAAATAATTCGGTGATAGCAATGACATATTTTCTTCTAACAGCTTTTTTTTTGCACCTCACAAATTTGCACAGTAAGATTAGGTTGTTTGGTTTTAATTGCCTTCAGACTCTTTATTTAAAAGAGTATTTTAAAAATAATGTTTTTTTTTCTCTTTTCTTCTGAAAGTGTTGGTAGAGGTCATTGGACAGTTAAAAGTCTTATTCACTTGTCTCAGTGAGCATAACAGCCTGTCTGTGCAGTCAGGCATAGTGGTTCACAGTACAGTAGTGAAAAACCAATGTTTATTTGAAACTTTTATTCTCTAATGATACAAATGTTTCCAAACTGTATGTTATGGCATTCTGGAGAAAAAAGTAGCTGTTCTAAATGACATTTGTAAATTTGATTGCTATTACAAACCAAGGTTTGATTACTATAGCATTTTATATAGGTAATAGCATGTGAATAACGTCTGGTTTGGTTATTCAGATCTTTCTTTGCTGTTGAAGATGATCTGAGGGGTGGTGAAGTTCTTATGCTTTTGTGGAAGTAATGATTCAACCACTAATTGATTTTTATCCTCTCTCCTCACCCCTATCTTTCTCTTACAGTTCTGGTACCACGCAGCAGCTTTATTTAGCTGTTAATGGGTTTTTAAGTTCTTCTTACAGTTGTATATTGTGTCCCATACCAATTCTGAAATGGCTTTTCCAGGTAAGTCTATGCTATTCATGCAGTTATACTCTGTGCATGTATAATATATTTCCTGGAAGCCAGCTGTAGCAGGAATAATCAGAATAAGTTTGTGAATCTGTTCCATTAGGTTAACAACTTTAAAATCAAGAAGTCTTTTTTTGTTTTGTTTTGTTTTTCTTTGTTTGTTTTGATGTTTTTCTCTGGGTTCTGATTTGTTCTCCAGCCTAGAATACTTTGATTGTCACTGGGGGTAAAATACTTTAGATAGCTTTTTCTCCACACTTTGAGTGAATGCAGAGATGCATGTCCCTGTCCGTGTTTGTATATGCGGCTGCATTTGAAAAGGACACAGTACGTGCTAGGTGAGGAGGGACTTCAGGATATTAATAGTGTGGGCCAAATCACAAGCAAATGTTAATTGTATTGCCTTCCATCCTCAGAAAAAAAATACATGCTGCAGTATGCAAAAATGCCATTTCTACATATCACCTAAATCATCAGAGATACCTGCATTGTCAGATAACTTTCCTTTGGAAAAGGTACCTTATGGCTCAGGAAAAAGCCTGGAGTCATTCTCAAAGGAAATGTGGTGGCTGTCTCCTTTCTAAATGTCTGCATCTGAATCCCCAGGAATTTGCAAAGTGCAAAACTCACAAAAATGCTTCTCTCCAATCTCCATTCTATTATTACTTACCACATTGTAACTGTACCTGAAACAAAAAAGAAAGCTGGACCACCTTTGGAATTGCAGCCTGGGTCTGTTGACTGGCTTCCTACATTTGCCAAAAGGGAAGCATTTTGCTGTTCTATGTCCTTCCCTCCAGCCAGTAAAAAACTGCTGTGCCCCCATTCTGTGAGCCCTGGTGTTCCTCTAATGAGGAGGAAGTGTGAGCCAATTCAGATCACTTACAGAGGAGGAAACTGTCCAGCACTTGGAGAAGAAAAAGAAGTTTTGCTGGGCTAGTGAAGTGCTCCAGGAAACCTGAACTGTACTCCATAGTCATGTTTTTGTTGTTAAGAGTTCTATGAAAAACTACAAATTCATTGTTTTGGTTTAGTATTCCATATGTTCAACTTGCCTGTGACTGGAAAAGGGTGTAATTAAGTCTGTTGCCTCCACTCTTGATCAGGAAGTTCAGTTTTATTGCAGATGCAAATGGGTTCCAGAGGAATCTGTGATACTTTCCATTCTTTTAACCCTCAGATCTTTCTTATGAACTAACATGGAGTTACAGCATTCCGATATTGTAAATAATTAATTTTAAAGTATTCATAGCATCTTTGCACTGCTTGAAATATTCAGTATTCAGAGTACTCTTTTCTCCTTGGTATATCTTGCTTTAGAGGCTTTGGGGTTGTTTTTTTAAGGGTTGGGTATTTTTTTAATCTGTTACTGTTTCTTACTTTTTCTGCCAAGGAGTTGTATGTTGGTTTTGGTTTTGGGGATTTTTTAAATTAGAACCAATGCAATCATGCAGCTTGGTTTTTCATGTGTAGTTTCTTTTCTCTCCACAGATGATGTCTATTCATACTGACCATTGTGTTTCCACTAAGATTTTAGACAGATTGATGGAACTAACACTAAAAAACTGTAAGTATTTGAAGGGTGGAAAGGTGGCCACCTAAATGAAGGTGTCTCTGCACTCAAGTTTAGAAAATTGTTTGTGAGAAAGTTAAAGGTTGTAGTTCTGTTCTGTGATTCTGGCATGAATGTAGGCTCTTCTCTTACTTATGTAATGCACAAATACTGGGGTTTGGTCTTCACTGAGTGTGTTCAAGCTGTACCACAGTGTGTGGTCCTGGCACGTACCTGCAAAGCAGTGCATCCAGTACAGAGGCTTTTAAATTCATGTCTGGTATTTCACAAATAGAATTGACTTGAAGAGAAGCCCAAGTCTGCTCAAAAGTTTGACCCCCTTTCCTTTTTTTACTTTGGAAGATGCAGACACTCACAAGGTGTTTTTCACATTGTCATAGCCAGTGTGTAGCACTGCATGGTTTGCTTTCCAGATAAATGGCAAAAGTGAAGAGGATCATACAGCTGCACAAAAACACTTAGAAGGATCTCCTTCAGCTCATGCTGCTGCTAGTGTCGTGTGTGTTTGCCTTCCTTTATCTGTACTCTTAAATACTTCCCCACAAGTTCCTTTTTATGTCCCCTACGTCTTCACTCAGATCCATCAAAAGTCACTTTCATCGATGTTGTTCTCTTGGAAGTATTTGCTCAGGCCTGTCCAAATTGTACCCCATATTTTAATTCTTGTTTAAAATCAGACTGTGAGCTGATATGAGAGGGAATGTAGCGTCCTTTATTTTGTGCCTTGCTGGCATTAGCCTTGATTCTGAATGAACAGTTTGAGATGATGAATGAACATTCAAAGAATTAAGACTGGGAGAGATCCTTGTTGAGCACTTGTGTTTCAGAAACCTTGCCTGTTTTCAAATCTTGCTTAGTTTTCTTCCAGTCCCACTATGGTAACTCCTTCTTACCTTTACTTTCCCAGAACAGTAATGTATGGATTCTCTTAGAAATAAATATTGCCTCCTTGCTTGTTCTGCTGTTTGTGATAAAAGAGAGCTGTGATAAAAGATTGGTGGAACTTGAAAATAATTGAACTGTTACGTAGTCGAGATGTTTCTCTAGTGTAAAATACTGTGTTAGACGTTTTTTCCCCTCTCCTCATTCTGAACATAAGTGTATTGTTCAGTATACTGACTCTTCTGAGATGAGAGCTGGTAGAACTGATGCAGACTGCTGAGCTTATTTGTTTCACTTAAAAGGAACTAGTGATAAGAGTTAAATTTAAATCTAATCCATTCTATCTCTTTTTATTTGTAGCTTCCATCAGTGATGAACCCTCTAAACTGTGGATTCCTTCAATAGCAGATATATCAGCTGTTTTTGTCAATATGGGCATTGCATTTAGATCTCTCTTTTCATTGGAACATCTTCAGCCCGGCTTTATCAAGCCTGACATTTTGTAAGTGTTTTCCTTTTGATATTTGTTGCTTACATCCTTTGAAAGCAAATCTCGTGCTTAGAATGTAAAAGAACCTTAGATGGTTCTTCTTTATTTCCCCTCCCTTCCATCAAGCCATACTTTTCTTGAAGTTCTCAAGTCAGGTCTTAGTAGGAGTAAATAACCCAGAACTTCAAACCATACCTGCTAAGTAAGGATTCAGCAAACCAGAGCAGAGTCCTTTGTCCTGCGTTTTCCTAGTGAGGTTTGCAGGAATGTTGCTTAAATAACTGAGCAGAATTGTAAGTAATTGGCTACAAATTGAGTTAGACGTGTGTGCTCTGTAACTGAAGATTGTTTTGATTTGAAGGCATTTTGAAACATACACGGGTTTTTTTCTTCAGTTTGATGTTAAGAGGCCTTTGTGGGCTCTTAAATTGTTCATTTATTGCTCAGATTGTGTCTCTTTTATTAGAAGTAAGGTGCAAGAAGCAGTGAGTCAACAACCGACAAGAGGAGACCTAGCCTCTGCCAGTCCAGCCTTCTCCAGTCTACTTGAAAACAATTTAATTAATGTGATTAAGGTAAAAAACCCAGATTTTTGTAGGTTCGGTTTTTCTGTGTGTGTGCTTTCTTTTGGGAGGGAGGATGGGGTTTGCAATCTAGTCTGGAGCATGTTTTGTGAGTAGATGCTGTCCTGTGTGCACATGCTGTTTCAGCTTCACGTTCCCAGAGTTTATTTCAAGCTTGTTGGAAACTTCTTCCTGACTTCCATTGGCTTCACTTACAACTGCACAGTTTAGCTGCCTCCCTTTTCCAGCTGTGGCACTATATCAAACATCTTGGCTCCCTCATGTAGAAGAAACTATTCATTTCTGTGTTCCAGTGGAAATGGGAAGAGGAGTTGATGCTGGCTCATATTTTTTATGTTGCCTCAGTGTTTTAATGCAGCTCTCAGGGTTATGTGATTGGTCCCTGGGCAGGGCAAGGGGAATGAGGTGGGAGCTCACGAAGGGCAGGTGGAGCTGTGATTGGCTTTCCTGTGGAAGTGAGCTGTTAGATCCATGCATTGTGTCCCGTAGGCTGGATGAGTGCCGGTCACACTTCACAGGCCAATTCCCTGTGAATAAAGTTGTATGGTAAAAATGCTGATTTTATAACTGATTTCAGTGTTCCTTGTGGAAGTCTCTGAATCCTCCTGATCATTTGTTTAGAGATTTTTTAACTATAAAATCTCATAGTTCAAAAAGAGGCACTTGGAGTATTTCCACTAGAGACAGAACACGTATCTCTTGATTAATTTGTGTTGTCATTTACACATTCATCCTGTATTGTAAGTATATGTGATAATAACTGGGTGGGGAAAATATCTTGATTTATGTTTTCATATTGGTGCATTTAGAAAATCTGTGCAGTAGAGAAAGATTACTGTCTGGGGAATATTGCCATTGTTCCAAAAAATGAGCCTCCAGCAGGTATAAAAGAAAACTTTTGACTGCTTTTACCAGGAGATGGGGAGAGTTAGTACACAATTGTGCAAAAATAATACATCATTTGAGGTACTTTTAATGTGAGGGTGGAAAGCTAAAGTTCTCATCATGCTTCAAAATAAGCTAAACCAATTTCAGATGTTAATACTTCATATTTCTTTTAAAGTTTCTAGATTTCTGTACAACAGTAATTCAAGATGGATATACTGATGAAGAAATATGGCTGCTGCTTCTGTTGCTATTTAAAATAAGCTTGGAGAAACAGCTGAAGCGAGTTCCTTTGGTAGATCTTCAGTGCCTTTTTGTAAAGCTTCTGATGAGTATAAAAGACTGGGATACAAAGGTAACTTCAAAAATTAGTTGTACTGGATTTGTGAAACTGCAGCTTCTGCTTTGAAGTTTTCTTTTTTTTTTTACTTGACATGTCAGAAAAATACTGCTTGAAAAAGTAATACAAAATTTTTGATAATACCTATAATAGAAAAATTTGAAGCTTTGAGTTTGTGTGAGATTTATGAAGTGGGTGTGTACACTGAGAGGGTTTTTGTTGCATGACGTGCTTGCCTGTCCACTTTTACAAGAGGACTATTGTATTTATCTTAAGATTGTTTACTAAAATAGTTGTCTATTTAAAATGGCTCTCTGAAAGAATTAAGACATTATTGCACTAAGCTGCTAAGATGTCATTAAAAGCAATCTGATCTCAACTACCGTACCTAAAATAGTATTTAGCAGACTTAACTCCAGGTGCAATGCAGAAATCTCTTTATGTGCATCACAGGCTGGATCAGTTCCTTTTATCCCTTATGGTATGTTTCTAGGGAGTAGATGTATTCCTTGGAAAATAAAGCAAACGACCGTTCTTCAGTCTCAGGATGTTTTGTTGTTCTTTTTAAAGATGCCCGAGCTCTGTGTGGCAGTGAGTGAACTTTCTGGTCATCACCATAATCTCCTGTGGCTAGTTCAGCTCGTGCCAAGCTGGACAGTGCGTGGACGGTAATGACACTGTAACCTCTGAAATGTGTAGGATCTTTAACAGCTGATTTATCTGTATAAGCTCAAAGTCTGATAAATGCAATTTATCAGATTGTACAGGTATTACATGGCACTTCAAAAAAAAAGTATTTGTGTTTTCTCGTGTGATACTGATGTCTGTGCAGTTCTTGGTGTGCATGTTCAGCTTCCTGATCACCTCTGCTGTGAAAAAGGGTTGTTAAATTTTATATGTTGTTTCTGGGCTGCACGTTCCTGGTACCCTAGAGTAAAGAGAGCCTTAACTTCTGTATTCTGGCATCCATCACCTACACTAATTCTTGTCTGAATGACCAAAAATTAAATTTTCTTTGGGTGATTCACATCTACTTCTAAGCATCACTCTGAGTTCTGTATCTTTGAAATTAATACATTAGAGTGTATCTGAGCAAGGAGAATTAATTGGGTCATCCATTTCAAGTTTAGACACAAGTATCTAGCAATGTGTACTTGTGTAGAAGCTAAGGTACTTCTGTTTTACTGGCCTCTTTACTAGTTTAATAGCACCTATATTCAGAAAACCCAGTTTAATGGTTGTAGGCAAGTTTATGTGTAGGGAAACCATGCATAGCCTCATATACTTTGTAGAAACAGTGTGGATTTGAGAAATTCTATGGGAAATAATTTTTTTAAATTGTTTTTCAGGGAACTAAGACGACGTCTTAGCCTAGTGATAATTTCAAAGCTTCTTCATAAAAAGCATATAGAAATACCTGATGACACTGACAAGCAGGTACTGCATATACATGTTGTGTTTATATAACTTAGAAGTTTAGAAAACTTATATTGTGTATTTGTGTTTTGTGTTTTATGTTTTAATATTGTAAGCCTCTTTTCAAGACATTTGCAAAATTACCAATTAATAACTTTCCATTTAGATTAGTATTAAAAGTAGATTTGCATATGTGTGTAATCTGCATGTTCTGCAGCTTGTAAGTGCAGTATTGTTTGTGCCTAAACATCAGTTTTAGACATTGGAAAGAGGTCTACAGTTCTTTAAGTCTTCCTTCCATATTCATGTGGTGACACTCTTTGTTTCATAGGTTTGAATTTTTAATTGAGGCGATGTACAAACATTTTAGTCTGTAAATAGTAAAAAATTACTCAAGGCAAGAAAACTTCCTTTTTAATTAAGAATCCCTTTTCTGTTCTTGTCTTAATGGACAAATAATGTAGTGGCACTCGGTTTCCAGTTTTCTGTTGCCAGTAAATCAGTCCATTTTGTTAATGTTTGTATGTGTAGATGTCTCTTCTACATCAGTTTGTGGTGTGTATGAAACCTTCTGTGCTACTGAAGAAGATGAGAAAGATGAGAGAAGGACTGGAGGAGCAGAATGCCTATGAAGACCACGTTAATGTAGAACTAGAACAGGAGGTATATAGCAAATAGTGGTTTTTTGCATTTGTCTTTTTATGCATCTTCTACACTTTTGAGAATGTTTCTTTTAGTTTTTGTTAACTGTGGACAGTTCTGTACATGGAACTGAATGTACACTACTTTGTTGCTGTTCATCTTTAAAATATTATTCACATTCAGTTTTGATTATAGTCATGGAGGAGGGAAAGAAGTAGCACATGATGGAGGAGCTTGTATTGGGCTGTTTTACAAACAAGGAAATGGTCAGATTTTCTGAGTCACATGGATTTCTTGAGTCCTGACTTCTGTAATCAGATCCTCCATCCCTTCTGATGTAATTGGTGGAAACTGTTTGGTGCTGAGCCAGACCTTCACCTGCAGGCTTCAGAAAGATATTTATGGATCTTTCATTAATCTTTTCTCATAAACAAGTGTTACAAAGATTTAGTATTTCTATCCATATAAAAATTGAATATTGGTTTGGTTGTTTGAATGTTATCGTGGAATCTCTTAGCAAGTATTTTGATCTGGATGTAGATGATGGGAAAATAAAGCCAACTGTTGAATTTAATTTCCAGTTATTAAAACCACAGGTTACTGAGGTTACTTATGTAAAACACTATAATACCATTTTAAAATGTTTCTAATACATGGATATACTGTTTCCAATTAGTTATTTAGGCAGATGTGTAGACCATTGGCCTGGCTGTTGGAGGAATCATTCCAGAAAGCAAAGATGATGCTGTTTCTAGATGTGAAGAGCTATAATGGTGCTTTGACTGCTAAAGCTCTTTTGATTTCTCTCCAGGCATACTACTTAATCTACGTCCTCCTTCATCTAGTCAGTGAAGCCAGTTTCTTTGATGTTGTAAATTCTGATCAACGGGTAAGTAACTTCAGTGGCTAGACCTTTAGATTTTAAAAGACTGTTTATCATGCACACTTGGTCTGTTTTGGTAAGAGCTATCATGTGATCACCGTGGATAATAGCACTGGGGGAAACTTTTGTTCTGAGGCAAGGTAAATGCAGAAGAGCTTGCCTGGGCTTACTGCAGAGAAAGAAACCTCTTCTGTGTTTTTGTGAATAGAATTACCTCAAAACATAATGCTGTGGATGAGCAGGCATTTATTGTGTTAATCGTTCTCAGAAAATATCTAGAGATTAACTCCACACAGAAATTCTAAGAAGTCAAATGATCCTAACAACTTTTGAAGTAGGATTGAAATTTTTCAATCTAGAAAAAAAAACACTTTAAAAATAGCTGGTAAAATGTGTTCAAACACATTACAGTTTTCTGTGCTGGAGTGCAGCCATGCAGCAAGTGAAAGCTAGGACTGTAGCTCTTCTCTGTAGGTAGTTCCTTTGTGCTGTGTGATGTGAACATCTGTTAAGTAATGCCTTCTGCTTAGCCTCTCAGTAATCCTGTTCAGATTTCTGTGACCACTTGCTGGGAGGTGCAAGGTGTTTGTGTAAACCTTCTGTCCTGTGGAATCACTCTTGGCTTTTAAGAAATGTGTCATATGAACTGTTTGAGAGAAGTAAAGCAGTAATGTTTGTTACATTTGGAGGCTTAAGTGTCTCAGCTGCTTAGATTTGTGGAGGACTTGATCTTTTTGAGATTTTTTTTTTAATGTCTCCATTTCTTAATGAAGAGAGTCTATTATTCACTGACCTGTTAGTTTGCAGGTGGCCAGAGGGGTGTGGCTGAATTTTGTGTGGGCTAGACTTGTGTAAAATCAATCTAGCTATTTCAATCCTGGTCCTCCTCCAGTTAGATGGGGTAAATTGTGGTGGCCTTGAGACACCAGCACATGTTTATAAATAGAATTTCAGCGTGTCTCACCTGTTCTGCAGAGCGGAGACTCTTTGCAGCTGTTCAGTGAGAGACTGAAACCAGGAACTTTATGAAGAAATTAACAGAATGTGGAAGACCTTGGGAGTCATCATCAGGAGATTATGATATAATAATAACTGCTTTATTAAAGTAATCAAAAATTTAGAGACAAATAACAGATCAGCACATAAGCCTTGGATATATTTTACCTGCTCAGCCAATTCCTACAAAAGAAATTACCTGAGTCATCATTACTGAAAAGGTTATTTTTAGCTATTGTAGCTTCAGAAATTTTTTTGCTGATAAAAGATGTGAATGGCACCGCACTGTGTTTGCTACTTTGGGGACAGAAAGGATTTGCAAATTAGCTAAAAAACTTAAAAAATTTGTGATGTATAGCTCTGCTGTACTTTGAAATTATTTTTAAAAACACTTAGACCTGGTTTACCAGGTGCACACGAGCAACTGACAGAGGATTGTGTGATCTTGTTTTCTTTCTTTTCCCTTTCCTTCCTGTGTATTTCTGAGAAAAAAATCAAACCAAAGCATATAATTTTTGAAATTCATATAATATTTGAATAAAACTTTTAGTATTGACATGGAGGATTTAATAGCTGTACGCTTTTATCTTTATTTAGCAACACATACTGAAGCTCTGTCGTGCCTTAGATAGGTACGTAAAAGGTGATATTAGGGAAGATGCAAGGCTGTTTTATCGATCTAAGGTAAGACACAGAAGTTGATATATTTTGTTTTGGTCTGGGTTTGCATGTTTTTTAGTGTTTGTGATGCTTGTTGCCTCATCCCAGCCCTGGAAATTCCAGGAGTTCCTCATGGGTTTGGGTTTTTTTCTGTTTTCTTCTATCTGCACTATGTCTTTGCATGTGCTAAATAAATGCCCATTTTAATTCACTGAAAACATTCCTTTTGGGAACAACAGGACTCTTAACAGCTGTAAAATATGAGCTTGTCTTTCTTTTAACCAGGCATCTCAACTTCTAGGCCTACAGAGTTGCTCTATTTCTTTCTGTGGCAGTCACTGATAGCTCATTCTAATTGGAAGAGCAGAGCCTACATGCAGGGCAGGATAACAGAGGACTGAAAAAGTAGCCTATCTTTCATGAGTCTCTATTTTATCTTTCAAATGAATGAGTTAATTAAAAACGTTGTGGCTTTGAGCCAACAGTGTATGTGACGCAGCATCGAGCTTGGACAATTGCCTTTTGTTTGCTTTGTGGCGCGGGGCTTACTAGTGGTAGTCCTAATTTTGTGACCTTCATGCTTTGCATGCTGTCCTAGCAAAACAAATAAATCAGCTCAGTGATGAAGTGTTCAGCCTCAGCTTTGAAAACCCTTGGCTTCTGCAGCTTTAAATCAGACCTGTGCAGTTGTGTGCTTCCTTACCTCTCAAGAAGATTCTTTTTTTCTTATTCAGCCAGCTTAGTCGAGCATGGATCCTTTTAACAAGTTAATTACTCTCGCCTTGGATTGTTGTGACTCTGGCCACTTTCACTTTTGTTTCTCTTTGCCCTTGCATTGGGAGAGGAAAATCTTACTCAGGTTTTCTCCATCACCTCGTTTATGTAATAGGACAGTAACTTCCAGAGGATAGCACTGTGCTGGGTTTTTACACAGCATATGAAGCATATCTCAGTGTGAATGGCCTGGATTGAACACCTGCTTGTGATTGGCTATGAAAAAGCACAGTTTATGTATACAGAATTTGTTTCAGAAGCAGCCAGTGCTGCATTGTTGGCTTTTGTGATTGCAGTTCTAGGCACAGTCAGACTGGTGTAACAAACCTCAGTTATGCAAAGATGAGATGATGTTTGGAGGGCAGAGGTTTGCATGGTGATTCCAGACATTTAGCATGGGGACTCATGTGCCTCTAATGTGTTTGTGTGGAGTACATGACTTTGAATTCAGAGTCCCAAATTACAGGGACCTGAAGTTGAGGTAGTGATACATTGTGCCAGTAAAGTTGTTCCCTTCCAGTAAACCTTGGATGTTGGGTTATCTGGGGTTTTATGAGTTTGAGGCTGGTGGGGAAACAAAGGGTATGATTTGGGCTTTTTTTAACATAAATGGCTGAACTAACCAATCTGAATTTGCAGGTAAAAGACTTAGCTGCTAGGATACATACCAAATGGCAGGATGTGATACAAACCACTCGGCTTACTCAGGTACTGTAATGAAACCTTTTTCTCTCTTCCCACATTGTGGAGTGCATTTAACTCATTTTTTTACCACTTGAAAATAGCATGTTTTTTTGAAGAGATTGCTTTTTTTTTTCCCTTCATAAGTGGCATGGCTGTGGAATACACTGACATATATTAGAATAGATTTTAATTAAAATTCTTACTTTGCCGGCTTCAGTAAAACCAAGATGTCATCTTCACCCTTAAAAGTGACACTTTTGTAAATGTGTACGTAATACAGTGAAATGCTAGTACTGAATCGAGTCATAGGGCCTGTCTCTGATTACAGTTATTAACAGATGCTTCAGAAAGGACATTGGGGCAGGAATGAAGTGATGCACTTCCTGCTGTGGTCTGGCAGCGTGTGGCTTCAAGACTACTTGAGTCCAGGGTTTCTATCCGCATATGTTTAAGGGCTTTTGATAACCCCTTCCCTTCTGAATGTGTAAAATTTAATGCAATGATTAGGCAAAGCCTTTCATGCTTCGTAGAAGCATGCAGTAGTAAATAATGCCACGATAAGTCTCTCCAAAATATTTGCCTTCCTGACATCTAGCTGGCCTTGGTGAAATAGATGGATGATTTCTAGTGATACCTAGAGCTCAGAGCCATTTCCTCCAGCCTTGGCTTCTAAGGTTTCTATTGTAATGTGATCAGACCAACTGTTTGAGTCCTGTCTTGAAGCATAAAGCTATGTGTCTTGGAAAAGCTTAGCTTTCCAGTAATGAGGGTATAATTTACATAAAATTTAAATGGTGCTTATATGCTTAGTATTGATTGCAGTTAAAAACTGTGTAATCAACCATTTGTCTGTAAAGACTCGCAAAAATGTGCAAAAAAATACGTTGTGTGTATTGTGTGTGATATTTTTTATTATAGAGGAGGAGGGAATGATAGTGTAACTCATGGCTGCAGAACCTGCTTAGCAATTGATGAAAGTCGATAATGATGCAGCTCTTTCAGAGCTGGTTTTTCAGAGATATCAGGGGTTGATTCTCATATGGGAAATTGGCAAGTGTGTCAGAATAAAATTCTAGGGCCTTGCAACACAATGTGGTGCTCCCAAGCTAAGCACCTGCCTAGTCTACTCTTTTCTTCTGACATTGGTTTTCTGACTTGTGTACTGATTTGTTTTTACTCTTTAGGGAAAACTGCATGACTTCTGGGAGCCAGATTCATGAAATCTTTCCTAGTTCAGGGAAAATAACGAAAAACTCTGAAACCAAGGAAGATGCAAAGTGAATGAAGCTTCACCTTGTTTGGAACAGAAGAAATCAGTCACCTGAGTTAGAATTTGAACTTGATTCAGACAGATACTAGAAACATGAGGATCTAATTTGGTTAACATTGGCTCTTACTACAGATGCTCTACTTCTGAAAAATTAATGTGGGTAAACTGAAAAAAACCCACATCCATTTCTGTAGCCTTCTCAAAATTGGCTAGAAATATTTTACCATGTTGAAAGCTGAGGGAAGTTTTCTTGTTTTCATTGTTAATCACAAGACATATTTGAAAACAGCATGTATTAATTTTCTTGCCAGCACATACCTGCAAGCATTGTTTTAGGTTGTCTGGGAAAGAACTGCCCTGTGATATGGAATGTGAGTTCAGAAAGAGCGTTAGACCTCCCCTGAGGTGAGGAAGTGGTTCGGAACTGGGCTGAGTCGTGCTAATCTGCAAGGCAGAATTGGTATGAACATCCAGTGTCTCTTAAAAACACAAAATACAGCAGTTGCACGTGAACCAAGTGACAGCTCTTTTGTTCACTTGAGGATATAAACAGAACTCAGAGTGGTTGTGTCCAAAGAGTTCAAGTGGAAACTCGTTTCCTCTGGCTGTGTTTTATCAAAGAACAAATGACATTTGCTACAGTGAAGTATCCATTTTAACTTACCTTTCTCATCTTCAGGCATAAATTTATGCAGTGAATGTGACCACACAGAAGTGTTTCTATAAGACTGAGATATAAATGAGATCTTATTACACCACTAGTGTATCTGACTTCACTTCCTATTAATGGCGAAAATACTAATCCTAAAATATCAGCTCAGTGGAGATTTGAGATGAGCATTTGGCTCACCCGTGTAAAAACTGTGAAAGCCATATGATGTCTAAATTCCTTGGTGTGAAGTCCTGCTGCACACACAATATGTGCTCAAAGCTTCAGGAGCGTTTATGAAATAATGGAAGCTGTTTGTGGAATAATGGAAGGAAGATATGATTTGCTTTTGTGCTCTCTGTGCAAATGCTATCATTTAAATCTTACACTGTGGTTTATTTATAGGATGGATGTATATAAGAAGAGAAAGTTAGGGTATTGAGTAGAAGCACTAACTCAGATTCCCTTAGCAAGATTTTTAATAACATCACCATGTGCATTTTATAATACTGTTTCCTTTTAATTCTTGGAGATTACCCTGTCTTGTATGATAAATTCCCTATGGTAAGAATGTAAAATAAGGCTAAAAAAACCCTGCCAACCACAAAACCTTCAAATTTCTTTATGTATAATTTATGTAAAGGAATGGGCATGTCATATAGGAAATTTAGTATAAATTTGCAAATATAATACGTGTTTAGTCTTTCATTTCAAGTGTTATATAGTTGTGTCAGTGCCATCTCTTGCTCTGCCTTTGATAGCTTATCTGCCTTCCCTCTTGTAGCAGTTACTTTGTTGAATATATCATATGAATATATCATATGTAATTTTATTAACATATTTTTTTCCACTAACGTTGTATAAAGTTTAAAAAATGCAGAATGTTTACTGTGTTTAATGTGTATATATTTTCTTACCATGTAAAGTTGATGTTGCTGTCCTGTATATTTTGGAGAAGGAAAGGGGAGGGGTTTAGATGAACAGCTTTTGTACTGCAGTTCAAAGCACATTGAAACTGCTGAGGTTTTTTTTTCCACATAAAATAACAACTTTGATATTTACTTTTATTTAACAGAACAATGAAAAAATAAAACCAGACATGCCTTTGTAATTAAATGTCCCTGGACGAAATGGGTATTCCTCAGCTCTGTTTCACAAAAAGATGGCTGCAGGTCCTATTTTGGTCTTAGGGCACATGTTACAATTCTAGGGTTCACAGCTGATTAACTTACTATAAATGGAGACAGTCTTGAAATCATTCTCAGCTCAGCAAATCCTGTGTTTTTGTGCTTAATGGCCATGGATACGTTTATATATTCTAGCATTTTCCCTCTCTTTCCCCCTCCTACTTTGTCTGGACTTCTCTTCCATCTGTTTCATAGCTGAGAAGTAATTCTCTGGTTGCTGAAGACTAGACATGGGTTGAATTAGGACACATGAGAATCCTTACAGAGATGATCCCAAAGCATCACTACGGAGTCTTTACAAGGGACTCCTGGCAATGAAATGGCAAAACACAAGGGCAGCAAGTTTACCAACTCATTTGTTAGCCCCCAGCCAGAAGTTACACGCATTGGAAAAGGCTGTTAGCACAATAAAGGTCTTGACTGCTTTGTTTGTCTCACAGATAAGCATTTTGCACTGAGATCTATCTTTTGATACTATGTTGGCTGTATTAGGAGCCATGTAATCTCATTTCATGTGGAAGTAGGTGCACTTTATCAGTAATCACAGAAAACATTAAAGGCTGATTATAAAAATAAACGTTTGTAGCCCTTTGCCTTTTTTTTTTTTTTTTTAATTTTTATTTTCTCACAAGCTTCTCTGTGGCTTAAAATAAACACTTCTGGTTTTAAAGTTTTAAAAGAAACCTGCCAGTGAAACTATTTGTGCATCTCATATTCTCACTGTTCCTGTTGTGGAACTTGGTAATGGATGGGGATTTCAGAGGTGATTAATGACTTGCAGGTAGGTCTGGCTGAAGGTCAGTAGGACACTTCATTGATGCAGTGGCTGCAGGAACTCTCTGAAGTCCTTCAAGCTGATGATTTAGTTGAGGGTGTCTTTGGGAAAAGCAGGTGACTGGAGCAAACACCTGAAGTGTGGTGTTATTATTGGTGAAGCATCTGGTTAGATTGCTGTGAGGGCATTTTAGAGGTCGCATTTCCGTGGGGAAAAAAGACCATCTTTTAATACTGAGGGATGGATACTGCAGTGTTAATTTTCTGAGCACAGACAAGCCAGGTCTGTCTCGGTTAAAGGTGCCTGTGCTCAGCACTGTCCAGCAGTCAGGTCTGGGTGCCTGTGGGCCGACACTCAGGCACGTGGGCTGTGAGAGAGGCTTTGCTGTCTCATGGGGATCCAAGCAACTACTTCCAGGTAGTCGGGTTCTTCTGCTGACCCTGTCCCTAGCAGGAATACTACAGCTACAGTACTAACACTGGTCTTGTATGTTTGTTTTCTTTCCCAGGAGAAATGCGTGTATAGCGTAGTATCCCTGGCATTGGGGTTGTATTTTGGTTTTTTGTTTGTTTGCCTTCCATTGGCTTCTAATGTTTGTGTGACTTTTTGTTTCACTGGAAAGGGCATATCAGAAAGAGTGCTGCTGGAGATGACCCTCCTAATTTTTCTGGGGTCTGATTCTTTGGGTTTATGAGCTCTTGGAAAACTTCTTGCCCAAGGTTCCCCCGTGGGAAACACTGCACTCTGCCAGAGAGGCAGCTTTTATTACTGACATACTAGTGCTTTTTCCTGCATCCTGAAATAGAGAAAAGGGGACTCTTGGGACTGGCTGACATGGGGCAGAGAAGAGGCTTGATTAGCTTTTAGGACCCTGGGCCACTGCTGAGGGGATCCCTTGGAGTTCCCAAGGATCTGCTCAGAGAGGTCAGACAATCATTAGTGGATTTAGCTCATTCCTTCTGGTTTAACTTATCAGAGTGCCCTCAGTGATGTTCAAATGCCATTTTCCCATCTTCCCCCCAGGCTGTCAAATACCTTCATGTTTTGCCTTGTGGATGTTTTGCCAGCTTTACTGCTGGGCCTCTTCTTATCTCGTGTTGAAAAGGGCTTTCAGTGCTGGAGAATGGCGTGGGCTGCTGATGGGGAGGATCCTAGAGAAAGTAAATTCCTCGAAGGGCTTCTCCTTGTGGAGATGCTTTTAGTTTTGCCTAACTGATGCTTTTTTCAGCCAGTGCTTCCTCGCCTTTGCAGTCAGGAATTTGAAAGGGAGTGTTTTATCTGGTATCAAAAGTAGGGCTGGGTGGTGAGAGAAGAAAAACATTTGCATCTTTCCATCTTGATATTTTGGTCTGGATGTTGAAAGCCAGTCCCAATATTTTCAGGCTGCTTTTAAGTGGCGTTCGGATGTTGTACTTTTTTGAATGTCTCCCCTGTCTTTGTGTGGTGAGCTGCTGCTAATGTTTCACCTCCTTCAGCTTTCCTGACGCCTCCCAGTTCCTTGTAGGGAGGTCATAGGGGAGGGGATGGAAACTCCACTGGAATTCGTTGTCATCAAGGCAACGTTGCCATCAGCCTGGAGGGAAACCTAAAGCTTTTCAAGGCAGGTTTGGCCTGTATGGTATGTTAGGGTGGATAAAGGGGCCATTTTTACAAACCCTCCTCCCAATGCTTCCATTTGCGTTTGCATTTGTGGCTGCAGCTGCCTGAAGCCAGGTGAGTGATGTTCCTTCCCTCTTGCAGAGAAGAGCAGAAAGGGTAAATGGATTTATTCTGCTTTTGTGCTACGAGGGGAGTCCTCCACCTGAGCAGTGAGTGCTGCGAGCTGGGGCTTGGCATGCAGGCTCCGTGGCTGTGCCTCTGGGTCTCAGGCTCTCCTCTCGAAACCTGCTTGGAGAAGAGGCAGGAGCAGAGGGTCCCTTTCCTCTCCAGACTGACCAACAGGCTGCAGCTGGAATAAAAACAATAGCTTAAAGCTGCCAGGCACAGCGGTGGGGAGAGGGTGGCTAGGCGTTGTTTCGTGCTTTATTGACACTGCTGGCTTCTATAAAGGCAGTGTAAATCATGCAGGGCAGCCACAGGCTCCTCAGACAGCATCATTCAGGCTCTCAGACAGATGGATCTGCTTGCTGGAAACTGAGACTGTCCCATTTGCCCTAAGCCAGGCTGCGGGGATAGGCCTGCCAGGTGAGGATGACGAGATGCTGGCACTGCATGTCAGCTCTCCTCCACATTTGTGGAGCATTGCCTGCCTCCCATGTGTACTAACCCATTTTTTTCCCCCCTGTATTTTAGGCTCCAGCATTGTTATGGTAAGCTTTGCACAGCACAACATGTTTTTCTCTCCACTTGATTTTCTCTTATTAGCCCATTTTTCCTCTTGTCCTCATTCTGTTTTTCCCTGCAGTATGCGAACGCCGTTTGCTGAGAAACTGTGTCAGCCTTCCTCTAATTAAGAGTCTGGCAGGAGCCAGCGCAACAGTAATTTTGGAGATGACGCTTCCACTTTGGAGCTGACAGTAAGCTGAGGTGCTGCGGCAGGGGCTCGTGCTGGGGATGCAGGAATGTTCTCCGGCTGAGCAGGGCAGCGGGACAGGGGGAACCACGAGGAGCCCGGTGCAGGAGCAGTGAGTACCCTGGGTACATCTCAGCTGGGGTATTTAAACTGTGTCCTCTTGAAAAGCAGCTATGGGAATGGTTAAATCTCAGGTTATATCACCAGTTTATCCCTTTGTGAGAGTGGGGGTGTCTGTATGTGTGCGTAAAGGACAGAAATAAATTGCAGTGACCCTAAGTTGGCTGCGTCTCTCGGGAATAGTTGTAATGTTGGAATGTAAGATGGAGAGCTTGACAATTAAATGGCCTGAAAAAGGGCAAATAAGGAGAAGTTATTCAATGGCTCTCTGTAATATGGCTTCAGACTCCATAGTTCTTTTATTAGCAAGAAAGCTCAAAGCAAACAAAAGGAGACAGGAACTGGGGATCTGCTTGCCTCAGGATGTTGTGGATGCTAAAAGCTTAGAGGTTCAAAGAACATTTTGTGGCAGAAAAATGCACAGAGTCTATGAAATGAAAGCAGCTCTGCCTGGCTGAGAAGGCTTCAGGCTGCTGATCCCTGGAGGGTGGAGCGTGTGCTGGGGAGATATCCCAGATGTCCATCCTGCTCCTGCACGCCCTGCAAGGTGCTAGGACTTTGGTCCAGCGTGGTGTGCTGCCTGTATGCTTTATGTGAACAGCTGAGGGATTTCATGTCATCCCATAGTTTCCAAATTGTCTGTCGTGTCCACAGTTGTGTCTCTCCTTCCACTCCTGAGACAGAAGTTGCTGTTGAAGGTGGTGCCAGCCCTTGCTCTGAAGGAGCCTAGTGGGGTGTATGTGATCCAGTATCTCATGTGGCTGAAGAGAACTCAGCGATATTTTTTGATCTTTCTAATGACTCTGTGAGCAAGACTAGGAGAATGAGTTGTGTGGTTCGGGAGCTCCAGCAGAACACAGCCAACCACATGCCAAAGCTGACCTCCTTCCTCTCCCCTCCCACCCCATCCATAGATGTTTGCAGCTGGAGAGAAGTACAAATAAGAGCAGATGAGGCGACTTTTTAAACAAAGTCTTTTCTATGTGGTTGGTACCTCTAGAGCAGAATTCAGCATTTTTGCCTCTACTTGCTGTGTCAGATTTGCCTCTTGGGGGCAACCTCACCCCGCTCCAGCTGAGACCAAAGGGAGTTCGAGCGCTTGAGGGGCAATGACTCAGTGCACATCTCTCCCTGCCTTTTCGTTATCTGATAATTTTTAGCAGTCGAGGTCATTATTTGCTGAAAGGATTTCAGGATTTAAGGCATGGAGGCTGGCTGTTCATGGTTTTTCAGAAATGATCTGATTGGGTGTTGAAGGTCCCTTTCCAGGCTTTGAGTCCTTCAAAGTTTTTTCCTGCCCTGGTGTCCTTCAGAGAGAGGAGGGGTAGCATGGAAGGACGTATGTTTTGTGGTTCTGGTTTAATGGATGGAGCATAAATCTGTGTGAGGAAGATTTACAGCGTTCTCTTGGCTCTTTTGCCTTGGACTGTCACTAAGCCTGTTAGTGCTGCGGATGTTCTGACCTATGCTAGGGAAGAGAGCAAACTTACTGCTCCAGCTCTGCTTCAGCCCCGTGCTCTTGAGCAGGCGTCTTGTGCAAACCTCGTCCACACATAACCATTTGCATTTATTTAAGGGGCGTTGAGGTATATGATGGAATAAAGGAAGTATTATTCACGCTTCGTGTTGTGGTTCCTAATGGTACTTTACACGCTGATATGACCTACAAAGCTTGTTGTTTCGTGCCTGCAGTGCTCTGATGTTCTTCCTACCCTGAGGGTCAGAAATGACAAGAATAAACGATCGTGATGAGTGTCTTGCAATTTCCTGCTCTCATGCCTCGGAAATGTCCTTGCCAGGGCACAGCTGGGTGACCTTGCCGGCACAGGCAGCGGGGGAGGCAATGCCTTTGTCCTGCCATGGGAGCGAACGGCGCGGCCTTTGCGTGAGACGTGAGGGCAGATCGATTTATCCGTACTCGAGTTTCACCTTCTCTCCGAAGCGCAGGGATGCAGCTGGGACTGGGCATGGGGACTGGCCCAAGCCAAACACATGCAGGGCCCCTCCCCGTGGAAAATACCAGTGGAGGAGGCTGGAGCAAGAGGAGTTAATCATGGACCCCAGAGCACAGGGACTACACGAAGGAGGGGTGCAGGACACTGCAGCGTGTTTCTGCCCGGTGAAGGAGTGAGTCAGTCCTGCTGGGACGGCAGTTCCCGGCTCCAGCCAGCCTGGGCGCTTGGACAGCAGCAACCGCGCAACTCATTAACCCAGCCCTCTGGCACTCGCTCTGCTGGCCTTGACACTGTCCTTCTTAATAGCTCCTCTTCTTTCCTTTTTTTTTTTTTTTTTTTTAATATTTAATAAAGGTAAATTAGTTATATGGATATGCAGGTACATGAATCAAAGGAATTCAGCTGACTCTTGAACATACTGTTTGTACAGAGATGGGCTAAAGCACCAGGACGTGATGGATGCAGCCTGCTCAGAATACACCTAAGGACAAAAACTGCTTATAAGGCATCTCACTGCAGCTTCCCAAAATCTGATTATGTAGGGTGAGGGGAAAAAAAAAAAAAGGCAGATTTTGGAATACATTAGCTTAGTTGAACAGTACAGGGAGAAGGTACCAGCAAGAAGCAAATCAATTTCCAAGGGCTGCTGGGAAATTTCACTGATTTGGAGCTCTAGAGAAAGGCTGGCTGCACTTAAAAGAGTTATGTTTCACCTGAAATATTTAACATTGGACCTTTGAAATGCTTTGTGTATCTAAAGAGCCCACCAAAAATATGCTTACAATGAGCTTTTAGAGGAACCTTGGGCCCATGCCATGCTGTCGATGGATTAACCCAGATATTTGGGTTGTTTGGTTCTGTTGGGGTTTTTTTAAGGAAAAGCATGGGAAAGATAAGTTTCTGGGCTCCATTACAGGGAAGTAAAAATTACCATGTAATGAATGCTGGGCTGCTTTTGGGACATGTGCTGATAGATCTGTTGTTAGGAGGGATATGTTTCCATGGCAAAACCATCATCCTAAATAGCACTGTAACTCATCAGAGATGCTGTGGTGGCCCCAGGGACCATCTTCCCGTCCATTCTGAGCATCCTTCAAGGGAATATGGGAGTACAATGAGAGGGGGGAACAGGGCAGCCCATGGTGATGCTCCCCACAGCACTGCTGCAGCACTAGGGCTCTGCTGGTGAGGCTGTCAGCTCAGCGTTTTTTTCAGTTGTTTCTGACTTTAAAAGAAAACTACAACAAAAGGCAAGCTTGAAATAGCTCATTTTACCTCAGCAGACAAACAGCTTGCTTTGAGCATCATTGTCACTCAGGCTAAATTACTTTTAGATGTTTTTAATGACCGGGTAACATTTTTCAGCTGTTCATTCTGCAGCACCCTGCTGGGAGACAGTCCATCTCTAAAGATCAAGGACTCCAGTATTGTGGTTGTTCTTCCTGACATTTGTTAGGGTTTATTATTTGATACGTGATTCCTTGTGGCAGAGATGTTTTTAGCTAAATTTACAGCTACAAGCTCTTTTATTTGCACAAAGGGGATCTGTTTCTAAAGGGTTGGGACACTGGCTATGCATGTAGCAGTGCAAGGTCACAAATGTAGAGGAGAAACTCCGGAAGATTGAAGGTGACAGTCCAAATCCTGTTTGCATTGAGGGTGACGTTACCATTGGGCTGGAGGGATTTTTACCCATCATTTGTTACTCCTACCTTTCATTTCACTTGTAATGCACAGCACGGAGAGCTGTGACTTGCAAAATGATCCCAATGGGAACACAGTTTGCGACATCAACTGTGCAGGTCTCCCAGATCCCTCTTTCTGAGGCAGGCATAGCTTTTGCATTCATTCCTGAAGGCGACTTTTATGCCGCTCGCCTTCGCCATCTCCGGGTTTTGCAGTGCTTCTAGGAGATGTATTTTTAAATCCAAGCTCATAAATTTTGGAAGCTCCTCTCCTTCCCCCACCCCCTCACCCCTATCAAAGTGTCAGAGCTGAAGAAAAACTGTGAGAATGATGGATGCGCCCGGCTCTGCTTGCCAGTGTTCTGCCTGTGTGTGGGGGGGGTTATTTACTGCACTGCTGGGTTGTTTCTTCTTTGGTGGCAGTGATGGCAGCATTGGCATTTGGTGCCTGGGAAGGAGAGGCACGATGCCCATAGGTCCAGCTGTGCTTTGGGCTGGAGCAGGCAGGGTGGGGAGAAGTCACTTGGGCACAGGGACACAAAGGGCCATAAGGTCCTGGGGACATGGATCCTGGCTGGTGGCTTGGTCCAGAGGGTGGATGCTGGGGGCCATAATACCTTCCTGGCTTTAGCTCTGGCTGGTGCAGATTAGCTCACCCAAAAGGGCAGCTTTTAAAAGCCACAAATCTTATCCCAGCCCTCATGCAACCCCAGGGGTGTGTGTTGCTGCTCTAGGCAGTTTGTGGCAGGGACCTGACCTACCGTCCAGGGGAAAACACAGGGCACTGTGCCCCACTGCAGAAACAGACACATCCCTGTGCTCCCTGACCAGGCTGGAGCCCGCTCGCTTGTACTGGGAGCAGCTGGGATGATGGGCAGAGGGGTTGCTGATGTCTAGCTGTCTTCTGAGCTGCGTCTGTGCCTCTTCCTTCCCTGCAGCCACCTTACTCTTGCTCCTGCCCCAGAGCTGGGACGAGACCCCATGTTGAGCCCCAAAACTCCACTCTCCTATGGGATTTCCAGTGGCTGCTGGCATTTGACACCCATTCTTCCAGGAGCATCCCAAAGCAGCTCTGCTGGTTGAAAGGCAGGTCAGGACCCTGCCCTACCACAGTCTCACCAGCCCTTCCCTGCGGGCATGCTGCCGACAGATCCCGAGCCAGGGAGATGCTTTCCACTGGCTTAGAGAGTTTTGCAGACAAGCAAACCAAATCCTGCCAGCTCCCTGTGTGAGCGCCTGTCCTCCGTGAACTCCCGTGCGTCTCTTGCAGCCGGGCTTGTGGGAACGGATCGGAGGCTGCTGTGACTCAGCTGCTTCTCCCTTGAGAAAATCTGCCCTGGCACCGTGCTTGGCTCTGCGGCTGGGGCTGCCGACACCTGGCAGCCTTCATCAACAAATGGCTTTGGGCAAAACATCCCCACTTCCACTGCCAAACATTTACTGAGGGGAAATGCAGCATCTGATCTTGCAGGAAGTTGAGGCAGCAGCTCTGTTGCTGTACTGAGCTGGGGGGAAAAGTCCCATCCCTACCTGAAGCTGAGCCCTAGGCTGGATGGGCTGCAGCATGGTCTGGCTGTTCTGGTCTGCCCATCTTTTTCCATCTCCTTATAACTTTCTCAGACAAATTCTTCTGCAATTGTAATTTTCCCTGCTGGCTCTCAGCCTGAAGAAACAGTGGTTTGGAAAGTTTGCTCAATGACTTGAAGGGAAGAGGCTCCCAAGCCTTTCATGCTCTGTGCCCACTGGAATATTTTTTTCCCTGGGGCTAATCTGTGGAGCATCACGCTTGGCTTGACGAGTCCATGATGCTCTCAAGGAACAAAGCCAAGCCTGGTGAGTGTGTACTCAGCTGCTGCAAAGCCCCGAGTGCTGTTGGACTCCAGTCACCACCATCAGGTCTTTTCTGCTCCTCCACTCCACACAGCGCTGCTGGCCCAGAGTCCGTACAGGCTGATCCTGGTGCAGGCAAAGGGGACTGACGAGATAGCAGGTGCGGGAGCAGTAAGGTTTACCCCATGGTGTGGGGCTGGGTGTGCTCCCTGATGGGCTTTTTTACCGTGGAGGCAGGTAAAGCAGTGATATAGGTCTCACAGCATAGTTGAGGGATGGAGGGGCCCAGAAAAAGGCTGGTTTGCTTGTTGCTTTCTCATGTCAAAAGGGAAAAGTACCCGTTTTTCTGCTGGTGATTTTAACTTTACAACACGCCTCTCGTCATGGTACGAGCTGGCACGGCTTTAGCATGAGTTTCACAACTCTTTTGTGGGTTTCATAAATCCCCAGCTGCTGGAGTGCTGTGATTGTAACTCCCAACTGGCTTTTAGACCAGTCTGGAGAGCAGTTTGAAATGGTCGGATGCCTGCTGCCTCTCGGCCCACAGAGGCGGGCAAACCAAATTGCAGATCTGGGGCTTTATCTCACTTTTCTTGCTTGGGGCAAGGGAAAGGCAGGCTGCAGGCACTGCTGAGCAGAAGCCAGGCCTGCCTTGGGAAGCAGTTTCCTACCAAAGGCTGCAGATCCTGGTCAACCTCATTGGTTTGATAAGCACTGACACGCTGTTGGTGCTGCAAGCCCCAAACTGGGCCCTTTGTGATGGGCTGCTCCTGTGTTGTGCACCCCTGCCAGTGTATTTCTAATTTAATTCTGACTGCTATTTGATCCTGCTAAGTTGTTTGTATTTACACCTCTGTGATCCATAATGAAATCCTCTGTCTGACCAAACCTGGTTCCCAGTAGTGGGGAGGGGGACATAGAGCAGTGGGGAGGGCAGGGGTGCTATTCAGCCAGGACTCCCCTGTGTATGGGATATCCCCTAAGGTCTTGTCTGTGCAGGATAAACTTGAGAGGGTGCAGGGGAGCTGGAGCCTGGGAGCTGGCATGTTTTGGGGCTGCAGGCAGGGTGGTGGTCCCTTGGGGTTTAGGGTGACAATGGGCACTGAGTTACAACCAAATCAAACAATGCTTCATCCCCAGCAGAGCCTGAGGCACAGTGATGTTGTGCATTAAGCACCCAGAATCCTGTTGTTGTGTGCTCCAACTGGGTCCCTGTGTCCCTCCAGGAAGGCTGCATGCTGGCAGTGGCTGGGAAGTGTCTCTGGCAGGGAGCACCTGGCAGCGCTGCTGCCCTGGGCGCTAAGCTGCAACCTGAGTGCACGCAGGTCGCCGTCTCCCAGGCTCGAGGCGAGTGCAGCATGTGTGCTGGGAGAGCTGATCCGTGCTAATCCCATCAATATTTCACGGTGTTGTGGCCCTGTTATAATTCCTCACATCATTTGGGATGCCGGCTGGGACGTGGGTGCGGTGCCAAGTGAAACATGAGAGCTGCCGTGGCTTTGCCCTGGCTCTCTGGGCATCGGAGGGGTGAAAGGGGCTGTCTGTGGGCATTTCTACTGCTGCTGTGGATAGAGCTGTGTGGCAGAGACAAGTGAATCCAAACAAGTGAATCCAAAGCTGAGCGTGGGCATCCACCTGGCTTTGCCGTGTGTTGGAGTGATGGAGTGGTGCCCTGAGGGGCAGCTGACCCTGGCATGGATGGGGCTGCGACATGGGAAGAGCCTGCTCTGCCTGGCCCTCTCTCTGTGTAACAGGGTGTTCAAGAAGAAATAAAACAGTAACCAGTCTCTGGGCTGGTGATCAAAACACAAAAACATTTCCTTTTCCTAAAGGCTGTTTGGAGAACCAGGGGCAGAGCATTACAGATAAAATCTTGCATGGTTTTGGGGAGGGTGGTTTCCCAAGGTGCCATGTCCTGACCCCATGTGGTCTGCTGCTCTGGGCTGTTGTCTGGGCTAGGACAGGGCTGTAAGTCATATGAGGAGCAGCTGAGGGAACCAGGGTTGTTTAACCTGGAGAAAAGGAGGTTCTGAGGAGACCCTATTGCTCTTTACAACTACCTGAAAGGAGGTTGTAGCAAGGTGAGGGTCGGGCTCCTCTCCCAGGCAACCAGTGAAGACAAGAGAAAATGGCCTCAAGCTGCACCAGGGGAAGTTCAGGTTGAACATTGGGAAGAATTTATGCTTTGTAAGGGTGGTTAAGTCTTGGAACAGACTGCCCAGTGAAGTGGTGGAGGCACCATCCCTGTAAATGCTCAAGAAATGACTGGACGTGGCATTTAGTGATATGGTTTAGTTGACCAGGTGTTGTTTGGTCAAAGTTTGAACTCGATGATCTTGAAGGTCTTTTCCAACCTTAATGATTCTATGATTCTAGGCTGCTCCAATAGGATATTCCTCTTCCAGCCCCCTGCTGGCTCTGGGGTGAGGTTGAAGCAGAAGCCAGACCCCAATTGACAGCATGATCACCTCTGTGGGGCAGAGGGATGCTGATGTGAGAGATGGTTGGGTCTGTTTGGAATCCACTCTGCTGCCTGGAGCCCACTCTGACGCTTGGAAAAGCTGTGCAAATAAGAGGAAGGCCCTGGCCTTCAGCCTCGTGGAGCCCTAAATTCCTTCAGTTAATCTCATGGGGGCAGCAGAGCAGGCAAAGCTCTGAAAATAGATCTGTTTCCAGCTGCTGATGACTCGTGTTAATTAATTAAAGCTTCGCAAGCTTGGGCCTGTAAAAGCGCAGTGTTGGTCGCGCCAGGCTCAGCTTGCTCTGCGCTCATGCACTAATTATCCCACTGCCAGGCCAGCAACTAACGAAGCTTCAATTTGTGCTGGGTTCGGCTTCCAGCCACGTGGGAGGCAGGGAGTGCGGTTGCAGGACGGGACAGACACAGCACCCTGGAAAAGGAGGGAGCCTTAGGGAGCCCTGTCTCAGCCCTGGCACCCCCTTCTCCAGCGCTCATGGACCAGTTCTCCCCATAACTGAGCCTGCAGCCTCCAGCTGGCCTCTGCCAAGGTAGGGAATGGGGTTCAGAGAGGGTGTGGGGGACTGGCTGCCTTCCAACACCTGAACTCCCCAGTCCCTGGGTAAGACAGGCTGGCCAAGAACATCCCTGCCTCACCAGCCCTGCCTGGCTCCCAGTGTGTGGGCATCCCACTTCCGCAGGGTGGGCAGAGAGGCGGGGCAAGGTGAGGTGTGGAGGAGATGCCGGAGTTTTGCCTAAGGACAGAAGGAAATGGTAATTATTCTCTGGAGCATACAGGAGGTGAGAGTGGGAAGGCAGGGAGCACTGGAGGAGGTTGGTAGCGTCTCTGTTCTTCTGGGGTCCCTGCGAGGGGGAACAGGGAATAGGTCTTGGCATATCATGCTGGGTGAGGGGATAGTGGCTGCTTGGTGAGTGTGTGCAAGGGTGACAGAGCTACTGGTCAGTAGGAGCACCCAGATGGCTGAGGACTGGGGGTATTCAAACCTGTGTTACCCTCCTTCCCACCCACAGTGTTTTTAGGAGGCAGGATCCTGGCAGTTAGAGGCCTTGAGAACAGCATATGAGTCAGATTCCCTCTGGGAACACCCTGGCCCTGCCACCCTTACTGATGCTAAAGGGTCCAGGAGTGGTGGGAACACAACTGGGGCTGACCCTTATTCCCAGACTCCCAATGCTCAGCAACTTCAGCACAGCCTGCTCAGCTCTAAGCCCTACTGTAGGTCTGGCTCTAGGTCTGCAGGGTGGGGATCAGGATGGCCCTTCCTGGAGACCTCACCCCTTGGAGGGGTTGGTGTGGAGTGGAGGGGTTGAGCCAGAATGGTGCTGGGACTGGGCACCTCATGGCTTTGTAACCATGGGCTGGCAGTACCCGGCCACCCCACCAGCCTGCGCAGGTACAGCGTCTGCCCACCTCCCGCTCCAGCTGATTTCCAACTGCCCTAGATCCAACCTGCTGATTACACACAGCTTTCTGGAGGCCTGCCGAAGCTGTGAGGAGGGAGGGTTGGCCAGGTGCTGGAAGCTTGCGAAAGGTAAGCAAACACAGGCCTGAACCTGGCAGCTCCTGCTCGTGGGGAGGAGCTACAGAAGCCACCCAGGATTAAAAGGCTCCACACAGGGCCCCAGAGAAACCATTACCTGCCTGCGTTTCCAAACAAGCTTCTGCCATGGGTAAATGGGGAGACACATACTGAGAACAGAGAGAAGATGGGGCATGGTGCCTGAGTCAGGCGTGTGGTGCAGGATGCCAGGGTGGCTTTGGGGAGCAAGGAACCTTGGTGAGCACTGTGGCACCGGCTGGGGGCTGCACTGTGCTGACACTGGTGGCACTGACTGGGGGTTGCAGTGTGATGGCACTGGTGGCATGTGCTGTGTTGGCAGAGCAGGATGATGCTTATCCATGTTTGGTCACGCTTTTTCATAGTCATCAGCCCACAACACCAGCCCTCTGCCTCCCTGGCCTTGCAAAGTGCTGGCACACAGGTCTTTTTGGGGCTGCATCACCCAAACCACCCACTCGGAGTGAGCCCCCAGCCCACCCCACGTGTTGGGTGCTGACCAGAGGCTGCAGGGCAGCATCCCGTCCCTGTCTGCCGAGGGACATGCTGCCACCTGGTTCCACCCAGCGCAGGCAGGGGCAGCCCTGTCCCGCTCCCCTCCTTCTCCTCCTCCTCGCCGCAGCCCCACGCCGGCCGGCAGAGGGCGGTGCGGGGGCTCGGCGCGGCTCGGTCGGGCTCGGCGGGGTCGCGCACAGCCGGGCTGCGCTGCCGAGCCGAGCCCTGTCGAGCCCTGTCGTGCTTGTCGTGCCGCCGTACCGAGCTGTGCCGGGCCGGGCCGCGCCGCACCGCATCACATCGCACCCTGTCGCGCCGTGCCGCCCGCACCTGCTGCGCCACCGCGCCGCACCGCACCGCACCGCACCGCACCGCGCCGCACCAGGCAAGTGCCGGGGAGACGCGAGCGGGGCCAGCCCAGCCGCCGGCCGGTGCGGATGCGGGGTGCGGGTCCGCAGGCCGGGGGCGCTGGGTTTGGGCGCCGCGTCCGCGGGCAGGATCCGGAAAGCTGGATCGTGCTGCTGGGTGCGGGTGCTGCGCGCACAGGGAAGGGGGCTGGGGCTCGGTGCTGAGTCCGCAGGTGGGATCTGGGGTGCTGGGTGCGGGTTTTGAGTCCCTTGGTAAGGCCAGGGTTGCTGGTCTGGGTCTGCAGGCAGGGTTTGGGGTGCTAGATCCGGGTGCTGAGTCTGTAGGTAGGATCTGGGGTGCTGGGTACGGCTGCTGTGCACACAAGCAGGGTCAAGGGTGCTGAGTCTTGGTTCGGGTCCACAGGAGCACTAGGAGTGCTGGATCCAGGTGCTGAATCCACAGGCAGGGTTGGGGGTGTTGGATCTGGAGTGCTGGGTCTCAGTCCGGGTCCACAGGCAGGATTGGAGGTGCTGGGTCTGCGTGCTCGGGTGCTGGGTTGGGGTGCTGAGTCCACAGGCAGAATCTGGGGTGCTGGATTTGGAGTGCTGGGTCAGGGTCCCTTGGTAGGACCTGAGGTGCTGTGTCTGGGTCTGCAGGCAGGGTTTGCAGTGCTGCATCTGGGTGCCAAGTCTGCAGGCAAGGTCTCAGTTCAGGGTGGTGGGTTTGGGGTGCTGGGTCTTGGTCCAGTTCCACAGGCAGGATTGGGGTTGCTGGGTCTGGGTTCTGAGTCTGCAGGCAGAATCTGGTGGAGTGGATCCAGATGCCGAGTCCACAGGCAGGATCTGGGGTGCTGGGTGTGAGTGCTGCACACACAGGTAGGGTCCGGAGAAGGAGGAGCAGGGTTCTGACCTGCAGAGGTTGAAGTTGATGCCTTGGGGAAAACAATGCCTTTGACACAGGATGGAGAGGGGTTCAGGGTAGGTCTGATGCAGAGTGAGGATTTGGGGGTTATGAGCGGGAGGGGAGGTGGGATATGTCAAATCTGGTGGCAGTGCAGGGAGTTTTCTCTGAGGACAGTTTGGGGTGAGGGGTGAGATGGGGCTGGGGGACCTGGGTAGGAATGGCGGGGGGGCATGCTGAGGGTGTGAGGGAACACGATGACGTCAATTGCAGACAGACAGGGCACCAGCTCCAGGAGGAGAGAGCTGGATACAGCCCTTCCCTTCCCCAGCCAGCTAGGGGGATCATGGGTATGCAGGGAAAGGGACTGCTGGGGAGACTGAGTGTTACCTGGGGTAACTGGGTGTTTCAGATGGCTGGGACAAGATACAGAACCGGTGCAGGTGGTGCAGTGCAATACCTGTCCCCCTCTACTTCCTTTTGGGAATCGGGGTGGTCACAGAACGTGGCTTGTCTGAGCCTTGACTCCTTGAGATTCATTTCCATGGGTTGCATTGCTGTGGGGGTTGCAGATGCCCCTGGGCAAAGCAGACCAGCTTATGCTGGGGGCTTCTCTGCATTGGGGTTGAGCTGCATCTCTGTGCCAGTCTGAGGGTAGAAGGTACCTGCTTTGCAGCCAGGCAGCCCTGGGATTTGGGGCTCTTGTTTCCCTTTCCATCCATAGCCACGTGGGCCACTGACTTGCCCCTGGCCTTTAAAACCAAGAGCATGAAGTGGGAGGGGGAATCATGATAAGGCTCTTCAGGTGCCAAGAAAAACAGTCTCCAAAGACAAAGAGGCTTCCCAAAATGGATGAGGAGTGCAGATTTGCTCAGATGCAGGGAAATTATTAATAGAAAAAGCGCGGTGGTTTTGGTGCTAGTTGTCCTGTGGACTCAGGCTGCTTTGCCTCCCCCTGCAGCAGGCACAGGCTGAGAGTGTGTCCCCCCCCCCGCCTGAACCCCAAATCTGGGCAGGATGACCATAACAGCCGTGGAGATGCTGCCCTGCGGGACAGGTCTCTCCTTCATCTCGGTTTGGCCAGGCTTGCTCTGCCCAGAGGGATTGAGGGGCAGGGAGCTGCCCCCAGCAGGAAAGATCCCTATCGTGACTTTGTTGTGTTGCAACCTGAGGGGAACAAAAAACCCCAAACCCCAACACCCTTTCGGTTCTTGCAGATGAGGCTTTGTGTTGTAGGTTTGTTCTTCCCCCCTGCCTTTTCCAGCATCCATTTGAACCTTTCACCACTTTACCCACCAGGAATGCAGAGGGTTTGCCGGAGCTGGGAGGTTTATTCAGCAAATCTGGTAGATCATGTGCCGGGGAAAAAGCATCCAGGTGTGCTCAGCAGGGCTGGCAAGGGGGGCTCTGCCGGCAACCTGTGCAGGAGGGCAGCAGTGGGTGCAGCGGAGACGTGGTGCCAGCCTCGCCTGGCCGCGTGTGGGGAATTTCCCTCCCTGTGCTTGCCCGCCGGCTCTGCTTGGCATCTTGACGAGACCTGTTGGGAAGCAGCTCATGTGATGGGCGGTTTTGTGGCCGGGGGGAGCCTGTCCCGGGCGACCTGCTGCCTCTTGGAGGGGAGGGGATGATGCCCTCAGAGCTTTTTATGTATCCCTGCTGCGAAAGCCCCCTTCCCTCCCCTCCTCCCCTCTTCCCCCCGGCAGTGGTGCGGCGCCTGTTCCTGTTCAAAGGTGAGAGCTCCCTGCCGGGCTGGCGCTTCAGGAGGAAATGCTGCTGCCGTCATCCCTCCCCGCCTGGCTGTGCCACCAGCTCCTGGTGATTTACGAGCATGAGGGCTTTGCAATAGCAAGGTCATCACCAAATCCACTCCTCCTTCTTCCCGGGGTCCGAGCTCTGCTGCTTGGAGATGAAGGAGGATGAGGATTTCAGGTACCATGTTACCGACTGGTGCGGGGGCCGGGATGCAGCTTCTCGATTCAGAGTGTGCTCCGGGTTCTGCTTTTCTTGTTGCTTAAAAGCTCCCTTCAGGTACAGTCCCTCCTCCGTTACCTGATGGAGGGCTCTTGTTTGCCTGTTGCAAAGCCCAGCCCATGTAAATAATGTGGGGATCTGGTTTTGGGGCAGCAAAGCTGGTGGTATGCAAACGACTGTGGGAAAGGCCAGATATTACTGCTTTGTGCTGTGCAGTTTTGAATGCAAAATTGAATATCAAAATTGGGTCTGACCCCATATTGAAGCTTTGTTGGAGGAAAAGTGAAAGAAACAAGAAGAGGTTGATGAAGCTGGAAGCCCTAAAACTGCTCCTGTCATCTGGTTTTACTGGATGTTGGAAAAGAAAACAGTTTATCTTTGGAATAAATAAAAGGCAGAGGGACAGACTTGCAGCAGAAAGCCCCCACGTTCACACCAGACAAGCAGGGTTGTGCTCCACCTCTTGCCCCCGCTTCCAAGGGAAACTTAGGTTGTGTGTGATTTCTGAGCCTCTGTTTCCCCTTGGGAAAGCCCCGCACCACGCCAGCGGTGGGAACCCCAGGCATTGCCAAGAAACGTCTTTGAAACTCAAACCTGGCTTTGGAAAAAAAACTGGAAGACAAACCGGCTCTAAACAAACACCCGAGTTAATTCCGTGTCTTGCATTGTATGAGCCCAGTGAAATGAAACACAGTGCAGCCATAGGGACGAGCAAATGGATTCAGATGCCTCAAAAAGCCCTGAAATCTGCTGGTTTTGAGTTGTCCTTTTACATTTAAGGTCGGGATTTTTCTCTTGTTTTCTTTCTAATTGTTCCTGTGAATTTAATTCTACAATTATTTTGCTGCTTCTGCCGAGGAGACAATGTGCTTCAGCCACAAAGCCTTTGAAGGCTGAATTGCAGATTGCATACAGCACTGAGCCACTTGGATGCAGACGCCCCCTCACTGGGAGAATTTGCTGTGATGTGGAGGGCTGTCTGTTTGTCTGTCCAGGCTGCTGGCAAGTGGTGAAGCTTGTCATGCTGCAAATCAGGCAGGAAAGCATAGAAGATGTTGGGGTTTGGGGTGATGTTGTTAGCATTGAGCCTGCCTCCTCCTCACAGCGGAGGAGGTGGGACCCCCAGGGATGTGCACCCCCCATGGCCTGGGTGTGCAGGTGTGCTGGTGGTGGATGAAGTCAGAGCCAGGCCACTGAGTCTGGTTTCACTTCCCATTTCCTGCATACCTCCCTGATGGGCTCTCAGGTGCTCCTGAGCTGCAGGGTCACCCCGGGGCTTTGCTGTGGGGTTTCCACAGGGGGGATATGGGCTTTAAAGGAGAGAAAAGCCATGGGGACTGTGTCCTCATTTCTGTCTTACAAGAGTCAGATGGCCTCCAGCATGTGGGGAATTGCTCCTGTGAGGGGAGATTTGCTGCTCTGTTTGGGGGTTTGGCATCTAATCTGACTGTGGCATTCCTTAGTGGTCTTGGTCCCACTGCTGAGCTGCAAGGATTTGCCCTTCAGCCTCCTCTCCTACCCTTCCCTCCTAGACCAGCTCTGAGCAAGGCTTCTGGAGCTAGTCAAGGAGCTGTTTCAACCAACAGCTGGTGTCAGTGGGTTTTCCATTAGGGTGGGCAGTGGAGGAGGGCTCTGTTCTGCCATCCTGGGCACTGTGCTCTTGCCATCTGCTTGTGGCATGTCAGGAGCAGCTGAAGCGGAGCCGTCCCCATGCCTGGAAGGGATGGCTTTAAGCAGGTAATGCCTGCCCATGGCACAGGCCAGAGCAGCTTTATTTTCTCAGTTGGATTTTTTGGGGTGGGTTTGGATGGGAATGGCTGGAAGAACTGTCATGGGGACTTGGCTGTGAGCTCCATTGCTGCCTGGCAGCCTCTTTGAACCTCGTGCTCCACGTCAGACTCGACCTGATGGAGGAGAGGAACAAGTTCTTGTGAGATTAGTGAAAACAGGGAGCCTGGGAGAAGTTAACACACCCTGATCCCTGCAGCCATGCAGAGGAGACACAATCACTGGTCCCTGCCCCTTGTTGGGTGGGCAGCATTCCCCAGAGGAATGCTACAGGGGGATGTGGTGCTAGGGGCCAGTAGGGTGAATCTGTTGGAAATTGGGCTGTTGTTAGTTTTATTGCTGAGGAATCAGTTTGTCTTTTCAGGGTTGTTTAGATGTCTGGCTCCCACCGGCACTGGTGCCCCTTAAACTGGCCCACATCCCTGACCGTCCCCGCTCACTCTCCCATCCATCACTTTGCTCCTTCATGTGTCTCCTCCCTGCAGTGACGTTGTTGGGATCAGAGCTGGGTGCTCTCCTCTGCCGGATATGCTGGGCTTTGCTGATGGCAGATGGGGGCTGTGCTGTGGAAATTCGGAGCCGTTCCCATGGCCTGGAGCGTGCCTCCCGCCTCCCTGGCTCCATGATGGCTGTGCTGTGCGTGGGGGCTTTGCGCAGGGAGCACGGCAGGATGCTCCGTGAGAAGAGCCGATGTTGCAGCTCTTCCTCCCCTCCTCTGCCCAAATCCCAAATTTGGGTAAAGGAGAGATATATCTGCTTCCTGAATAGCAGAAGCTCTAGTGTGTGTCTGCTGAAGCACCTCAGGGTCAAGCATGGTCTTGTTTAAAGAAAGCAACTAAAATAAACCCAGCGAGGGGCTCCCAGGAGGTCACTGTGCTTCTTCCCTTCCTGACCCAGCGTGGATCCCCTCTTCCTGGAGGGCTTTCAGCAAGTTCACATTTTTTTCTTGCAGTTGTTGACAAAAATCCTGGCTGGTTGAGAAATATCTGCACAGCAGCGCCAGCCCAGTCCCACGGGTCAAATCCTGCCCCTGCAAATCTGTGCCGGGAACAGGGGCTCGTCTCAGGCTGGCCTTCGGGGACACTGCCAGGGGGACCCATACCCTTGCAGGGCAACCCAGGCGTGAGGCCGTGAGCAAGCCCTTTGAATGGATGGATGGACAGATGGACACCAGTGGCTCAAGGTGGATCTGATGTTTTATCATTTGCTAGTTGGGTTCTGCAGCAGAAGCAAAGTGCTGGAAGTTCGTCAAGGGCTGAATTAAAGTTGCCTGGCAACCTCCATCCCGTCTCCTCTTCCCGCATCTCGCAGGATTTCCCACCCAAGGTCTGCCGCCTCCGGGAAAGAGGGGCCCAAAACGCATTGCGCTTGCAGCCAGGCCGGTGCCAGGCTTGTCTCCCATCCCCGGATGGCTCCTTTCCCATAACTCAGTGGCTGTTCCCACGCCTGGGAGCTCTCCCCATCTCATCCCCTGGGGCCGGTGCCTTTCCCCCCATCCGCACCAGGAACGAGTTGGGCTGTTTTGGCTGAACCTGAGGGCAATCTGTGCAGGTCCCCAGGGGGGATGTAAAACAGTGCAGGGCCAGTGGGAATGTGGCGGGGGGAGTGAGTCGGGGGGGAGCCAAGGGGGTTACAGGGGCATGTGCCGTGGTTGGCCCCAGTGAGTAGAGTCAGCTACACTGGGTTTGGAGTGACTGGGCTGGGCTGCCATGAAAAAGCCAAGTATAAATGGTATCTTCTGGTGCAGTCCCTGATGGGGATTTTGTTAATGCTGCTTTGCAACCCCATAACCTGTAGGAGACCTACTGGAAATGTCGGGTTCCCACTGGGAAGCCAGCAGTGCTTGCTTGTAGTGGTCTGTGATGCTAAGGGGAGCATGAGAGGGGAGAAATGTTCAGCAGCCATTCTGGGAGCTTACTTGGGCTTTACTAGATCTTTGTGGAGCAACCACGAGCTGTTTAAGGGAGTGGTGGGATGGGAAAGACTCTGATCCCACTCTGCAAATCTCTGTCCTGCCATCCGGAATGGATGCTGAGGGTAAGCTGGAGAAGTGGTGCTCCCACCCAGCATTTCCACTCTTTCTCCTGAGTTCCTTTGAAATTAAAAAGCTGACACAATTTTTATCTCTTCTGCCAAGGGAACAGCCATAGGGGGCCCGTAAGACCCCATCTGAGGTTTCTCCAGCTTCCCTGCACTGCAGCTTGCAGACTGCTTTCACTCCTAGGTTTTGCTGCCTTTTGACTTTGAGGACCATAGGGCAGTGGGAAGGGACCACCATGTCCTGCAGAAGCTCCTGGTGCAGTTGCTGTCGAGGCATGTGACAGCTTTGGCCAGTTTCTTTGGCTAGTTTCTTTGGCCTGTTTCTTTGGCTGGATCCAGGTTGGCGAGACCTGCCGCCGTGAAATTCACTCATCAAAAGCTTTTTACTCCTCCGGAGACGCTGGTCATGGGGTTTTTAAGGAGGTGCCGGCTGGGCCAGCCCGTTTGGGTGTGCTGTGCCGGCTGGCTGCCGGTGGGAGGCTGATGCCGGCACAGTCATGATCACACAGCTTCCGTCGTGACCCAGTAAACCCAGTCAGACCTGACCGGGGCTCGCTCGCTCCCCTGCGCGCTCACCCACGCCGGCACGCCTCCGCCGCCCCGCTGCTTCCCTGGTGTTCCCAAGGGACCAGCAAACCCACCCCACTGGTGAGAGATGGTGCCTGGATCTGGCTCCATGCTGGGAGCTGCAGCTGAATCCTGTAGAAGTACCGATAGCCAGCAGTAGGAGGGTGAGCTTTTGCCTCCGTGGATGTTACACGCCGTGATTAGAACAGCTGGTTCTGGGCTTCACCCCTCTCTGGGGGGTTCATCAGCCCCCAGGCTGTGTCCTGCTTCCACCCACCATCCTTCTCCTTCAGTGTGGACAGGCAGGATGAGAGCTGAGGTCGGATTTCAGTTCCTATGTCGGCCCCCTTGTTCTGGGAAGTAGGTGAGGTGCCAAGGGGCTTGGGAGCTCACTCTGGGCGTGGACTGGGCTTTTCTGGGCAGTTTTTCTCTTAAAACCCTGGTTTCGTTGGAGCTGCTGCTTTTCAGCCTCTCCCCTTTTTGTTTCCCTCCCCTAAAAAAACCTCTGTGGCTTTTCCATTTCCAGCTTTTCTTGATTTCCCATTGAAGTGCCGTACTTGAGCAACCCAACTGCCCCCAGCCCCACCAGTGTGTCCCATGGACCAAGACCTCCTTTGCTTCCTACCTGGGCCCTTGGCTTCACTCTTAGCTTAGAACTTGCATCCTGATAAGAGGGAAATTATCAGTTTGGGGGTGTTTGGTGTGGGTGCAGTCTGGGGTGATGACCTGAGGGGAGCCAAGAATGGTTTCAGTTCCTTCTTGCTCTTTCTCCCCCACCCTAAGTATGAAAAATAAAAACCTGAAATTAAAAAAAATGGGGAAGCTTGGAACAGCCCTTCCCTTTGAGTAAAATATTAACTGACTCTTACAACTTAACTGATTAAATGTTCTTTAGGACAAAGTTACATCTGATCTCGGGCAAAGGAGTCTTTGGAAATGGGTGTAGCTGCTTCTCTGGAAAAGAAGAGGAGCCCAGCCCTGGCAGCATGGGAGGCTGCTGCCCCCTGCCTGGCTAGGAATCCTGCACAGCCCCCCAGCTTAATTTATTACTTTTGATTTCCTCCCCCGTGCTGGCTCGGTGCTCTCGATGGTTAAATGTTAGCCGGGGCTGGCTCTCAGCACAATGCTTGCCCTGCGATAAGCACCATCCCTGCCTCCCTGCCCAGCCCTGCTCCCAGCTCCAATCCCCACCGCATCAGGAGCCAAGCAGCAGGCAAAGTTCAGGGCTTGTTTGTCCAGGGCAGATAGGGTGAGGACGCCTGGCAGCGTGCAGGGCTGTTACTTGTTTATTAGGGATCGTTGTTTGCCTTGTCGTAAGAAGGTTTATACTCCCCTCTACCTTCCCATCCCAGGTCCAGCAGCTCTTGTGGCTTATGCATGATTCCAAGCTTGTGTCCCTATGCAGAGTCCTGAGGAAAGGTCCCTGCAGCTGCCAGAGTGGCCCTGCTCTCACTGGCGGAATGGAAAAGGGTCAGGATAGGGCTGGCCAGGGGCTTTGGTGCTCCAGGTGTGATCCCACCACTTACTTTGCCCACAAAGCCTGGTGGGTTTGGCTCATGCTAGACATGGTGTCACCAAAGCAACTGCTTTCTCACTGATCTCCATCTGCACTCACTTGCCTTGCATTGCCCTTCCAGGCCCATTGTTCATGGGCAGACCCTCCGTCTGGATAGGGCTTGTCCCAGAAACAGGAGTTATATGGAGGGAGGATGCTCTGGGATCTGCTCTTCAAGGAGCTTAGTCCCACAGACAGCACCCTGCCTGCACCCAGGGTGGGGTGCTCTTTGGGCACTCTGTGCTTGTCTGGTTCCTGGGGGGCAGCAATGCATCAGGGAGCAGGGCGACACGCTTCTTGTCTGCCCCATTCCTGAAATGCTCTGGGGCAGAAGCCAGTGCAGGTGGGGGATCTGGATCTGAACCCACTTTGATGCAAGCTCCAGAACTATGGCTGAATCCACATCCAGCCCCTCACTTCTCCTTTTTGGCCCCAAAGCCCTTTTCACTTTGGTTTTACGTTAGTTTTACCTCCCCTTTACCTGAGACACAGCAAAGTATTTGCTTCAGGGAAATCGTCTGCACTGAGCGTGTTTGAGCAGCTTCTGTACAGGGCCAGGTATGTGGTTTATATATATATGTATATATTTATAAGCCCCTCAGCAAACGTATAGGTGCTTGTTCCTTCTGGGGAGCTCTCTCTCTCTCTCTCAGAGATATGCAATTGTCTTTTAATGCCTGCAAGATGAACTGGTGGCTTCGCTCATTGCAGCTGGGAGAGGTGAGGGCTTATTTGTGAGGAATCAAAAATGCATGAAAGTGAGAGCCTAAGTAGATGCTGAGCTTGGGATGAAAGAGAAACTGAAATCTCATTGAAAAACACTGGCATGAAAAACTGTTTTCACTTGAAAAGACTTGACGGAGATGCCAAATATTTCCTGTATGGGTTTTTCTTCACCTTGCATTGCTGCATGCCTGAAGCGTCCTTCCCCATGCCTCTGTCCTCAGGAGTCTCATCATTTCAGGAGAGGCATAACTGGGGACAAGTATCTTGCATGGCAGGAGATGGCCAGCTGGGCTTTTGGGAAGCAATGGAGGCCTTGGGCTTTCCAGGACCCTCACCACTGCCCATCCTGCTGCAGCCACTCTGGGGTACACCCAAGTGTACCAGTGACCCACAGAGGGACTTGGCCCTGAACCCCATTCTTTGCTTTTGGGGGGCAAACATGACTGCTGTTTGGGTATGAAACGAAATGGGAGATCAGCTGGTTGTGCCAAAGTATATCCTTCTGTCAGGGGGAGCTGTAGGAGCAGAAGGCTGGGAGCAAAGGAGGAAATAGCCTGGAGGAGACCTGGAGGAAAGTGAGTCTGAGCAGCTGACCCAAGCACTCAGCAAGTGACTGCCCCCACTGTGACAGAGGGGAGGGAGGTCATCCTCAGGGGGATGCTGCAGGGGGTCCCTCCACTCCAGCTGCCTTCCATGGCCTGTGCTGGCTGCAGGCTCGACACCTTGTGCCATGCCTTTGTTTCCCCTTTGGCTAATGAGGGTTTGTTTTTCCCTGAAGCTGTCCCTGGTATGAGGCCGTGCCTGGTCAAGCATCCATGCGTCTGTGCAGCTGGCTGCTTCTCAAGCCAGCTTGCTTGTGAGGTGCTGGGACAGCAAGAGTGTCTGACTTGGTGTTCTGTGTTCCAGGAGGGTTTGGTGGCCAGCCGTGTCCCAGGGAGCTGGAGAGCCTGTCCCAAGGATCAGCTGTGCCAGCCTGCTGGCAGTGGCTGGGGCAGCTGCCCTTGCCACGAGAGCAGGAAGATGAATGGAGGTACAGCACATCTCATGACCACTCTCGTCGTGGCGGTGGTGGCGGCGATGGGATACCCATCACGGCGGTCTGCCACCGACCTGGACGCCACTCCCAGGACAACAGTCACCTTTGATGGTAAGGGGGTGTGGGTCTTTGTGGCAGCAGTGAGGTTTGGGATCTTGCTAGCACTGGCCTTGGTGCTTCGTGACTGCATCTAGTCTTTGCCACCCTGCTGGACTGGGGGGCTCAGCATGGAGTGGTGGCTACACGTGGTGGCTCTGATTTCTGTGCTCTGGAAGTTGGAGCCCACGTGGGTGTCTGGCACTGTCATTTCCTCAAAAGCCAGAAGGGGACAAGGATGTGCAGGGAGCCAGCCTTGGCCAGTCCCTGGCCCTGCCCAGCAGCCCTTGGAGGGTGTCCTGAGCTGGGCATCACACCTGGGCTGGGCTCTTGTGGCCCAAATAGTATATAGGGAACTTCCTTCCTGATTTTCTCTAATTGCCGCTGGGCTTTTGACATCCAGCCTCTGTGTTGTCAGTGAGCTCAGAAGTGTCATTGTCCCTTGGGCATCCACACAGCTCCATTGACCTTGTTAGTGAAGCTCAGCTCAACAATCGGTGGTGGGACAGAGTTTCATTAGCAGCTGGGGTGCCCTTTTTTCTCCAGGCAATGCCTCCTTTTTTGGCGGGGAGTAGTAATTACCTTTGCAACTGCCTCCAGGCTCCCAAGCCTCATGGGATTTTCTCTTCCTGCTGTGGGAGGGTCCAAGTCTTGTTTGGGGTTCCCGTGGTCAGGGCTGAGTTCCACCTCACAATTCTCAGCACCCCAAATTGTGTGGTTTCTTTGGCTTAGTGGGCAGGAATGCCCAGCCTCACTGCAGAAGCCCTCCTCTTACATGGCAGTTTTGGTTTAGGTTTTTTTAATCCTTCCCTTTGGGCTGGCTGGGCTCAGTTCAGAGCTGGGGTCACTGCAGTCATGTTTTTGCTTCCTTCAGCAGTTCCCTGAACACCATGCAAGTCCATGCTGGGCATGGATATCGCAGCTCCCACCCCTGAGCTGAGCTTTAATTAGTGCGGAGAATTTCCGCAGTGAGCCTGAGCCCAATTAGTGCCTTCTGCCTCCTACCAAGCCTCTTCTCTTCCTTTCCTCCTGCTGTAACTGCTGGCACCGAGCACTGTCTACCTGATAACCTCAGTGGGTTATCCTCCTGCCCACTTCCAGCTCCATCCTCTTGTCTTTTCCCAGTGGCTTGCGCCGTGCCTGCCCCGGGGTCCCCCCTCAGACCCCTGTTCCCTTTGCAGAGCTGATGGGCGTCCGGCACTTCAACACACGCACCTTCAACTACAGCACCCTGCTGCTGGAGGACGACCGGGGCATCCTCTACGTGGGCGCCAGGGGAGCCATCTTCGCCCTCAACTCCAGTGACGTGGCTGACGGCTCCCACCGCACGGTGAGCCTGGCCTCTGCCTGCTGCTGGCTCGTTGTCCTCTCCTGTCCCACGCTGCCCAATCCCTGTCTGAATCATGGCCACTCTGTCCCTGCTCATCTTCCCGCTCTCCATCTCAGGTCTTGCCTGAAGGGGGTGTCTCCAGGTCTGTCCCCAGATCTCCTGTGGGTGGACTCCTGGTGCTTCTTCCTAGCCAGGCAGTGTGGGAACAGTGGTGGGAGACATCCCCAAGCTGAGAGCTGCCTGCTTTAGGGATACCCCAGCAGAATGAGGGGCAGGGGGGGTAATTGCACCATTTTTCTCCCCCAGGGAGGGACACCCCAAAATCCTTCAGGCTCCTACAGGTGCTCTGGGGCATCTGCCCACCAGTTGGGGGGTGGGACTGCTCTCAACCTGGGCTGGTTGGATGTGTGCAGGGTGTCATCTTGTACTCTGAGCAACCGTACCTGCTCTAAATAGAAGAAGATTTTATCATCTCTGATGGCTCTGATAGAGGCTGGAGCCTGCAGAGACAGGGGGCCCACAGCAATGGGGATCACACAATAGCAGTCTCTCTTCCCCTTGTAGATCCACTGGGAAGCCTCCCCAGAGAAGCAGACAGACTGCCAGCAGAAGGGCAAGAACAACAAGGTAGAACCAGTGGGTGGGTGCTGGGGGGGCTGCTGTTGCTTTCCCTGGCTTGTAATGCCTGTGTTCCCCCTCCACAGACCGAGTGCTTCAACCACGTGCGGTTTCTGCAGCGTCTGAACAGCACCCACCTCTACGCCTGTGGGACCTACGCCTTCCACCCGCTCTGTGCTGCCATCGTGAGTACTGCTCAGCCCCTCAGCTGTCACCTGTCCCCTGCCATGATGTCATCCTGGGGAGGTGCAACCCCTCTTACCATTTCATCCCGCAGCCCTACTCCCTTTCTGCCCCTGTCCCAGCCCCTCCTTGGCTTGTGGGGAAGGCAAGTGATCCCCAGGCTAGCCTGAGTAGGTTTGAGGATGCAACTACCACAATGCAGATGCCCAAAGTCCCCACCCCGGGACTGGGGTTCGACTCTGACCCCATAATGAGAGGGCTGGGGGTGGATTGGTGCCATGGAGGGCACATGTGGGCTCAGCAGGATGGGCTGTGCCAGCCCTGGAGCCAGCTGGTCCCCAGCACCTGCTATTGCGGGGTCTCTTCTCAAAGCAGGGGCTGCAGAATGGCTGATAGTCAGTCAAAAGCATGCCCAGGAAGGGTGACAGTGGTGGGGCTGACTCAGAAGTCCCTCCCGAGGGATTTCCTGGGCCAGGCTGGGAGTTCCCACATGGCTGTGACTCAGGGCAGTGTGTCCAAGAGCAGCCTTCTTCACTGGCAGTGGGACTTTGACCCCCTTTCAGTAGCTCCTTGAGTCAGAGGAGACTTAATTGCCCCACCTCCCTCCTTGAGTTGGGGGGAAAGGGGCCTGGGGCCATGTCCCCAGCGTGTTCAAGGAACCCTGGAGAGGCCATGCTTGTTCCCATGGCTGTGCTGCTGGTCCGGTTTGGCCATCGCACATACTGGAAATCAGGCGGAGGAGCTGCCAAGCTGGAAGGGCCCCATCATTATTTGACATGCTTTGAACTGCAAACCCCAAAGAAAATAACTCCTGCCATGACAGGGACAGCACCTAGGGGAGCCCAGGCCGGCTGAGCAGCATCTGCCAGCCAGGCACAGTTTGGGAACATTGGCTGCACTGACTGGCTTGTACCCAGTGCCCACGCGATGCCAAAGTGGGTTGCCGGGGCTCTCCTCCCCCCCAAGCCCTCTCCCTGCTCTTGTCTAGAGGCTCTGGCTGTTCGTGTGTTTTCTGACCAGCTGGGAGGTGCAGGGGGCATTTGTCTTGCTTGGACAAGGGCACGGCTGTGGGCATTGCTTTGTCCCTGCCAGCAGTCTCTGCAAAGAGCGTGAGGCTGGCAGGTCAGGTGGGTCTGTTCCCTCCTGTTTAATCAGATTCGCTTTCCCCCTCAAGGATGCCAGCAGGTTTGTGTTGCCGTCCCACTTTGAGGAAGGCAAGGAGAAGTGCCCTTACGACCCTGCCCGTGGCTACACTGGCCTCATCGTGGGTAAGTGGCACCTTTCCTGGGCTGGTGGGGACACGTGGGATGCCAACAAACCCTGGACCCATCCCCAACAACCCTGCAGGGGGTGCCAGCCAGGTAGGCCCTGCGTGCAGGGGCCTTAGCAAGCCAGGACTTGATCCTCCTCCACCTCATCTGCCTGGGGCAAGGGGATGCTGGTGGCCTGTGGGGCTGTCCCCAGGGTGCAGGGCCATGCTGATGGGTACCTGCCCTGCTCAGACGGCGGCTTGTACACGGCCACACGCTACGAGTTTCGGAGCCTCCCTGACATTCGGAGGAACCTGCACCAGCGACCGCTGAAGACAGAGGAGTCCCCGCTGCACTGGCTAAATGGTGAGATGTCCATGTCCCCCCAGTCCTGTGACCAGCACCATGGGCTGTAGATGCTTTGGAGAGTGTGGAGCAGGGGTGGGAAGTGGCCTTGGAGTCCTGCATGGTTTGCAATGAGAGGAAATCGAGGCAGGGAGGGATTCCCCATCCTGTGGCTGGTCCCCAATCTCCACTTCTTGTTCTGTGTCCCCAGATGCTGAGTTCGTGGCATCTGTGCTGGTCCGGGAGAGCAGGGACAACCCTGTAGGTGATGATGACAAAATCTACTACTTCTTCATGGAGAGGGCGGGAGAAGAGACCACATCCTTCTTTGACAAGAGTCACGTGGCCCGAGTGGCCCGTGTTGCCCGTGTCTGCAAGGTAGGCATGTTCCCCACCACAGAGAGCCAAGCACTGCTCCTCTTGATGCAGGGGCAGCATGCCTCCATCTGGGGGGAAACTGAGGGTTTGCACCAGCCTGTGCAAAAATGCTCCCTGCACCCTCCCAGAGTGATGTGGGGGGGAAGAAGATCCTTCAGCGCAAGTGGACATCCTTCATGAAGGCGCGCCTGGTCTGCTACATCCCCTACTACGAGGTGCTGCGCAGCGTCTGCAGCCTGGACAGCGGTGGCTGGGCGAGCACTGTCTTTTATGCTGCCTTCACGCTCTCAGCGCAGTGGTGAGTGGGGCAGCAGCCAAAACAACTGGGGCTACAAGTCTACAGCATGGGGGGGAACCAGAGATGCTTGAGGGGATACACAGGCACGTGCTGCACACCTGGGTGTGCATTAGTTGGGAGCAGCCAGTGTCTGTCCAGACTCAGGTGAGGTTCTGCCCCTCAGGAGGACCATGGAGGCCTCAGCCGTGTGCCGCTACAGCATCTCGGCAGTGCAGCGCGCCTTTGAGGGCCCCTACATGGAGTACCAGGACTCGGCTCGCAAGTGGGCCCGCTACGATGGTGCGGTGCCTGAGCCCCGGCCCGGCTCTGTGAGTGCCTGGGGGTGCAGAGCAGCAAGGGCATGGGGCAGCCACATTCCCCTCTGACCCCTGTCTCCCCTGAGCAGTGCATCACGGACCACTCCCGCAGGAAGGGCTACAACTCCTCGCAGGACTTGCCCAACAGTGTCCTGGACTTTATCAAGCTGCACCCGCTCATGTTTGAGGAGGTGAAGCCAGCTGGTGGGGAGCCACTCCTGGTGAAGAAGAGCGTGGCGTACAGCCAGCTGGCTGTGGACAGGGTGCAGGCCCTGGATGGCCTCTCCTACGATGTGCTCTTCATGGGGACAGGTGAGTGTGGGATGAGTTTGCCAGGTCTGTGCTAGACAGGGGGCACACCAGACATTCCCTCCTGAACCCCTGCTCTGCTCTCCAGGGGACGGCTGGATTCACAAGGCTGTGGTGGTGGGCTCTGGCATCCACATCGTGGAGGAGATGCAGGTGTTTAGGGACCCGCAGCCTGTGGAGAGCCTGGTGATCTCTCATGCCCAGGTGAGGGAGAAGCAGCAGGGAGACATCACACACAGGGCATGCTTGTCCTGTGCATTGGGCTGTTTGGGGGCACGGGGGAACATGACTCCTGGGTCAGCCCAGCTTGGGATATGTGCTGGAGTGCAGCAGGGCAGCCTGGCCTCCTCGCCAGCTGCACCCATCGGCACTGACTGCGACCTAGGGGCCCTCTCATGCATCCCCATCAAGGAAGAGCTCTGCCAGGGGGATCTCTGGGCACCATGGGGCACCCCATAGCCCAGTAGCATCATGCCAGATCAATGCTGAGCCAGCCCTTTCCCCATCAGAGGAGCCTGTATGTGGGGGCAGCCAGCGGGATCGTGCAGGTGCCCCTGGCCACCTGTGACAGGTACACCTCCTGCTACGACTGCATTCTCGCCCGGGACCCCTACTGCGCCTGGGATGGCAGGGCCTGCTGTGCCACCGCCACTACGGACAGGTAGGGATGGGCTGCCTGTCCCCAGCCAGGTCCCCACGAGCCTTCCATCTATCCCATCCTATGCTGTTGTGCATCACCCCATGGCACAGTCGCCCCAGAGCCACCCCGAAAGGTCTGGCCAGTATCTGGTGGTGGGTCTCCTGGTGGCCATGACCTCCTATAGGGTGGGCTCAGCCGAGGCTGTATGGCTGAAGCTCCTCAATGCCTTGCAGCACAGGGCTGGTGCAGGACATTCAGAGCGGCAACAAGGGATGCCGGAGCATCTCTGGGCGGGGTGAGTCTGCCACCACTCGAGACCATGGGGATGCTGGTGTCCAGCGTCCCTTAGAGTGGCCAGGACAGGTGTGAGGCGTTGTGTGTCCCCACAGGCTTCCTGCCATGGAAGAACCGGACAGTGCTGCAGGGGGACGACGTGCTGCTGCCCTGCGACCAGCGCTCCAACCTGGCCCGAGCCGTGTGGCTGCTGAATGGCAGTGAGGTGCTGGGCATGGGGCAGGACCGGCTGCGCGTGGGGGTGGATGGGCTGCTCGTGACAGACACGCTGCCCCAGCACAGTGGCGAGTACCGCTGCTACGGGGAGGAGCGGGGTCTCCAGACACTGCTGGCTGCCTACAGCCTCACTGTGCTGCCCGAGCTGCCCCGCAGCCCTACGGCTGCTGCCACACCCCACGCTGCCAGCCAGGCAGCCAATGACATGAAGGTTGCTTACATCTCTGCCATTGTCACCTTGGTGGTTCTCTGTGCTGTGCTCAGCACCGTCCTCCTCTACATGTCCTGCCTGGAGAAGCGCAAGGGCAAGTACGTGCTGGGGGAGCCACGGCCATCCAGCGTGGAGCTGCAGACCATCTCAGCCAACTGCCTGCGCAAGGGCCACCGGGAGGAGGAGGAGGAGGAAGAGCTCACCTACCCTGACGGCTGCCTGCGGATCATCCCTGGTGAGGCGCCCACGGCTGCCACTTCCCCAGTCAAGGAGCTGCCGGTTGCCTCACCCCCACTGCCGCCTCCGCTGCCGGCCGAGCTCACCAATGGCATGGGGGCTCTGCCCAACGTCCTCCGCAAGATGAACGGCAACAGCTACATGCTGCTACAGCAGCAGGAGGAGCCTCTGGTCTCCCCACTCTACAGCGCGTCCTTCACTGAGGAGCTCAGCAAGATTCTGGAGAAGCGGAAACACACGCAGCTGGTGGAGAAGCTGGACGAGAGCTCCGTGTAGGGGCCAGGGAGGGGGGTCCTGCCAGCGGGACCCTCCTCCCCTTCAGCCCCTTCTCCCACCCCTTTGCCAGCAGTGTTACAAGACTCAGGCGAAACTACCTCCTGGATGGCAGAGCCGGGCCGGGCCCGGGCGCAGCCGTTCCTTTGGCTTTTACTTTTGAGACTTGCTGTACAGAAAAAAAAAAAAAAAGAAATACGCATCTATTTAAATTTGGGAGCTCTATTTATGTATAAAAACCCACCGACGGTGGCCACAAGCTGGAGATAGGAGCTGGCACTTGGCTGAAGGTGGACACCGGGGGGAGGGAGAGTTTCTGTCTCTTCATCCAGGCATGAAAGAGACACTGTCATGGACGCGTGGACTCAGCCAGCCCTGCTGGGTGTTCCTCGGCACATGGGAGCCGGACAGCTGCTGAGAGGTGGGTGAGGAGCAGGGAGGGGGCTGGGGGCTGATGCACTGTGCCTGTGCCTCTTGCAGGGGGCAGGATCCCTTTCCGGCATGGGAGCGGGGGGTTTCTCCAGCTGCCCGCTCTCAGGCAGGAGAGGGGCAGTGGACACATCTCACATTGTGGGGGCTGGCCTCAGTGGCTGCCAGCCTCTGCCCGCTCTCCCACGTCTGCTCCCCAGGGTTTCCTCTCTGGGAGAGGATGGTTTGGCAAGGGAGCGACACGTGGCGAGGAGCTCATGGCCTGAAGGCACTGGAGCAGCTGATGAAGGGGCGTGTGCCCCCTGCAAAGAGGCCACAGGTGAAATACTGGGTTGGGTGCCCTGGGGAGGTGGCATCCCCAGGCCCTCTGATCCTGACAGGGCTCTGCCTCCTCTCCCCAGGGCGCTGGATGCAGCAGCAGGCAGCAAGATGCACTAGCAGCAGGACTGGCAGCCACCACAGTGCCCTACAGCGTGACAAGGGACCAGCGCAGCACCCACATCCCCTTGACATCCACAGTGCCCCTGTGGCCTCAAGCACGTGTTTCTGCCCTCCTGTGTGGTGCTGTTGGAGAACTGGGGTTCAGGCACAGCCCTGTCACCTGTGGGACAATCCATGGGTGGGGAGATGTCCTCATACAGTGAGGAAGAAGAGCCCTGGACAAGGGTCTGCCGGTCTGCCTCCTTCTGGAGCATCCTCCTCTTCATGGCACTTCCCAGAAGCAGCCATGGTTCTTAAATCCCCCCAAGTGTTTCTGCTTCTGCCACCTCCTGGGGGAACCTGAGAGACTGGTGACAAAAGCATTTCATGTGGTGACACTGGAGAAGCTGTGGAAGGACAGACTTGCTGGGCTGTGTGTCCTCCCCTGTGTTCCTTGCTGGCACTTCCATGATCAGGACATTGCCAGCTCAGCCCTACAGGGGAGACAAGCAGGGGTGGCAGCCCCTGGGGTCCCTCATGGGCTACAGCACAGGCCTCCTATTCCAGGAGAGCAGTGCTTAGTGGGAAAAGGCAAGAGTTGCACACCTGGCTTCTCCCATCCTGCCCCCACTGTTTTTGCTGCAAGAAGGGGACATGAACCACTGCTAAGGACCACCCTCACCCTCCAAGGAGGGGTATCACCCTGTGTCTGGCACCCCTCGTGCACAGCTCCACATCCCCTTGGCAATAAACACGGCTCTGTCTGGACATGGTGTGGCTGCGTCTCTCTACAGGCAAGAGATGGATGCAGAGGCATGGGTTTGTGGGTGGAAGAGGCTTTATTGCGGCTGCAGGCGTGGGCCCTGGACAGTGAGGATGGAGGGTTTGTTGGTGAGGGGGTGCCACTGGCCCTGAACACTGGGATTGTCGGTGTGGAAGGGCTTGCGGATGCGGATGATGTCCAGGCCGGACTGGTTGGCCAGCTTGGTGATCAGCTGCACGATCTCCTCGCTTGTCTTGCTGGCAATGAGCTCCTCCCGCACTGTCCCGTTCACTGCAGCAGAGCGAGGGGGTCAGGCCAGGATCCCCCCACTCCACAGGCTCACAGGGAGCAGCTGCTGATCTCCCATCCCACAGCAGCTGCCCCAGCACTGTCTGCCGGGGCACAGCAGGGACAGCCCCATCCCCATTCTCTCCCCGTGTCTCCCAACACTCACAGTACTCAGCCCGCACCAGGGGGCCCGTGCCCGAGCAGGGGCTCACGTAGAGAACAACATCGGGGTGCTGCCGAGCAAAGTCCTGTGCTTCCTCCTCCACGAACTGCCTGGGGAACAGAGGGACCGTGAGCCCCAGCCAGGCCAGAGATGGGGGAGGGTCGCAGCCCCCACCCAGGGCGAAGGTCACAGGCGGGGTCACCCCCCCCATGCCCTGCCTACGGGAAGGGTCACAGCGCAGAAGTTGGGGTGATGCCCCCTGTGCCCGGGCGGAGCTCAGGGGTCACCGGTGCCGCCTTCCAGCCCCTGCCCCGTCTCGCAGGAGGTTCGGGGTCCCACTCCGCCGCTCCCCTCTGGTCATGGGGCTGCAGCCACGTCCCCTCCCCACGCTGACAGGGCAGGGGGAAGATCCCCTTCCCCCAGTTAAGGGGCCACCAGGCTCCCCACTCCCAACCCAGGAAGGCGGGTGGGCGCCTCCGGCGGTACCTGACTCCGCGGGCGTCGGCTGCGGTGGGGCTGAAGAGGAACTGCAGGCGCTGGAGCTGCCGCACGTACCGGCCCACGCCGTTGTGCAGGACAGCGGTGAGGAACCGGCTGGGCGACCCGCGGCCCGTCATGGCTCCGCGCTCACCCGGAGCCGGAACCGCCGGAGGGGCGGGATGGGGAACGGCGGCCCCCGCCCCGCCGGGAAGTGACGCTCGCGGAGCGGGAGCAGGCAATGGCGGTGTCCGTGTGGCCCCACGTGGGGGCGGCGGCCTGAGCGGCTCTGCGGGGCCGGGGGCCGCGGGGCAGCCGCCCATGCGGAGCGGCAGCGGCGCGGGAGGGTGCGGGGGCGGTCAGGATGGCTCTGGTGCCCCTGCGGCCCGGCAGAGCCGCCGGCCGCCTCCTGCCGCTGTTCTGCGGGGGGACCAGGAGCAAGGGAGCCTCCCTGAGCCCCGGGGTGCCGGGCCGCCTCGGCCAGCGGCGCTACAAGAAAGACGTGTTACCCTCCCCCGAGGGGCCCGCGCCCTCCGTCTCCATCACCGAGATCCGGCAGTACCTGCGGGCCCACGACATCCCCTTCCACGACGGGTACAGCTGCCTGCACACCCCCAGCCTCTTCACCGCCGACCACGCGGACCAGCCATCGCAGGCAGCCGCCAGTGCCCCGTACACGCTTTTCATTGACAAGACCACGGGCAGCTTCCTGTGCACGGCCACCCTGGCCGAGGGCACCTGGCAGGACTTCCAGGCCAATGTGGAGCTGTGGCACCGTGGCATTCCCCCCGCCACCTCGGAGGAGATGGAAGAGGACATGCGACAGGCTAGCGAAGATGCCCGCTGCATCTGGGACCGGGCTCTGCCGCTCTGGGAGCTGCTGGATGAGGAGGAGACCAACAAGACCAAGGCCATGTTTGGTATCTCCCTGGTGTCAAATGCCACCCTGAAACGCTTCGGGGTGCGTTATCTGAGGACTGCCAAATCCCTGGTCTTTCCCTGGTTCAGCCCCCGCAATGCAACCCTGAAGGGCCTGAAGCTTGTGAGGGTGGAGAAAAAGGGGAACACGGTAGCTTACCTAGAAGAGACTTTACCCCGCATCGATTCCTATCACAATCTTTTTGGGTTGCCCCTGATCGGCTGTCGAGACACGGAGCTGGTCTTAACTGGGTGGGAGCTGGATGCCTTGGCCTTGCACCAAGCTGCAGGGGTGGCCAGCCTGGCCCTGCCGCGGGGAACCACCTGCCTGCCTCCCGCCCTCCTCCCCTACCTGGAGCAGTTCAAGCGCATCACCCTGTGGCTCGGTGAGGACCTGCGCTCCTGGGAAGCTGCCAAGCTCTTTGCCCGCAAGCTGAGCCTCAAGCGCTGCTCTCTGGTGCGCCCTGGGAACCTGCAGCCCCGGCCCTTGGAGGCTCTGAACCAGGGCCTGAACTTCACCAAGATCCTGCGTGCTGCCCTGCCCGCCAGCCACAAATCCATCATCTCCTTCCGGCAGCTGCGTGAGGAGGTGTTCGGGGAGCTAGCCAACACCGAGCAGGTGGCTGGCATCAAGTGGATGCGCTTCCCCGAGCTCAACAAACTCCTCAAAGGGCACCGCAGAGGGGAGCTTACTGTCTTCACAGGTAAGGGGCACAGTGGCTGGTGGACAGCGGGAGCAGAAGGCTCTTTGGTGGCTTCACCCTTCTGGGGTTTATGCCTCATGAGTCTTCCAATTCTCTCTGCTCATGGGTTTGGCTGAGCCTGTCTCACAGGAATGTGAGAGGCTGGGGTGCATTCCTCAGTTTGGTGGGACTGGGCATGCTGACGTGGTGATGGGCTTCCTGCCTGGGGCAGCATAGGAAGTCCTGGACTGTCCTTTATGCCTGCTCCCACCTACCACCTCCTGTCTGAGCCCTCCCTGTGTCCAGCCCTTCCCAGAGACCCACAGGCTGTGGGAGGCAATGCCCATTCACCCAGGCGTGCAGTGTAGCATGAGATGTTGTTTATTTATGGTGCGAGTACTGTGGATGAGCCTCTCTTATCCCACTCCCTGGCACTTCCACCTCTCAATAGCCTGCCACCACATTCAGGATGGGTAGGATCAATCATGTCCCCAGCTAATTCCTACTGTTTCTGTTCTTGCACTAGGCCCAACGGGCAGTGGGAAGACCACCTTTATCAGCGAGTATGCGCTGGACCTGTGCATGCAGGGAGTGTGCACGCTGTGGGGCAGCTTTGAGATCAACAATGTCCGCCTGGCCAAGATCATGCTGACACAGTTTGCGGGTCGACGCCTGGAGGACCAGCTGGAGCTGTACGATGAGTGGGCCGATCGCTTTGAGGATCTCCCGCTCTACTTCATGACCTTCCATGGCCAGCAGAACATCAAGTATGGTCCTGCACCTCCATCCCCAATGGCATTTACCCCTCATGGCATGTGCTGCAGGGCCTTGGGGAACTGGGGCTCTTCCCCTGCAGTGAGTCACGGATTTGGGGCTGGCAGGAGGCATGTTGGGAATGTTCAAGTCCTGGAGTTGGCGTGTGGGGACCTTATGGCTCCATCAGCTGCATTCCTTCTGTTGTGGGGACTGTCACAGATTCCCTCTGGGGTGGAGGTGAAGGGAGAGAATGTGTCCCCATGCTAGGATGTGACCATCCACACCCTGCTCACCTGGCAGCACTGTCCTTTGCTGAAGAGGTAGGACAGGCACCTCCAGCTCCTTCTATTCATGTGCTCTTACGGTCCCCGTGGGTTGTGGGGATTGCAGGGCAGTGGGCAGGGGCTGTGCAGGCAGTAGCTGGGTCCTCCTGATCCCAACTGCCTTTACTCGTGTGGGTGGGGCTGTGCCTGTCCTGCAATGGGGAAGATGCAGAAGTGGGATGGGCTCAGCGCTCATCAGGACCCAGCCTGGTACCTCCCAGCTCTGTTTCTCTGTGTCTCTGTGCCTGGCTCAGCATCCCCATCCCCACCTCACTAATCCCTGGGGCTGATCCTGGTCTCCCCTGTCCAGGACGGTGATTGACACCATGCAGCACGCTGTCTACATGTACGACATCACCCACGTCATCATCGACAACCTCCAGTTCATGATGGGACAGGACCACCTCTCTGTGGACAGGTAGCCCTTCTCCAGTCTGACCCTTCATTCCCCTGCCACCCTCACTGGTGGAGCTGTTCCTGTCAGGTGTCATGACAGGGGCTGGGGACCCACTCAGGGTGTTTCCTTTACTACTGTCTGGCCACTCTGTTTCTTTAAAGGGTGAACACTGCCCTAGGGAAGAAGAGATAAGAAGGGTTGAGCAGGTTACCAGCCATCCCCGCTGTGCCACATCCCTTTGTCTATGTGGGCTTGGCTGTCTCATGGAGAGTGATCTCACACTCCTGGGTGCTTCCTGCTGTGGGGATGAGCACCTTACTGCACCCTGCCACCAAGCAGTCCCGGCCCCTAACCCTGTTCTTGCTGCTGTGGCAGGCTCATTGCCCAGGACTACATCGTTGGTGCCTTCCGCAAGTTTGCCACGGACAACAACTGCCACATCACCCTGGTCATCCATCCCCGCAAAGAGGATGACGAGAAGGAGCTGCAGACAGCCTCCATCTTTGGCTCTGCCAAGGTGAGCTGGGCCAGCCTGTTCCCAGGAGGGGTTGGGATACTTTGGACAGTTGTTCCCAGCTCTCATCAACACCATGAGTCTTCACTGGGGACTTGTAAAGAGCTGAAAGGCATGGGATTTCCCCAGGAGTCCTCATGCAGGCAGGGAGCAAATCCATTGGTAGCTAAAGCTCTGTTGGGGCTTTAGGTGGAGTTAATTAATAGTCATTGAGTATGAGTGGGATGTACTAGGAGATAATTAAAGAAGGAGGCAGGGAGGGTGCAGGGATGGGCTCTCTGACTACTCTGGTCTCTTCTGTGATGCTCAACAGCCTGCAGTGGTGGGCAGGAGATGCTGTCTGTGCACAGCCCTCCTGTGATCCCGTTTCCCCAAGATGTCCTGTGGCTTCAGCTGAAACGTGTCCACCTCATGGGTCACTGGGATGTCCCAGGGGAACACAAGGGGTTGGTTTCAGGGAAGTGCTGGAATTGCTGTGGTCTGGGGTACCCCTTAACAGGGCTCAATGGAGCTGGGCAGGTTGTCTGTGAGCAACTCTGAGCCCTGTGACTCTGTCTGTATCCCTGGCACTCTCCTGGAAATGTTTTCTTCTCCCCAGGCCAGCCAGGAGGCTGACAACGTCCTCATCCTGCAGGAGCGTAAGCTGACGACAGGGCCAGGGAAGCGCTTCCTGCAAGTGTCCAAGAATCGCTTTGATGGGGATGTGGGCATCTTCCCTCTGGAGTTCAGCAAGGCCTCACTCACTTTCTCATCCTCCAAAAGCAAGTCCAGGCTGAAGAAGGTGAAGGAGGAGAAGGAGCTTTTAGCCAAGAAAGCTCTGGAGGGAGGCATAGGAGCCTCCAAGAAGCCATGAGCCCATCAGGTCTCTTCCTCCGTTTGTCTGGAGGGATGGGGGACTAGTGCTGACAGCACAGGGCTGGAGTATGCCAGTCCCTCTCTCTGGGAGCAGCAGCCACATGCCACTGTGGCCCCTCTTCCTGCATGAACCAACCTCTTGGCCACAAGCACAGTGTCTCTGAGTACCACTGTGAGAGGAGGAGTGGGCTAATCCTAGAAAAGAGTGAGCTGGGGAAGGTGCTTTGACAAACACTGGCTGCTCCATGCTGGTGCTAAGTGCTGGGAGCATGGTGGGAATGGAGTCAGTCTAGGCTGGGTGATGGTGGTGATCACCTGTGGTCCAGGGACTTGGGTATCTCTGGACTTGTGACGCGTCGTTACATTGTGGCTAAAATGGAGCTGAAATCATGAGTTGTTGCCAAGTGGGAGGGACTGAGTGGGGGCAGCTGTGTAGAGGGACACATACTGGAAAAACCCCCGTCTTGAGTGGGGTTCTGAGGGCTCAGTCCTGGCTGGGATGGAGTCAGCATGGGAAAGATGGTGACATGTGGGAGATTGTGGATGGCTCTTGCCCTGGAACTGTGTGCTCATGGTGGGAGTGGGTGCGATGTGGCACTCTCCAGCTCTGCCCTCTTGGCTGGCACCCAACCTGACTCCCTTTGCTCAGGGTCTCCCAAGCCCTTTTCTCCGGGCATCATCAGCAATAAAATCTCGCAGGGAGCAGCCCTGCCTTGCTCTGCTGCGCTGGGGGATCTGCCACCCCCCTGCCCTCTGGGCAGCAGGCAGCAAATACTGTGACCTGGCCAGTCCTTGCCTTGGTAGGATGAGTCCACAGCTGGATCTTGGTCGAATCCCTTCAATTTTTTTTTCCCTTCCTATTTTTATTAAAGAATAAACGCGAGTGCCTTTTCTGTCCCTGTGACTGGAGGATCCTGGGGCTAAGGGGGTGTACTCTGGCCAGGGAGGGGTTGGCCCCCTGAGGACTTCCCTGCTGTGCCCAGCATCCTGCCCTGGCCCTGGCACACGGGTTATTAGCAGCCTCTCTGCTGGGCATAGTTTTAACCTGAGCCATAATGAGGGGCCGGAGCAGGCGGACGGTACACACCCAGCCCTGGGTTTCCGGGATGCACCTGCTCTCCCTGAGAGCGCCCTTGGGTGCTGTCTGTTCGAGTGTGAGTACCCTCAAGGCAGGCTGGGGGCAATGGTGGAGGATGGTCTTGGGGAAGCAGAGGTAAGACATGGGAGCGAAGCTGGGTCAGGGTTTGCATGGCAGTGTGGAGTGAGGGGGTTGTGTGGGTGTCCCTCCTCAACCCAAGGGCCCCCTCCAGCTCACTGGCCCCCATTTCTCCAGTCTTACTCAGGTCAGGTGTTGTCATGGGGCTCTAGAGTGGAAGTGAGGCAGTGGGGTAGCCCGGGACCCCCATCTCCCAACCATCCCTCCTTGGGGCTGGGAGGGGATGGAGGAGCTGAGCCTGTGACCCCAGGCCCTGGAGGACAGGTGGCCACCCATGATTCTCTGGGGTGGGTGAATTGATGGAGGCTTATTTTATTCTCCTTTTACTCCCAGTTTGGGTCTCGGAAAGGCTGGGGAGTGGCATTACCTTTAACATCTCATGGATAGAGGGGTTGCGATGTCAAGTGGGTCAGAGCCCCCCAGCACCCTTAGCAGAGTGCCGAGCTCTCCGAATAATTGGGGAGGAGCGAGAGGGGCATAAGCTCAGGGTGACCTTCACCCCAAAGGCCTGGGGGCGCTTTGGAGGTGAAGAGCCCCGACCTGGAGGGGCTTGGCTGGGGCAAAGAAGCAGGTGAGCTCTGGGAATGCCCCGGGACGGACGTGACTGGGAATGTACCGGGTGAGGGTGGCCCGCGGTGGGATTGCCCCACGCACCCCACTGTTCCCTCGGTCCCTTCCCGCGGGGGCGGGGCCTCGCGTTGGGGGCGGGGCCTGGTGAGGGCGGGGCCTGTGCGGGGCGGGGCCGGGGCGCGGCGCGGCGCGGGAGGCGGCGGCGGGGCCGCGGTGAGTGCGGGGCCGGGCCGGGGCCGCCCGGGTCCCGCGGGGCCGGGGGGGCGCGGCGGCCGTGGCGGCGCTTCGGGGAGTTGGGTTGGAGGGCGCTTCGGGGGGAGCTGCCGGGGCTTGGGATGTTGTGGGGCCGGGCCCCCCGGGGCCGATTTGGAGGGGTCCGGGGCGCTCTGGGGGGCTGCGGGGGCGGTGGCGGCCCTGGGGCGCCGTGGGGTGCTTTGGGGGTGTTTCAGGGGCATGTCGGGACGGGGCTGCGAGTGCGGAGGCCCAGAGGGTCTTTGGGGCAGTTGAGGGGTTCTCGGGACACTTTGGGGGTGCCTTAAGGGAGAGCTGTGGGGCAGTGCAGGCCCAGGCGCTCTGTTGGGCACTTTGGGGGTCTTTTACAGCACTTTTGGGGTGGTTTAGGAGCAATCAGCGGAGGTGTGGGGCAGCAGAGGCCCGGGAGCGCCGTGGAACATTTTGGGGGTGTCATGGAACTTTGGGGATGGTTTAGGGCACTTTGGGGGAGCTGTGGGGCAGCGGGGCTCACGGGCACCAGGGGGCAGTTCAGGGTGCTGTGGGATTGGGGTAGGTGGAAGCACCATGGGGCAGGTTGGGTGTTGTGGGGCTCATTGGGGCGGGGGGGCTCCGAGCGGGCAAGGGGAGCAGCACCATGGAGGGAACCTCAGGATGCCGGGGTGACCAGAAAGGGGCACAGCTGGGCATGGAGGGTTTCCATCCCATATGTGCCAGATGTGTAGGGAGGGACGAGGGGCTGATTCCCCTTGCTCTGGAGTGGCCCTTAGGTGCCGTCGAGGCATGGGGGTCCCCCGGGGGCCCGGAACCCCCAGCTGCTCAGAGAGGGGATCTGGCTGAGCAGGGGCTGAGTCTTCCCTTGGCATTTCGGGGTTGGAACGGTGGGATCCGGCAACACTGTGCTCCAGCCGGAGTGGCTGGTGGTGACGCCACCCCAGTTGCTGACTGGTTTTACTGGGCGGCTGGAGGCTGGGCTGGGCAGCCCCTCCCTCTGCGGACGACGGTGGGACCCTCTCGGCGGACCGGGGGACTGGCGGGAGGGAGAAGATGGAGTCTGTTCCCACCACCTGCTTAGCAGGGCCCCGTCAGAGGCAGTGCCCCCTCTGGGCTGTGTGGGGACCCACTGTCCCCGGGGGCGTCTGTCCCCCCCTGACCCGTACGTCCCAGGGGAGTTTCGCTGGGGTGGGGTGCTGTGCCTTGGCTGGCTGCCGCTGGCGGGCCATGAGGTGTCCCTTTGGGGGTCCTGATCCGTTATTCCTGCTCTTCCGGCAGCAGGTCCCCATGGAGGGCTGTTGTCCCCACCCCCTCCCGGGGTAACCGCTGCCCACCCTGAGTGCCAGGAACAGCGCACCCACCGCCGGGCTTCCCTGCCACCCTGCCACGCTGGCACCACCTGCCCTGGCCCCGCCGGATGGGGGTCTTGGACGGGGGGGCAGCGGAGACACAGGAACCCCTGCTGCCGTTCGGTGCCCTGACCCCCTCCTCTTCCTCCTTCCTGCTTCAGGGGCCGGCGGAGCCGTGTTTGCGGTGTGGAGGCCTGAGTGGACCGGACGGATGGGCAGCGGCTGGCGAGGTGAGCGGAGCCAGTGGTGGGGGTCTCCCACCTTCCCACCCAAGGGTACCAGGAGCACGGTGTGAGGTCACGGTGCCTGGGAATGGCACGTGCCGGGGGGGGTGACGGTGGCGGGGGGGCTGGCTCGCCGGCATCTCTCCGCTGCTCGCCCCTCCCCGGGCGCTGGCAGGCAGATTGATTTCAGGTGACAGCTCGGCGGGCGAGACCGTGCGGGCAGCGGCCCCCCCCGCCCGCGCCCTGTGCCAGCCGCAGCCCTGTGCGAGATGCGATGAGGCAGCGGGGGATGGATCTGGCCTGTCGGCTGGCTCCCGTCACGTGGGCGTATGGCATGGGTTGGAGCAGGGGGGGCGGGGGTCACAGCGGAGCACTGGCAGAGCCCCCCAGCTGGAGGGGACAGGAGCAAGCCCCCATGTGTTAGGGCTGGGAAAGAGACTGGTACCACCAGGCAACTTCCCCCTTGGTGGCCATCTCCAGGGGACCCTGTGGCCCACTGTGGATAGTTGGGGGTCAGGGTGCACCCTCTCTGGGGTCACTGCAGAGAGATGGGGATTGTGGGGCAGAGGAGGTGGCTGACACTGGCGTATGGGTCTGTCCCTCACTGCCCATGGAGCTGCACTGGTGAGTGCCATGGGGCAGGCAGACGGGCAGGCTGCCCATGAACCGGCTCTCTGCAGGCCTCTCGGGATTCGCCTCCAGTCCTGGCACGCTTCCCGTGGCAGGGTCATGCCAGGGCATGGCGGGAGGCAGGACCGCATCGCTGCTGCCCTACAGTGCTACCAGCATCCCATGGCCCCTGGCAGCCCCATGCTGCTCCACTGGGGTGCTAAGCACAACTTGGGGGGTGCTAGTGCCACACCTCCAACTAATCCCAACTTTGTTCTAGTTCATTTGGCATTTCCTTCTGACTGCTTCCCCTTGGGCCAGTCCGTACCCACAGGTTAGGGGATGGTGGGGAGTGCCCTTGTGCCCAGCTGGGGATGCTGGCAGCTGGTGGGGCACAGCCAGTGGTGCCCACGGCTCTAATACTCTGTCTCCTTTGCCTGCAGGCTGCCCGTGTGCCCCTGCCCGCCGGGGGCCCCCCCACCATGGCCATCGTGCAGACGCTGCCAGTGCCCCTTGAGGCTGCTGCTGAGGGAGCCACACAGCTCCGTGCCGCTGCCGCTGCCTGCTCACCCCCCGCCGCCATGGGTAGCGTGGGCAGCCTCCTGCCCGTCCGGCCCCACCATGACCACGCCAGCCAGCCCTGTGATGGGGATCCCCTACCACCTTCTGCAAGCAGGAGGGGCTGCTCCGGGCCACTCCTGAGGAGCCCCGTGTGTCTGTGCCCATCATCACTCACTCCTATGCCAATGGTGGCTTCTGTGGTGACTGGCTTGATGCCTCCTCTCCTGCCAGCCCCTGCAGTGACTCAGATGAGCTCCGTGATGACCAAGCACCAAATGATCACCTTCGAGGGCCACCCCCCAAGCTTGTCCCCGTGTCTGGCAAGCTGGAAGAGGTGGGGGGGGCAGCAGCAGGGTGGGTGGGTGCTGGGGTCTTGACTTTACTGCCCATGCCACGCTGGGACTGTTGGCTCAGATGTATGAACTGGGGTCACATGGCCACACTTTCAGTGTCCTTTGAGAAGTGGTGGTCCCCATGCCCTTAATGTCCTCTCCTTCGTGCCAGTGGGTCTGGGGAGTCCACTTGGGCATCTCATGGAAAAGGGATGGAGCGAATGGTGACTGGCCCTTGTCTTCTTTGGGGTGTAAAGGCATCAGGGGTTGGGGCACCCACTCTCACAGTCCAAGGCAGCCCTTCTTGAGGGTGGTGAGTCCTCCTCAACCCCTCACTCTCCCCTGTTTTCCTGACAGAATGTGGAGAAAACCCTGATTCGCCCCATGGCCTTCAAGCCGGTGGTATCCAAGCTTCGGAGTGCCCAGCCAGGCACGCGCCTGGGGCTCTCGGAGAGCCAGGTGAGCCTCGCCCACTTGCTGGGTGTCGAGAAGCCCGGCTCTCTGAGCTGCCGTGCCAGCACCCTCTCAGACTCTGGGCGCAACTCCCTCTCCAGCCTACCCACCTACAGCACGGGCTGCAGCCAGCACCCAGAGGTGGGTGCTCTGCCGACCACCCCCCATGGCCCCCTCGATCCCCCGGTGGGCTGCCGCCCCTCCAACTCGGACAGTGGGCGCTCGTCCTCCAGCAAGAGCACGGGCTCACTGAGTGGCCGAGGCCGGCCCTCCTCAGAGAGTGGCTCCTGTGGGCGCTCACCCCTGCCTGGCGAGGAGGCCATGCTGGTGCGGGAGCTGGAGGAAAAGCTGCGTGAGAGGGAGGCCGAGCTGCGGCTCCTGCGTGACAGCCTGGACGAGAACGAGGTGGCCATCTGCCAGGTATGTCCCTGATGTCCCCCTGTCCTGTTCCTGTTTCCCTCCCTGGAGCACCTTAGCTGGGAGCAGGGACCCTATACAGTCTCTTGTAGGAGGTGCTTTCTCCTGTGGGTCTGGCTATGTGGGTTTTTCCCACCAGCTGGATGGTCCTATATAGTCCCTGGGAGAGTCTTGTATGGCCCATGGGGCCACTTGTACAGACTGGGGTGCTTTATCTTGGGGTGCCCTTTTTTGAATGAGCCCGGGACCTGTGGCTTCTCCCTGCTGGTGGTGGGGCTGAGGGAGCCCTGTAGGATCTGGAGGTGCTGACACGGGGGGCCCATAATGCAGAGGGATAGAGGGGCATAAGGTGTGTACCCCCACATCACACTTCCTGGACCCTTCCTCCATCTGTGGGAGGTGCACTGCCCCATCTCTGTGATGCCAATCTTGTAGAGGACAACAGAAGTGGGGGCATGCTGTGCTGCCCCTCCAGCACTTGTGCATCCTCTGGTCCAGGTGTATGAGGAGAAGCAGCGTCGGTGTGAGAAGGATCTGGAAGGGCTGCGGCAGCGCTGTGTGGCCCAGGCACGGCAGGCGGCCCATGCAGCGCAGCGGGGGCAACAGGTCCTGCAGCTCCAGGTGCTGCAGCTGCAGCAGGAGAAGAAGCAGCTGCAGGAGGACTTGGCCCAGCTTCTGCAGGAGCGGGAGCTGCTGGAGCGGCGCTGTGCCTCCTTCCAGCGGGAGCGCACCGAGCTGGCACCCCGGCTGGAGGAGACCAAGTGGGAGGTGAGTCATCCGGCAGCACCGAGCATGTCAGGGGGTGCAGGTTGCGGTCAGGGGTTCCTGGCCAGCGTCTGAGCCCCATTGTCCCCACAGGTGTGCCAGAAGTCGGGGGAGATTTCTCTGCTGAAGCAGCAGCTGAAGGAGGCGCAGGCAGAGTTGGCACAGCGGGGCGCAGAGCTGCTGGGGCTGCGGGCTCAGCTGCGGGAGGCGCGGGCGCAGCTGCAGGCAGGCGAGCGGCGGGCGCAGGGGCTGCAAGAGGCCGCCCGCCTCAAGGCACTGGAGCTGGAGGTCTGCGCCAACGAACTGCAGCGCCGTAAGAGTGAGGCTGACCTCTTCCGTGCCAAAGCCGGCCGGCTGGAGCAGGAGGTGGTGGGGCTGCGGGAAGCCACCCGCGGGCGATGCCCCCCACCTGGCGAAGGGTGCCCCCCACCCAGCGAGGAGCCTCGGGGCAGTGTGGGGCTGCGGCGGCAGCTGGAACAGCTGCGTGCGGAGGTGGCCCTGGAGCGGCGGCGTGGGCAGGAGCAGCGGGATGCCTTCGAGCAGGAACGTGGCACGTGGCAGGGCGAGAAGGAGCGGGTCATCCGCTACCAGAAGCAGCTGCAATACAGCTACATCCAGATGTACCGGCGCAACCGGCGGCTGGAGCAGAGGCTCCAGCATCTCCGGCTTCAGGGCGAGGACCCCTTGCCCGAACCCTGCGATCCCCCTGACCTGCCCTTTGAGGAGATCACAGCCACCGAGATCTGAGATGCTGCCTGCCTTCACCCCATGTTTGGAGAGCTGGAGGGGCCTCCAGCCCTTGCAATTTTGGGAGCTGTTGGGCTGTGGAGGGCCCCTGCTCTCCCCTCAGCTCTGTAGACTGCTGGCACTGTAAAGAGGCTGCAGGTGCTGTCCCCTCCCCAGCATGGAGGTTTTGGGGGTGAGGGTGCATCCGTTCTCACCGCAGTGAGGGGTGCCCGTGAGATGTGAGGTCAAGTGGGTGCTGCGTCCCGGCCTTGGGGCCGCCCGGAACTGGTTCCCACTGATCCTCTTAGTGCCTGGGGATTAGTGGCGCTGGCTTCAGCCAGGGTCACCTTGGGTAGGGGGAGGGCTGGCTTGTCCCCTCCCTCTTGTCCCTGCTGGCACTGTCACCCAGTCACTTGGCATGTGCCCCATCCCTGCCCATGCCAGCCTCCTTCATGCCCCTCTGTGTGTTTGTCAGGGAATTCGTTTCTGTGCCATTTTAAATAACTCTATTTTTATAGGACCTACCAAAACATATCACCCTCTCCCAGCTCACACTCCACCAGTCTGTGCCCCTTCACCTCTGCCATGGGGCAGTTTGCCCTCAGTGCCTTTCCCATGCCCTTGCCCCCAGAATCCCTCTGTTTCCTGCCCCCCCAAAAACACCCATGCCCCTGTGATGCCCAGCCTGCCAGGGGAGAGGGGTCTGGTGCTGCGTGTGCCAGATGGGGACACTCTGGGGACACCCCCAGGGTGGGCAGAGGGAGGTGCCCATCTGGGCACTCAGCAAGGGTCGAACCAAAGGAAAAGTCTGTCTGTGCCCAGCTGTGGCTTGGTCACCCCTGGCTCCGGGGGGGGTGTGTTTGTACTTTATTCCAGTCGTGTCTCGTTCCCAGAGCCCGGCTCGCCCATGTACCACCCAGAAACGGCGATTAAAAAACAAGCCCCTGGCTGTGTTTTTTTCAGGACTGTGTCTGTGTGTCCAGAGAAGGGTCAGGGGCCACCTGTCCCTCTCCTGTGTTGCCATTGGTGCTCTCCCTTGGGTCCTGCAGTGCGCAGCTGCTCTGTGCCTGTGAGGCGGGTCTGGCTCTCCCACCCTCTGGCTGTGCTGAGACCAGCCACAGCTCAGTGTAGAAATAAGCCATCTGGCTTCTCTGGAACATGGGATGGCTCCTTGAAGGGAAGGTGCAGCATCACTCTGAGGATGCTCCAGGCACCCGCACCACCAGCTCCATGGGCTCCTTGGCTTTGTTGCGGTAGGCCTGGCGGATGATGTCCACAGCCTTCTGGTGCGTGACGTTCTGCAGGCTCTCCCCATCCACCGACACCAGCTCCTGTCCAGCCTGGTTCCCGCAAGGGAAGACAGCAGGGTGAAGTGCAGCTCCTTTTGGGATGCCTGGGGACTGCCAGCAACCCAGCAGTACCAAGGGATGGGGGTGTTGGGATGTCTTTCCAGCCCGTGGCATGTGCTGGGTCCCCCAAGGTTCCCCCGTACCTTGAGGATGCCACTGAGGAAGGCGGCTCCACCAGGGAAGATCTTCTCAATCTTCACCACTGGCTGTGCCCTTGACTCGATGCCACCGGAGATGCTGATCCCTGTGAGGGAAATGCAAGACCCTCGCACCTGGGTAGGCTGGGACCCCCATCCACTCACAGCCATGGCACTGCCTTCCCCTGGCCAGCTGCACCTCCATCCTACCCTGTTTTGGTAGGTCCTACGTGGATGAGGGGCTGGGGCAGGGGAAGCATTTCCCCCCATTCTGGAAGAGTGCTTTGGGTTTTGACCCTTGTCAAGATGGTGCCACCCATACCAGTGATGCTGGTGCCAGGAAAAGGGTCTTCGTCCCACCCCTGGGGTCCCCTGGTGTACCACCCACCCAGTGAGTGCTTCAGCTTGGAGAGGGTGACAGTGAGCAGATGATACTCCTCCTCCTCCTCTTCCTCCCTGCTGGCATCCTCGGGGCCATTGATGGCTGCTCCGGCCTCTGCCTCACCCCCTGTCCCCCCAAAGAGAGGGGAAAGAGGAGCCCGTGCCCGCCGGGGCTTCCCCAGCACCTCGGCCCCTCTGTCAGGTGCTGTCCTGGGGGTCTCCTTGCGCCAGGTGGCCCGGGGGCTGCGTGAGCGCCCGTGCCTCTTGCCTGGGGGGGGCTCGGCCAGTAGCCAGTTGGGGGGCCGGGAGCCAAGGGTGGGCAGGGGGCGGCTGGTGCAGGCATAGGCATCCACTGGCACGTCGGGGAGCGGGGTGTAGGTGCGGGGGTGAAGCCGGCGGGGGCTGGGGGATGCTCTTGGACGGGCTGGGCTTGCCTGCTGCTCCCCATCTTCCTCTAGCTCTGGGGCTCCTGCCGGCTTCAGCAGGAATCCGCCCCGATAATCTGAAACGAGAGGGGCTCAGGTATCTCCCCAGGACCCCATAGCCTTGCTCCCTGGGACCCCTGTCACATAGGGATCCCCCTTGACCCCTGCAGCCCCACTCCCCATGACCCCTGAAACCACACAGCCCTGCTCCCTGCGACCCCTGCCACACAGGCACCCAAATCTTCCCCAGACAGTCAGATACGCCAGCTCCCTTCCCTAGGACATCTGACATCCTGGGACCCCCAGACTCCAGGCTCTCACCAGCTCTCTCCAGGTACTCCAGATCCTCCTCCCCAAGACACCCTGGCACCTAGGATCTACAGATTCTGCTGCTCCAGGTCCCAACACCCAGGGACACCAGGTGCCCTCTTCCCTGGGACCTCCTGCACCCAGGCATCCCAGCTCCCTTTCTCCTTCCTGAAACTGCCCCTATATCCCTTCCATCCCGCATCCAGTGGGGGCTCTACAGGCAGCCTGGTGTCCTGGCTGTCCATAGGTGGCACTCACCAGGCACTGGTGTGATGAGGTGTCTCTTGGGGGGGACATCATGGTGGGCTGGCCGGAGGGCAGGTGAGCGCACTGCAGTCAGAAAGAGCTCCCAGTCACACCCCAAGACACACTCACCTCTGCCCACTACCTTCCCCCAGTCAAGACCCCTGGGGGGTTGGGCTCCACCTGAGCGGCTCTTTAGGGCATCAAAGGCTTCCAACTCCAGGGGCATCACCATGCTGTCAAACCGGCCCAGGTCCGTGGGAGCGACCACACTCCTGCCAAGGCAAAGAGGGAAGACAGGTTGTGGCAGCCTCTGGGATGGAGCATGATCAGGGCTGAGGAGTGTGTCTGAGAGTCCGGGTTGATCACATCAGGCTGGGCAGTATTGGGCAGCAGCACTCACCTCACATCCCGCAGCAGCAGAACCTTCTCAGGCCGGTCCAGGATGGCCAGCAGTGGCCGCACCAAATCCTCCACACTGCCCTCGTGCAGGTACTGCGGGCACAGGAGGGGTGTCAGTGGATGGAAGGCCTCCTCCCCGTGCCTCAGTTTACCTCTCAGAGCTTAATGTGGGCACATAGTGCCTGCCATGCCCCTGGGATGCAGGAGCTTCCCCGAGATGAGCCCAGGGTGGCAGCACTTCCCTGCCTGTGCTCTGCCTTTGGTGCGTACCCGGGAGCAGTGGCGGAGCACGGCCGTCACCTCGTCAGGGCTGAGGAGGCGTTTGGCGGTTTCCTGGATATGCGGGAGCCGGGCCTCCGGATCGCTGCCATTGGGCTGCAGGGTGGTGATGCCCGTGGGACCCAGGATGCTGGCACGCCGGCTTTTCTCTGGGGAGGCACATCAAGGAGGGGTGGCCAGTGGGGTAAGGACTGCCCCAGGCAGCCCAGAAAGCTCCCCAGGCCCCCCAACCCAACAGTTCGCTCCACACCAGAGTAGAACAGACACACACAGCACAGGGCCAGGCACATGCAGAGCCTGACCCACACCCCCCTGGGCACACGGGCACCCCTGTTACCCCGCTTCAGGCTCCGGATGACAAACTTCTGCACAGCACCTACTGCAAGGGAGATGGAGAAGGGTGAGCACCCAGGGGAGTTGGTGGCATCCACTGCCCACTGTCAAAACTGCATGCCTTGGGAACCCCTCCCTATGCCCCCTCCATGCCAGGGATGCCTCTACAGGCCCATAGAAGGGGGGACCAGTCCCAGGTTAAGTCCCTCTCTGCCCTGCCACCCAGTCCAGTACCTCTGTCCCCGTCAGAGCGCCCTGGGGACTTAGCACGTGCCCGGCGATCAGAGGCAGGGGCCTCCTGGCTCGGGGGGGCCCAGCTCTGGCTGGTGGCACGGCCCCCCTTGAAAAAGAGGTTGACAAGGGTCTTGGACCGGTGCAGCCCTGGGGGAGTCCCCCGTGCCCCTTGTCCGTCTGGCTTCTCCTTCTTCCGCTTCTCCTCTGTGGATAGAAAGAGGGGGATCACTGGAGAGGCCAGGGGATGCCACCCCAAACCTTGTTTGGAGATAGGGAATTTTAGGGCATTGGAGGGGCTACTGGGAGACATTGACTGGGAGAGTCCTGCTGTGGGGTGCAGTGGGTCCCCAGGGGACATGGGGCTGGTCTTTGGGGTGCACAGCAAGCCCCAGGGACAGGGTTGCAGCTATGTAGGTCTATAGGATACCCAGGGTTAGTAGTCAGAGGTCCATACGGGCTATAGGATGCTAGGGTAGGGACCAGAGAGTTTGACTGTAGGAAACCCAGGAGAGGGGTCCAGATATCCATGTGGGTCAGGGACTGCAGGATGCTTGAGCGGGAGACTTACTCCAAATGGGGCAGGGGTTGAGCTGTGAGACTCCCAGGGCTGTGGGTGAAGGGTTGGAGGGGGACACCAGCGAGGGATGAGTCCCATTGTGTGGGGCTATGCCCCAGTGCTTACCAGCGACGGTGAGGTCACTCTGGGAGCGTGTAATGGGCTGCCGTGGTCGGCTCAGTGCCAGCAGCAGCGCCGTCTTGGGTGAGTGGGTGAAGGTCCGGCGTGGGTGAGTGCTGGGGGTCTCGCGGGTGCCCTGGCCCCGGATGGCCGTGTCCCGCAGCAGCTCAGGGGGCCGCACGGTGCGCCGCGTCTCCGGCAGCCCCTCAGCGGCTGGCTCAGTCTGCATGGCCCGCTCGGCGCGCTCCCGCACCCAGCTCCGCCGTGGCCCATCCTCTGTGGAGATGGCCACATCCACGGTGCGGGCTGGGGGTCCTGGGGAAGCCATCCCCAGCCCGTTTACTGTCGCTGGTGCTGGCCCCGAGGAGTAGGAGGAGATGGAGGAGCTGGTTTCTGAGGTTTGAGACAACTGCTGCAGCTGCCCATTGGTCACTGCAAAGGCACAGCACGGACACAGTGTGACACACTGTGGGCCACCAAGGGTTCCACATCCCCCCTGAAACAGGGAACGTGTGGGGACTCATAGGGCCATGGGGATTGCAGGGCTGCTGGCAGGCACATGGGGAGCTCTGGGTTCCCAACGAGGGACATGTGGAGTTCCACAGAGTAATAGTGACCAGTGGGCTGCTGGCCACTGCATAGGGATCATCATGTCCTCCTCAAGTATGGGGACATATAGGATCCTGTGGGATCACAGGGCTGCTGGCTATGGCAGAGGGCTCTTCATGTGTCCTCCAAGGATGCGGGATAGGTGGGACCCTGCAAGCCCACCAGGCATGTGGGGATGCTGATGATGGCGCAGGGAGCCTTATGCCCTCTCCAAGGCCATGGGATCCCACGGCATGTGGATGTTCTCCCTCCTCACAGTGGCAAGACGCCGCTTGCACGGGGGTCCCAACTCCAGCCCTGTGCCCCAGCCCCACATCCCTGCCAGTACCCACAAGGCACTGCCCTTACAGCGACTGAGCCAGCAGTACTCGGCCACCAACTCCTTGTAGGCAGGGAACCGGCCTGTCTCCTAAGCACAGGGGAAGAGGACAAGGGGGTCAGTGAATGCCGGCTGTCCCGGCGAAACTGATCCGGTGCCAGCCATGAATAATGCATCCCCCCTTCCCACCTGCCTGAAACCCAACCAGCTGGCAGCTGCACCAGCCCCACAGGCGCCAGGCCGAGCTGGGGCAGCGCCAGTAGGGGTGCACACCAACCCATGCCAACCCAAGGGTCCCATGGGGCTGGGAGCAGGTACCTTGATGGTGAGCATGATGTGGGTCTGCCCCTTGAGCACCTCCACTGCCTTGCTATGGCTTATGTCTTCAAACTTGACTCCATTGGCTGCAAGGACTTGGTCTCCCACTCGAATGCCGTTCTGCTCCGCCAGTCCCCCAGGGTCCACCCTAGGGCACAGAGGGGACAGAACGGGATCAACCCTTGTCGGAGTCCTGCTCCTGCCCCACACCTCCATGTGGGTGGCCCTATGCCCCAGCACCCTTGGAGGTGGTGCCCACAGTCTTCTGAGGGTGGGGAGCTCAGCCAGGGAGGGGGTGCTGAGCCCCAGTGTGGGCACAGCAGGGATTGGGGTGCTGCATCCCCCTCATGCCCCCTGGGTCAGCCATACTTGGAGACATAGATGCCGAGGCCAAACTCCCTGCCACCACGGATGTTGAAGCCCAGGCAGTAGTCGTCAGAGGTGGTGTAGAGGTGGACAATGCGCCGCAGCCCATCCTCAGAGCCGCTCTCTGATGGTGTCGAGCCGCTTTTCTCCACCACCAGGCGTCTGTTCACCACATCCACCCTGGAGCATGGGCACAGTGTAGGGGGACTTGGGGATCTGGCTCTCATCTTCTAGCAGGATGGGGCCATTGGTGTTACCCAGTGGAAGAGAGTGATGGGGATGGGGGATGTTTACGATGGGGTCTGCACCCACCCTACCTGCTCCAGACCTTCCTATCCCATCCTGCACCCCACTCTGGTCTCTCCCCACCTCTGCTAGAGAGTTCTGATGGCCCCCACCTTGGGGTTCCCCCAGCTCTGGATCCTTCTGTCACCCAGCATGCCCCACCAGGCCTCCCTGCCATGCCCTCCAGGGGGTTGGGTTCTGGGGTGCTGGCCCCGCTCACCACGCTGTCTTCTCCTTGGAGAACTTGATTCCTGGCACACGGCCCATCCGCCGGACCACCATGCGGAGGCGGTTGTTGCCGGTGAGGACCTTGACAGCACTGCTCATGGTGATGTTCTCCAGGCTCACGCTGTTTACCTCTGTGATCTTGTCACCAACACACAGCCCAGCCTGCTCTGTGAGGGGCACACAGCTCAGGTGGGCATCTGACCTGGCACTGATGTCCTTGTTTGGCAACCCCTCCCTAAATGTGTCCTTGACCTCATTTGAACCCCATGGGAACAGAGGTGGGGATGCCTGACAATCACACTGAGGCAACGGCAGACACGGGTAGCTTGCCACCTTGCTGTGTCTTGGGGATGGAGCTCAGAGCAATTGGCACACAGCTGCCTACTCCTGTTTCCTGCTCTTCTCTGTGGGCAGCCTGAAAGCCCCATGGCCAAAAGGCAGCAGGGAGGAGATGGCGGCTTTCCACCATGAAGGGTGGCATTGTCGCTGTGGCACCATGTCACTGGGAGCTTCTTGAGAGGGTCTTGCTGGCACATACCTATCCCCACTGGTGTCTCTCATCCTGTCCTTCTTACCAGCAGCGCTGCCTTCCTCCACTTTGCTGACAAAGATGCCCAACCCATGCTCGGAACCACCACGGACACTGAAGCCCAGTTTGCCATCCGCACTCTTCTCCACCGTAATGGCATTGATGATGTCACTCTCGTTGCTGCTGGCTGTGGGGACAGAGGCATGGATGAGTCACCCAGGTTCGGTGTCAGCAATGGCAGGGAATGCCTTTCTTATTGGGGATATCCCCAGTCCCTGGACAGCCCTCCCTGCCCCCAGACCCATGGAATCCTGTTGCCCGGGCCATCCTGGCCATAGGGGTGGGCGGAGGGCTGGGACGCCACGCACCTTCGATGGGGGCATTGATGAGGATGACACGGCCCATGGGGGATGTGGCGCGGGTACTCCGGGTGGTCCCATTGAGCAGGCGGCTCTGCTTGCTGAGGAGAAAACGGGGAGCCAGGCTGGCCTCGCTGCTGGAGCTCCGCGACCGGCTGCCCGCCGTCATCCCCGACAGCACCGCCTCCCAGTCCTGGGCCATGGTGGTGCTGGGCACTCCGGCGTCCCGGCGACTGGCTCAGGGCTGGCTGTGTCCTCACGGGGCCAGGGCTGCCCGTCAGCCGGCGGGGGACATGGCATAGTCCAGCAGCACATGCCCAGGCTTGGGCACCACTCTCTTTTAGCAGCGTGATGCTGGGGACAGCTGGCGTGGGTGCTCGGTGCTGGCAGGACAGGTCCTGGGTCCAGCAGCACAGCCTGGAAGGAGAAGGAGCTTCATGACCTCCTCTCCAGCCCAATCCCCTCCCATCCTATAGTGTCCTCAGGGGGCAAATTGTTGCATGGCTCCTGGGTACCACCATGGGGGTGTGGGCACAGGCTGCCCTGCCCTGGAGCAAGGATGCTGGGGTGCAAAAGGGCCTCCACCTAGCAGTGTAAATCCAGAATAGGGGGGGTGCAAAGGGGCTTTACGTGGCAGTATAAATCCGGAAAGGCTCTGGAGAGGGGACACGGGGACATCAGCTTTATACCAGAAAGTGGGACTTGACCCCTCCAACCGCTCCCCACTCTCCCTAGGGCTCCTCTGGATTCCCAGTGCTGTTGGGCACGGGACAGGTGCACCGCTCCCCATGGCAGTTCCCGCGGGGATTTTCCAGGCGTGGGTGAAACGCCATCACGGTGCTCCCCCCTCGCTTCATCCCCCACTCGCCCTAGCCTGACCTCAATAAATAAGTGATGGCCCCGGCTCAGGGGACACACTGGTGTCCCCGCTGCTGCCAGCCCCCCACGGCGCCCACCCACTGCCCCCCTCCAGCATCAGCCGCCGGTCCCCCCTCCTCGAAGGGGTGCAGGGGACCCCCCACCACCGTCGCTCCCTCCCACCCGCCCCGTGCCCTCCTCACCTGTCCCCATGATGCCACCTGCGAAAGAGACACCTGGCAGCAGTGCGGGGGGGATGGAGAGGCCGGGGGGCAGCACCGCCTCCGGCCCCCCCGCCCGCGGGGATTGGCTTTCCCTGCGGGGCCGGCGCGGCCATCGGGTGAGGGAGCTGTCAATCGAGAGCGGCCGGGGCTGGCCTTGCAGCTGGCGGGGTGGGGCAGCCCCGTACGTGTCCCCCCCCACGGGCAGGGCGTGGGGGTGCCCCGAGGGCGCGTCCCCCCACGAGGCCGCGTGGGGCAAGTAATGTGGTGTTCCCCCTGACCTCCTCCCTTTGCGCGGAGCATCCCGGGGCCACACAGGGGAAACTGAGGCACGGCCAGGGGAGGAGGGGTGTAGTGTCCCCCCGCTCCGCTCACTCCGGTGATGTGAGCCGGTGTCCCCCGTGTCCCCTCCCCAGGGGAAACGCCTCCACCCCCCGGTCGGCCGTGACCCCCGGACCTCCTGGAGGGCCCGGCCCTCCAGCGTGAACCCGACACCGCGGCGGTTTCAGGTGATGCGCGGCGGCCGGGGGCGGAGGGAGGCGGCGGGGGCGGCGAGGCGAGGGCCGGCGAGGGGGCCGCCCTGGGCAGCGCCCCCGACAACGCCGGGGTGAGGGGCTGGGGGGGCACGGCCGGCGTGGGGACACGCACCCACAGGCACACGCACCCCATGCACTCGCACCTCCACGGCATGCGTGTTCGTGTCCTGCCGCGCACTCACAGATCACGCGGAGCGCCGCACGCGCGTGGACACGGCCCCGCTCACACACACGCGTGTGCCCGCACGCACCGCGCAGCGCACCGGCCGGCGCCCACTCCTGCGGAGGCGCGGCTCCGCGCGCTCCCGCGCAGCCGCCGCGCCACGCGTGGACGCCAACGCGGCGGGTGCGAGCGCGGCGCTACGGGCACGCGCGGGGCGCGGTCATCGAAACCCGCGCGAGCCCGCGGACACGCGCGCGCGCGGCTGCTGAAACGGGGACGCGCGGAGACCGCACGTGAACACCCACGTGCAAACACGCGCACACGCGAGCACCCGAGCGAGCGCGGAGGCGCCGACGTGAGCGCGCACACGCGCGCGCGGCCACGGGCATGCACGTGAGCGCCCACGGGCACGCCCACGCGCGAGCGCTCCCGCGCGTGGGCGCCGCGTGCGGCTCGGCACGTACCGCTCCCCCCGCCGCCGGCCCCGGTCACGCGTGGCCCCCGCCGCCCCCCGCGCTCGCCCCGCCCCGCCGCGGGGCCGCCCCCCCGTGACGAGACCGAACGTCACCGCGCGCCGGGCGGGAGCAGGGCGGTGGCGGCAGCGCGGGCACGGCGGGCGCTGCCCCGGGAGCCGTGAGTGCGGGGGTGCCCCGGGTCCTTACGCGCGGGATGTCACGCGTGGCGAGAGGGATGCTCGGCGCGGGGAGGGAGGGAGCTGAGCGCCGCTTCTCGCGGGGAAGGGCGGCCGAGGAAATAGCGCCGTGCGGGGTGTGGCGGTGCCTTCCCCGGGGATATTCCTCCGTCCAGGGCCCTTCTGTGCTCTCCCGCTGCTGGCAGCAGCTCCAGCCCCGAAGTGGTGTGTCCCCGTCCCCCACCTGTGACCGGGGTGCTCTGCCTGCCTAGGGGAGTGTCCATGACTTCTGGTGGCTGTTCGGGGGGTTCCCACTGACAGATCGCAGGGTGCAGTGGTGGGGTCACACCACCCACGAGCTGCCCATGAGTGGTGGGGTCACACCACCCATCTGCTGGGTGGCCTCCGGAGTCCCTGCTGAACTCCATTAGAGAGGCTCCCTGTTCACCCCTTTGTCCCCCCAGGCTGGGGGAGCTCCAGAGCTGTTTGGGGATATTCAGGCTCCACATCCCACATAACCCTTTCAGCCCCACCGTGCCAGAAGATGCCACCATCCTTGCCTGCCACCATCAACATCCGAGAGCCCCGATGGGACCAGAGCACCTTTCAGGGCCGGGCCAAGCACTTTTTCATGGTGACAGACCCCCGAAACCTGCTGCTCTCGGGGGCCACGCTGGAGGAAGCCCGACGGGTGGTGGAGGACTACAGGTACCCAGGGAGAGGGTGGATGTAGCCTCAGCACTGCTCCTGGGCAGGATACAGCCTTGGGGCCTTCCCCTGCGGTGGGAATGAAAGCTGTACTGACCATCCCTCCAGCCAAAGCCAGCTCCCCAAACTGCCTGGCTGGTCCCTAAGGTTGTGGGGGACCAAGTAGGGCATGTGTGCTGGCAGAGAGTCTTTCAACAGGTACTACCCTTACCTGGCAGGGCGGGCACGGTACCCCCAGGGCTGACAGAGGATCAGCTTTGGCGGGCAAAGTACATCTACGATTCAGCTTTCCACCCTGACACGGGTGAGAAGATGCTCCTTGTGGGACGCATGTCTGCTCAGGTCCCCATGAACATGACCATCACCGGTTGCATGTTGACCTTCTACAGGTACCTGTCCCTTCCTCACCCCAGGGCCAGGAAGGTGCCCCTCCCAGGCCCTGGGGTGAGGAGGGGACACATGTCCCGTACTCCACGGTGCACTAGTACTGTAGGAGCACAGGTGGCATCCCCCAATGCCATCAGCACCCTCCTCTCTCTGGCAGGACCACACCGGCTGTGCTGTTCTGGCAGTGGGTCAACCAGTCCTTCAATGCTATTGTCAACTACACCAACCGCAGTGGGGATGCGCCCATCACCCCCAGGTAAGCATCCCTCTGACCAGGTTCTTGGGATACCCCAAAATGCCAGGTGTGTGCCTTGAACAGTTCCTTGAATAGTAGGGAGCTGTGATATGGGATGATGGGGACCTGGTGCAGCCAGAGATGGACACCAGTGGGGCTGTCAGAGTTAATGGTAGAGCTGGAAAAGGAACTCAAATGTCCTGGTGCTCTTGAAGGGCACGCTGTCCCCTTTGGAAGGGGAACTGGGATGAGGGGATCCTGGCTTATGGGTGTGTCTTCCTGCTTTTGCAGCCAGCTGGGGACAGCCTATGTGAGTGCAACCACAGGGGCAGTTGTCACGGCACTGGGCCTCAAATCTCTGACCAAGGTAAGGTGACCCTTGGCCATCATGGGTGGGGCACCTGGACCCTCCCCATGGGATCTCCCTGGGCTCTGAGCTGATCAACAGATTCACCCCATCACCTGGGGTGGGGAAGAAAATGGAGAAAAGGGCTTTGGTGGGGTCACCCACACAAGACAACTGCTCTTCTGAGTGATGGCTGTAGAGATGGCCTGTCCCTCCAGCCTTGCTCCAGTTGTATCTCTCCAGTCTTCTTTCACCTCTCAGCATCCGTCCAGGCCTGGGGTGGGATGTGGACCCCCCCCCCCCAGACCTTTTTGGGCTGTGCAGCTTTTACAGGCTGAGAGTTCCAGGGGAGGAGGGAATGTTTTTCTTCAGTGGGGCTGGGACACCACAGGGTCTTGCAGGAGGATGGTTGCAGATCTGGGAACAGCCAGCAGCACCCCCTTTGCATTACGTGCGCCTTCTTTTTCCCCCAGCACTTGCCAGCCATCATCGGCCGGTACGTGCCTTTTGCGGCTGTGGCAGCTGCCAACTGCATCAACATCCCACTAATGAGGCAGAGGTGAGCCCCTGGGCTGGGTTGGGGTGCTTAGAGTCATGTCAGGGTTCACCAGGCACTGGCAGGGAACTCAGGGACTTCCCTTGCTGGCCGTGCTGTCATCCATTAGCCTGGGGGGTTGGCTTGAGTTACAAGCACCTGGTTGCATCCCCATACAGCCCTCTTGAGGACCACTCCCAAGTGTGAATGTGGGTCCAGCTGACATCCCCCACAATTCATTATGCAGGCAGTGAATAGGGATACAGGAGGATGCCAACTTCCCTTGGAGACATGCCCCTGCCTTGTCTCCTGATCCCCCCACCCTTGGGCCCTGGGGCCCCTTCACTGCCTCTCTCCCTGCAGAGAGCTCAAGCTGGGAATCCCAGTCACAGATGAGAATGGGAACCGCCTAGGAGAATCCACAGCCGCAGCCCAGAAGGCCATTTTCCAGGTGGTGGTGTCTCGCATTGGCATGGCAGCCCCAGCCATGGGTGAGTCTGCCCTCCTCCATCTGTGCTGCGGGACTACAGCTGGTCCCTGGTAGTGTGGAACAGGGTCCCACTGCTGATGGGGGCCTGTGAGATCTGGGAACTCATCTATTTCCCCTTTGCCTCAGCTATCCCACCAGTGATCATGAACATGCTGGAGAAGAGAGCTTTCCTGAAGGTACTAGGGGTCCTGGGATGGGTGGGTGAGCATAGGGGCACCCCTCAAGCTTGTCACATTGCTGGCACCCCTTGGAGCTGGCACAACATCAGAAAATAGGCACTTTCCTGCCCTGTTTGCCATACTGACACACAGCCTCTCCCTGGCAGCGGTACCCGTACCTGAACGCTCCCCTGCAGGTCGGCCTGGTGGGATTCTGGTAAGTCACTGTCCACGCCTGGATGGCACTGCCCTGGGCACAGACTGAGCCCAGGTATAGGGGAGAGTGCTGCTGAGGGCTCTGCTTGGCAGGTGGGGTGAGGAGAATGCCAGAGCTTGGTCAGGCTGGTAGCTCCCCAGCAGATGGGATGGGATACGAGGTCTTGGGACTTGAAGCTGTTTTCGTCCATCTTGATGTCTCTCAAGCTTGCCATGGGCTCAGGCTCAGCATTACCGTTCTCCCACACTGGTGGAACAGGCTTGTCCCACTTCAGGAGCCAAATGCAGGGTCTGGAGCTTGGAGAGGGCATCTCCATATCTGTTTCTTGGCTGAGTACCGGCACGGTTCTGGGCTGCCTTCCTGCTGCTCTGGGATCAGGACATGGGTGGGTGTGGGTGATTTATGCAGCCCAGCTTCTCCTTTCATTGTCTTTCCCTTCCAGTTTGGTGTTCGCCACCCCGCTGTGCTGCGCGCTCTTCCCACAGAAAAGGTACGGACAATGTGGCTCTGCACATGTGGCTCCCATGGGGCAGGGCTGGCGTGTAGGCAGGGGGTGCGTGGGCTCCTTGTGCTTTCTGGCTCCCAAGAGATTGTTTTGCTTCTGTGAGTGGTCAGAGGCTTGAACCTGTGTACACGTATGTCTCTGTGCACACGCAGCAGTGCAGACCCAAGGGTCTGTGCTGGGCCGTGGGAACAGCATCCCCAAGAGGTATAGCAGGTGGTTTTCCAAGCTGAGGCTACCAGTATCCCCTCCATCCTCTGTATCTGTGTCCCTTGGCAGCTCCATGGCCGTGAGCAGCTTGGAGCCTGAAGTCCAAGATCAGATACGGAAGAAAGACCCATGGCTGGAGACGGTCTACTTCAACAAAGGGCTCTGAATGGGGGTCCTGGGGTGGCCGAGATGTGTACCACGGAGCTGCCAGGCCAGTGCAATGCCGAGCTTCGGATCCCTTTGGGGTTGCCACCGCTTTCCCTTGGCCGTCGCGTTTCCGTAGGTTCCAGGTGCTCAGCCCTGCTTCCCAGGGTGCCTGCAGCTGTGCAGCACCACACCAAACCCTGTCCCCATGCCTGGCTCAGCCCTGCTCTGGGGACCTCCTGGCTGGCACCCCGGTGCGTTCCTCCTGTGCTTACCCTGTGTGTGCCTGTAGCTGTGTGCAGTGCACAGGGGAACGCGGGCAGCAGCACCAGAGACCTTGTGGGCTGTGGTAGAGGAAAAAAAGGGGTAAGGAAGGAAATGGTGCTCCTCAGCTTTAGGATGCAGCAGACAATCACAGCAATTAAGGATAGAACCCCTATGTAGGCACTCCCCGGTCCCCAGTGGTTTAGCAGCTGGTGCTTGGGGATGGCAGAGCAGCTTTCAGAGAGGAAAACCCCATACCCAAAATAGCTGTGGGTGAGTGATCAAGTGCACATAGCGGCTTGAACTCGGGGCGGGGGTGGCTCTCCCAGCCCAGGCGTGTGCTCCCAGCTCACCTTCTGCTCTCCTCCAGGCTGCCCTGGGGATTTGATCTGTCTTTCTGCTCCTTCCATCCCCAGAGCAAATGGCACATTTTAATCCCAGCAGAGCCTCAGTTTTTATTCTCATTTTAATGCCATCTCTGTTCAGGGCTGGGCTCCCCCCGAGGGATTACTCTACCCTCTCCAGGAGTGCTTGCTTTCAGGTGGACCTTCTCAAATAGCTTTAAATGCACTGTGGTTTCCTCTAGGTTTTTTTTGATAAACATATAATGTACCTATATATATCAAACAATAAAGGCAGATTGTTTATACAAAACCAACAGCAAAGAGAAGCATGTTGCTTGCCAGTTTGTATATGGTGGAAAGGAACTGCCACTGGGGTGAGGATGGGAGCAGGAGGGAGGGGCAGGTTGGCTTATTGGGTGCCCCTGTATCCCCCAGGGCTGGGCTCTGCTCCCTGTTTTCTAGTCCACTGCCTTTGCAGTGGCTCTGGCTGGCCCAGCATGTGTTTAAGCTTATCCAGCTGTCAGGAGGGCTTTTTTTAGTACAGTCGGCTTTGGACTTCGCTGCTGCGCAGAGAGCTTTGCTAAGCTGCTGCCCTGGATGTTGCTGGTTTGAAGAGGCCAGAGCGTCACCCTGGCTCTGCCCACACTCACACCCCCTCTTCCAGCCTGCTCACAGGGTGCTCTCCTTCAGTCCTGGCCCTGGTCCTGTGCTTGCCTCTCCTGTGGGGCTATTTTTATCCCACTTTCTATGCATGGCTATCAGAGAGCACATTAGAGAGCACATCGCTGCTGTCGCAGGACCCTGGCAAGGCTGCAGGCAGCAGCTGCTTCCCCCTTCAGCTTTCTGTCTGACCTGGGCAGTCAGAAGGAGCGATGGATGTCCATGCAGGGAGAGGAGGGATGGAGGCAACCATGCTCTGCAGTGCCCCATGCTGAAGGATGGAGGACTGAGAGCCGCTGCTAAGCCCAAGATGGGCAGATGCAGCAGTGGCAAGATAAGAGCCAGGCAGCCCAGAACCACCCTGTGCCACAGCTTCCCCAGCAGGCAGCAGCTGAGAGAGGCCAGGCTATGGGTGCTCCCCTCGAGGAGCAGTCAGGAGAACATCTGCACAAAGCACCCACACAAGGTGGGGGAGTGGACTGGGACAGGCACGTCAGGGGTCTGTCCCCCTCCTTCTCCCAACCCCAGAATATTGCAAATATCTCCCCTGAGCCAGCCATTGGCGGCTTATAAATAATGCAGCCCCTCGCCGTGCAATAAGGGCTTGTCAGTAGCTATTCTGCTCTCATAAATTAAAGATGAAAAGGTACAAGGCTCTTGCCAGAAAAATGAAGACAAATTTTTAATAGCTTGCCAAGACACAGGGAGATGGAGCGCACAGGAAAAATGAATTACGTTTTTATTATGTGTTTTATTGTGGTTTAATTGAACGGGATTATCTGAGAATACAATATATTTCCAGAGCAGTGCAAAGAAAACAAAAATAATGATGACACCTGCCTCCTCCCACACATACCACCAGGCTGCGTAGCGACACCCTCCATGTGTGCACCGGCTGGGAGCTGGCCCTGAGCTGCTTGTGGCTATGAGAGGCAGAGATGGGAATGGGATGGACACAGGACTAGATGTGGAGGGGGTTGGGGTGGCTGGGTCTGGGTGAATGGCCAGGCAGGGTCTGGGCTCACGCTAAGAGCTCCCAGAACTGTGGGGATGGGATACATGGCAGGGTGGCATGGCAGTACTTGGCCACACAGAGCCACTGCATGTCTTTCACCTGTCCCCATATTCCCAACTGCTTTTACCCCATCTCTGAGATCCCCTTGGTCTGTCCCCCACCTGCACAAGCTGGCATTGCTAGGCTGAGACATGACAAACTTACCTCTGGTGGGCTGCAGGTCTGGTGTGCTGCCTTGCAAACCAGTCATGGTGTCTGTCCTCTCCTGGAGCTTGCAGCACTGCAGTGAGCACCCACAGACTCAGTCACTTCACTGTGCCAGGAGGAACCTGTCAGTGAGTTTTGGGGGGCTGACAAGCCCAAAGGCAAAAGCGCTGCCTCTGCAGGGGAGGCCAGGATGCAGCAGCAGATGCAGGGGAGCAAGGATGCTCAGTCCTTTCCTGAGCTGGCTCATCACAGAGGTCAAGGGCCAGTCCCAGAAAGGCAGCAGCTGGATGTCACCAGGGGTGTTGGGCAGCGCTGGGCTAGGGACATCGATTGGTCCCTGGCATCTTTAATGAGCTACCCGACCACAAGCTTTAACCTTGCCCATAATGAGGGAGAGCGGCAGCAATTCCTACTGCCTCAGCCGGCTCCCCCAGCCTTAATGAGCTAATCAATACTTGTTCTCAGCTTAATTTCCAGCTAATTGCTCTTTAATGACGCCTGGAAATGGGCAGCCTCTTGTACGGGGGAGTGGGCAGGCTCCCCCTCCCCAGTGGCAGGGGGTGCTGAGACACTGCTGGTGGGTCACCTTCCCTGTCTGCATCCCAGCCCTGCTGGCGCTGCTGGAAGCTGGGGAAAGGGAAGGTGGCAAAGGGGACAGCGGACACGATGCCACTGAGCTGGCAGCACCCTCTGGAGCACCCTGTCTGGGGAGTCCATGGAGCCCTGAGCACACAGAGCAGCCTGAACAGAGGATCCCCACATCCCAGGAGGGTACCCAAACCCCTCAGGACACTACACCGCGGTGGGGGCTTCCAGGATCTGTTCATGGTGGGGCTTTTAGCGTTCGGGGGGATGGGGTGGTGGAGCTGACGTGTCCATGCGTTGTCCCAGGATATGCAGCCCCCAGGTACAGGGTCAGTGTCACCGCAAGGGGACGAGGACGAGGCCAGCAGTGCCCTGGAGGTGGCAGCAGAGACCCCGCAGCCTCTTGCCCGGACCCCTGTGCCGGGGTAGCCCCGCGGGCAGGAGCGGGGGCAGGCAGGGACTGCGGGGAGCGCTGCGGGGTCGGGGTGCTGGGGTAGCCGGGCGGGTGGTACCCATTCTTACGTGGCACCATGCCGGCACGGGGACATCCCCCGGGAATGCAACCCCCACCTCTTCGGTTCCAGGCCCCGAGTTATATGACCTGCGCTTGGATGGGGCTTGTGGGAAAGCCCCAAGAAAGCGGCGGAATTCCTCTGAGAATAGAGCTGATAGAGCTGGCCGGGGACGCCGGGCAGACTGGGGACCAGAATGTCCCTTACCACTTGGCCATCGGGCCTCGGGGCTGCCTGAGAGCCCCCGGCCCCAGCACACAGCTGCAACCGCTTCCCCAAGAATTTGCTGACGGATTGGTTCTTCAGAGGAATTCGCTCTGGAAAAGCCTAGAGAAACCTGAGCCTGGCTGCTTCCCAGCGCGGGTCTGGCCTGGCATGCAGACAGGGGGACTTGCCTGCTGCCCCATCCCTTGTCCCTGCAGTGGAGCCCCAGAATGTGGCTTGGGACACCTCGAGAGCTGCGCAGCCTTGGTGTGGGCTGGCCAGAACCCGGCTGTGTCAGGCTGCTACAGATAACAGGAAACAGAGAGGAGCAGCAGTGTTTGATGTAAAATGAGAGAGATTTGGTGTATTATCAGAAGGAGACCCTCTCGACCCTAGGCAGTGTGCTGGCAGCATTCTGTCCCAGCCTCTCCTGTGACATTTGCTTCTGGTGTGACATGGGACACATTTTCATCCCCACCAGCCCAGCTCTGATGCTGCTCGCCAGCCCTGCCTGACATGACGTGCATTGAGTCACTTGGCACAGAGCTTTTTTTCCACAGTGGATTTTTTCCTTGGCTTCATCTGCCGTAAGCCCCAGATCCCTGTGGGGTGGTCTGGGAGATCAGCCCAAAGCTGTGGGGGGAGCCATGAGCAGTGTGGTACCCCTGATTGGATGTGATGGCTCTGTCATCAGTGTTTCAATCTGATGACAGAGGACTGGAGGGATGCCATGGGTGTGGGTCTGCCAGGAGCATCCACGGACTCCTGGCTTCAATGGAACCATCACGAGATGGGAAAACAGTGGTAAGAAGCAACCCACCAGGGAGAAGGAGGAGACTTTGGTGCTTGAGGTTCAATCTTCAAAGCCCAGTTTCAGGAGCTTCACTGGGCTTGGGAAAAGGGAGAAGAAAGGAGAGAGAGCTAGCCAGCACAGATGGGGAGCCAGGAGTGCAATTTACCCTGGTGCCTGGCCATATAGGGCTGTAACCACCCTTTTCCCCAAAAAGCTGTGCCAAGGAACACAAGCCCCATTTGCAGCCAGGGGCCGCGCTGATTGACTCAAGGTATGATTGAGCAGAACTCCTTGTTAAACACAGGTTTAGATCTTCCACCCCTCATTCATACCTGCTACTGTTTATTAGCACATTCAATAGTCTCATTAAACAGGAGGTTTAATTACCTGCCAGGTTTGAGCTCCATCTTGTTGAGCTGAGCTGTCCATGGCTTTCAGGCTTGTGTTGCTCCATGGCTGGAGATGTTCCTGCTCAGATCTGTGTTTGGATTTTGCCTCTGGCCAGGGGATCTACATCTGGAGGCCTGGCCTCTCCTCACCTTGTGAGTGGCTGATGCCACAGTGATGCTCAGATGAATCCAGCCACCCAGAGGCCACAGTGACACTATAAAGACAGAGACATACCAGGTGCTTGAGCCATGGCACATGGCAGAAGGTTCTTCCCCACACGTGTGGAGAAGGACAGCAGCATCAGGGCCTGTTCCCCTTGCCCTCCTGTCAAGGGCAAGAGACACAAATAAACAGGAACCATTGATGGCCCTCTTTTCAGTGGTGCCTGGGCTTTAAGCACTGGCTCTATTTCTGTCCCAACCAGGAACTTTCTGGGCAGAAGGTGGCATCTGGGGCAGTGCTTGCCCCACTGCTTTGCCCCCTGGGTGGAGCAGGGGCAGGTGAGGCATGTGTTTGGTGCAAGGATACCTGAATGTGCAGGTAGTGCTTCACCCCAAGGTGGGAAAGGTGGCATGGTAAGGATAGCCCAGGAGGCTCAGCAGCCCTGTCTGGGTCACCTCCAGCTTGTCTCCTCTCTGCTCAGGCTCTGACCCAACACAGGGGGTCCATGTAGGAAAATCTCAACTCTTCCTGACATTTTTTTCTGCTCCCAAAACAGCTGCAGCCCCAGCTGCTCAGCAACTCATGGATGCTGGACCTGAAAACATGCGGCATGTGGGGACCAAACTCAATAGACTGGGCAAGGGGAGCCAGAGAGGGAGGCAGCCCTGAGCCAAGGGGCTGGGGGCCACAGAGGGGGAGTGGGACGTGAGACTGAAGGCAGAGCTGCCAGGAAACCCCCCTCTGCAGCAGGGGCCTGGAGGGGGAAGGGGTTGGCTGGCAAAGACAGATTTAGGGGGGCTGAAGCCTGGCGCATTTTCCATCGTTAGACACGGCTGGATTCACAACATGACTGAGTGAAAGCCCTGGAACCCGGAATGAATTTGCAGGAGGGTGTTGGAAAGCAAAAGCAGATTTTTGCAGTGTGGTGAAGGAAACCAGATCCTTAGAGGGGTCTTTCTTTGCCTGAGCTTCCCCAGGGAAGTAAACCCTACAAATTCCTTGTCTGGAGGAGAGGAGCTGGCTGTGTCATCCCCGGCATGGCATGCGGAGCAACATGCAAATGTACAACATGTTTGTGCTGAAAAGTCACACGCTGGCTCCCCCATTCCTCAGAGCCAGGGAAACTGAGGCAGGGAGCAGCAAAGCAGCTTGCCAGGGAGGTCTGGAGCCCCAGCCCTGTGCATGATGGTTTTGCACTGCTGTGGCATGGAACATCCCTACCACCATCCGCTCCCGATAGCTCTGCTCCAGCCAAGGTAATGCCACTGTTTGCTCCCCAATACCCCCTTCATACCTGGCTCCTGAAATGGGGCAAGTGCAGATACCCCCAGGAATTATCCCCCCATTTACTTACAGCACCTGCTCAGCTTTTCAGCCTATCTTTCCCAACCAAATTACAGATTGAGAGGTGCTTCTGACCACTTCCTTAGCCATGCTCACCCCTCCCATTTACTTGTCCCCAAGGATCCCTGCAAAGCTGGTTTCTGCCCCACACCCCACTCCCTTACTGCCCCTTGGATGGAGCCGAGCATTAGCCCAGGTCCTGCACACGGCCGGGAGTGACTCCAGCGTGGGGGTCCGCGGGGAGGTGTCGGTGCCGAGGGGCTGGAGCGGCAGAGCTCCGGCGTCAGGGTGCGGTGCGTGGCGGGACCCCGGCATGGAAGGGGTGCCGGCCAGCCCGTGTCCCGGTCCAGGGATGGGCCGCGGGCCCGGAGAGGGGCGGGGGGATTCACGTTTCGCTGACATCACAGCGGTGCTGGAGCGGCCGGGGGCCAGCAGCCCCGAGGGCCAGCAGCCCCGCCGCCACGGGCACTGCGCACCCGCGGCCACAGGCACCGGCGCCTCCGGTAAGTGGCGGCTTACGGCGGGGTGGCTCTCGGGGGACCCCAGGGGACGCTGTGCCCCTTCCCAGGACTTATCCAGGACCCCCAGTGTCTGCACCCCTAACGTGGGGATCCAGAGACCAACTTTGCAGTTACTCACCACCCTTTCTCTGGCCCCCCACATCCATCGGGGGATGCAGCCTTGCTTCGTACAGACAGGGGTAGAGTGGGCTGGGGTGGGGGGGGCTTCAGCACAGGGATTCCCTGCCCCTTTCCACTCCCGGGGGGCCTCACTGGTCTCTGGTAAACGGGTCAAATCTTCACGGTTTGTTATCAGGGGGGCGCATGTATGTAAGCCACTGTCCGGGCCATCGTCACCACCCCACCCCAGCTCTGGGCTGCGTTAGTGGGGGTGGTGTAGCTGGGAGGGCTGCAGCCTGCCCCTCGGTGCTGTTCCCAGCAGGAGGAGAGAGGGTAGCCTGTCCACCTGGGTTCTCTCCCCAGCCCTGCTCACTGCTGCTGGGTCACCCTGGGGCAGGGGACTATAATTTCAGCCCGCCTCAGGGAAGGCAGCCAAGGTGTAACTTGGGGGGGGGGGGATGTTCACAAAGGGGTTTGGTTGATTGTCACCCTCTCTAGGGACAGGCTCTGAGACTCCACATGTACCCCCCAGCAGAAATGAGAAGCCTGGGGCAGATCAGCCCCTACTTAACCCTGGGTAGGTAATGCAGGCTTGGGGTTTGGGGACAGTGATCCTGCTGTGCTAGTACAGGCTGACCACACTGGGCACTGGGTCTGCTGTCAGTCCACTGGCTGCCCATCTGTGTGCTGAGCTCCTCCATGCTCAGCCTCAGTTGCCTGTGGAATGACTGACGGGGTCACAGAACCTTCTTGGGGTTTTTTCCTCTGCTCAAGTGTGTGGTGCCTAAAAAGAGGGGTTACAGTCAGGGAGGGAAGGAGGACAAAAGCATACTCCTGGCTTGGCTGCCTCCAGCACAGAAAGAGCACCTTGTCTGCAGGATTAGCCAGTCCGCTGTGCTTGTATGGATGGTGAGGGAGGAAAAAAGGGCTTGTGACTCTTGAGAACTGATGGGTAAAGGAAAGGGGCTTGAGAGTAGCTTCCTGAGAGGAGGTGAGGAGCAGGGTACAAACCAGCTGAGCCATAATGATGTGGAATAGCCTGTCCAGTGCTCTGCCATGGCCTGTGGCTCCTCAGGCCATGCTGGGGTCAAAGCAGGCTGGACTTTGCATGCTGGTCTGCCAGGGAAGAAGAACGAAACCTGGTGGGGCTGGGGTCAGCAACCTCATCTGACTAGAAGTTGTACAGCATCTCAGGGCAGGAGCTGATTGGGGAGCTCCAGGGTGTGAAAGGTGGGGCTGTGGGTGAGAGGGGTGGGACCAACCCTCCCTTGCATATCAAGCATCACTGCTGCTCAGGGCAAGCCAGCCAGGAGCCAAAGGAATGGGAGATTCTTCCTGCACCGGTAACACACCTCCTTCCTCCTCACAGGCCAGGATGGCTCCTCAGATCTAGAGAGGGAGGCCAGAGAAGTGCCAGAGATACCCATCCAAGTGCCAGTGGGACTGGGATAGCGGAGCTGTCATGAGGATGTCTGAAACCAAGCCCCTCAGCTCCTCTTGCCTTGTGCTTTCCTTGCTCTCCTTGTACTGGGCTTTGCTCCAGCTGGGCCAGGCTTTTCCCAGCACCTCTGAGTACCTCCAGCGGGGCTGGCAATGGCTGCTGGAGGAAGGGGAGGGCTGCGCCGAGTGCCGGCCGGAGGAGTGCCCGACACCTCGCGGGTGCCTGGCTGGCACAGTGCGGGATGCCTGCGACTGCTGCTGGGAATGTGCCAACCTGGAGGGACAGATCTGCGACCTGGACAACACCAACCACTTCTATGGCAAGTGTGGGGAGCACCTGGAATGCCGGCTGGACGCCGGAGACTTGCATCATGGAGAGGTGCCCGAGCCCCAGTGTGCCTGCCTCTCCCACCTGGCCCTCTGTGGCTCCGACGGGAAAACCTATGCCCAGATCTGCAGGTTCCTGGAAGTTGCCCATGCCCACCCTGATGCCAACCTCACCGTGGCCCATGAGGGCCCCTGCGAGTCAGGTAGTGCCTCTGGAGCTGCAGGATGGATGGAGGCTTGTACCTCTTGGGAATAGACAGGCAAGGGGGTCTGGCTTAACTGTTTCTCCTGACAGCAAACCCACAGTGTCCACAGGGATAAGGCAGCACTGGGGGCTGCTCCATACAGTGCAAGGTCTCCCCTGGTCGCCCCACCCTGCTGCTCCAGGGCAGCCCTTGTGGATTAAGCTCTTGGAGAGTTCTGGGAGCAGCTTTGCCAAGAGGGAGTGGGGTTTATGGGAAGCAACAAATCCTGCTGTAGCAGATGGGGAAGTTCCAGGGAATTGTTAGTGAATTCTTGGCGGTAGTACTGGGTTCACATTGGCCTGTTGCTCCCGAGAAATGCTCCTGCCTCCTGCAAATGGAAACCTGGGTCTGTTTGACTTGGCTGTGTGATTTCCATCTCCCATTTAAGACTCAGCTGGGGGCTAAGAGGGGACAGACTGACGGGGGGCTGTGTCCCAGCCTGCCCAGACTGGCACAGGTCACCCAGTGCCATCTACCACAGCTTGACTTTATTTTCTGTAGATCATTATATTCTTGAGTTTTTTTGCCAGATGTATTTGGAGGTGGGAGACTTGCCTTGACCTCTGGCTCATGCTATGGGCCAGATTGTGGAACAGCTGTGGGTTGGAAGGGTAGTCCTCACTCTACCCCTCCAGGAAAGGGATGTGGAACCTGGAGATGCTGGCTTCATCCAGCAGCTGGGGACCTGCTGACTCCCTTCATTTCTGGCATTAGCCCTGTGTCAGAGCAGAGGCCTTATTTGGCTGGAAGCTCATCTACCTTATCCATCCCCAGCAGCCTTGAGCTGGATGAGCACCCTAATTGCCTTTCCACTGCAGGAGGAGTGTGCTCCGATTCCTCAGGAGAGCTTTGCTTTGTAGGGTTGCTGTTATTGCACTGTTCCTTGAGCATCACTGCACACGTGGGGAGACTGAGGCCAGAAGGGATGACATCCCCCAGAGGGCCTGGAGGGCTGGGGATGAAGTCCACAGTCCCAGCTGTGAGGAGGGACCATCTTCTGGGGAAAGGTGAGGGTCTGCCATGGGTGGGAGAACAGGGGCATGGGAAGGGTCCCAGCATCTCTACATGAACCAAATGCTGCTGCCCAAGAGACCAGCCCAGGAGAGCCCACAGAACCTGCCAAGGGTGGGACCTCTTCTGAGCCCACCCTGCTCTCCTGTACCTCCCTCCCCAGAGCCCCAGATCACCTCTCCTCCCTATGACACATGGAACATCACCGGGCAGGACGTCGTCTTTGGCTGCGAGGTCTTCGCCTACCCCATGGCATCCATTGAGTGGAGGAAGGATGGCACAGACATGCTGTTGCCTGGAGATGACCCCCACATCTCTGTCCAGGTGAGTGGTGGACATGGGCCAGGGGTGACCCAGTGCTTCTCAGAGCTCATGGACAACCAGGCCTGACAGTGGTCATACTCAGGGGACGGCCGAGCCTGGCTGCCTGGGAATGAGAAGGGGTGACTGGAGACTGCATACGACGAGGACTGGCTGAGCCAGGGCTGGTGTCTTGGTGATAGGAGCCATCAGCAAAGCTCTCTTCTGCAATTTCCTCTAGTGGTTTTTGAACTTACTGTTATTTTTTAGGACCTGCAGAGTCCTGCAGCAGGGAGTTTCCCACCTCCCTGCCTTTAGTTTGTTCTGCTTGCTGGTTTCATTTGCAATCGTACTGTCAGGGCTAGAGGAGAGGCCCTCCTAAGTGCCTTCCAACCTGGGTTATCCTCTAGTCCTACAGGTATATCTGGGCAGTCCCTGCCCTTTTTTTCACATCAGCAGGGCACCCCTCCCAGAGCTGACAGACCCAGGGGTCAGCATCCTGCCTGTGGCCAGCCCCAAATATAGCACACAGCTGGGCGTATCTAGCTATTAGAGGGTGTGGGCAGAGGCACAGGGGCTGTGCACCTCAGCCAGGCACCAATGGGGAGGAAACTACGGTGGGATGGATGTGGGAAGCCAGGGGAGCTGGTGAAACCTGGCACCGCTGTGGTGTGATATGCTGGTCCCCTTCCATCTTTCTGGCCTTCAGGCCTCCCCACAGCCTGTTGCAGGATCCGAGCAAGGATCTCCACCCCAAGCAGGGCTACCCTGTCTGGTTGGAGGAGACTCTACTATCCTCCACCCCTGGCCACTGCACCATAATAGCAGCCTGCAAACACAGCTGCAGCCCAGCTGGGTCAGGAAAAGCCTATTTATTCCTGGGGATAAACAGAAAATAACATGGTTGCTACCAGAGCAATCCTGGGACCTCACTGCCTGCCAAAACAGGGGACTCGGGGCTCTGTGACACAGATGCCCCCTTGTTTCTGCCACAAGTGCTCACCGAAATCCCTCCTTCTTGCAGTTCAGAGGTGGCCCTCAGAAATATGAAGTGACGGGCTGGCTCCAGATCCAGGGTGTGCGGGTGACGGACGAGGGCACATACCGCTGCTTCGCCAGGAACAGCGTCGGGGAGGTGGTGGCAGTCGCCAGCCTGACTGTCTTCACGCCAGGTGAGCACCGTGTCCTTGTCCCCACGCTCTCGTGGGGACGAGGGAAGGGATGTCTGGGCCGGGTGCAGCGGGAGCTGTTGGAGCACAGGGCTGTGCTGGGGATGCCCCAGCAAGCTGCTGTGCATGGTTTGGCTCTGGTCCTCATGGGGAAGGGGACTGGTACTGTAGGGCAGCAATGTCACATTGTCCCCATGCTGCTGTTTCAGACCAACTCAACCTGACAGACTTTTCCCTGCCGAATGCCCACGTGACACCCGAGGACTACGGGGACAGTGAAGAGGACTACTACTAGCCCAGAGACAGGATGTCTGGCTGCAGAGATCACCTTGTCCACAATGACCGTTCCTGTGTGTTGGGGACATCTCTGGAGCAAGCACTCTCTAGCCCAAAACTCCTTCTCTGAACAATCCTGGCACACTAGCCTGTTTTTATGGGGGTGGGGGATAGGGTGACACATCCTTTTGGGGTGCTCGGGGAGGGGATACTGGCTGGTTGGTGCCACAGGGCTAGGACCAGGGGCAGCTCTGCCTGGAGCAGGGTGGGTCTGTCCTCTGGCACTGAGTGGAGACGTGGTGGCAGCTGGGACACTGCGGAGACACCTATGCCATGTGTGAGGAGGACCTGGTGCTGAGGGTGGAGACACCTCCCTTTGGGAGAGTGAGGGCAAGTCAGGGGCATCACTGCCCTGTGAAAAGCATTTTTGGGGAAGTTAGAGCAGAGGTTAGGACCTGGCTGTGACACCCAGTGTGTCACCCTCATGTCTGTTCTGTGTTCCTTGAGCACAGAGACAGCCTGGCTTCTCCCCAGGACTTGAGGAACCTGCTGCCAAAACATCCTCTCTTCTGTTTTGTTTTTAACCAGAAAAGTAGTGATTTGAGGAAACTAGACACTTGTGGTTTCAGTGCTGTCTTTTCTCCAGCCCAAACTGCCCTTGTGGTCAGAAACACTTTGGCCTTTTTTGACTGACTTCATGCTTTCCCCTCCATGCAGCTCTTTCCTTTGCCATTTCAGTTAATGTTATTTAAAACATACATGTAGGTCAAAGCCAAGAGGCTAGTCGACTGTCCTGCATCCACAAGGATGATTATGGGGGTGAGGGAAAGTGCAAACACTGTGGATGCTACCTTGTCCATTGTGGGGGTGCTTGAGTCAAGGAGCCTTCCTGCCCATTCTGGTGCTCACAGTTGGTCCTGGTGTGGGTCCTGCCCTTCTCACCCCACATGGGCATGGGGATGCCATCTCCTGTGCAGTGGGGATGCATCAAGCCATGTAATTGTACCCCCATCAGTTTGGATCCTATCCCACTACTGCCCGTTTTCATCTTGGGGTCCTAGGTTCTGTGACAGTGGGGTCTCCACCAAGGTGACCACAGCCCTGTCAGTATGGAGCAGCTCTGTGCCTGGGTGGGGAAGGACAGGGAGACACCAGTTTCTGCTGGAAATGCTATCTTAAAAAAAAATAAATCCCACCTACCTCCCGGCACTGGTGATTTAGAGCAAACTTTCATTTGTGGGGAGCATGGGAAGGAAGCTCAGAGCTGCTCTGTCCCCAGAAAGGGCTGTCAGGACCCCTTCCATGGGCATTCTGGGGCTGAGCTCACACTCAAGGGGTGCTTTTCCCCACAAACCACCACCATATACAGGACTTCTGGGGCTCAAAACCTCCATATGGACCAAACCACTCCCAATTACTCAGTCCCAGCTCCAGGGAGGTCCAGAGCTGTGGGCTAGGGCAGGAAGCCAGACCCCGTGAGGAAAGAGTTGGCCAGTGCCCCAGGCAGGAGCAGGCAGGATGCAATGAGGCTGGTGGCTAGGGCGCCACACTACTCTCCTTCACTTGTTTTTTCTTTTCTTTTCTTCCTCTTTCTCTTGAGAGCTGGCTCAGACGACTTAATTACAGCACTGAAACCTGAACAAGCAAATAAAAGGGATTTGTCTGGAGCTGGCAGCACAGCAAAAATTCCTGCAGACGGTGAGGCTGGGCCAGCCCCAGCCCCTGCACCACAGCTTGACAGGGCACAGCCGTCAGCACTGCTGCCCTGCCTGCTGAGGTCCCTGCCCTCTCTGGTAGCAAATCCTTTCTCAGCTGGGGAAATGCAAAAGCCACCCATGTCTCAGTTTCTCCTTCCCTCTAACAGCGTAACAGCATCCTCCTGGGGCTGCTGCGTTAGAGCTGGAGGGTGTTCAGGAAAGAGCAGGGACACTAATGTGCCACTGACTTTTATTTTGCTTTTTTTGGGTGTAAAATCTGCTTTTGGAGAAGCTGGGCCGGTTTTACCCATCCTGATCCCCTCCCTGTTTCGCACACAAATCGGCTGGTGGAAGTGGGCCATGCTCAGGCTGAGGCTGCCGTGGGGAAATCTGAGAACGTCCCAGAGCTTCAGCAGGCAGGAGCTGCTCACTGGACTCCCTGCCGGTGCCCGGGGCTGGCCCCTGGCCAAGGCTGCCATGCCAACCCTCCTCAGGGCCAGGCTCACCCTGTCCGTGTCGGCACAAATCCAGGTCGTGTGGGGTGTGGATGCAGCACTGGGCTGGCTGGGGAGTGTCAGATGGGCCATGCCCCTGTCCCTGGCTCTTCATATGCTCTGCAGGACAATGCCATGCATGGGCATCTGCATTTTTTTCTCAGTCCTTGCCACCCTCAGCTTCACACTTTGATCCTGCAGTACCCTAGGGGTACCTGGCAGGGGATGCTGTTGGCTCTTGCAGGAAGGGCAACAGGGATGTGATGACTGAGAGAGGGGAAACTTCAGCAAGAGCCCTTGGCCAAGATTAACCAAACCAGGGGCTGTGTCTCCCAGTTTCTTCAGATCCCAGTGTGGGAGAGTGCTGTCTGACTGGCAGGCTGGAGCTCAGCCAGTATCTCAGCTCCACTCCCCACAGGATGAGGGGCAGCAAAGGGGCACAGAGAGGGCTGTTGTCCCCTCATCCCAGCTCCCAGTCTTGCCATTTCCAGCCACTTAAAAATTAAAGGAGCCAATATTGCTGCACGGCTGGAATCGGTCACTGCCACAGAGCTTAATTGAGGTTATTTGTTGGCTCTAGAAATGTTTGTTCACCTCTGCTACTGGCTGCTCAGATGTTTCCTGCAGCTCCTGCCCCAGGGAGGGGGTCCCTGCAGTCTCTGCAGCCTCCCCAGGCTCTGCAGATGCTGTCCTCAGCTCCAGGAACCTGGAGGGTCCTATGGACCTGACCAAACCTGGTGTCCATGTGGGGACAGAGAGTTTTCCCCAACAGAATGCAGCACCAAATTCTTTTGCAGGCCAATTTTTGGGGTTGTTGCTTTCTGAGGACAGAGGGGGCTGAGTGGCTCCTGCCAGCCCAGTGCCTGCACTCAGCCCAGGGACAAGATCAGGTGGACTGGGAAGTGCTAACACGGCCATGGGATCCAGACATGTACCCACACAGGCACCTCCTGGGATGAGCAGGGTGTGGATACCTCCGAGGGCACCACAGGTCACCACGAGCCTGTGTACAAAGAAAGAGGGGCTTGTCCTTCCAGCACCTGAAAGACCCTGAAGACACACACTAATGGAGCCAAAACCGTGTGGTTAAAAACTGCCCTGCCACCATCAAGCGTTTTGGCCACCCCCATTGTGGATCACAGCTCTGGGTGTTTAAGGGAAATTCAGATAAAAGAGCCTCCCCAGCCTCCAAAACAGCTGCTTTCTGCCCCAAAGCTGTGGTTGGCTTGCACCCAACCCCTGCTCCATGCTGGGGGGGCTTCAGCACTTCCCAACACTCCAGCCTTCAGTGCAGGAGTGCTATCCAGGACCCCAGATCACCACCATGGGCCAGGAGATGGTTGGCAGCTGACCCAGATATGGCTGACCTGACACATTTGGTACCTTCCTCATCTTTGCACCCCTCAGTGCTGTCCAGCACTCACCAGGAAGCAGGAACTATGAGCAGTCGCCAAGCCACAGGGTTTTGTGGTTTGCAGGGAAACTCCACCAAGTTTGGCAGGTAAATATACTCCAGCAGCAAACACAGGCTGTCACTCTCCTTCTCTGGCTTTGGAGGTGCTGAGACCTGCCCCTGTCTGGGCCTGGGCAGGAGGCACACTGAATAGTAGAATGGTTTGGGTTGTAAGGGATCATCTAGTTCCAACGCTCCTGTCATGGGCAGGGACACCTTCCACTAGATCAGGTTGCTCAGGGCCCCATCCAGCCTGGTCTTGAACGCTTTCAGGAATGGGGAGTCCACAGATTCTCTGGGCAATGTGTTGCTAGTGCATCACAACCCTCCTAGGGAAGAATTTCCAGGCACGTGGTGTCATTCTTGGGCATGTCCTGTGCAGGGCCAAACTTGGACTTGATGTTCATTGTGGGTCCCTTACAACTCAGAATATTGTGCGATTCTGTGATTCTTCTCAATACCTAATCTAAACCTACTCTCTTGCAGTTTAAAACATTCCCCCTTGTCTTGTCACTACATGCCTGTGTCAAAAAGTCGCTCTCCAGATCTCTTGTAGCCCCTTTAGGTACTGGAAAGTGCTCTGAGGTTTCCCTGGAGACTTCTCCAGGTTGGACAGGCCCAACTCCCAGCATGTTTCCAGCCCTCTGAGCACCTTCATGGCCCTCCTCAGGACTTACTCCAAAAGGTCCACATCCTTCTTATGTTGAGAACTGCAGAGCTGGAAGCAGCACTCCAGCTGGGATCTTGTAAGAGCAGAGTGGAGGGGCAGAATCACCTCCCTCGACCTGCTGGTCACACTTACTCTGGTGCATCCAAGCCTCTATCCCAGAGTCCAGATTTGGGCCACGTCCGTGATTAGCCGTTAAACAGTGCCATCTCCTGGCAAAGCCACCAGCCACGCCGAGCCCTGCCACCGTGCTGGGGAGCCAGCAAAGCTATGTGGGGCCTTCCTTGGGCATCCCTGTAGCACCACGGCCCCCAAATCCAGCCCTACCTGATCCATGCCCTGCCCTGCCCCGGCAGCACTTCTGCATTGCTTGGAGAGGTGATGCCACTGCAGTATGAAACTGTCTTGGGATGATCACCAGAGCAAGAACATCCTCTCGACACTGGCTTTGGGTAGCTTCAGCAGGCACAGCTGGGATGGGGCAGAGCCTGGGGATGTTCAGCTGCAGTCCTTGGGTGTCTGCTTTGAACTAGGGCCGCAAAAGGGTCAACACCCCTTCTGGCCACCCTAACAGTCCACTATGCTGTGGGCATCTCCCATGGGAGATCAATGGCTTCTGGCAGAGGCTTGTCCAGCCTGAGCTGATCACTGGTCATGCCTGGATGGAAGCTGGCAGCACTGCAATCTTGCTCTGCAAAGGGGTAAACTGAGGCGCAGAGCAACCAAGTGTGGGGAGGTCAACCAGAGCCAGAGAGACCTGCAGGGCAGAGTGGCAGCTACCCCCAGGACTTCTGTCCCCAACCTGTCTCCAGCCTGTCCCCATCCCTGGGGGTGGGTGGTATTTTCCCTTGTACCCTCTGCACAGCACCTCTTCACCCTGCTGTAGTGGCTCAGGCAGAAGACAGCTTCCCTGCCTCCACCCAACACTTATGCCACCTGATAAACAAAATGGAAATAAATCCTCCTGCGTTTGCAGCAAATAGGTCTCCATGGGGGTTGCTTTCAATAATTCAAATGCTGTTGCAGAGCAGAGCAGAGCCCACGCCAATGGGTTTTAATAAACACAGCCGTAATGTGACATGCAATTTATTATTAAGCTTAAAACAGGAAGGAAAGAGTTTAATAAAAGCACCAGGTTCCCTGTATCAGTCACAGCAAGTGGTGGAGTGCTAGCTGTGGGGGAGGTTGGCCGAGCTTGCTGCAGGGGCATGCAGAGCCAGGTTTACTTTTCCACATGCCCCTTAAGCTGGGAATGCAGGAACCCCAAGCAGTGCATGGAGACGTGAGCCAGGCTGGGGGGAAATGGGGATTATTATGTGAACAGGGGTAAGGTGTGAAATGCTGCACCACATACAGCTTCTCAGCCATCCAGGGAAGAGCTCTGCCCTGGCATTGCAGCGTGTTTGCAATGGCAGATTAAAGCCTCAGGTTTAGTCCCTCTCCTCAAAACTTTCTCACTCACAACCCTTCCTAACTCAGCTCCACCTGGGCACTCTATCCTGTTCCACCCTACCACCCATGGCCTGCCTCTAAAGCAGCTGTCCCAGGGGACAGCTGACCCTCCTGGGGATAGTGAGGCTGTGTAAGGTAAGGTGCTGCAAGGCATGGGGAACAGCTGGTGGCTGGCCCTGCAGCAAGCGTGTGTGCTGCCCGCATGGCTGGCCTTTCAAGTCATGGATTTGCTCAAGGGCTGGTGGAAAGCAGGAACTCATGAGGGAGGTGGCTTCGCTGAGGGATGAAAGTGGTCTGGAGGCACCTCTGCGTATGGGTGAGGGGGGAAATAGGTTGCAGCATTCCATATTCATCACCTAGCAGGAGCAGGATGCTGCTTTCCCACTGTCCCTGCTGTAGGCTTCCCTGGACACTTGAATGCTGACACTTCCCATAGGGATGTGGGTTTTTTTGCCTCCTCTCCTTGGTCTTGCATCCTAGCAGTGCCCTGTCTGTTTGGGAAGGATCTTGGCAAACCCCAGTACCCACTCCTGCAGAGATCAGCACAGCAGCTGGACGAGATGTGAAGTGATGCAGGGACTGCCCACACTGTTTCTGCATGAAAATGGGGGTTGTATGATTGCCCCATTCTCTGGTTTGGGCGAATGGCCTCAAGGAGAAGCAGTTCTCTGGATGAAAGCTTTGCTTGTGTTATATTAGACAACAGGTAGTCCCTTCTCTGCCAAGGCTGTGGGAGATGGGGAGCTTTGTCCCACTCCAGTTAAATGACAGCCAGGGGCTCCAGGGCACCTGCAGCTCCTTGCAGCAGAGCAAGCAGTCTCCTATCTTAAGGAGGGCTTTCCAGCCAGATAAAGCTGTGTAGGCAGCCTATGTCCTCCAGTTTGGCTGAAGTGATGGCAGGGCTATGCGTGGGGCAGCTTTCGTGGGCTCTTTAGCTGGTGTTGACAGCAGAGAGTTTACACTGGGACTGATGCAGGGCAACACCTGCTGGAGCCTGTAAAAGACTTTAACTTGAGATTATTTTGTTTTTCTCAGCTATGTTTGCTGAAAGCTCCACTACTTCTGGCTTTAAAAGTCCGATAACTGCTGACATGACTCTACCCATGACCACTAGTACCAGTGTGAACAGTATCAGTCTTGCATAACTTTGTTTCCATTAAAAGCATCAGAAACCATGATTTTTTTTTTTTTTGTCCCTTGTAAGAGATGATGGTCTGAGACTGTGAGTGGGATGTTGAACCTTGATCCAGTGGAAGGACATGGTGTCTTGGCTGTCCTCTTGAGATGATGATCCCTGTGCAGATCCAACAGGAGCAGCACCACTTCAGGGAGGGATGGAGGGCCTTCGCAATGGACTCTCCTTGCATTACAGGTGACTTTTTGACCTTCACCTATGGTCCACTGGGGGAAAGACCCGCCTTGGTGGTGTGTGGACATGGTGTGGAGATGGTCCTGGTTATCTCTCTGCTTGTGTGCTCATCTGATGTCCTGAGTCTGCTCCCCTTGGGCTGGGCTTTCCCCTCTGTACGGGACTGGAGTGTGGGACTGGGGTCTGACCCCACAGGGATGGTGGGATAAGCTGGAGCAGGCAATAGACTGTGTGAGGGCACAACCTGCAGAGAGCACAGGTATCCTTCAGAGAGTGCCTGGGGCACGTTATCTCAGAGGCAAGGAGGTGCTCAGCAGGGACCTGCCTTATCAGAGCACTGGTTGCTGTCTCTCCTCGCAGTCCTTTCTGCCCTGGGGCTGCTCTCTGTCACTTCTCTGCTCCGTAACAGCCGGAGGCAGGCGGAAATGGGAGCCCCTGTGCCTGGTCCCTGCCAGAGTGCACTGCTTCGGAAGTGTGGGGGTATCTGGCTTGCAATTACTGTGCCTTTGGCTTGGCAGGCCTGAATGTGTGAGTGATGGGGTCTCTGCAGAGCAGTCTCTGAGCCCTGGCGGGTTGGGGAGTGTTCATACCCATCTGCAGCTTCCCCAGCTGCCTGAGCTCAGCCGGTTTGAGAATGTGGGAGGGGAGCATGGGAGAACAACTTTGGGCTACTAGTGAGAACCCCATATACTCACTTGGTTGAATGTCCAAAAGCACAGCCTGAACCCTCCTCTTTAAAATCCTTCTTTTCCCAGCTATGGCTGGGAGGAGAGGGAGAAGAAGCAACCTGCATCTCCCATTCCCATCCACTTTTCCCATTTTGCAGCCACGTGTTGCTTAATGTGGTGAAGGGCTGGAGTGGCTGTTCAGCATCTCTCCAGGACATCTGCTGGAAAAGAGCACAGGTAGGGAGGATAAAACAGAACAAAAGTCTGGTTTTGCACCTTGGGTGGTGTCAGTGGGATGAAAAAGGCCCAAGGAACCTTGGCCTGGCATGTCCAGCAAGTACAGCTGCAGCCAGTGGATTGAAGTTCTTCACGTCTGTAGATAACAAAACATCGGCCACCAGGCTGCTGCGGTTGTAGGATGGGAGCGGCAATTCCTCCGGAAGCATTTTGGGAGGGAGGATGCTGCCTCTCCTGCCCAAGGATGGAGGAGCTGGAGATATGATTCCAGTTCAACAAGGTTCACTTTAAACATGGGGAGACATCCAAAAGCACTGAGCACACTAGGATGGTGTCCTCAGCAGTTGTCCCAAGCTCCAGCTCTCTCTCACTGCCAGCATGCCCTGGCCTTGGGAAAGGAAGGGTTAAACTACAGGTCTCAGCAAAACAAGTGCTCTCTGAAAAGTCAGCCAAGCTACCCAAATGCTGGCCTCCCCTCTACCCCCACCCTTATCCATCTCTCTTATCTGCCCTGGGCAAGGGCAGGGCATTTCCCCTCCTCTGCTGATGAGGACCAGAGCTGGTGACAGGCGGAAGCCTGCGCTAACTGCGCACGGGGCTCAGGGAGGCCGTGGCCGTGGCATCCCAGCTGCGGGGTGGCCTCTGTTGCTGCAGGTCACAGATGTGGAGCAGTGGTATGGTCCACCATGGGGCTGGATCCACCCAGGGGTTCCCCATCCCTGGTTGTCTCACATCCCGGAGTACTCCAGTGGTGCCTCATTTCTGTAGTAAGCATGCCGTAAGCTGCTGGGTCTCAGCCCCTCTGGAGAGCCCAGCTCACATAAAGGAGGTTACCAGCTCTGCAAGTACCTCTGGGCACTGACACTCGAGGCCACAGCACCCAGTCTGGGGTGGCATCATGCAGGCCAGGCAAGCTGGGACACAGCTCTATCCATGCTGGGAGTGAAGATGGAAGAGGACAGGGATCTCACCCAGTGAGGGCTGCAGTGGGAGCAAGGTGCCAGGGCATCTCTGGCAGCGCGGGAGCTCTGCCAACACGAGGCAGGCTTGGATGGGCTGTTTAATTAAATGTGAAGGGCTCTCACACTTCCCAAGCTGCAGTCCTCACTGCAGCCTGAGCGACTTTGGAAAAGAGACCTTTTATTAAAAGAGAGAGACTCTGGCTCCGCCAGGCAGCCATCAAATGGCACATTTAATTGTCTCGGCTCGTTTAGCTGTCGCATGGGGAGGAATGTGCTCTGAGCTCTTCAGCCTTCACTATACATCCTCCTTGGCAGGCACATGTGCTGCCTGCATCATGGGCGCTCCTGCTGCCCTGCAGGAGGGCTGCCAAGGAGTAGGTGGGAGATGAGATTTCATCCAAGGTCAGCACTGGGGGCTTGCTTGGTGCACTGACAGTCCAGCCTGTTCAGGGCTGAGCACCGGGGCTCAGAAGGGCTTGGGAAAGCATCTGGGGAGATGGGAGCCTCCTCGGGAGATGGGAGTTGTCTGGAAGGCACAGGGTAACTAAATGGCAGATTAATAGTATCTTCTCATTTATTCTCATGGTATAAATGAGGCAGAAAACTTTTGTCTCTGAAGAGGCTGTACTACCCTGGTTTCAGTGTGACAATCTTAGTTTATAAGCTGCACAGCAGGCTGGCAGTGGGTTGGGACAGTTGTGCTGCTCCTTTCCTCTAGGAACTGAAGTCCTTGGAAATATCTTCTGAGCTCTGGACTATCCCAGCAGCAGGGAGCTGGTTCAGAGTGCACATAGGGGGAGAAAGGACTCTGAGTGGTTTTGCTTTAAATCCACTGGGTGGCATGGAGAGACTGAACTTGGGTTCAGCTGCTGATACAGAGCCCATCATCCTGGGGGAGAGGCTGTTTGGCTGAGTGAGGGGACCTGTCCCTGGAGGGGGAGTTGCAGCCTTTCCTATGGCTATGCGGGAGCAGCCACACCAAAGCTCACCATTTGGGGAGGAGAGGGGGAAGAAAAAAAGATCAAGACGAGGAGGAAATGCAGACTTTTATCAAAACCTCCTACTTCAAAGCTGTCCAGATGAAGTGCTCCCCTTTGGTTTAATTTGAAGTGATGTTTCCCTTCAGCAACTGCAGCTAAATGGTATCAAGCAAGGCTAAAACGGCTGGAAAGCCTGGAAAGGAAAAGCACTGTTTGGGAATGGCTCAAGGCAGACCTTCCCCTTAGTGTCAACCTTGAAGACCTTTCCATAGGAATGAAAACTACCAGTGCTGGTGTTTCTCATCCATCAGCTCATGGCATGGATAAAATCCAAAGCCTTTTGTGAATGGGAACAGGGTAATTTCTCATCCTGGGTGCCAGGGATTGCACTGCCTCTCTGAACTGCCTGCAGGGTCTGCACTCAGGAGAAAGGGGAAGGCAGAAGGAGGTCTGGGTGCTGCTCTGTGCATCTCCCAGGCTTGTGGTTTCCAGCCTGCAGCCTTCCTGAAGATGCCGTAGCATCTCACTCCTGCACATGGGTGAGAGCTAAACCAGATTGCAGGGGGCACTAGAGGAAGGGTCATGAATCCGTCTTCCTGATGAATCCCTTCAAACCTTCTTGGAGCAGAAGAGGATGGCCACTGCTCCCAGTGCGTAGGGAATTTGTGTATAGGGGCAGTGGGGAAAACCAGCAACAGCGGGGCATGTGCTGCCCTGTCACAGCATCTCTGAACTACTAAAAAAACTGCCTGGGACACAAAGCAGCTGGCTTTTCCTGGGAGAGTCTGATGTTCTCCTGTCTGCTGCATAGAAACTGATTTTCCCCATCTGGCTTGAAAATGGAGAGAGATGCTTTGAAGGCAGCTGTGTCCTGTCCCTGCTGGGGGCAGCAAGGCTGGGTACTTCTGGGCAGTGGCTCTGGTCACTGGGAGGACAAAGGTGGTCAAAACAGGCCAGCTGCTCTGGAGAGAGGGAGAGGGACATGTCCTGGGAAACAGAAAGGTCATGGTCATCTCTTTAACCTCCAGTGGCCAAAACAAGGTTTTAATGGCAATGACTGCGTTAGCACTAAAGCCACTGGCCTGGAAGGAAAGTGAAGGACAAGTCACCTCTTGCTGTACATGCAAAAGGGATGTCTGTCTGCTGGGGACTGCTCATAACAGTGTCTGCAAATCTTCTTCCACCCAAAAGACCTGAGTGTTGTTCCCGCCAGAGGTTGCTTTAAGGAATGGGACTTCAGAGATCTGTGATGGCAGCAGAGATGGGACCCTGATCCCAGATTTCCTTACATTTAATCTCAAGGGGGAGATGGTCAAATTTGTGTTTGTGCTTGCAGTAATGGGAGCTGACCATGTGCTCTTTCTCATGCTCTCCTTGGCATTTGAGGAAAGGTCTCTGCCAATCTCAAATGAAGTTTTGAAGCTTCATGAAGAGGCAAGGAGGGAAAAATAAAATCCTCCTTTCATAAGAGTGGGGTGAAAGAAGCTGTAATTTCTCTTTTCCCAGTCCAGCAGCCCCACGTCCCCCACAGCAGATCCATTCCAGCACTGGCATGGTTGCTGCTTTCTCAACTCTCCCTCCTCCTTGCTCCCTCCTCTGCCTCCCCCCCCAATCCACTCCACGTGCTCCCAGCTGCTCTAGGATGATACAGGCAGGCGCAGAGTTCATGGGAGCCGTACCTGTGCTTTGTCTTCATCTGTCACCCCTCCTGACAGTCAGATCCATCTTAAACTGGGAGCGAGAGGGGAAGAGAGGGAAGCAATAATTAACCTCTGTGCAGGCCGCTCCCGAAATGCTGCGGTCTGGTGATGCACGAGGAGACATCCCTGACACTTTTATTGCTACTCCAGCGCCGTGCTGTGTCTGTAGGAGGTGATTTGGCCGGGCTGGGATACCGGAGACTTTCATTACGGTTGAAGAGCTGCTGGCACTCACAGCCTTTCTCTGCTGGGTGCGTTAGCGGGGGCTCCCCGTCACCCTCACTGGTGAAGCTGAGGGGAAAACTCATTTTGGGGTGTTGGCAGGCAGACTGAGCTGGGGTTTTCATGGTGCAGTTCTTGGGGTGGGTGCAAGGTGTGAGATGGATTTAGGAGTTGAAGTTGTTTTTCGTGTGGGTGGAATACAGAAATTTTTCATGTGGACGCAGAAGCAGAGCTAGTGTGTTGTCCAGGATAGGTAGTTCCAGTCCCAGGAGGAGCTGCCAGGATGTGCCTGAGATTTAGGGCAGGCTCCCAGGTGTTACAGAGCCTGAACTTCCATTACCTGTGACAGATCCTTGGTGTCAACCTTGTCCTGGACTGGAAAGTTTCCTTGATGGGGATATGAAGTGAGGATAGGGGCTGGAGGCTTCTGGGTTCCCCTGTGATGCTGTGCTGGGCTGTAATGCCATCTTGGCAAGTGATAGTACTGAACATCCCCATGGGTCCCCGCAGCCTCCTGCCCTGGGTGCCTGTGGGTCCCCGTGCTGGCACTCTTGGGGCTGGGTGGCTCCACAGCCACCTCCCAGCAATGCTGGGACAGCAGTGACACTGCACAGCTGACAAATCTCAGCTATGCACCTGCCTGATTAGGGGCTGGTAGCAAAGGAGCCCAGCAATTAAAGCACCATCAGTGGCCAAGTAGCATGAGATGCAAAGACAACAGTTATTCTTGTAAACCTGGCGGAGCCCCGTGACAAACATAGCCTGACCCTACACAGAAATCTGGAAAAGCCATCTAGGAGTCGGTGCCCGTCTTGGTTCTTCTGCAGGATTGCTGGGCTGTCAATTGGAGCAGCGATCGCGTTTCATTCCATGCTGATGCCCGTTCAGCAGATGTTGCAACATCACCTCATAGGAGAGCTAGAGAAATCAGTGCCAAAAGCGCTTGGCAGTCAAACCCTGGATTGTGCTGATCCAAAGTGGCGTGTGGTCAGGCTGGTGATGTATCAGACTCCTGGTCCTCCACGTGGGCGTGCAGAGGCTGGGGAAGGATGGGGCAGCACTGGTCAGAGCTGGGGACCATGGGTAGGTCCAAATCCTGCTATGGGATGTACTGTTGTGCAGTGTCTTGCAGTGTCCTGGACATGGAAGGTCCTCTGTGTGGGGAGGTGAGCACTCGGATGTGTCTTTGGGATAGCATTGGCATGTCCTGTTTGCCCATGAGATGAGTTGCAGCAGTTGTTCCTCCCCAAAAACACTCTTAAGCAATGAGGACTGTGAGCAGGTGGGAACCTGGCATCAGGTCCCACTGCTGCCCCCATGATTTGCAGCAAGGGGCAGCTATCCAAGGGCTGTGAGCCTCCTGGATTGGAGGGTCAATGAGTCAGTGCCATCTCCTAGATGGGAGGATGGAGGTGCTACTGGAGCTGGCACAGGGAAATGCTACCACAGGATTTTGAGCTTCGTAGGGTCTGGTGGATTGAATTTATCAAAATGAACATGAGGGCCTCTGGTCCCTTTGTGAGGGGAATCACCAAGTGCTGAAGGACTGGCTCATGAAACTGAGTAAGGGAAAATAGGGAAAATATGAATCTGTGTCCAAGTTCAAACTAAGAGAAAAACACTTAAAATTAAGATCCATTCTGTTTTTCAGCTTTTTCAGCAGTGAGATGGGCTGAAATAACCCCATCCACCAAGATCAGAGGTGGCTTAGCCTGCTCTTGGGGTCTGCAGAGCAAACTGGTATTCTTTTCCATGTGCTTTTGTCGTACAGATTCTTTAAACAAAGACAAGTTAGAGCTGACAATATTTGTAGGCAGGTTGCTATGAACTGCTCTGAGTAATTTCTGAGGCAACTGCAGAGGATCCTGGCATCTCTCCTAGCCTGGAGTTCTCTACTTGCAGCCTTGGTCCTGGCAGATTTCTTATTCCAAGTACTGGCACTCATGTCTGAAGAATGTCATCCCCATAGGTGTCCCCAGGCTGTTTCTGAGAGGTCTATGAAAAGCCATCAAGAAAGACAGAGGTAGCTTCTGCTGTTTGGGTCACATTCTTAGTGGAAGACAGTCTCTGCTTTAAAGAAAAAGTCTTTGGATGTGAGAAAATGTTGTTCCTATCAGTTGGAGATGGGAAAACTGAGGCAAGGAGGATGAGACTGATTTTTCCCAGCTGAGGCAGGAACCTGGTAGCAAGCCCAGAGATAACTCAGAAGACTCATAAATCTTCCCACTTCTAGCTGCTAAAGAATCCATTGGGAACAACTCAACACATTGAAGAAAACCAACCCCAAACTTTTCATCTCAGCCTTCAGGGGATAGTTTTCCAGGGGTAAAGGGGGAAAATGCTCCTGAACACCTGAAATGTCCAAACAGACTGCAGATGAGGCCATGCACAAGTGCTGCCAGCTTCCTGCCTTTTGAGAAGCAGGAAGACTCGGCCTTTGCCTGCACAGATGGGGGTTTAATCAGGCACAGTTTAAGCACATGGGTGTTCAGCACTAATCCAATTTCCCTCCATTCATTAGGGTGGTTATTCATCACTTGGGAATGATGAAAGGCTGTGAGTCCACGTGGATGCTGCTCAATGCCGGCGCTCGACTCTTCCCTTGCTGCTGCACCTGACTGCTAGTGGGGATGGCAAGTGAGCTGCTGGACGAGCCCAGTCCCTTCACAACATCAAACTACAGGCCAGGCTTGCTCCACCAAGCTCTGGGGATCAAGTCATCCTAGATTTTGTCCAGCAGTCATATGGGAAACTGGCTGAAGCACCAGGTAACACATGCAGACAAGGAGTTGCTGGGTTACAAGAGGATCTGAAGCAATGGAAACCTGTAGCCCTGCTGTGCTCCACCAGACCCTTCCATTGCTCCTGGTGGTTATTTGAACAGCAAGCTTGCAGGGCAAAGCCCATCTCTGAGAGTTTGGTGAGCCCACAAAACAGTGTGTTCATCAAGCTGGTCCCAACCCGACAGAGAAAGGCCACACCCTGCGAGAGCAGAGCTATGGAGAGTGGGTGAAGGAATGGACATCCCTCCAGGCTGGTCAGAGCTCAGGTATAACATCAGCTAGAACAGCCACTGGTGAGGCTGCACAGAGAAGGCAGCTGCCTTGTGTGCATGTTTGCTTCTTCCAAGGGTTTGGCAAATGCATTTTAACCTCTGTCACATGGTGTCTGGCCAGACAGGTCAGGAGACTGCCAGATCATGTCATGGCTGTGCTCTGGGACCCTGGCATCCAAGGAAAAGACAAGAGATGTTTCTTTCTGTTCCTTTCCCCCACGTGTGAAGCTCAACAGACCTTTGCTTACCAGACAAGTAGCAAAGTTTGCACAAATGTCTAAGATGTTCTCTCCCAGTTCCCAATTCCTGTAGTCCCTGTGAATATTCTGGCTGCTAAAAAAGTAAATTACCCTCCATGGTTGGTGTGATGTGAATGAAAGGGGCTGCAAACACTGTACAGGAGGAATCAAAGGCTGTTGAATGGATGCAAGTTGTGAATGTTTTCCTGCTGCATTTATTCCCTGGCACTAGTAAATGGCCCTTGTAGCATGGCTCACAGGGATGAGAATTACTGCCTGGCCCCAGGGAGCTAAAGGGTAACTACCAATTAGCGGCTGCAGAGATATTGGATAATTCTGATTATCATGAAGTGTCTGGGGACCTCCAGGTCATCGCCACAGGGCACCTGGGCTGTGAGCAAGTAGTTAACTGTGTTCTGGAGTGAACCAAACTGGTTCCTACATCTTGAACAGAGTCTGGTCCTGCAGAGCCCACATGGGGGTCTCTGCACAGAGCCCAGGAGGGGCAGGATGTGAGAGCTGCTTACCATCCATAGAGCTGAGCTTCTAAGCTTCTGGCCAGTGTATCCTTTGCCCTCCTTCGCTGGGAGCTGGGTATTAATGCATCTGAGACACTGTGTCCCTCTCACCCTAGAAGGTGAACACACGTTTGGGGACCTGAAATTACCTACAAGCTGCTTGGTGGCACAGGGTCTCCTTTGCCTCTTCACTCAGCCCTTCCCTTTCCTTTCCTCTGCAGGATTTTTCCTCCAAAGAGGAGGAAACCTGAACAACCTCATTCATTTAGTTTCCAGCTCATGGCATCTTCCAAAACCTCCCTGTCATCCCTGCAGGTCCCTGCCCTACCTGAGCCCATTTCCCCTACTTCTGCAGCACCCCACTTCCCAAACCCCAGATGAGCAGCAAGGCACTAAGACCAGCACCTCTCTACCTTCTGAAGGGGGCTGGTGGTTGTGTTTGATGGGAGCAATCCATCTCCATCATTGTAATGACCATTCCCATTAATCGGCCATAAACTAATAAAGTAAGCACTTTCCCCTCCACACCCCCCCCCCCTCCTCAACTTCATTAAGTCTTTAGTACATTAATATGTCTTACTTAGTGTCGGCTTTGGCCTCTGGTCTGATGGTTGGATTTGTTTTTTTAGTTTTTTGTTTTTAGGGTTTTTTAAATTTTTTTCCTGTGGGTAACACAGGTTTACCTGCTGATGTTATTCCCTGCAGTCCCAAGGAAGCTTTGACAGCCCAGGTCATCCTTACAGCAGCAGGAGTATCATGTGTGCTGACGAGCTGAGAAAAAAGGGACAGGGACAGGGATTGAGGTGGGGGAAGGAGGGAAGGAGGGAGGGAGGAATAAAAGATCCCGTACACCTCCAAATTAAATTTGTGATGCCTGGCATCAGATGGGCCCGCAGCCAGAGATTAATTCGACTGATCAAGTTATAAAGAGCGCTGAGGCGGGTAATCAATCTTGGAGCTGTCAGGCGAATAGGCAGCAGTATTAACCTGGCAGGACTCGCACACACATACACACGCACACATGCAGAAGCCTTTTTAATTCCTATCACATTGACTATTATTTCCCAGGCCTGTTTATTTTGGAAGGGGTGGGGGGAGTGTGGGCAGTGGGGGGGTAGTGGCTCTTTGCTCTCTCCTCCTCCATCCCCGGCAGCAATAGTCCCATTCAAGTGGAGCATCGTTCTCCCCCTCATGCACCTGCCACCTTGACACGCAGAGGGGAAGACCCTGGACGTGAAGTTAGAAGGCTTTAGCACCAGTTTTTCAACTGGATTTCCTGCTGGATACTGAGAAGACTCAGGCTGGGTTTCCTCCTCTTTCCAGTGGTGGTGGTGTCATTCTTCCCCACCAGCTGCCTGGCTGGGACTGGCCCCAGGCTTGTGATGCTCTGCCCCAGGCATGCATGGTCCCCATGTGTCCCTGTAGTGTCACAGAGCCACTGTTCCACCCTGGATCAGCTGCAGACTGGAGCTTTTTGGAGCTGAGTCTACAGAGCAGATGAATGCCAAGAGCTCTCTTTGGAGGTCTTCCTTGGGAATGTTTTGGAAGCAGATTAGCAGTGGTGGGATCTGGGCAGCTCCATGCTTGCTCTGAGCCTTGGGAGTGACAACCCCACTGGCAGCAGAGGAGAGTTCTACCTGTATGAGTTGGAGACCCCTGTGCTGGCCGGGTGCTGGGAGAGACCTTATCTGGTCCAGACTCAGAGGTGGACTGGGCAGATCCTACAGACTCAGAGGTAGGAGGTCTAAAGAGCCTTGAATCAGCTTCACAGAGAGAAGGAGCCTTGCAGGTGAGAGCAGGGACAAGACCAGCCAGGGACCCAGGAATGGGTTGTTTCGAGAGGGAGCTAAACTCGGGACAATGAGAAGGATGACAAAAAAAGCAGGAATTTGGGGTGCTCAGCCACAGAGAGCACTGCAGTGTGTCTGGGAGACTGCCAGTGCCCCATGGGGATCCTTATAGGCACCCAGTTGATGTTAGTTCATAGCAAACCACCACGACATTAGGAGGCAGTGGGATCTCCTTATATGAGGGGAGCAGGATGCCATCCCCTGCTAACTCCTCACTGGCGGGGAACATCTTCTCAGAGAATGTAGTCAACAAGCAATGTCTCCACGCAGAAGTCACTGCTGGCAGCCACCAAAAGCTGCTGATATTTTTTTGCCAGGCCAAGCGCACAGTGCCCCTCTGGCATCCTTCAGGAGCTAGAAGAGGACCTGGACAGGTGAACCAGTTTGTATTGGTGCTGAATGCTGAGCTTGGCCCAAATGCATGGGGACTGGGAGCTGGCTCTGCAGGGCTCGGAGCCATACTGCCCATGTCCAGGCAGGCTGGAATTTTGCAGTGGTCCTACAGTACTTTCCAAGGGCCAAAGCTGCAAGCTGTCAGCGTGACACAAGCAGGACACATGGCTCAGGCTGCTGGGAACACTGTGGCCTTTCTGGGATGTTCAAGTGTGTCCTTTCAGGCTGGAACAAATTGCGTGGGCAGCCAAGGGGTCTCTGAGAAATGCTCTGTGGTGGGAGCTGGTGTCTCTGCAAGAGGAGTTGCTTTCCATGCAAGGTCCCCCGGTCAAACATTTCAAAATCCTTTCACTCCCACAGTTTTCCTGCATATTCCTTTCAGTGGCTGTCAGTCAGACTGCAATAGCCCCACTGTGAGACAGGGCACCCAGCATGGCTGCAGCTTGCAGCCAGCTCTCTCATCTCTGCATCCAGCACATGTGTTTGTGCAAGGGCTGTGTCAAGGGCTGATGGGGGCACTCAACTCCAAGATGCTTGGGGTAGGTTCCCAAAGGGGACAGAGTTTGGGGAAGGATTGCTGGATGACGTGCTCAGCACCAGCACTCATCCTCTGTGTCTCTCCCTCTCTGAAGGAGATGTGGGGATGGATGCTGTGTGCCCCAGGGGTGTTCATATCCTCTTTCATGTCCCCCATAGAGCAGAACAGAGGTGCTGGTAAGGGTCCTCTCTCTGTGCTGGGCAGGTGTCTTCTTCCCTCTACTTAGAGCAAGTAGTTGCAGCCACTCCTTCATCTCCTGTCCCCATGGCCCCATTCCTGCCATCCTGTGGCCCCCTGATTGATGCCATGGCTCCCTCCACCAGATCCACCAGCAAACACCTGTATCCTCTGCTGGCTGTGCCGACCCTGCCAGCTCACAGGGCTGCAGGCAAGAGAGGGCTTCGTCCTGGTGCCAAACCGCTCCTGCTCAGCTCATGCCAGCAGATTTTGGAGCTATTCGGTGCCAACGTCTTCTCCAATTAATCTTCTTCCTCCCTGGCTCCCTCCCCTCCTCACTGGGCACATCTTGGGGAGGATCGATCGATCTCAGAAGCGCCCAACAAAGCATCTGGAGCTCAGATTAGACTGTTTCCTAGCACCTTCTCCAGGTTGGTGGGTACCAGTGCGGATGCTGTCTTCATAGTTGATGGTATTATTAACACGGGGAAAGGAGGAGGGGGGGAAACAAAGCACTAATTGATCTGGTAATAAAGTTAATAGAAGCTCTTATGAGCTTGTCCATTAAGAATAATTAAGGAAGAGTGAGTGAGAGGAGGAGGGTGAAGGGAAATCCACCAAGTCTGGGATGGGCTTGCTCGGTGAGGATTTACAAAAGCTCCTCCACCCCACACCTTTTGCCCTTGGCCTTCACCCCCAAACACTCTTCTGTCCACCCCCAAGGTCCCAGGCAGGTCTGACTTCTCTAGCTGGAACTGGGACAGCTGAGAGCACAGGTCACCCAGGCCTGGGAGGTGTGAGGTTGGGACTTCCCCTGTCAGTACGTAATAAGGTGGTGTCCGATACAAACTTGGCAGGGACGGTGACCACAGAGAGAGGGGGAACTTCTTCCAAAGATCTCCAAGAAAAATGTGAGCACCAGTTTTTGCCATACTTTTCAGGGATGTCAGGACTGCCCTGGCTCAGAGGCTGGCTTGGCATAAGCAGCATCCCTGTGCCAGGCTGTAGCCACTGTGGACTCTCCAAGCTGGGAAAGGCCATGAGGCATCCTGGGCTGGAGACAGGATGGCTGAGCACTGTCGTGGAGAAAAAAAGACAGCCTCCAAGCCCTTGGTAAACACAATTGCTGAAAGAAGAAAAGAGCAGCTCAGTGGGGTCAGGGGTTAATACAGACAGGGCTGCTGCTACAAATGTCAGGGAAAACAGGTGGGATTTCAGTGGCTGATAAGGGGAGGCAGCAGGGACAGGTGGGGCTGTGAGTTGGCAGAGGCACGATCAGTCTGGCTGTGGGGCAAGGGCTGTAGGGTAGCTGGGGGCAATGGAGAGTAACCCCCCTGTTCCTTCCCAGCTCATGGGACTGCAGGCAGTGTGGCATAGGCTGCCCATGTCATGCCCTCCCTGAACTCCTGGAGACACTATTCCCTTCTTTCCCCACCTTGCAGGACTCCCTGTAAGTGTGTGCTTGGCTTGGTTGATGCTGCCAGCTACCAGCATTGAGCTGGATTCCAGGGAGCTGGGCAGCATGTGCCAAATAAACAAGGAATTCAGAGGATGAGTGTGATGCTGCAGCTTTGTCTACAGCAAACAGCTATTGCCAGGTGCTGGACAGGGAGAATATCCAGGGACCCTCGGCTGTGCTGGCCCCAGCTGCTGCCAGATGTGAGATGGGGCTGGAGGCAGTAAGTAGCAACCTGCCTTCCTTTGTGGTCCTGCCCCGCAGCAGTACACCAGTACCCCAGGTTGGCTCTGCCTGTGAGCTGCCCCAAAGAAGGACAAAGTCCCCCCAGCAGCTCAGTCTGCTCCTGGCCTGCTCCCAGTCCATCCATCTACAACCAGCTGGAACATGCAGCTGGAGTAGGCCTGCAGGGCAGGCGGATGTGGGGTTCTTTTGAGTGGCAGGTGGATTTTGCTGCAGGCGCTGAAAAGCAGATACCAGGTAGTGGGGCTGGACTGGGTCCCCTCCTGCCACTGCACTGCAGCTCTCCTCAGCACTGTCTCCCAGCCCAGACCTTTACACATCCCTCTGCTCTTGGCTTTGCAGCTCAGCTCTGTCCCTCCCTGCCCATCCCTTGAGCACTCTGTGGATGCAGTGTCGTACCTGTGGGTGTCTGGGCAGCCCTGCCCAACCCATGCATGACACTGACTTCTGTCCTGCCCATGCTACATAAAGAGTGGCTTCATACTTGTGTGAGCAGCACGGCAGCCCTGAGATCCCTGGTCACAGGAAGAAATGGACTGGCTTGTCTTGCCAGCGGGGTGCAAGGAGGAGCTGGTGCCCAGGCTGAGTACGAGGGACATGGCAGGTGCAACCTGGAGCACCGAACCCAGCTCAGGGCTGGCTGCATGCAGCGTCCATGGGAGGATGAAGCCTGTCTGACTGCCCTGGTGCCCCCTCAAGCTGACACAGTAGGTGACTCTGTGTTTGTTTGCTTTGAGAAAAGGAGTGAAACCAGATCCAGTCACGCTGCTGTTTGTGGTGATGCCCTGATCCAAACACAGAGGACATGGTAAACAGAGGCGGGATTCCAGTGCTCACTGGAGAGACCATGTCCCTTCTGCAAGTGCCATGGCCACAAGGAAACATCTCCAAGCCACTTCTCAGGGTGTCCAGCTCTGTCCCTCCTACCCCCACCTGCAGCCCTTCAGTATCCTGCCTGGAGAAGAAAATCCTTTCTTTTTTTTTTTTTTTTCCATGATTTTGTAGCTCTGCCATGTGATGTGCTGGATACCAACACAGGCATGAGGACCAGGCTGGAGGTGTGACCCTGCAGAGGTCCCTGGATGCCTCTGCCACTTCAGCCTACGTGACTGGCAGAGGGTCCCCGCGAGGAGATCAGTGACATCTTAAAAGCTGCTGCAACACTAGCCGGTGGCTTGGAGTCACCCATATGCTCTACCAAGCCCTGGGGAGGGCAGCCAGGGCCAGCAGGCTCCAAATATTGATCATGGCCGGGATGTTCACAGAACATCTTTCAAGCCCTGCCATCAGGGAGGGCCATGGCCAGATGTCACTGCTTTAAACGCCCCCATGTGTAGAAAGAAGTGGTACCTGTTCCTTGGAGCCTAAATAACTCAAATCAGCCCCCTGTGGCACCCAGAGGTGACAGAGCCACCCCTTGCCATGGCAGGCTGGGCATGTTCTGTGTGACTGTGAATCACCTCTGCACAGGGGTGACACCTTTTTATCCCTTGTGAATACAGGCTAACTAATAGGACTTGTGATCCTTTGTGGGCGTAATCTCGAGCAGTGATTTACATTTAATTAGCCAAATGAATATGAAAATAGACTCTGCCCAAGAGCCTACTAATAACTTTCTGTGTTAATGGCTTGGGCTAATATAACTCCTCCCTGGAAGATCAGTGTGCTGTGCTGTAGGAAACAAGGGCCCAGCCAGGCTGCAGAGGGAACTGGAGTTGGACATGCCAGTGAGTAGGGCAGGGTTTTTGCTGCTAAGCAATCTGTGACCATGGACTGTTCCCTTCTTTTCAAATGGGTGCTGTGAGTCTGATGTGATCAAGGCTCTAAAATACGTAGCTGCATGGATATGGCTCAGTGGTGGCTTTCCTGGTCCTAACTTTGGTGTTGCATTGATTAGTAAGATCTAGACCTGAATAAACAGGCATTTTGTTATTGAGGTCCATAACACAAGAAGAAGGAGTTCAGTATGACTACAGCAGGAAGATCAAACAGCAAAAAAATAGTCACTGTGCAGAGTCAGCCCAGGAGCTGGATTCAAACCACATCACATCTGACACCTGTGAGCTTGGTAAAGGCTTGGTTACAAACTCCCACTCTTTGGACCCTCCAATAAATGTTAGGCTGTTGGTAGTTGGAAACAAATCAGGTGGTACTCACAGAGTACGGGGGGAAGCCTGACCCAAAAGGGCAAAGCTCCCAGGTCAGCCTGGAAACAAGTGCATCACAAGCAGCAGTTCTGTACAGGGTGAAAAAGGGGCATTCAGAGTCAGGTGTTATCAAGGCAGTAAAATAACATTCAGCCTGTTAATTAACATTAATGAATTTTTAGTTAGCTAATTAATGTTAATCAAGCCAGACGTTGCATTTTTTTAAAATTTATTTTTAAAATAGCCTCTGCAGCCCAAGCTAGTCTGCTCCCAGGGCCTCAAAGGGCTGGTCTGACAAACCTGCAGACTTGTGTGATGGACGTGACCTAAGAACCAGCTTTGATGGCTTTGCACTAAAACATAAATGAATGGGAGTGTCACATGATGCTTGATTTTTGTGTGTGTTTGGTTTCTTAACCTGTCTGAACCCCATTAAACCTGATAAAGGCTAATATGGGGTGGATCCACTTAAAATGTCTTACAGTGGCTTGGGGTCTCCCCAGCCAGTCTTGTCTCTGATTTCTTGCTGTCCAGGAGCCCCCCAGCATCTGTAATTGAATGTGAGGGGCTTCTGTCTATGGGAGCAGTGTTGCATTAATCACTGCAACCTGATGGAGCCAGGCTGATAGATCTTCCCAGTATGTAAAATAAGTCATGTTAATCACTGCTTGTGATTTATCCTTTTCTCTGTCTCATACATTAATTATTCAGGATGATGCTGGGGGAAACTGGGGCAAGGAAAGCCACGAGAAAGTCCCATGGCTGGTGTGGGTGGCCCCAGTCATCCAGCTGGGAGGGCAGAGCGGGATTCAGTGGGGTTCTCCTTCTGGCCCTGGGCACATCCAGGTTGGGGAGGTGCTTGTCTGGGGTCTTCACTCTCACAGAGGCCACTGGAAATTAACTGCACAGTTGACAGCCATGTACTGAACTCTTCAGGCTTTTTCACCTGGGCTTCTTGGGACAGGCTCTCCTCCCATCTGTCTTTTTGCTGGCTGCAGGGCTGTGTCCATCATTGGCGCCGCATTTGTTTTGCTGTGGGTATTTTTCTTTAGCCCCAATTACACTCAGGCTTACACCAAAACAAACAAGCCCTGGGATGTGGAGGTACCTGGCTGGCTCAGACAGGCTGGTGCCGCGGCTGCCCCAGGGCTGATAAAGGACCCGCGGTGCCACTGCGCTGGAGTCTGGGCTTGCAAAACGTGACATGGTTTTTCTTGACAATTAATCACTGGGGAGTGAGCGGCATCAATTAATGGGTAATTGGCCTTATTTTAGGTCAGGGTTTCCAGGTTGGACTCCTTTTGGCCCTCTCTCCACAACAAAGATGGGCATCCCCACTGCGGCACCTCGATACAAAGCTCCGAGGAACAAGGTGGATGGGGGTGTGGGTTGATCCACCAGTGGTGGCAACCAAGGGGCAAGTGGGAATATTAACAGCAAACCCTGGCATGCAGAAAACAGACCCAGCTGGGGTGAGGACATGACTGGTCCTGTTCTCACCACTGCCATCTGTGCCCCAGGCAGGCTGGTGGCACATGTCCAGTCTGAGCCATGGGGTGTTTTGGGACCTGGATACTTTCAGGGGTTCAGTTCCCTGTGTGGCTCTGTGTCGGGTCAGAAGCAAGGGCTTCTGGCTTTGGATTTAGGGGTGAATTGAGATGCCTCTAATCCCAGGAAATGCAGATATTTCTGGTCCGTGCTTGCTTTAGGAAAGGCTGCAGTGAGGTGGCTGCTTGCAACACTTAGCAGGGAAACTGAGGCACAAAAGCAGCTTTCCTAAGACTGAAATGCCCCTGATAAAACAGGACACTTGTAGCCATCCTGTGGGGCACAGGGTGCTCCTGGGACACTCCCAGCCCTCTCCAGTGAAGAGGGTTAAAGAATGGAGATGCACATTTGTCTGCCAGTGGCAAAAGCTCATTCCTTCGGTCACTGATCACATCCTGCTGCCTTATGGCTGCCTGGTGTCTCCAGTCAGAGCCAGTCTGGGAGCTCTGAAACAGTTCAGAGGAGTGGAGTTCAGTTCAGTTCAGTTCAATTCAGTGGAGGAGTACAGGATGAAAGAGTAATTTGATGCTCTGAGTGTCCAGAAGAGATCCTGCTAGAAATACCCATCTGACACTGCTTGAGATAAAGCAGGGGAGGCGGGTTCACTTTGCCTTATCGGACACATTTCCTCTCGAGAGATCTCCATCAGCTCAGAGAGGAAACTACTGAATTTTTGTGTTTTGGTGGCTTTTTTCCTTTTGAAAATTTTCAAGAGGGACAAAGATGGTCAGGAAAAAAATGTTTCACTTGGTCCATATTTTTGGGGGAGGAAGTTTGAAGTTGGAAAGTTCTGGCTCTATTTTCTTACCAGAAATTTTATTTTTTTTTCCCCCACAATTGAGATGAAGTAAAAAATACTGCCTGGAGAGCAAGGCAGAAAAGAAATTTTTAAGCTGAAGAAAAGCAAGTGACACTCTTGGAAAGCTGTATTTTTCATAATTATCCAATGGAGACAAAGTGAAGCATGAGCACAATGTGGGAATTTTGCCCACTACTTGAAAGCTAATTTAATGAAATCCTATTTTACAGGGACAGAAGCAGCTCATCAGAAAGCATTTGTAGACATCTCCATCCTCAGGACCCCATCCCCTGCCTCCTGCTTGGACACTCCTTATGCTGGGGAGGCACAAAAGGACATTGTGGATGCCCTTATCCTTTGAAGACATGCAGTGGCTTTCCTTGGCCTTGCCTGCCGTGCAAACTGCTTCATTCCCTGTATCTGCTGTCACCAGACCTTGCTGGGAAGGTTTTGGGGTCTCAGAGCTGCCCCCAGTTCCACTGCTGCACGAGATAAATGGCTACCAGACTCATCCTCTTCGCCAGGGCCCCATTCAGGCACCTCAGTGGAGACCTCTCCTCCAGAGCATCTCCTCCTGGGGAGGTGGATACCCTCATCTCCCCCACCCCTTCCAGCACCCCTTTGTCCCTCTCCAGCACCAGAGGTGCAGGTACCAGGGTACACGAACGGGATTACGCAGTGCCAAGCAGGATGGCTGCTCACCTGGCACAAGCCCAGGGAGCTGTCGTCTCACCACTGCTGTGCTGCTAAGCATCAGGCATTCAGCATCACTGCCCCAAAACCCATCAGCAGCTTCAGAGGATCCACCCTACAAGCTTCAAGCGTGAGCAAATGCATCGTGGTGCACTGGTGTCTCATAAAAACTTCTGCAAGGCTGTGAGCACATAAAATACGAGTTTTGGTACAGCAGCACACCAGGACCAGACAGGAACACAGTCAGACCATAGAAGCTGGAAATGCCTTCATCCATTTGACTTTCCAGCTCCTTTTATCACAGATTTTGAAAACTTACCACTTGCTAGCGTTTTGCAAGTGCCCTTTTGTGCCTTTGGTCTCAGAAATGCAGCCCTGGGACATATGATGAACCACTTTCATTCATTTGCCTTAAAATTTTTCACCAAATCCCTGATCTGATTCAGTGAGGAGACACTCCTCTAGCCTTCCATGTTCTCAGTTCGCAGTTTCAGCTCTGTGTTAACCTGTCCCAATCATCACTGAATATGAGGTTTGGGTTTGCTGGCAGTCAGAGCATTTTCCCAGAGGCCGGGTCTCAGGGCCACGATGGCCTCAGGGCTCCCTGTGGGCAACAGGTAAAACAGGCACTGGTCAGGCACATCAGCCTGGAGAGAGGTATCAGCACACAGCCACTGCTGCAGTTGGGATGTGCTGGGCTAATGGTAGTCTGGGTCCCTTGCCAGCCTGGCAGCAGCATTAGGTCCTTGGAAAGTGAAGTTTCCAGGATCTCAGTGACCAGCAGTGCTGAGTGTGTGGCCAGAGTGGGTAGTGCATTAAGTAGCTGATTGGGATGGTGATGGATATGCAAGGTGTTTGGGGCTCATTAATTTCCTGGCAGGGATCAGCTTGTCACATCCTGTAATGCAATTGAAGTGGGTACACATCTCACTCAAGAAACACAAGGAGCACTCAGTTGGGAGGCAGAGCACTTCCTTGCAACATTCTCCAGCTGCACTGTGAGAGTTTAGTCCTGCTAAATGCTGGGCACGGCTCAACCTTGGCTCTATAACCCTCAGCACAGGCACTGCTCCCATTTGGCTGATTTCTTGCAGCTGCCCAGCAAAAGCTGGCTGTGCAGGGGATGCTAGAGCTTAGCTTAGTGCTCCCTCGAAACCCCACCATCCCTGGGTTGCAGGTGTCCCAGGAAGCCTCTGTCCTCTGGAAGTCTAGATGGGTTGAACCACAGACCACAGCACAGGCTGTGGTCACTCTTCCTTACCCTCATCTCACCCCACCAAACTTTGGGGCTTGCTGGAGTCCCTGCAGCGAGGTCTCAGGTGTTCTGCAGGGGCAACCTCCCTGGTCCAGAGGTACACTGTCCGCAGCTGGGCTCCCAGGAGCATGTGGTGGGTTACAGCCAGCACTGCTGCAGCCGGAGGATGCTGTGGGACAGGGCTGCAGTGGGAGGTCAGGACGGATGAGCTTGTGCTCCCTCCCAGCCTGAAACTCCTCAAATCCCCAACCTCCTCTCAAAGAAGCTGCTACTTCCTGTCCTCTAAAGATTTAAAAAAAGATTTAAAAAAATAAAAAAGCCCCTGTGGTGACAAACAGGAGCAGCATGGCTGTGAGCCAAGGCAGTGCTCACCCACCCTGGGGACAAGCTTGGGGGGACATACAGAGCCCCTCCTGCTGGGCCTCGGGCGGGAGGGAGGCTTGTTTTTCCGGCTGCAGCATTGTTCTCCAGAACCTGAATAAACACCCAGCCTGGGGCACCCAGGCAAAGGGCATATTTCCCTCCCAGTGCCTGGAGCCTTCAAGGAAACCCCTTTTGTGTCTGCTTTTGGCTGACCCTTGGAAACCAACTCCACTGCTTGCAGTCAGCAGTCCCTGCAGCCACACTTCACATCCCTTGCTCTTGGGGAGGGTGGGACAGGACTGTACTGCAGCTCCTGTGCAGACATCTGGTGCATGGTCTCCTCTGAGAGAGTCAAGATCCCTCATCTGCTTCTTCAGAGCCTAAACCCAGCAAATGTGTGTCTGTGCTTGAGAAGCACTTTAATTTACCCTTTTAATATGAATAATACTCGATACTAATGATTTGATAACAATTTAGTTATTCATACAACTTGTTTGCTACTATTGATTGGTTTGGTTTGATGTTACTTGCAGACAATAGGGAGCTGAGGGAAGGCTCAGCTGCCCGATGGTGAGCTGCAGCATCCCAAATGAGGAGAGAGATGCTCAGTGATGGCTGTCCCCAGGTGGGACGGGATGGGGAAAATGCCATTTTCTGGACTCACACCAATGGACAAGGTTTGAAACCTGCTGGTTTTGTGGCCAGCTGCATCTAGGGAGCTGTGGCTGACCTACAGAGTCCTATATCTCTGCTTTTGGGAAATTTTCTGTCTCTGAGTCCACCCATTAGCCACCCAAGGGGTCCAGGGCTCAGCTGGGATCTACCAGGCTCTCTTATCCTGGGCATGCTCTAATAGCAGAGAGGGCACTTGCATGGGGAAGCTGGCTGTTTGTGCTGTGCATGGAGCCTGGAGTGGGCACATTCCCCAGCTCAGCACGGGGCTCTGGATTTGACTGCTGAAGGTCTTGCAAGTGCAGTAGCATCTGATGGGCTCAGGACAGGACCTGAGTCACTCTGAGAGGACAATGGCACCAGTATACTGAAATGTCCAGGGACAGTGCTGTTCTACGGGGCAGCAAAGGGCTCGTATGACCAGCTCTAGAGGCACTAGCAAGCAGGAACTGCCAGGCCAGAAATAATGTGAGGGGTATAATTTTACCATGCCATTCATGATTTTTAACCTGGGTGTACCAGCACTTGGAAGCATGTATGTCCCTCATTTCCATCCATGCTGAATCACATCTTGCCCCTGTGTAGGAAAGAGCTGCTGCCTGCCCAGCCTGCTTTGCAGTGTGATACTGGTATTGCTCAGAGAAGGCAACACACTTCTCCATGGCATAGGAGTTGGGGAGCGCAGGCTACTGCCCAGGGAGCAGGTTAGCAGCCCACTTTGTGTCTGTTATCCAAAGCACTGAAAGGGCTGCAGATGAACTAAGTGAGAGACCAAGTAAATAAAGGATTGACCTTCAACCCCAGGGGCCAGAGGGCAGCTGCAAACTAGTGCTAATGTGAAATAGAGAACCAAACTTTGCAGACTCTGGAGGAATTTGCCTTGGAAGCATCAAAGAAGGCAGAGGACTCTTGTATCACCCTGTGTGTATCAACATGGGGATGATGGCCCTGCCACCCAGAGGGCCAAGCTCTGGCCAGCGGCTCTGGGAGGGATGCTGTGTCAGTTCAAGGGCTGAAGCAGGAAAGGGCTAGAGGGAAATCCCTGACTTTGGTGCTTGGGGCTGCTCAGACTTCAGCGTGATGCCCTGTGGGCAGCTCAGCTCAAGCAATTTGCTGTGTATCCCATCGTCCTGCAAAGAACTTTGTGGGGCTGCTGGGGCTGCTGTGTCCCCTGCAGGGAACTGGTGCTTTTATGTTAACCCATGGGGTGCTGGGAGTGGGGACTGCTGGGGAAGCTTGGGCTATGCAGTACAGAGTTTTCAAAGGACTTCCTAAAAAGGGTTTATATTTAAACATCTGAGGCTGGGCAGCCAACATTCCCAGTTACTTTTGACCATATGCACAGGGACACATGGGTGAGCCATACGACAGAGGCAGAAGCCCATAAAGGATGGATGGGTCAATAGGAGTTGGCAGATGGACAGAGCCACAGGAGAGAGGAAAAGACAAGCAGATAAAGGTGAGAGCTGGAGATTAGCAGACGAGCGCTTTGATGGGAATATTTTGACCAAGGTATTCCAACTGAGGGAAATGGAACCAAGGGATGGTTTTTGTTATTGCTTTTCTTGTCTTGGTCTTGTCTTGGCCAGAGAGAGAGGTGAGGGTCTGCCTATTACTAACAGCTTGAGAATTGTGGGCTGGCACAGAGCATTTCTGATGAACTCACAGGATCCCAAAATACAGATAATCAGGCACTAATTCATTCACAGGATCCTGGTACTGCGCACAAACCTCCCTAGGCCTGTCCCATTACGAAGTGATTTGTGAGGCTGTGAGTGATTTACACCCTGTAGGCAGCCAAGTGGTGCGTGTGTTACCTACAGCACAACCAGACCACTCTGGGCTACTTACAGCTCCACTTGTTATTTCAGTTATCCCCGAAATTGTTCTTCCTCTCTTGCAACCAATGCCACGGTACTGTGCTTGCTTTCCCCTTGGTGCAAAGCCCCCCCCCCCCAAAAAAAAAACACCACACACATAAAAAAAAAAACCAAACACCAAAACCAAACCAAAACCAAACCAAAACCAAACCAAAAACCAAACAAACCCAATCCCCCAAAGTGCCCTGTTAAGAACTTCCACATCTCATTGAGCTGTTATTAATAGGGGGATTGTCTGGTGTCACAGCACAGGCATAAAATACATTATCACATAATCTTATTTAGCAAACACTTGTGTCGCTTCACCCCTGATAATTGCATTTGGGAGATGCAATATTTATGAAAGGGGAGAAGGAAATGTCTTGACTCATCTCCTGTGAGCAGTAAAAGTCCTGGGAAAAAGTGGGGGAAATACCCTGGGGGGGATGAAAGGGATGTCAGAACTGCTGTTTCCTTTCCAGTGGGTTCAGTGCTCTTTCTAAACTTCAGCTTTGCCACTGAGCTGCTCCTGGAACTGAGCGAGGCTGGGGAATGAATCCGGATTTTGCGTTGAGCTGTGTCGGACCCCAGCGCTCTCCTGGCATCTCTCTGCAAATCCTGCTGCTCGATCGCTCACTCGCTGCCTTGCGTTATCTCTTACTCTTGGTTGCACCTGCGAGGCTCTGCGGTGATGCTGTACTCGGGGCTCGGCTCCGAGCATGCTGCCCGCTAAACAGAAAGATGGATCAGGATTTCTCCTGGGACTAACATCCCCCCAACCAGCTCCGCATTTCTGTGTCGGACCTCACAGCCCGAGATGAGGAGCCGAGGAGCAGAGTTTTGCCCTGGGTACAGCATCCCGACCCTGGGAGCTCAGGTCTGTGTGTGCACCTTTCCCCTCACCTCTGAAGCCTCAGCTCCTGACACTTCCAGTTTTGGGGGAAATTTGCGGCACGGGATGAGCTGTTGGAAGGTGCCCCTGTTTCCCAGGGCATGCTATAAGGAAAGGAGAGAGCCGTCTTGGAAGATTGTCATGCCTCGGATAGCTCCATTCTCTCGAAGTGTTGAAATATTTGTCCCCAGAAATCAAAGCTCCTTTCCCCACCTACAACCACCCACATCCCTCCGTACCCTCAGTGCCCGTGTTCCTGACTTTCCAACGAGGCACTGTTGGGGTCCCACAAGCTCCCGCTCCGGAAAGTCGTGGAGGGAGCAGTGATAGGAAATAGCGCCTTTCCCCACATCCCGACCCTGTCTGCACTGGCAATTCAACGCCGTTGGTGATGTGCACGGAACTGGTGTCACCTACTCTTCTCCCTGAATTATGTTTACACATCCTGTTTAATCTGTTTGTTTTCTGCCGTGCTTTCTCTAAGCTGTTTTCGGGTGTCCACCTGGGTGGTTAGGAACGTCATCCGCAAAACCTTTGGGGTGGAGCTGGCTTTGCCTTCTCCCCGTCCTCGCTTGGTGAATCGCGAGGCTGCAGCATTGGCTATTACAACGAATTACGGGTGGAAAATACAATTAACACAATAGTGGGAGATGCAATAAATTGACTAAATTTACAAGTGTGGAGATTGCTCTTTGCATCAATGGCCAATCGTGTTCACATCCAGATAATAATCCCTTGAGGTGCGCATTGAGGGGCATTGGTCCCCGGGCGGAGCTCGCTTGGTGTTTTAGCCCGCGGGGACCGAGTTGTGCCACGAGGGGAGGATTAGGATTTGGAAATCCTGATGATTTTCTATTTCTAGATCATTTCCCCGGTTTCATGTCACGGTTAATCACAAATACCCTGTTTCTCCGCATCTCCTGTACTGCAAACGACATGTAGCAAATTTAGTAAGTGCCCTGACAGAATCTGGATGTATTCTTTAACGTTAGCAATGAGTTGAAGAGAAAAAATAGTTAAATGATGAGCAGGGTGGTCGTTTGCTAGGAAACTTCCTCCTACCAAGCGTTAGTTCCAAAAGTTACATTTCAGAATGTCATAAAATAAATGGTACAAAACTTCATAACCGCTAATTTCGGTTATAGACAGTATGCAAATGTCAGGGAAAAATCCTTACGTCAGTAATGACTATAAGTCATAATCTATAGCTCTGGAATTTGTCAGTACCTTTTGTAGGTACAAAACTATTTTCTTTTATATTTATTTACAGATATTTCAGCCCGTATGTGAATAACTTGTAAAAAGACAGGTGTAAATAAGGAGAAGCATCTGAACTTGCCGAAGTCCTTCAGGTACGAAGGGACCCGTGAGCACGCCAAAGACTCGTCCCCGCAGCCACCCACCTGTACGGCAGCTGCCTGGGGGGGGAGGAGGTTGCTCCCCCTGCCCGTCCCTCCTCTCCAAAGGCTAATGCAAACAGCAGCAAATTAGACTTAAGTTTACCCATCGGTTCTGCCGTAATTTGTATTTGCTTTTTGGGTGCTAATTGAGCTCTGGGAGGGGAGAGGGGGCTGGGGAGGGGAATAAACAAACAACGGTAGGATTTACAGAGGAAGGTTTCGAGGTTTTTATAGATAAGCCCGTATCAGTGTTGCAATAATTAAGACCATTATTATTGGATGTCCTCGGTCATTAGTGAAAGCTACTCTGTTAACGGAGACGGCAGGGCGGGCTGCTCCCCGCCCGCCCGGCGTTGGGAGCTGCCTGCGCTCTTGCGCCCGAGGGCGGCTTTTAGGAATGGGGGAGTCGGGGAAGGGAGAGACAAAATCTGTTGACAAAACAGGACTTTGTCTGATGCGGAAAAGGCCTAGGGCTCGGGGCGGGCGGGAGACAAAGCGGCCGCCGCGCCCCCGGCGAGCGAACAAACAAGGCAGCTGCCGGCAGCCGCGGCCGAGGGCGGCGAGCAGCCCCCTGCACGGGGGAGTCGCAGGATCGGGGCCATGTCACGACTGCCACCCTCTGTGTCGCGACAGGTCTGGCTGTCGCAGGTGTCCACGTTTCTTAGAGCGGGGGAGACGGTGAAGGGACGCAGGTTACCAGCCCACGTCCGCTTCCTTGCTGTCACGGAAAGTGTAATTAAACTGTGAGTTAATAACGGGGCAGAGCCCCCGGTGTCCCCCACTGCCGTCGATGCCCTCGGGGGTGGCGGCCAGACGCCGTTCATTAGCGGCGCTGGTGCGGGGCGGGTGGCCAAGGGGACGGGGCTAATGGGATTACACGCATTTCTACACGGTGGAGAGAAGGGCTGGTGCCGCAGGACCAATAATTTATTGGCAGATGCTCCTCCGGCAACCGGCGACATTGAATATTCATGGGGCGCCGCCGGGCACCGCAGGCCCCTTCGACCACCACGCCGTTCCCTCCCCTCCCGCGGGTACCTCCGGCTGGGGAGGGCCGGTAAGGACGAGAGACCCCTGGCCTGTTGCATGGAGCTGGTCAGTCCCGGGGCAACTGGAGGAGGGAGGCAGTCGGCGGGTCCTTGGGACTCCAGAGATCTTTGGGATCCCTTTGGGACTCCGCGGCACCCACATTGCGTGCAACCGCAGGTGCGATGACAGTGTTCTTCCCTCTCCTTAACCTCTTTTCTCCAGGAAGCCATCGGCTACAGGGAGACGAGGGGTCAGTTTGCGGACTGCTCTAAATACTTATTTTTGGTAGATAACTACTGCCCCGGGAGATGTCGTTGACAGAGCGCGGAACCGGCCCTGCTCCCCGGCTCCGCCACTCCTTCCCCGCCGTATTAACTCGTAGCCCCTCGGTCGTTTGTAACCATAAAGGGGAGAAATATTGTTGCGGGCGAAGTTCGTGCGATGCTGCGGCTCCCGCTGCGCCGGGCACTTTATACTCATTAAGTGCAGCGGAGCTAAGTCATTACTGTAATAAGGAGTTATGCTGAATGCACGGGGCCACGTTTCCAAAGCCATAAATTACAACTGTCAGTGCGTATTCGAGGGATCAACAGAGCTGGGAGTAATTATTTACAGCGTGCTTTGTAGAGCAATTAAAAATTCCCAAATTGTGTTAATTGCTTTTAACGCGCAGGAAGCGCGGGCCGCCCTTCCCGCGGACTCCGAGCCGGGCAAAAGCCACGGCTGTCGGTGCGGGCTCAGTCTTCGGTGGGAATTGCGGAAAACGAGATTTCCCGTTGGGAAGCCCGCACCCCCGCGGGAGCCCGGCTCGTTGGTGAGGGGTTCACCCTGCTTCGCTATCGGCGTCTGTCGCGACACTTGTGGCATAACTTAGTGGGGCGGCAGCGCTGAGAGGCAGAGCCCCGACGGCAGCGGAGACCGCGAATCCTCCCGCTCCAGGGAGAGTCGAGGGATGCCCGACAGGGTGGTGTAGGCCCCGAAGCTCTCGGGTCAGCTCCCGTGAGCAGCCCAGGCGTGCACGGCCTCGCGTGGGCATCGGCGTCTTCGCCGTAATTGATTTCACAGGGGCCAAGCCGGGACGGGAGAGCAGCGGGAGGCGATGTGTAAGGGTGGGTAATACTCGGGCTGGGGGAGCCCTCACCCCAATGAACTAAGAAGCAAGGGAAGGAAGAAGTCGGGGTGCACCCGTCTGCCGAGAGGGTGTTTCTCACCGCGCACCTGCCCGCGGCAGAGTCGCTCACTCTCAGCAGTGTGGGAGGATTTTACACGTTCCGAAAAGCACTGCTCGAAGTGCAGTTTTCGGAGCGAGCCCGATGTGCTTTGCTGGGATCTTGCCAAGGTCCCAGGCACACCACTTTTGCCCCCGGGTCCCCTCAGGAGAGCTTGTGTTTCGCAGCAGTGTCCCGGCCAGCAGCTGCGAGGCAGGGAAGCAGCTTGTGATGCCGAGCTCCTGGGAGCCCCAAGCTGTAAAAGAGCTCAGGGGCCAAGGGGAACTGTGGCAAGCCAGCAAGGCAGAAGAAAAGGCGAGTGGAGGGTTGAGGTCAGGCCCTGGCTGGGCTGCTCCTCTTTGCTAGCAGGAGGCAGATGCACCCGATCAATGAGAGAACCTGAGAAAAGATCGCTGGGCCTTCCTGGACAGAGAGAGGGGAGCCTTATGCATCAGGAAGAGCCCTTGTCTCAATTACCATTTCCTAGCACGGATATACTGGGCCCCCAACCCTCAGCTGGGCCAGGATTGAACCACCGATTTGGGAATGAGCTTGTTCCAGCAGCTGCTCAGGGCAGGTGAAAGGGGACAAAAGTTTCAAGGCTGGTAGGAATATGTAAGTGGCCATGGATACTTGAAGGAGGTGAGATGCTCTGGAGAAGTAGAGACCAAGGGCACTGGGCTTCCTCAAGGTACTGATTTTGCAGCAACTTAGTGCACGTGTCAGCTCCTCCCCTGGAGGCTTTTGTCCAAGTCCAAAGAGGTCTGATGCAGCTTGTTGGTGTTTCCTGTAAAAAAGGGATTTCTCTGTCCAAAGAAACCCTACTGCCCTAAACAGCTTTTTGGGCAAACACCTGTGAATGTCTGTCTCCCTGAACTCTGCCTAGAGTATGATATCTGAATTATTTTTTGCAGGGCCTGACATTCAAAGCCCTACCAAAGACAGACAAACCTAGCCCTCAGCAGGTGGGAGCATACTGGCTGGGGATCCAGACAAAGCCAGCTGGGCTGGGATGCCTCTGCCTCCCGCTCCAGAGATCCATTTGTAGGATAACTAGGTGCACCTCACAGTGGGTGCTGACCCTTGTAAATTCTCCTGTTAGGATGTGAACCTGAAAGCACCGAGACTGGCCCTGATGTGTTTTAGTGTGTGAGCTTGCAGCACTGCCTCTGTAGCCCCAGAATTAGGGAGCTGACGCTGAGGTTAGCTCAGTTAGTTAAAGCATGTTGCTAATAAAGCCAAGGTTGTGGGCTTCATCCCTGTATGGGCCCTTCACTTACGAGCTGGGCTTGATGATCCCTGTGGGTCCCTTCCAAATCGGAATATTCTGTGAACTCTGTGAAAAGCTATATATTAATTGCCAGCCCTAATGATACAGGACATTTCCAGAGCCTTGTGCTTTACAGTACTGCTTAGGCCATAGGCCCAGTGAGCCCAAGGGGAAATCAAGGCCAGGGGCAATTTGAACTGGAACATCTGAACTGGGTGTTGTCCTATAGCTTGGACAAAGAGTGCCCAAACTTCCCATGCCAGGAGCTGTGTGGCTTTCCCAAGTATGCAGGTGAGGTCTGTGGCTTGTGTGTGGATTAAATCCTGGGACTATACATCATCCTAAACCCATCGATAATTCCCATTGATTTACAGAAATTTTGAATCCCAGTCAGGACCTAGCCCTGCTGCCCTTCTATTTTGTCCACACTGGGTGCTGTGCAGAGGAGGTTCTGACTTACCTGTAGTCTTGTCTCCTGGCAGGTTTTATTGCCCAAAAGCCCCTTCCTTGGGCTCAGCAGCTGGAGGCTGTGACCCTCACTATCCAACCTGGCTCCCTGGTGATGACCTTGTAATTTCTCAGGGCCAGTCCCTCTGGGGGCCTCCCCACCTGCTCAGCCTGGGGCAGCTCTGGCACAGGAGAAGCTGAAGGCTTTGCCCAGCACCGAATGGGGCCTTTGGGATGTTCAAGTAGCATTGGAGAGCTGTTATTTACTAGAGAGAGCGAGCCCCTCCTGCATCTCTGGTCTTGGCAGCAGATCTGGGTCCCTCTGGATGTCAGAGCTCACTGTCAGATGACTCTGTGGCACTGTGCAGGACTGCCATGGCATGCTTTATTGCTTCCCTGTGGAGACAACCTGACATACTCAGGGCTGGTGAGCAGGCTCTGCCCCACATCTCCCATCTGGGAAGGGGTTGGAGAAGAAGCCTAGGCAGGTACTGGAGAAGGGCAAAGGCAGCTGCAGCCCTGGGGGACGAGAAGCCCTCCTGCCCGAGGGCAGCCTCCTGGCCCTGGCTGGCCCCAGCCCTTGCTCCCTCCCTCCTCTCCCAGCTCCTCCTAACCACAAGGACTTTGGTTGATGGAGCTGGCGCCAGCGAGTTCCCTGAAGAGTTCAGAAGTCAAGAACTGAGGCAGGTATGGGGAGGGGGGGAAACCCGACCCCAGTGGGCAGGCAAGGCTAGGCAGTGCTGGGGGATTGGGGGGGAGGGCAGGCGAGCCGGGTACCGGCCTGGCACGGAGCAGGAGGGCGGCTTTGGGTTGCTGCTGCTGCTGCCTGCTGTCTGCACAGCCTTCCTAGTGTGGGGCTGTGGTGGTGGTGCATTGATAGTAATGGGGCTTGGGGTGTCACAGCAGGGTTGTGGCTGGGGTAAGGATGGCAGGAAGCCACAATCACTGGTGTGTCGGTGTGTGCCTGTGTCTGGGGGCATCTGAATGCACAGGTAGCAGGGTGTGTTATTGTGTGTTGTTGGAGCGAATGTGAGTGTGTGAAAACACACAGCTCTGAAGGTGTGGGTGAGAACACGTCTGAATTGGAGTGGATGCAGGGAGGGGGTTGTAACTGTCTGTGGGTATGGGAGGACGTCTGAATAAGTGTGCACAAATGTAGGTGTGTGTGAGTGCAAATATGTGGGACTGTGATCATGGGTGCCTGTAGGCTCATGAGGGTGTGTGTGAACTTGTGCATCTTTGACAGTGTGGACTGTGCGAGGGGGGGGGGTGTGAGGATGTGGATGGGATACGTCTGGGGGGGGAGGTGAGGAGGTGTACTTGAGTGCATGGGCACAACTTTCTATGCCAGCACATTTGTTTTGCATGGGGGATATCCCAAAGCTGTCTGTCCTGTGGGATCTCCACGGCCCCCGTGGGCATTAAACCACAAGCACATTGAAGACGTAAAGGGCAGCCTGTGGCCCAGCCGGCGACGAGGGGGCCTGGAGGGCAGATCCCAGCCAGGAGCGGGGAGAACGGGGCGGGCAGAGCTCAAATCAGCGGCAAAACCTCGGCGACGCGGTCGGGAGCTCTAGGCTGCGCTGGGCAGCGCCGGTCGGCAGCAGCGGGGGGACGGGAGGAAGAAGACGGCCGTGCCTCTGCCCCACCGGCGGCTCTGCTCCCTGCCCGGCTGCACGGAGCAGTCACCGACGGACAACAAGTTGTGCCGCAAATTGCGATAAGGGCTTTCATTTTCATTTTGTGCCAAAGCATTTAAAATATCTTTCTGAATGTTGTGGGGTTTTTGTTTGTTTTTCTACAAAAACATTCATCTCCGGCGGGCCCGGCGGCAGCGGGTGACCCGTCAGCCCTCGCTCCGCCGTGGTGTGCGCCCCTGCCCCGTGGGGAACAGCTGGGGCCGGCCATCGTCCCGGGGGAATGATTCCCGCCCCGGCTCTCCGGGGGGAGGTGTGCACCAGCCCATCGCCTTCTGCCGTCATGCCCCTTCCACGGGTCTGGGCACTCGTGGAGTGCCGTCCTGAATGCCTTCGCTCCGGAGTCTGGGGATAGGAGAGCCCCCTCCTCCTCCGCGCCTTTTTGAGAGGTGCTGACTTTTGAAATTGAGAACAACCTTTTGGAACAAAGGGTCACAGCGGGTCTTGGACCCCACCAGGATAAGATCCTCCGGTTTCAGCCCTTGCTCGGGATAAGCTGCAGCCCATGGTGATCGCGGCCCGCGCCTGATTCCCCGGCGAGGCCTAGCAGCCAAGACCCTTCTTTGCAGCTGCCTATGGCCACAACCGCTGGGACCAAACGTTTCCACTCTGCCCCCGGTACCCGGTACTTGCGACTCATTCACCCCCCAGAGCCCTGCCCGCACCCAGTGCTCACTTTATAAAGCCAATCCGGGTGGTGATTTTTTTTTTTTTTTTTTGCTGGGGGGGAGTGCGGGGGGGGTTGGTAAGCTGGGGAAGAAGAAACTCCTTTTCTCGTGTGCTCTTCTCTGCTGTCATTCACTGGGCTGCTCTCAGCATCCAACCAATGGAGAGTGAGGGCCTGCAGCAGTAGGCCCTGGGTAGGGTGATTGATGGGCAAGCGGGGCGGTGGACGATCGCACTCGCAGTCCGCCGCGCTCTGCTCCGCTCCGCGGGGCTCCCGGCTCCCCAGCGCCCGCCGCGGCGAGGGTTCCCCGGGGCACCCTCGTGTGTGTGTGTGTGTGCCTGTGTACCTGTGTGCCTGTGTGTATGAGCCTGTGTCCTGGGTGAGTGGCTCCTGGCGTGGGGTGGTTGCCTCTTGGTGCCTGGCGGCGCTGGGTCTTATCGGAACGGGACCAGTGTCCGTGGGTGGGGATATCGTGTCTCCACTCCTGGAAGCTGTTGGGTGGTGGGTGTGTGTGGCGTGGTTGTGTCTCCAGTGTGTGGGTCCTGTGCCTCGCTGGGCACGGCTGCCGTGTCCCGGGCCGCGGGGTTGTTTCGCTCTTGTGCCTGGGTTGCGCATGGCTCTGTTGGTGGATCTTCGTGCTGAGCGTGTGGCTGCCGTGTGCCGGCCGTGCGTGGCTCTGCTGGGGTTTCTTGAGGTGTGCGACCGTCGTGCTATGGGACTGAGCGCGTAGCCGGCGTGTACCTCCTGTGCGCGGCCCCGTTGCCGGTTTCGGGGCGCTGCGGGGCTGTGCTGCCGTGCCCGGGGTGGAGGTCCGGCTCCCGGGCGGCGGCATGGAGCACCTCGGCGCTCACCACTTGCACCAAGGCCAAGCCGAGCCCATCAGCTTCGGCATCGACCAGATTCTCAACACGTCGGAGCCGGGCAGCTGCATGGTGTCGCACCCGCGGCTGCAGGACTCGGCGGACTACGGGCTGGGCTGTATCGTGGGCAGCGCCTATAACACGGTCACGGGTGGCTACGGGGCGAGCGGCGGCGCGGCCGGCGCCTACAGCGGCACCTCCTGCAGCATGGGCGGCCTGCCCGGCTCCTACAACGTGAACATGGCGGTGAGCATGAACGGCAACACCTTGAGCTCGGCCGGAGGGGTGATCCGTGTCCCGGCCCATCGCCCCGTGGCCGGCGGCGTCCACCAGCCCCTCTCCGCCGCCGTGCCGGCGGTGAACGGCATGAACAGTCTCACGGGGCTCACCTTTCCCTGGATGGAGAGCAACAGGCGGTACACAAAAGACAGGTTCACAGGTGAGTGGGGCCACCGGGACACCCTTTCCCTCCCCGCTTCGCCGTCCCGCTCCGTTCCCCGCCGCCCGGCCTCGGCGCGGCTGCCGGTGCTCACCGGGGCACGCAGGATCCGGCCGGGGATCTCTTCTGGCCGGGTGGAGAAAGCGGTCCCGGACGGTCCTGGGAAGTCGGTCGCGGAGAAGGCCAGAAGCTAGACCGTGCGGAAATCAGTCGCGTTCAGTCCCCACTAAATGCGTTGTGTTTCTTTTTGTTTGCTTTGATTTTTTGGTTGATTTGATAGTTTGTGTGTGTGGTTGGACTTTGTTTTCTTTTGTTTGGTGGTTTTGGTTTTTTTGTGTGTATTTTACTATTGGTTTGGTTTGGTGTATTTTTCTAAAATTATTTAATTATTTTCAAGTTGGTTGGGGTTTTTTGTTTGTTCTTTTTTTTCTTTTCTTTTTTTTTCTTTTTTCCGTGTTGAAGCTCGGGAAAGGCGGGCAAAGGAAAAGGGATGGCAAACTCGCCCCACCACCTCCCGCGAGCCCCAGCCACGACTGCCCGCTCCCTGCCGCCGAGCTAACAGCCGGGAAAACTTTCCTTTTAACCCGGGAGTTATTTGCGAGGCATGTTGCGGCCGGCGGCCCCGGCCCTCGCCCGCCCGGGAAGGCCGGCCCGGTGCGTACCGTAACCCAGCTGGTTTTCCCTGGTTCCGGGCTTCGACTCAGCCTTTTCCCCTACCAAAAGGGACTCTCTGCAGTCCCGAGCAGAGCTGGGTTCGGGCTAGAGCCGCTTCCTGGACCCGCCGTCGTTTCCAGGTGTAGCTGGGCTCGTCACAAAGCAAAACACTCGAACAACGAAAATAAATAAATACGCAAACAAACAAAAAACCCCAACGAAATTGCAACGGGGAAAAATCAGCGCCCGAACCGGCCCCTCTTCCCGAGGGCGAAAACCTAGGCCCGATTTCTGGAAGTTGCCGTTTAATTTCGATCCGATAGCGCTGAGTTCAGGCGCTGGCGGACGAACGGGGCCGTTCCCCTCGCAGGCACCGAGCTGGACTTCACGCAGCCTCTTCCTGGCTGAGACACAACGCAACTTTTCACTAATTATTTTTTCGTGAGGTTAGGGGGAAAAAAAAAAACCCAAACCATATACATTTATTTAAAACAGCAACAAAAAACCAAAACGACGAATAGGAATTCCCGGGACGTTACTTCCCGCGTACGAAGCACTGGGGCCGAGGCCGGCGGGGTTACCGCCGCACCCAAACGAAATTAGCCCGAGCCCGGTTGGCACGGAGCGCGGAGCCCCGGCCCGGCGCCAGGACCGCCTGCCGCTGCCGACCCCCCGCTCCCCGCAGGCGCTTCGCTGGGCAAGCGGCCGCATTCCTCGCCGCCGGAGTCGAGCGGTGCCCGGCGGGTGCCCGCAGCACTCACGGAAGGCGCCGGGGCCGCCGCCGAATTTTTGCAGCCCGTGCGTGTATGTCGGCGGGGAAGCGGCGGCTTCGCAGCGGGGGGGGTGGGTGTCCCCAGCCCAGCACCCGGGAGCCGGAGCCCCTCTGCTGATGTGTCGCTGCTTGCTTCTTTGCCTCTCATCCCCCCCTCCTCCCGTGTCCCCCCCAGTGGCCCTCTCACCCTTCACTGTAACACGCCGTATAGGTCACCCCTACCAGAACCGCACGCCCCCCAAGAAGAAGAAGCCGCGCACCTCCTTCACCCGCCTGCAGATTTGCGAGCTGGAGAAGCGCTTCCATAGGCAGAAATACCTGGCCTCGGCCGAGCGCGCTGCCCTTGCCAAGGCCCTCAAGATGACAGACGCCCAAGTGAAGACCTGGTTCCAGAACCGGCGCACCAAGTGGAGGTGAGGGACTGGGGGGCTCGGTGGACTGGGTTGCTGGGTCAGCCCGGGGTGGGCAAGCCTGTCTGCCGCCAGCTCTGGAGGGGCGGTGGTGGCCTCACATTGGCTTGCAAGCCCCATGTGTTTGTGTGGATGTGAAAGTGTGTGTACCTGTGCGTGTGCATGCACAGCCGAGCGTGTGCAGCGCCTGTGGCTGTGAATGTGCGGGTGGTGTGTACGTGTAGGCTGTGTGTCGCAGGGCACGTGTGTGTAACTCTGCACAGTGAGTGTGAATGCTTTTGCGTGAAGGCCACGTGTGTCCTGGTGTGCCCACATACAGTGTGTGTGTGTGTGGACATGCACGGCGGTGTGAGTGTGCTTGCAGCGCAGGCCGTGCGTGTTCGATGTGGGTGCACCGTGTGTTGTGTGAGCACACTGGATCTGCGTGCGAGGTGTGCTAGGTGCGTGAATGTGTGTGCACACACGCGTGCATGGGGGTTGTTTACAGTGTGCCGTGCAGGGAGTGCAGTCAATTTCACCGGTTGCACCAGTGGGTGCAGCGGCTCCCGTGCCTCTTTCCCCGGCAGCGGCATGTGGGAGTCCTCAGCCAGGGACTGTCAGAGAACCGAGCTCTGCATAGCGTGGAGATTTTCATCCCCGTGGGGATGAAAATTTCATCCTTCGTGGCGCCTGCTTGCTCAAACGCTTTCTTTTTGTTCTGCTGCCGGGCGTGCCAGTAAAGCCGGAGAGGAAGAGGAGGCTGAGCTCACGCCGACCCTTCAGGGCTCAGTCGCCGTAACCCTGCCCCTCCCAAGCTACACCTTCCCGGGATGTCCCCGGGAGGCACTCCAGCCCTGAGAACAAGCCCTGCCCTGGGCGCAGGCAGCCTGCGGCGGGGTGCTGGGCAAGGGGAAGCTCCCTGAGAGGGCAGAGAAGGGGCGTGTTGCTGGGTGTTGAGTACTGGGTGCTGGAGTGCAGATAGGCAGCAGCTTCTTCAAAATGGGGGAAAAGGGCTTTCTCAGTGTCTCCCCGAGACTTAATAGGACAGTGAGGATGCTGGGGTTGGCTAATAAACAGGACAAGGAATTTGAAACCAAGAGTGTGGGTGAATGCCCAACCCCAGACAGTCCTTCCCTAGAGAGGCTGTGGAAGAGTAGTTTCCAGGTGTTAGGAAGTCTCTAGCTGGAGTGATCTCTGTTGGCCAGAAGCAGAACACTGGAGAAGGAATAGTCCTGCTGTGGCCTTCAAAACAGGGTCAGCTATGTCTTCTAACCAGGTTTCCTAAGGAAGTGAGGCAAATCCATCTGTCAATACTCTTTGCGTCTGTTGGCTAAATTCAGTCTCTCTTGGCAGAGGAGCAGAGGATATAAACCTGTTCATGTGTTTTACAAAAAATAGCTGGGTGAAGAAAAACAAAATCCTGGTTCTGTCTAAGGGGAAGGCTGCAGCCAGATCTCAGCTATAGTATTAGACGTGGGAGAGTCCCCACTGGTCTGAGCCAAAGTTTACAGGCATGTAAACTTTGCTTGTATGCTGTGATGGAGATGTGGATGTCCCAGGGTGATAGCACACCCAGCTCGCTGCCCCAGGCCCCTGTGCTGGGTAGTGGGCTCTGGGCAGTGGATGGAAGACTGGGTGCTGGAAGGAGCCACTACGGGCTCAGGCTGAACTCGACAGCAGGAAGTAACTGAAAAAAGAGTTGATTTAAGCCCTCTGATGGATTTAAGTGCTGGGGGAAGAGTCTTACCCTTGCCTTTTGCCTGGATGTCTGCTGGAGCAAGGTGGCTGTGTGATCCCGTTCTCAGATTTGGGCTGTTTTATACACAGTTACTTTTAGGCAGATTTGAACCTGCAAATTGCAGCCTGACATGAATGGATGACTAGGCCAGCTGCTTGCAGCAGGGAGATACTTGGGAGCTGGGTGCTTACAGCCACAGTTCTCCTGATCACCCTGGATGTGGGGCTCCCTCCCTCCTCTCTGAGTATCTCTTCATTGTGCAAAGAGTCATTAAATATTCATTGAGGCAGAGATGGAACTGCTGTGGGGTTGCATGGGGATGGCTGGTGCTGCTTTGAGCCCCATCTCCCGGGATGTCTCATATGAGATGTTGACACAGTGATTAAAACAGAGGCTGAGCCCCAAACTACCTGCTCCCAGGCGGGAGCACTGGCCACACACCTGGAGGCTTGGGTGCCCAGAGGCCCATCGCTGGCATCCAGCCCTGGTCTGCTTCCCCACTGGGAGCCAGGGACCCCTGCCCTGTGCTCTGAGTTGTCACTGTGGAGATCAGAGCTGCCACTTCCAATTCTCACAGCCAAAGAGAATGAGACATCTCACATCCTCCTGAGCTGCTAAATTAAAAACTGCCATTTCCTGTGTCACAGGTCCACTGAAGCTGCTGGGAGAGCGTCAGCTGGGCCTGGGGGTGTGAGGGGGGCAGGTGGTGATTTGGGGATCATCCTGGACTGTGAGTTGCTCCCAGGTTTTCCCAGCAGCATCAGGGGAGGTGCCAGGTGATGTTCAGAGATGATTGCAGGCTGCAGACTCCAGACTGACCTGCCATCCACGCAAGTGGGAGTGGGATTTTCATTGTGAATATAAGTGCATTCATGCCATTTCCAGCTATCCTGTTTTCTCCTCCCATGTAACCCAGAGCCAGGACCCTATCAACACTGGAAAGAATCCCTGCAGACACCCTAAACCCCCTTCCTCAGCAGGATCAACTCTGTTGGTGTCATTCCAGGCAGACACATGTCCAAATTGTTCTTAAAAATACTGTCCTTCACCCTGTCCACATGGTATATTCTGTACTTCGATTTTTCTCACTGCTAAAAAGTGTGTTTCTAGTGTTTAGCTGATATTTTGCTGACTTTTGTCCTGTTTGCAGTGGGCATATTTTTGCCTTCATCCAGGGTTTCAATAGCTGGTCACCACAGCTCAGTGGATGAGGTGGCAGACCTGGGTGGTGGAAGGAGATGCCTGGGGTGATGCTGCCCATCTCCCAGCTGTGTGTCACTACCAGTCACTGTTCCACCTCATCCTGCTCCATGCTCCTCACTGGGACACTGTATGCTTGGCTCTTGTTGTTGGTACCAGAGCATGTTTGCAGGGGATTGCACCTTTTGCAGTGCTGTTGTGTGACCCTTTCCATGTTTTATTTCTGCTTGTTTTTACTTCCTGTGGACAGAGAATAATCCAGAGAGAGCTGCCAGCTCTCTTTGATCAGAGCAATTTTTGAGGCCAGTAAGATAGACAGACCCAGTGCCCAGATTATGGGATTTACTTGCAGTTTGTGCAGGGGATGTGGGACGACACCACGGCCAGGGATCTTCTTTTCCTTACCCCTACCCCTGAGCACCCAGCACAAGTTATTCTCTTGGGAGATGCCCCTCCTTTTCTTCCCTGGCCCCTCTAACGCTCCCTCTCTCCTAGGAGGCAGACAGCAGAGGAGCGGGAGGCTGAGCGGCAGCAAGCAAACCGCATCCTCATGCAGTTGCAGCAGGAGGCCTTCCAAAAAACCATCAACCAGCCCATCCAAGCAGACCCTATCTGTGTCCACAACTCCTCTCTCTTCGCCCTCCAGAACCTCCAGCCGTGGTCTGACGACTCCACCAAGATCACCAGTGTCACCACTGTCGCCTCCGCTTGTGAATAAGTCTGGTGGCCACCAGTGGCACATACACCTTCTGCTAGCAGGGCTGTCTCCAGGAGGACACATGGCATCCTTGATGGGACATGTAGTCACTCTGTTTGTCCCCAGGGAACGCTGGCACCCCCCTGTCGTCCAGCCACATGTGCATCCCACGTGTCCAGCTGGGGAAACCCACCACAAGGACTGAAAGGAAGGGAAGCCACCACAAAATCTCTCCCCAGCCGTGGGGTTGCTGGAGCAGCAGTACTGTGTCACCTCCCCCCAACCCTTTTGTTCTCTTGAAAGTCTCCAGTGTCGACCCTGAACTTGCTGACGTGCTGCCAGACAAAAGCCCAGCCTTGACAGACACAGCTGCCGGCGTTCACCCAGCTAGGGGAGAGGAAAACTTCCTTTGGATTCTACTGGCGGCAGTGCAAAGCCTAGGGTTACCCTTATATATTCATATGTGTGTGTATGTGCGTGTGTATATATATAAAAAAGTATATATATCTATCTATATACACACACATATATATACACGCATACTTTGGACTGATGGCTCAAAACAAAAGCAGGAGGCTCCCTGGAAAGCACTTCTCTGCTCTGAGCCTTCTCAGGTTGTCTACACTGGAGACGTTCGGGGATGCAACAAATGGAGGAAGCAGCAGCAATTTCTGCCTGTGCCAGATGGGAACCCTTCAGATCTCACCTCACTGTCTCTCCTCCCCTTTTTCATTAATTTTTTCTTCCAAGGGGGGAACGAGAGAAGGATCTGACAGACTCCTGAGGATGGTAAATATGATATCTCAACTGTATGTTGAGCCCAAATTGTCACTGGCTGCCACGGACTCTGTGCCCATCAGTGTGTGTTTTAATAATGAGAAGACCTGGGTGGCATTTTACGGGGGTAATGCAGTTTCTTTCCATGGATTATTTCCATATAATTTCCAAAATGTTGTCCAGTGTTTTTATTTTACCCATTTTTCTTTAGAAGGCAGTTTATGATGGCAAAAAAATGATTTCACTCTCAGCTGTTTAACTTAGTTTTTCCTTTAATTGTACCAAGAGAATGAGACACAATTAAACAAAGCACTTCTAGCAAATGCCAGGAATATATATATATCTATATAAACAGTATATATTTTTCAGTTACTTATAATCTAAAACAGCACTGCGAGTTTAAGCAGTTAGTGCAAACAAGCAACCAGAAAACCTATTTTCAGTGAGATTATTAGAGGCATCGGTTTGGTTTTTTTTTTGTTTGTTTGTTGTTTTGTTTTGGTTTTTTTTTTTTTTTGCTTTTTATGTTTTGTTTTGTTTGTTTTTGATTTTTTTTGTTTGGTTTGGTTTAGTTTTTTAAGTTATGCACTTACAAGGTGTTCTAAGTGTATTCATTTTATAAAGTGCTTGTGTAATTTATGTGGAAATGAAAAAGAAAATAAAAAATCTCCAGGGTACTGAATAAATCATTTAAAGCCTTGCTGTTCCCTGTCTATTAGTTCTGCAAGAGGAGACATCATAGCACAACTACGGCTGAAGCCTGTACTGCTGGGGTTTTTTTTTAAATGAAAATAGAGTTAGTGTGTCCATTTGAGTTTGCTCAGGTCCACTTGGTTTTGCAGGCTCCAGAGGTAATATGCTGTGTTTTAAACCCTGATCCTGTAAACATTTTCAGGCTTCAACCCAAGAGTGCATTTAGGATGTGCTTTAATTGAAGCCCTTCTGGGAGGCTTGCTGGGGGTGGCAGGGACTGTGCAGGGTCATGCGGAATAATTTCTTGAATAAGACCTTGGAGTGAGATCTCACCTGGGCTGAGGGGGGTCTAGAGATATTTATGTTTGAAATACGGATATGTATATGGAAAGGGGAATTTGAATTTGAATTTAAAGAAATGTGCAAGAGTGCATTTTAGAGACAATCTTGCAAGGAATTATTCTAGGGACACTGTTTTACATTCATGCTCAGCCTTGCTGCAGGACATCATTCCCCGCTTGGCAAACCTTTCTCAGAGGAAAAGGTGAGAAAACCCTCATCAGCTTCCTTGGGGGACACTCCAAGTCCAATGGCCAGGAAAGCTGGACTGACTTCAGCCTAGTGTTTCCTTCCAGCACTGGGAATTACTGAGTAAGGGATGTTGCAGGATAGGGCTGAAAAGGGCGGCCAGCCACGAGTGCTGGCAGGGACTCCCTGATGAGGCCCTGGTGTCCAGGCTGCCTGTGAGACATCTGTGACAAAATACCCTGAGCCTTTGATACCTGGTGGTTGATAGTGCTCTGGAAGCTGAGTCCTCTGGGTGCATCGCAGTGTTTCTCAGAGTTTGTTAAGGGAGCATACGAATAGTCTGCTTTATCCAAAATCTACTATTGTAGTGGGCTAAGAATTTATCGTGCTGAGGAATTTTCCCATTCTGCAGTCCTGTGTGCAAGCAAACACAGAGAAACATTTGCAGCAATGGAGACAAGAAGCCAAAAAAAGAAAAAAACTCTAAAAAAAAGATAAAACACAGTAAAATAAGTAACTACAGAGAAAGAGCATTTTTGGAGGTATCTTTAAAAGATATTGATTACCCCCAGAAAACTACTAAAATAAAATAACTAGTCTTTTTTTCCTAACATAAATTTCAGAGAAGTCTTTTGTTTGAATTTTGTTTTATGCTACAGACATTTTTAGATGCTGATTAAGCTAATTATTTAACATATACCTAACTTTGTCTACAAAGATCATGCTGGGGTTATGGCTTACTCCTTCAGGAGGCATTGCTGTGTACAAATTTTTAATGGTTTACAGTTCATGGCAGTGTACATTTTTGTTTTCAGGCTTTTTGCAGAGGAAAAAATACTAACCACAAAATAATAAAAAAGGATGATAAAACTCACTGTTGATATTAAAAGTGTTTTCTACTTTATTATTATGACACATCAATATCATAAAATTTAATTTCAAGACAGCCATTTTATAATATCCACATTATTCAGTTCATAATCCAAAATGTTCCCCAGCAAAGTCAAATGTATGATAATGCACATTCAAGGGCATGTGTTTAGGTAGAATATTTAGCTACACCTTGTTCTTAAAACTGTTGACTTCCTCCTTTTCTTATCAATCTTTCCTGATTAAAAAAACCCAAAAAAGACCAAAAGAAAAAAAAAAGATATCTTGATATGAAATGACAATATATGTAACATTGGAACCAGAAAAATAGTTGCCCGATCTTTCTTGTCCCTGGAACGATTGTTTCTGGAAGGGGTTTCTCTTAAAATATTTCTCTTGAATTTGTTTTTAAAATTGGTTTAGTGGCAGGAGGTATTTTTGATATCTGCATACATGCTTCCAGTTTTTAGTATGATGATCTGTACCTAGACAATAAAAGTTGCCTGAAATATGATGGAATTAAATCAATAAGTAATGACATGAAACAATGACATGTAATGTTATGTTTTGTAGACTGACATCACCTCAGCCATATCCTGAGGCCTTCCATACCACAGTGAAGGCTGATTTAATTTTTTGTATTATACTTGTTTGGGAACAGGAATAATATTGCGTTAAGATGCCTTGAAAGTTATTTCCCTCTTCCCTTGCTCTCAAAGCAAATCCCAAACATGAAATGGCAGTCAGGGAGAAATGTTTTTCCACTGTTTGCCTGTATCTAGGAAATATGGATCAAGATAGAGTGGCCTTGGTCTGCAGGGGAAAAGCCTGTGTGATGCCTGCAGCATGTGGGCATTGTAGGGGAGTGCACTGTGGTCATCCACACCTCTGTCACCCATAACACTGCCAGGGATTAAGAGCCATCATTCATGTTGGTTGGCTATGGATGTGCCGAGCTTTTGAAGGAAAATCCAGGGGGAGAAAAAGCAGTGTTTGCAAGAACAAGCAGAGCATTAAACATCTGTGTGGAGCTGGAAGAGACGAAGCCCAGCTGTATGGGCTGCGGTTGTCTGGGTTTGGTCCCAGCTCAGCAAACTATGTAGGCAGGAGGGAACCAGAGGTATGGCCCCCATTTAGTCAATTAGTTGAGCACATGAGTCATCCAAACAAGGATCAGTTGGTTTATCTCTGCTGAGGGATGGCCCAGGGAAAGGCTGAAGGGTCTTTGCTGGAGCCTTCTGCCTTGAGCGGAGTCTGCAGTTGTGCTTTTTCCTGGGTGTGGGCCAGCGTGTTTGGTCCCTGCCCCAATTTCTACATGAATACTTATAAAAAACACATATAGCTTTTCTTGGGCTGCCTTATCCCATCTATGGGGCATTTTTTATATATTTAAAGTTATTTTTCCTGCAGCATCATCAGTGAGAGTCATCCGTATGTGGCATTTGCTGGAGGAAGACCCAGGTTAACTGTATTGTGTCCTCTGATACAGTTTGTATAATTGATAATGAAAGGAGGCTCTGACCCTAGAAACACCATATATAAGATCATTTTAGTTATCTCACTGGGACTGTTAATCACTATTTTTGAATGTGCTCCTGATTAACCAACACACCAAAAGAAAGCTTAAAACTGGGGCTGGTACCTCAACACGGCAGCAGTGGGAGCCCATCCCTGCGGGAGGCAGCCAAAGCCAGCTTACACACACTCGGGGGCTAAATGGGGTAGAAAACCCAAACCAATTTACTGACAAAACCGAAAATGGCTTTGCTGAAAACTGTTTGGGTTACAGTAAAAAGCCATCCCTCTCTGGGGTTCTGGGACAGCTGGAATTTTTTGAATTAATCTTTTTTTTTTCCCCTGCCAGAAGCAGACTGGCTGAGTGACACTGATTTCTTTGTGCAACAGTCAGCTTTGATGGCCACTTGTTTGAAAAACATTTGTGAAATAACATTTGGAATTACCAAATTAACCCGGGTGGAAATTTTCTATATGAGAAGGTCTAAATTTGTGAAAAAGATTAGATTTATTAAAAGATTAGATTTATTTTTAAAAAAACAAGTATTAAGGGAAGAAAAAAGCACATCAAGCTTTAGATTATCACAACAAACCTCTGCTGTAGTTAAACTAGATTGTCTGTTTTTTTCAGATCTTTTGTTTGTGCAACTAGCTGGGACTTTGATTTTTTTTTTTTTTAATTATTGTTATTATCATTGTCTCCATTACAGGAGGAAATTTATTTGATGTGTCAGTGCTTGCTCACAATTAGGACAAAGGGTTTTTTGCCCCTGTTCCTTTCTATTAATCAGAAACTCTTCATTATTGGTAGTTTTAAATTAATTCTATAAATTTATGTAAGTCAAAATTAAAACTGTGTTCAAAGAGTTGTGTTAGCTTTCTTTTCTGAAGACAGTGGAAAAATCTTGATTTTTCCAAGTCTAGAAATTGATTTTTGGCTTCTTTCCGGCCTTTTGTTGTTGTTGTTATGAGTTTTGTTTCTGTGTATTTGTTTGTTTGTTTTGTTTTGTTGCAGCTAGTTGTGATAACCATGGGACCAGCTCCAGCAGCTCTCAAACTCCAGGTCACACACCAACCTCCAGCCGAAATCAAGCACACTGAGGGTGTGTGATCCCCTGTTGCAGAGAGCTGCAAACCCCTGCCCTGCACCTCCTTGGGGCTGGAAGTTCAGTTCTTACCCTCAGCTCAGCTGCCCTTTGCCTTTCCACTTCTGAGGCAAAAATAGAATGAGCAGAAATGGGGAGTCCCTGCTCTGATTTTTGAGTAGGAACAGGCAAAGCCTGAGAAAACCTGTTTTCTCATTGCCTGAAAAGAATGTAAACCCGCTGGTCTGAGCGCTGCGGTTAACTGTCTGTCTTTCCTAGACTGCAACCGCCTAAAAATAACAAAGCGGTGATTAAAAAATATCAATCAATATATACTTTTTTTAACTACAGCTGGGAAGCAGTACAAAGGCAGAGATAGATGAAAACATGAAGAAAAGCTTCGTTTCCCAGGGTCCTTCCTGTCTCAGTAAGAGGAAATTTTTGGGATGTTTAGTGATTGGTACCTGCTGTTGTTACTACTCAGCTTTTAGACACGTGCCAGGTCTTACCAGGCTTTTCCTCTTGGGTTTTCATCTAGAATGAACCCAGTTTGTGATGCCAGCACTCAGTAGGAGTTAGGCTGAGCCTGGGCTACCAGGTACGTTGGCTGTAAATGTGCTAGAAGGCAGGGCCTGACCCCATGTAAGGTGGCAAAGGGGAAAAAAAGGTATAGGTGGAAATGGGGTTTGCTCAGGGTCATGGTGAGGAAGCGATCACAAGTGCACTGAGTTGTGGCCAGGCCTCTGCACAGCTCTCCCTCTCTCAGAAGTAAGAGCTTTCCCAGCTGTTCTCACCAGAGAGCCCTGAGAGCGTGGGGAAGAAGGGAGTGTCCTGTGCAGCCAGGCTGGGAGAGAAGTGGGTAAAGGCTAGCAGGTCCTGGGGAGCCATGAAGTACCAGTAGGATGCTCCTTTGAGAGCTGTATAAAAAAGGTACTAAATCTCTGTGGGTCAGTGGGGTTTGAGGGTGAGCGGTGAGGGGCACCTGGGACTTGGGGTCCTGGTCCAGTGGGAACCTGGGTTGGGCAGAGGAGGAGGGTTGTTCCCCTGCTGGGACTACCCAGCCTATCTGGCCCTGTGCCAGTGGCATGCAGGGTCTGGAGATGTCACATGACGGGACTGTTGCTGAAATGCAGGTCCTATCTACAGCATCCCATAGTGACACAGTCATGGAGCATGGCGGTAGTTGCTGAGCTATATCCAGGGCACTTCCCTCTTTCCAGGATTAAGCTCCGGAAAGTTTTGTATGCCTTTTACAGCACTGTTGGGTTTCTGCCACTGCCAGGCTGTGCTCCCCTGCCATTGGAGGAACACCTGCAACCGCAGAGGGATGTGTCCCAGGCACACTGCCCACTGACATAGAGATTCACAGAGGCAAACGAGGGAGCTGTGGCAGTCTTATTTCCCACCACCCCCCATTTACGCAGAAATGCTCAAAAAGATCTGGCTTTCATTGTGGGATGGAGTGAAAACAAACCTTTAAACCTTATCAGTTGTTATGACGGGTGTGAAACCAACCTTGGCTGTGGCTAATGCCACCACATCCAGAGGCGAGAGGTGCAACGCAGGGTGGAGTGGGCTCTCCACGGAGCAAGGCATCAGACATTTGTTGGTGGATCCACCACTGTTCCCATGCATTTTCCCTCCAGGCCTGGTCCTTTGAGGATCTGAGAGTCATTTGGGATCCGAGGAACTGAGCGGAACCAACTCACACACCACAGGCAGAAGCTAGACTTGTAGCAATTGGGTGAGGGAATGCAGGTCCCATGCTGGGATCCCAGGGTACGTGTGTGCGTGCCAGCCCCTGGGGAAACACACCACAGCTGTGGCAGAGAAAGCGAGGAGACAGGCAGAGACACACCTGTAATGTTATACAGCGGAAAGGATTTCCTGAGAGCCCTTGTGGCCACAGACGCTGCCAAAAGAGGTGAGGAATGAGGAATGGTGTCCTGTTGCTGAAGATCTCCTGCGCCTCAGGAGCTGTTTTCTCTCCCTTCCCTGCCAACAAATGGGATTGCAGGAGGTAAGTCCTAACTCCAGCCTTGCTCTGCTTCCTGGAAGAAACCCTGACTGTGGCTGACAGCTCGACCCAAAATGGCTCTGGTGGCACAAGGGGAGTGGAGACACCCTCACACAAGAGGTGGGGTGGGGGGAATTGGGTGAGTGTTGCCTGGCACTGCTATAGATGCTGACTTGCATGACACTGGCCCCAAGGTCCTTCTTTCCTTCCTTGTGCTCCACTCCCCCTGTGAGCCTCAGCAACCTCCCCTAATTTGCTGTTAAGGGCCTATGGGTGTTTTCTGGGTGGGACCCAGGGGACCTCAGGCCTCTCTGCAGTAGATGGAGAGGGACACTTGGCTGTGTGGTTTCCCCCAGAGGTGGAGTCTAGGACAAGATAACCCCTAGCACAAGTGCCTTGAGGCAAACAGAGGTCAAAGCCATGTGTGTTCCCCCCAAATTGCATGGCACTGCCCTTCCACGGGTGACCCTGGTGCATTGTGACTCACAGAGCTGGCCAGAGCTGCAAACGTGAAACACTGTGCCACCTCTCCGGCCAGGGGTCAGTACCCATGGGCGAATTAGACAGGCAGGACCGGGATGGACACCCTGCCCTTCTGCTCGCCTGTGTGCTGTGCTGGAGGGGAGCATTCCTGCCCACCGCGCCGCTGCAGCCCCCGGGCCGACCGGGAGCGATCGGTGGGCACCGAGCTCCATCTAGGGGCCAGGGAGCGCCTGGCTCCCGCTCCACACGTTCCCGCCGGCACCGGCCACACGCCGGTCCTCCCGCCCACCGCCACGAGTGGGGATGCCCACGGGCAGCCGAGCTCCAGGCTAACCAGAGAGTGACTCAGACTGGGAGCACTGTGTGCTCGGGATGAAAGGCAGCGAAGGCCAGTCCCTCGAGATGCAGCCTGTCCATGAAGGGGCTCATAGAATAATTAAGGTTGGAAAAGACCTCCGAGGTCATATGGTGAAACCATTAACATATCACTGCCAGGCACACCACTAGACCTTGTCCATAAGAACCACATCTACATGCTTTTTTATTGGATAAACCTAGCCCTGAGAAACTCAAGGGATGGATTCCCTTGAATTCAGTATTTCCCACTGGGATTAGGAAGAGAGACTTCCCATAGGATATCCCATCTGCTGATGCTTCATGTGATGGGTAAGTTAAACTGGACAATGTCAGGATGGTGTGTGTGAATTGTGCCAGGCCACTGCCTGGGGGGCTGCAGCCACACCAAGAACACAAAGGTGAGGCCCCAGAGTCCATGACTCCAGCAAGGCATGGAGAAAAGGGTCTGGCTCCACCCCTCTCCTGGCTATACACCCCTACCCCGTGGCTCATGGGGTGCAGTAAGTAACAGGGACAAGCAGCTGGGATTTTTAAGCACTGAGGGATGAGCTTTGATCAAAGCAGGCAGCTGCAGCAGCTCTCTAGGACAGCCAAGACACTGTTTGCATTAATCAAAAGAGAAAAATATAAACCCATGAAATGCTAAAGGAGATAAATAAGGAAGCAATGATTTTTCTCTTCATGGTGTACAAAGTCAATAAAGCTCAAGGAAACCACCTGTATTTTATTATCACATATTCATATGTTTAATGTTATTAAAACAAGAGTCTGGGGTGAGCTGCAGGAAATCAAAGCACTTAATGGTGCAGACACAAACCCTCTCTCCTCCCTTCCCAAAGGTGATTTGAACCAGTTTAAGCAAATGTGTCTTTGTCTCTTAAAATAATTATGTGATTTAGAGGCACTTTTCCCTGGCTCACATCAAATGACTTTAATGGGATCTGCTTCTGTGTGTCTGTGGGTGTTGGTTTAACAACTTACTGCTTTTTAAAGCTGCATTTATTCCCCAGTATTTACCAAAAAAGTCATTCTCTTCAAGAAGGGATTATTTGTGTTCCACCATCACTTGGCATTTATTCCATGGAGCATTTAATAGTGAAATAGTGCCCAGAGGGCAGAGGCCAAAATGTGATCTAAAGTGATATGTTGAAATTTGGGATAAACATCCTCTGAATGATCTACCAGCTGTGAACTTTCTCTTCTTTGCCTAATAAGTTTTGTCCTCTCTGGTCCAGTCTTGGCCACTGTCTTGGCCCTCAGGCTGAGCTCTCTCATCCCTGCCTGTGTTCTTCTCAAGGCCCTGCCCCAAATGGGATTTCCCTGGGGTAGAGGAGAGCTGACAGCAATCCCTGCCAGACTGGGATGGTGATCTGAAGGTGAGTTTCACACCTGCCAACACTTGAGTGGCAAATGCCCTGGGTGGGTCCTCACATGTGACCCTGTTCTCCTAGTCCCACAAAGACCTCTCAATGTTGAGGAGAAAAGAACTGTTTTGGGGGCTAGGTGAGTATACAGGAGCACAGTAGGAGCCAGGCTCCATTTCCACTCTCCACTCCAACCATAGGTGGGACAGACAAGGAGTAGTCTCCCTGGATCTTGGGCTGATGCTGAGACTGCTCACTAATGTAAAAAATGGGGGGGGAAAGCTGGGAAGGGTCAGAAACAGTTTGAGTTTGGTAGGAAGGAGGGAAGGGCAATGCACAGCAAACCTGCTGTAGTGCATCATTTCCTGCAGTGAGGAGAAAACATTAACACTGTGAGATAAAGCCCTGGTGAGCCCTGCTTGACACAGTCCTCAGTTCTGGTAGGAAGGCTGGAGAGGCAAAGCACTGAGCCATGCTCCTCTGGGAAGACACTTGCTGAGTGAGCTGCTTCATTTACCCATTGTGCTGGAGGCACTGGGAATCTCCTAAGCAACTGAGCTCTGTCACTGAAGCAGCTAATTTCTTCTCACAGGTGTATTTGGCTGCTTCAGGTGAGGTAAAATGAAGTCTCACACACAAATTATTAGAGCAGTCTGAGAGCCAAGGGGGACAGTGGCATCTCAGCAGCAAACAATCTGTGTTTCTTGGAGAGAAATATCATCAGCACAGACAACAAGAGGTGCAAGAGAGAGGGCTCAGTAGTTACAGAGGCAGGCTGTTCATGGCATAAAACTGGTGTTAACAGGCTACAGAGATGGTCTCAGCATGATGTCTCCAACCCTTCCTGCTGATACAGGGGAAGAGATGGGTACTGACAAGGGGGGAACCAGGAGGATGAGTGAGATGGTGCTGCAGGGTGCCTTTGTCTGGCTGCATCCCTCATCAGCCATGGGATCATGGAGCTGAGCTGGCTCCAACAACAGCAGCAGGACAATCTCCTCTGTGGGATGCTGATGCAAAGCCACTGGCTCTCTGGTGCTCTGCTGGCTGTTGCTCATGTTGCTCATGTGCCTGCGAAGAGAGCCCAGGGAACACTACCCCTGCAGTAGGATGAAGTTGCTCCATCAAAGCAGGCACCAGCATTGCAAAGAAATGTTCAGGGATGCAATTAAGAAAGCCTGCTTTTTTTATGTGTGTTAGGGTACTGGCTTTGGTTAGCAGGTCTGCTCTTCCAGAACCACATGGCTTGGAGCAGGGCATTGCTGGGTCTCTCCAGGTGGGGAAGTAATCCAGAAATTGAGGAAGGAATAGGAAATGTACCAGTGACTCATTTGGATGAGAGACTAATGTGTTTTGTGACCACAACAGATCCTTCTAACAATTATCTGACCTACTGGGTCTCTCAGACACAACACGTTTGACCCTTAGTTTGCACTTCAGACTCCTCCTTCCTCATGACTTGTAGCAAATCTCCTAGAAAGATGTCAATATTTGGCTAAGGGACTCTGTGATGGGCAACCTGTCCACCTATCCCAGCCCTACTAGGCTTCTAGCATATTCAGATTTGAAACTTCAATCCCAAATTGCTTTATGTCAAATCTTCAAGTCACTGAGCCTTTTGTGTCTTTTAAAGGTTAAAGCAGGAGCTTCCAGTGGAAGTAGGTTTTGTTACCATGTAGCTTAAATCTTTTCTGGAGGAAGAAATAGGATCAATTCTCACATCCTCTGCATCTGCAATAGCTGTGACAACAAACATCTGCAGTCCCTGTCCTGTCATAAAGCCACCTAGAAGGGCTGTTGCTATCGCCTTCCGTTGACCTTTAATGTCTTTACAAAATCAGAGCAAACCACTCCAGCTCCTTGTAAATGGTCTCTCCTGCTCTTGGCCTGTTGCCTGCTCACCATGTCTTTACCCTTAGGTGGTTATGAGGGAGCTGGAATATGTGGGTTTCCCAGGGGGATGAGACTCAGCTCCATTGCATTAATCTGTTGCTGAGGTTATTCATTGACACTGGACAAACTGAATTTTTGGGAATCATGGGTTCAGGTCTGCAACAGTACAGTGATGGAAATGCAAGTATAATGGGCCCATTAAGGCATTTTTACTGGTACACATTGCTGCAGACTGGTTGCAGGTGGCAAGTATATTAGCAGCCTGGATCCATCCAGTCTTTTTCTCTCCCTCGTAATCTAATTCCTCACAAGGTTGTTCACTCACCTATGTCACAACTAAAGATTAATTCCTCAGATTTCTCACCAGGGAATAAGAAGCTGAGTCATCCAGCCATCCCCTTGTCACCTGTAGTGGGAGAATGTGGGGCAGAAGGATGGGCCCTTCCTATGGAAGCACTGAGCTCTGATACCAATATGAAAATTATTCATTTTAGTGGGCTGAAGTGGGCTTTCTGAACCTGGCAGTCTGGTTCATAGAACTCACCTGTGTGGCCAGCCTGATGTGAATACAAGCACCTGAACATCTTGAAGCACATCACAGTGAATAAGACAAGGCACATGAAACCTGGCCTCTATTTCCCCCTGGAGTTGGGCAGCTGGTCATTTCTGCATCCCTCTAAGGAGTTTGTTCTGAGGCCCTGATGATGTCTGCCTAAATGGGATAAGAGGCTGCCCAGATCTGAGCCCCCTTTGTCCATCTCTTGACTAGAGGGAAGGAATGCTGTGGGATATACAGGTAAGGAAGCAACACCTGGACTGCAGCAATCCCTAATTGGTTAAGCAATACCCATGTTTACATCTGGGAAAATCCCTTGTCCTTACAGCTACATGTTGGCCTGCAAGCTGCTTGTCATGAGGATTTCCCAGGACAGTTCTACTGCAGCTTTCTGGGTGGTGAGAGGCTGGTGATAACAGCCTAGGTTCTCCCCATGCCCCAACCTGAGGAATGTCCTGGCAGGGAGGGTCTGACCCTGTTCTTGGAGTACCAGCCTTGTCCCCTGCTCCTTCCCTGTCCTGCTAAGACACATCCTCTCAGCAAAATGGTGACTTATCTTAATCTTGCAGACAGCTTCACTCAGGAATAAGGTAACTAATTTGGGAAATTATCCTGGCTGTCAATTCCTTGAGTGATTGGTGGGGAGAGGCTTTGAATGATCAGCCAAGCCTCACGCATGCTCCCTGCTGTTCACCTGGGCTCGAATTACTCTTTTATTTTGCTTCCTCCTTGTTCTCATTGCCACACCACTCAAACTAAAATTATTCGCCTACAACCACAAACGCAGGGATATATCACCGGGAGTGCTGTAGGGCTGTCGCCATATATAATTCTCTGAGCTCAATATTTATAGAGCTACACATGGCACAAATCATACCCAGAAAGCCCGTCGAGCTGGAGAGCTAGGTATAAACTCCAGAAATATCACAAGCCATCGCTCACAAGAGACTGCCCGCCAGACCCGCTGGCCGTACATCACGCTGTAACGCCATCCGAGTCCGCGCTCCGTGCTGGAGTGGATCAGAGGTCACTGCCAAGCTTTTCTTCCATAAATCCCGGGTGCTGGCTCTCAGCAAGGTTAGGGGCTTGGAGAGCCCTGGTCCGAGTGCTCCTTCCTCCTGCTTGCTGTCTCTGACACCCAGCAGTCCCAGCACTGTGTGTGGGCATTTATCTTCGGGGTCTTGTCCTGCCTTCTCCCCCTCTGCTATAGGAACCAGAGGGGGGAGGGAGGGGAGGTATGCTGGATCTTACAGTTCCACTCTACAAACTGTGGGAGCTGACAGCTCCTCTGAAATGTCCTTTTGCTGCATTTTGGGGGACTCTGAGCCCCTCTTCTTACCCCTCTGGGTCACATTCTCCTGCCTCGCCCTGCCCTATGGAGGGACATGAATTTTCTCCATATATCCATGGTTAATGGCCTGCCCACAAAGCAGAGTCACGGTCATCAGTCCCAAGACAGTCCAGGTCCCTCGCTCACTGCTTTCTCTCCTTCTCTCCTCTTTTTCCCTTTTTAAAGTTTCTCCGATGGCTGGGGTGAAGCTGATGCCTCCCTGGCGATGAGGAATGGTTTCTGACCAGGGCATGCCCTGATGTTTCTGGGGCTATTCCATTGCATTTGAAGTCAATCTAAAGAATAAAGCACAGGCAAGATGAGGGCTCTGCAGGTGAAGACTAATCCCTCTCCAGCTTTTCCCACCACTGGCAGCATCCACCTTCATGTGCTGGTGGTCCAAAATGTGCCACAACAAATGGAGAAGATCCAAATAAGACCTGATGCAATGAGCAGGTAAAGTTCTCTGAAGCAGAGGATCAGTGATGTGGTACTTTCTGGACAAATAAGCACTGGGGGTTTGCCTGAGAAATCACCAGCCAGACAGTCACCATAATTTCTAAGCTGAGTGTGATGGACTTTATCTAACCAGTCTCTGCTTCTCCCCTTTCCCCCAGCAGCATGGAAGACAGAATCTGACATTTAAGCAAAATAAAATCCAACCCTTAGCATTAAGTAAAACTTGCAGTGTGATGATTTTGTGGCTTGCAGCAACATCTCAGCAGGGGCGTGTTAAAGCCAGTCTCCAGTGAGTGGAAGAATGAAGCTTTGCAAAACCCTGACGAGGCAAAGCTCCTAAAATAACAATTGAATTAAACTTAATTCATTTTCACTTAATACCCTTACAGTGCCTTTAGCAAATGAGGCTGTTATTATTTTGAGGAGGAAAATGGGGAGGCGCAGTCTGAATGTAACTCACATCTACTTACTGAAAGAAAGAAAACTTCAGTGGAAAATAATAAAAAAAAAATCACATAGGAAGAAATGCAAACAGTTCAGGTTTTCCATTTTGGATGAAACACCCCCAAACCCATCCAGTTTCACATTCTTCAAGATATTCTCCAGACTCCAGAGTGTGCAAAACCACCTCTTTTTTGGCCAGATGCTAGGGGTTTGCTGGGTTTGCCAGGGTTAAATACCTGGTCACATCCCGCATCTATGGATGCCAAGCCCTTCCTTCCCTTCTATTCACTTGCAGGTTTTTTGAGCTTCTCTGTGTCTTTTAAACCCCAAATACCCCCTGCTTACTCTGCCCCTCACCAGCCCAGTATGAAGGATTTGAAGTACTGTGCTCACTTTGTTTCACATGTCGGTGTGAGCCCTTCCCTGGGGAAGGCTGAGTTAAGCCCCTGACACTGGACCTGACTCAGTGGGACATTCAAACACAAGATCAGGGTGACCTTACACTGTGGCAGCCCTAGACACTCATCCGTATTCAGGACAACCTTTGTCTACATGCCTAAGTTCCGTCCATGTCTCCTGTTTGCTTGGGAGGTGGGATTTGGCAAGCCCCTCACTACCCCTCACTTCCCCTCTTTCTCTGTTGAGGATGCAGAACGGCATCCTGGAAAGGGCATACTGTAGCTCTTCCCCTCAAATGCCCTGGCTAAGAGGGAACATATCATGGTCCCACACTCCAGAGAGGGATGGCCAACTGACACAAGGAACAAATGGACCCAAGGGGCCATCCCAACCTTGCCCCGCAGAAGTCCTTGCTCCCAAACCTCAGGCCCAGCAAACCACAGGGAGCAAAGGCTGCTCCGAAATAGCCATGCAGACACTGAACTACACTTCCCAGTAGTCCACAGAGCAAGGGCCCTCCTGGCATGGAAAAATCTCCATTTGACTTGCTCATGCTCCGTGGGGATGGAGACATCTGGGGATTTTAGGATTTTAGGGCTAGAGGCAGCCATTGCTCATTGCTGCATAAGCAGAGGCAACATCAGGCATTAGAGCAAAATTAATTTCCTCTCTGAATGCAGCTCTCTTCTGTCACTACTGGCTTTACAGTCTTCTTTCCAGAGCTCTAGAAAATAGCACAGACAGGCTTTACAAGGTTGCCTCGCCCTCTGTCTTGCTTGGAGGCAGGCTCTGCTCCAGCTAATCCTCTTCTGACAGACCCTTTTGTCTCTCTTCTCACAGAAACCTTTCTTCACCTGCCCTGGTTAGGGCAGGAAGCTCCTCAACTTTAAGAAAAATGAGAATAAACTTTCTCATTAAGACATAGCTTTTCAAAACTCTCTGCTCTTTCCAGGAACCAGAACTGGATAATTTTAGGCTTATACTAACAAAACTGAATGAGAAAGTCCACAAGAGAGTAAGCACCCATCTCTCGCAGCTGTATCCCTCCTACTGCCAACAGATGCTGCTGCTGCTCTCTGTTGCTGCCAGGCAGGGACAAGCAATATTCAGAGCCTGTGTCTGCAGCAGGAATAAAAGGCAGGTGAGAAATAACTTCAGTGGGACGTTTCCCAATAGCCCAAAAAGTTAGCACATACCTGTCATCTATTCCTCTGCACCTTCCTGCTCCTAATGAGCCACACCTCTTGACCCTGATAGACTTTCAGAGCTATTCCAGCTAAAATCCAGTTCTACTTTCAAATACAAAGATTAATGGGAAAACAATTAGCAATCATGGGGAGTACTTCATCAAAATCAGATCATCAGGGTTTTGCTTTTTTTTAAAGCATTGCAGATGAAGAAAAATATGAGATATAGGTAGTGAACTCCATGAGCTCTGGGGCTGCCATGAGCTATTTGCCTTCTGCATCGCTGGCTAAGAAATTATTTTTGGGGGCATTATTCCTTTGAAGGGAGATTCCTACCTTGAATAAGGGTCAAGGCTTGTAAGAAAACCAAAGGCCTAGGTAGTCATTTACCTGAGCTCTCATACCTTGCTTTGGGGATGCCATCTAAGAGAGGAGCAAGGCTTAGCCCATAATGTACACACAGACTCCAATCATGCTTGCAGGTAGTGGAATACCTGCTTCCTTTTCCACCCCTTTCTTTCCAGCTGTGTCTCTGGAACATAATTATTGTCCTTTCTACTGTAAAGGGGAGCCTAGAGAAGGCACCAAAATCAAGAGCTGCAACACAGCAGAAAGAGGGTAGGAGGGCTGGGAAGTTGTCTCCAGGCAGTCCGTCACTTCCTTCAATTTTCTAACCACCAAACCCATTACAAAAGGGTTTTGAGGAGGAAACTTGTCACCAATCCAAAGTGAGGTGCTTCAGAGCCCAGCCCTGACTGTCTCACTCCAGATATCAGTTCCATAAAATAGGTGGTCCTGGTGGTAGCCCCAAGGTATCTGTTGGTTATTTCTTCTCATGTTGTGGTGCTAATTATCCTCTTGCTTTCCCTTGAAATGTTCATGGATCAAATAGGACAGATTCCCTCTGCCCTTGGCCATGGTATCTGTAGCCTGGGCTGGGCAGAGCACAAGGACTGAGGGCAGAAGCTGTTTTGCAACCTTGCTTATGAGTGTCATAGCTGATACCCCCTGCAGGCCAAAAAAAGAGAGAAGGAAGTGAGAGAAATGAAAGCTATTAGTATCAAACAATTAAGGGCTATGGTTGAATTAGAGACTATTTGGGAAAAACATTAGTGGATAATAAAATAATATCTTTTTAAGAAATGAGAAATAGCAGCTGATTACAGGTTGTGTGACACCAGCTTTATGTTGTTGTTTGTGCTGATGGAAGTTGCCTGGCTGCTCCAGTTCATTTTGCTGTGCTGGAAAGCACTGATGGATGAAGGGAATACAGGAGCAGCAGCTGGGGATTTTTCTGCTTCTTCATTGAATCATAGCATAATTCAGGTTGGCGGTGACCTCAGGAAGTCTCTGATCCAGCCCTCTCTCTGAGCAAGGCTCAATGCTGCTAGGTCAGGTTGCTTAGTTCAGTAAATCTTTGAATGTCTCCACAATTGCTGACCCCAAAGTTGGATCTTTGGTCTAGTATTTGACTACCCTTCATGTGGAAAGCTTCTTTTTCTTGTAACTAGTTGTAGTTTTCCTTGATGCAACTTGTGCCTGTTGCTCTTTGTGTCCATTGTCCCTTAGTCTTTCCCTGTACTCCAAGCAGAGTCTGGGTCCACTTTCTCTAACATCCCACCAAGCATCCCTGGCATGGATGAGGGTGTTTGTGAAAAGGATGTTGCAAGCACAGGACAGTGGGGGGAGCTGTCAGCATGAGCATAAAGGAATGTGACTTGTGATACTCCCTACTCTCAAGGCTTAAATACTTCCACAGGAAAAAAAAAAAAAACACCAAACCAAAAACAACCAACAACAGGACAAGGGGACACGGGCTCAAGCTCTGCCAGGGGAAGTTTAGGTTAGATGTTAGGAAGAAGTTCTTTACAGAGAGGGTGATCAGGCATTGGAATGGCCTGCCCAGAGAGGTGGTGGATTCACCATCCCTGGAAGTTTTTAAAAAGAGATTGGACATGGCCCTTAGTGCCATGATATAGTAATTAGAGTTGGATCAGGGGTTGGACTTGATGATCTTGGAGGTCTTTTCCAACCCAATCTATTCTATGATTCTATGATTCTATGAATTGCGATATTTTTCTTCAAATTATTATTTTTCTGAAACTCCTCGTGGGAAGTTAAGTGTCCATGATACTTATTTGTGTGATCCAGAGGCAGGGCTAATACCTGGGGAGTGATTATTGCCCATGAAAGTGAGAGCAGAAAATAACCTGGGGACTGTCCCTCAGCACAGGTGTAGCACTTCATGCTGGCAGCTCTGCTACCCTCAGAGCGGGGCACAGAGGATCCCATGACCAGTGAAGGGGGACACTGGCTCAAGCAGCTGGCAGGTTTGGGGATAGACCATACATAAAGGAGGGCTCATTCTGGGTGTGAAGTCCTGTCAGTTGACAGGCGGTGACCCAGGGACTTTCTTACCCTTTCGGTGGCTGGTTCTGGGGATGAAGCAGGAGGCGGGAGAGTTTCTGGTAGAGATGGCCCTGGCTGCAACGGAGCTGTATGAATGCAGCAGGGAGCGCTCCAAAGATCAGCTCCCAAGGGCAGCAGGATTTGAGAGGACTGAATTTACTTGTTGTGTCTCTTGTCATATATTGGCTGAAATGCAACAAGACATTTAAATTAGGGAGGACAGGGAGCGAGAGGCATGCATGACGTGCTCACAGGATCAACTAGGAAGCCTGTTGCTTCCCTGTCAACCTATAGTTTCTGAGATGGGTCAGGTCATGTCTAACCCTGTGCCTGGTTTTGACCTTCCCTCTACTCCCTGAGATCCATGGCATCAGCGTGACTTTGTTTTTTTGCAAGTTTTCCCCTTATTAGAAATGCTTGGCAGGAGGCAGCACGCCCTGCTCAGTCCTGCTTGTGTTTGGGGAGCCGGGCGGCGATGCTGCCTGCAGAGGTCCCCCTCGCCTAAGCTTTGAGCGCCGGGCGGGGAGGTGGCTCCGGCGTCTCCGGCAGGACGGTGATTCCCCTCGCATCCCTCGTCCTGGCTCCCTCATCCGCCGTACGGGGCACAGAGAGGTTGTGATGCCCACGGGTGTGTGGGTGAGGTGATCTCGGAGAAGCGGTGGCCTCGAAGTGGGACCCTGGAAAGGCAGGACGATAAGCAGCCTGGGCTAATGCACCATAATTGAGAGCAGCCAGAACTGGGATTCCTGCATATCGGTCTGCCCTGCCGAGGAGGCACCTGGAGCAGGACAGCGGCTTTTTGGATCTTGCCGAGAGCAGAGGCCAACCCTTGGCAGAGCTGAGGAGAGAGGCAGTGGGACAGGGCAGCCTATCTCTCCTCTCAACTCTTAATAGATCCAGGTTTTGCTCTGTGGTGGATTTGAACCTCTCCAGTTTGTGCCTGTGTCAGTACTGTGGCTGCTCCATTTTTGGCAGTGTATGGGATTTTGGGGAGCAATGAGTGGCCCCAGCTGTGTAAAAAGGTAGTACCTACGGGAGACACACTAGAGGAAACAAAGCATTCCTTTGCTCAGTGGCAGCAAAAGCAGGACTAGTACTGCAAACAGATGGAAGGGACTTCCATGCCTGGCCAAGGCTGTACCCCTGCAGGGTACATGCTGCTAACCTCTGGCCTCACTGCAAAGCCAGTCCAGGCAAGTCAGGGGTGTGCAGGCTGCCCTGGGTCCCCACCACAGCTTTTCTGTTAATGCTCATAGGCCTCCCCTTGCCTTCAGTGCATGGGCAATGGTAACTCTGCCCTGAACAGCTACTGGAGTGCTTTGGTTTGATGTCTGGGGTTTGGGGATGGGGGCAGTGATGCACAGCCTTCTAATCCCCTGCTTTACAAAATATCCCTCCCCTCCACCCCCAACAAACAGGAGACAAGATGATCCATCCATGCACATGCCAGTACCTGCAATTTTTACTGTGGAGCCTAGGACGTGAGCTGCCAGCACCCATAACCTCCTGGGCACAGGCCAGCTTTTAGGGACAAGTGCCCTCCCTGCAGCCAGCAGGTTTCATGCTCACAGTCACATCAGTTTTCCACCAAATATCATGTTCCTACTCCCGAGGAAAGGACCTTTTGGTTTTTATTTGTTTGTTTGTTTGTTTTTGAAATGGAAAGGAGAATAGCAGCCAGCTGATAGTGTAGAGGGAGGAAAACCTGTGATTGGGTCCTTTGAGGGAATTGGCACAGGCTCAGATTTTCTGTGGTGGCTGGTCCCACAGTCTCCTGTTCTCACTGCTATGTTGTCTGAGCAAGGTGTGAGTCCCTTCCAAGGGAAAAGTTATTTCCATAATAAATGGAGTGAAATGGAATAGAGGGGAGCTGAGAGCAACATTGGCTTTGTCAGAAAAGGACAGATTGGGAGCGATATGCTGTGATACTTTCAACATTTTGGAAAACTCCAGTTTGGTTGTAATATTAATGTTTTTGAAGGTAAGGAGCATTTGTGCAATAAACTTGTCATGGTTTGGTGTGGCCTTGGAACTACTTTGGGCTATGAACCCATCATGGGCCCTCTGCCTTGAACGTGCTGAATGCCCTGAATGTCCATGCTTGAATGCCCTGAACACATTCCCAACAGTGGCTTAGTGGGTCTGCAAGAAAAGAGCAGTAGGACTGCTGTTGCTGAGGGTGGGCTTGCCATGAGTGGTGTGGAGGGGGCAGCTGGGTGCCTGACAGGGGGATGTATTTGCAGATTGGGACACCTTTCAGAACACTTCTAATCCTAGGTTTATGGCCCCAGTGAAGTGAGTTCTTCCCTTTGCCATGTGCTGCCCTCTGTACTCCTTACCAGACCAGGTGTCAGGAGGGTACCTGGGATCTCCCAGGCAGCTGAACCAAGTGTGAATCCTGTGGGGCACAGTGGGACAGGGCAGTCACACTCTCCTGTGTCAGAGGAAGGGGGCACAGGGACTCGCCTGTTTTGCAGGCTGCTGTGACTGACTGCACTCTCTGACCAGGAGGTTTGTTCTGGATTTAGAAGGAGGTGGAAGTGAGGGGTGCTGTGGAGCAGCAGCCCATCTCCCCAGCAGTCAGAACAACTCAGAGTGTTGGGGGTTTCGATGCAGCGTCGGAGGTTGCCTGCATCCTTCTGAGGGACCAATGTCTGGGCCTGCTGAAACTGGGGAGGGCCTGGGGGGGTTCAGGAGCTTCCCTGTCTGTTGAGTTGATCATGACTCTGGTCACCTCATCGTCCCCTTCCTTGCCATCGCCACTCGGTGTCCCCCTGCCCCATCCCTGTTTCTGCCTGCAGAGCCATCCCCAGGAGGTCGGTGGGGGAGCACTGTCTTGTTCGGGAAATGGGAGACAGAGGTTGGGGAAGAAGGGAGAAAGGCTTTTGCCAGAGGAAATCGATATCCCGTGAAAAGTAATTATTGAAGCATAAATTTATCATAAGGGTGATCACCAATAAAACATCTCTTGGCGACATTTTAATTTAAAATCAAATTTGAAAAGGGCCCCCTCCCCCTTTAAAAAAAAATCCTTAACAAGCAGAAAAATAACTGCAGCCCTTGGAACACTTCATTATACGTTCAAAGAGAGCTCCATCATCTTCGCACCGACGCCGGGCTCTGCTCTTCTGATGGATCCAATGCAGCTGATTTATGGAAATGACTTGCAAATCCATAAATGTAGTTTGCAGTGACAGCCGTGCATATCACTAGTAATTCCTTTAAACTATGCAAAGAAAAATGATTCATATCTGGTTGGACCCTGCCTTTTCCAAGGGTCGCCACTCTTGAGTCTTGATGTGTTTGTCTGTATTGGTTTCCCTCTTGATTTTTTTTTTTTTTTAACTCGGTGATGGATGAGGTTGAGATCTTGGCACTGAAACCCAGGACCCCGAGACCACCAGCGAGGGAAGGGTTAAGCCCGTGGGAAGGTGTTTTTTCCCCCTTCCTGGCGGACACGGGTGGGTCGAACGCAACACACATTTCCACACTCGGTGTCGTGTCCCCCCAGCTTTTCTCTGCAACCTGCCGGGTTTCAGCCCCGGGTTCCGAAAGCTTAATTGTGTTAATTAATTAGTTCTCCTTATGCAATTGCTGGGTGACTCCGGGGCAGATGCAGAGGGATCGGGGAGGTGCAACCCTGAGGGATGTGGGCCTATGCCTCAGTTTCCCCACCTGCAAGCGGGGTGTGATGGGGGGAGCAGGCCCGGGCGATGTTCCTGCAAATCCACTCCAGGAACGCCTCCGATACCCCCAACCCCCTCCCCACCCCAGGGCTCCTGTCTCTCTCCTCTTTGCAAACCCCAGCACACAGGACTGGGCCCGCACTCGTTGGTCAAGGATGGAGCAAAATTAGCAGATCTCTGAATTTCTTCATTGGTTTTTGCAGTTATCCCAGGCACCACCATACCCCCCTCCCCATTTATATCCCCAAAGATCATCCTCCAGCAGTATCTCTGATAATGCGTTTATTAGGTTTCATGATGCAATAACCACAAGCAGCCAGAAAATGTAGCATATTTCCACATTATCATCCAATTTCCCTTCCTGGGTATTTAGTTCAACTCTTTAACACCAGCCACATAATTAGAATTTGGATTTCCATTAATTTTCCTTGGGCCTGCAACCATTTTAAGATCACAGTGGTAATTAACGTGATACATCACTAATTTCACCAAGCACAATCTAAGTAGGCGCTCTCCCCCTCCCTCCCGGGAGGGCAAGGCTACGGGGTGGGGGGCGTGGCAGGGGAGGCGTTGGGGGTCGGGGCGGCCCGGGGCCCCTGCCAGGGGGAGCGGGGTGGTTTTGCCTCCGCCCCGGCCTCGCCGAGGAGCGAAGCGTGTCTTGCCGCAGCCCAGCCCCGCCGCATCCTCCACTCTCGCTACGGAAAAATACTCTTTTCTTTCCAGTAAATTTAACAATTAAAAATATTTATCGGTAGCAGATTTACGTTGTTGTGTCTCCAGTCTTGGGGCATATTGGTAGACTATTAAGACTAATTAGCATCCTTTCTGCATGCAGATTTACTAAGCTGATTGCTGTATAACTCATCCCTAAAAGCCCCTATCCCTTCACATTTGCAGAGTGTAGCTGAAGGCAAGGCCCTTTCGTCTCTCTCCGAGCTTGCAAGCAGCTCACGTTATCCGGGCCTTTTGCTAAGTAAACTTTAAAAATGTGAAGCAATAACAATTTGAGTTAGAAGCTTGCAAAGTACTAAAATGGAAATATTACCTCGGGAGCTTCCACAGGAAGGATCTGGGAGGAAACAAGAAGCTTAAATGTATAGAAGCACACAGCAAATACAGGCTGTATATTCTCAGCATTAAACCCAGGGCTGTTATTTTCTTAAATATATTTGGAAATAAACAAAGGGGTTTAATACGTGCCTGGGTGGCTGCGTGTTCCCGAAGCCAAACAGCACCGAGGAGAGGAGGGAGAGAGGTGGGGAAAGAGAGAGAAAACGAACAAGAGTTCCAGAAAGTTTGCAAGACGCTGTTGCGAGGAACAGTTGCTGGGTTTTTTTCCTTCCTTGTCTGTATTTTGTGTCTGTTTAAAAGGCGCGGAATCAGCAGAGTGCTTTGCTGTGTAGACCGTCAAATAAAACGGGAAGGGAGATTCGTAGCATCCATTGTTACCTTACTTTACATTTAAAATATTTAAAGCACCGCAGAAGGTTCTGCGAGGCTCTTTCAAGGTGTGGAAAGCATCAGCTCTTATGCTTTTAAAAAGCATACACTGCTGGTTTGTTATTAACACACTGGGAAGTACATAAGCTCCACAACTTTATTCTC